>NC_134546.1:53117500-53717500 GCF_050624435.1 Tenrec ecaudatus
AGTTTACAAGTCTGTAACTGGTAACCACCAAGTCTTGCAGGTCTGGTTTCCACTTGTTCTCCCTCATCATGATTCATTTAGCTTTGTGCTTATTTTGGGCCTTGCGACATCAGGTGGCAGAAATTACCGAGGCCTAGGGTACAAAGGGCCTCCTCCAATGAAGACTTCTGTTTCCTCCCGTCAGGCGTGGAGACAACACTAATCAATAGGGGGCCATATTCACTAGACTTAATTTGCCATTTGAAAGAGCCCAGTGATGTGTGGGTGGGTGGGGACAAATCTACTTCAATCTTCTATCTAGATTACAGCTCTCTCTTTTACACGGTGCCAAGGTGCCTTCTTTGCAGTCACTAGAGGTGAGGTGCGAGGATTCACGATTACGTGAAAGAGTTGGTTGGTGGGGTCTTGACTTTATGGAGGGAATGTTCATTTAACGTCATGCCTGGGCTTTCCACTACTTCTGCCCTCACTCCATAAAGCCGGCAAACCATAATTCACTTTTGTCACCTCGGCAAACGCGCTCCTTACAGCACAACTCTCTGAATTCCTGCTTCTGCTTTGACCTGGTAATTCTTTGATTGGTTTTTCCCTCAGCTTTAAAAAAGTTAATTTTTTCATCCAGCAATTTTAGTATCTTTGTTAAGAGAGTGGGGACAAGGTCCACAGATCGGTTTATTTCTATATGTAGAAGGGGCTGGAAACATTGCTAAAGCACCCCACAAGGAAAGCAGGCATGGAAGCCCCGAGTTTCCACACGGAAGCAGGGGTCCACACGATGGCCCTGAGACACCCAGAGGTTGGAGAACTCACCCCGGGCCACAGGGTGGTCCCAGTTTACCAAGTACCCGTAAGCCCAGTGCCCGACTTCTCAGTTTTCTAATCCTTTCCATGGCAGCAGCAGTTCTCAACCTGTGGGTCGCGGCCCTGCTGGGGGCAAACAACCCTCTCACAGGGGTCGCCTGATTCATAACAGTAAAAAAGTTACAGTGATGAAGTAGCAACAAAAATAACGTTATGGTTGGGGATCGCCACAACATGAGGAACTGTATAAAGCGTCGCGGCATGAGGAAGTTTGAGGGCCACTGCATCACAGGATCATTTTGGTACGATTATCAATTTAACCCTTTGGTTCTAAAGTAGTGTTCACAACTGCAGGGAAACTCCCTAGGGAACAACTGTGTCAGTGCATCAGTGGAAGCTGTGCGTGTGCTGAGGTCTAAGTGACGCAGTAAAGATGCTTCAAGAGTCACCTCTCAGCATGCCTCTGGGACAGCCTGTCCAGTCCCACCAGCCCCACCAACCACCTCCAAGCTGTACCTGGGATTTGACTTTCCTGATTCTCCTTATTCCAGGCAGTTTTCCAAATACAAAGGAAGGGTTGTTTACACTTCCTAGTTGAGAGTCATAAATATCGTCTGCTGAATGACAATGGAACGCTACAGAACAGAGTGGCACGTACAGCGAGTCTGTCTTGGCTAGGGAGAAAGGATTTGAGTCAGAAAAGTAGCAAAAGGATCCTAGTGCAGGTAAGCTTAGAGTCCAAGGTGGCCCCCGCAGTGTATACTCTGAGGACAGCTTTAGAGCAAAGCGCCTGACACAGATCATTTAGACTAGAAGCCAGACTGCAATTTCTCCCCCAATTATAAGGACTCGTGACATTCCAGTGAATTGCCCCTTTGTGAATGAAATAACTCAGCTTTGCATACTGAAAACCTTTCCTATGGAGACCAGTTTACTTTCAGAATGTTATTATTTTGATCTGAAACAGTATTTAGGATAAAAATGGTGCAACATACATATAGTTGCATCTTCAAGGAAACAGTATGTTCTCATTATAAAAGCGATTCTTCGCAAGGCTTATCAAATCACTACACACTCCACCTGGCACACAGCAGTTTCTGCATTGCCTGACACTCTACAATCGATGTCTTACACAGCAGAACTGCCTGCCTGCCTGCCTCATTGTGGACTCGCCCAAACGCACTGAGGATGGTGTGGCCTGGTGTCAAAATGGAGGCGGAGCATTGTCTTGTAAAGTCGGTCATTCATGAGCCTGACAACCTAGCCAATTTATATCTCTGAGGCATCAGCCCCGGGCCAGCACAGTGATTCTCCACGTGTGGACCTTGAAACATGTCAGAAACGTAACTTCGGGGGACCCACTCCAGAACCCACTGGATCACACAGGCAGGGGGAGTGAGGCTCGGCATTTGATGCTTCCACAAGTCTGCTGCGGGATTCTGAGGCAGACTGAGTTCTGAGACCCACACCCACCAGGGAAATGACTGTTCATTGACTTCGATGCAAGCATGGTTGAACAGTACGTTCTGTAATCTCTTTCTCACACACACATGTGCAAGCACACACACACACCCCGCTATAAAAAACAAATGTCCTTGTCAAGAGAATGGATGAAATATTGTAGAGTTAATACATTAAGTATTTACTGTACAACAGAGAAAAGATCCAGCTTAATATACAACGTAAAAGCATAAATGAAATTTATAGTCTTGATTTCAACTTATAAAAATATAAGAAGTCTACGGTATGACATTTTAAAAGGTTAAAAAATAAGCAAAACTACAGAATACATTGTTTAGCAATATATTATACGTTAAGGCAATAAAGTCCTTTTTAAAAACAAAGAAGTGATACACCATTCATTCTTCATAGGACTGAGTTCTGGGGATGGTGGGGGGCGGGGCTGTCAACGAACTGCTCTAGCTCTTAGTTTGGTAGAGAATTCACAGCTCCTCAAGGCATTTCTGTACGTTGTTGTCGCCATATCCTTATTATGTCCAATTTCACATGGTAAATTTAAAGGCCCCCAAACAAAAAAAGCAAACAAACAAGAAATGCAGCTAAGAACAACGAAGGCTATTATTTAAAATAGGAAGATACAGAAACCACCTAAAAGTTATCACTTATGTTAATCACAGTGTGCGTGTTCATTACAAAGGATTTTAAAAGACATACAACAAGACAACTGGAACCAAAAAAATGTGAAGGATATTATAGGAGGTTTATTTCTTCTTTTTACACTTAAGTTTTCTTCTATGGTGAGTAATGAAAAATTTAAAAATCATTCAGGATTACTTAACTGTTACCGAGACATTTAATGACACTAACCCGTGAAGGAAACACAGGCCTGTTTGGACACCAGAAAGAAACCGGTCTTTCGTGGGCTCCTCTTAGTTTTGGGGGCTTGAAATGACTCATTTTTATATTTTCTGTCATAAAGTTGTGTAATAAATTTTATTACTATTATTTCTGATTAAATAATTGTATTTTATTTGTATGAAGAAAGGAGAAAATCATGACTTAAGAAACCATATTTTTTCTATTGAGGGCTTCAATTAAACACCTTTAATTGAACAACAATTAGATCTAATTTCATTAAATTAAAAGTAAACAGAAAACCCCACCATTGTTGACTGGCTAGTGGAAATGTGGGATGTGAATATGGAGATATGGCAGGACAGCCCTCTATGCTGTCACCGTGAGGAAGGACTACAAAGAGTAAGAGTCAGGGGTCAGAGGTTTGTCACGTACCTCCTTTTCCAGTATTCTAGCGATTTCGCCCAGGGTCCGATCCAACGCAGAGACCTTATTGTTCGCCCACGAGCCACTGTCTTGTACTTGAAGCTGTTTGAGAAGATCTTTGGCTAATCTCTGAAGTCTGCAAAGCACCATGAAAAAGAAGAGTATGAATAAATTCCACTGTAATACTTCAGTTTCTTCATTGTTGAGTTTGAAACCGCTCCTTAGGACACCAGGAAGACAGGGCTTCATGCTGGCGTTTGCTTTATGTGCACGGCCACCAAGCCCTCCCTCATGGCATGGAGCAGAACCAGAGGGCAGAGTTATCCATGCACAGAATGAGCGGGAGCACGTGCTACCATCCAATTCGGTGTGATGTGAAACCCGAAAAGAGCGGGGTCTGCAGGGGGTGGAGAGGTGACAGGATGAAGTAGGGAAGTGAGTGCGTGCTGTGAATTAAATCATCAGGCAGGCATGTACTATAGTGTCCATCTCCATAAGCATTGTAAACTCTCAGAAGGCCAAAGTCCCCTGCTCCAATTTACAGGCGGCTTGGGGATGACCTGTCATGCCCTCACCATAGGAAACTATGCAAACTATGCTTGTGCGAAGACAAGTAATTAGAACAAATTTTCTTTTCACATGGGAATAACAGGTATTACTCAGATTGTAAAATTCTCTAGTGAGGGAACTCAATAGCGTGCATAAAAACTCTTCACAACCAAAATAATAATGAATAAATTATCAAGTGTTCAAGAGGGAGGGGGGAGCAGGGAGGGAGGGGGAATAATGAAGAGCTGATGTCAGGGGCTTAAGTGGAGAGCAAATGTTTTGAGAATGATGAGGGCAATGAATGCACAAATGTGCTTTACACAATTGATGTATGTGTGGATTGTGATAAGAGTTGTATGAGTTCCTAATAAAATGATTTTTTAAAATTCTTCATGAAGGCTGATGGTGCCATGCTATTGAGAGAGAGATAGCGTCTGGGGACTTAAAGGCTTGAAAGTAAACAAGCGGCCATCTAGCCCAGAAGCAACAAAGCCCACATGGAAGCAGCACACCAACATGTGTGATCATGAAGGGCTGAGGGGACCAGGTTTCAAGCAACAAAGGCAGAGAAAAAAAATCATATTATCGTGAATGAGGGGAGTACATGATGGGGACCCAAAGCCCATCTGTAGACACCTGGACATCCCTTGCAGAAGGGTAGTGGGGAGGAGATGAATCACTCAGGATTCAGTGTAGCAATAATGAAACTTAACCTTCCTCTAGTCCTTAAACGCTTCTCCCCCCCACCCCAACTATCATGATCCCAATTCTGCCTTGCAAACCTGGTTAGACCAACGATGTACAGTGGTATAGTTGGGTTGGGATCTGGAAACACAGGGAATCCAGGACAGATGGACCCCTCAGGACCAATGGTGAGAGTGGCGATACCAGGAGGGAAAGGGGTATAGAAAGGGGGAACCAATCTCAGGGATCTCTACATATAACCTCCTCTCTGGGAGATGGGCAACAGGAATGTGGGTGAAGGGAGATGCCAGGCAGTGTAAGATAAGATAAAATAATAATTTATAAATTATTAAGGGTTCATGAGGGAGGGGAAGTAGGGAGGGAGAGGGAGGGAAAAATGAAAATGAGCTGATTCCAGGAATCCAAGCAGAAGGCAAATTTTGAGAATGATGAGGGCAATGAATGTACAAGGATGCTTTATTCAATTGATGTATATATGGATTGTGATAAGAGTTGTATGAGCCCTAATAAAATGATTTTTAAAGTGGAATTGTAAAAACAAAATAACAATTCTTCATAACCCCTACTTCTGTCCCATACATGTCACTCTGACCAACCACCCTAGCGTTTTCTTTACTTGCTTGAATATCCCACTGACAGATCAACAAAAGACACTCATTAGGTTCTCTGGGAAGTGGGTCTCCCCACCCTTTACCTACACATCATCCCTGTCTTATTTCCATTTTAGTCTGAGGTAGCTTTCATAGACCACCATTATCCTCACGTTCTTGCAAATGTGCTCCCTTCCTTTCTGTTGCTCCGCATGTTGAATCCCATAGTCCAAATCCAGCAGTGGTACTAGTTGCTCAGGTTCTTTACTCCTGTGAGCCCTGGTGGGGCAGTGGTTACGAGTTAGGCTCCTCCTATAGAGAGTTACAGTCTCGGACACTCAGCGGGCAGTTCTACTCTGTACTGCTGGGCCATTACGAGTCGACATCAACTCAGTGGCAGTGAGTTTGGTTTTGGTTATGGGCCATGGACTACTATCAGTGCCTTGCATGGAATAATTTATTTAGCTTGATTAATGAATAGCCACTAGCCTGTGGCATGCCTACATCTAGAGGGAAAATCTACATGTGTATCTACAGATATAGACACATACATACTGTGGCAAAGATGGGTGTGAGCACAAATTCGCCATCTAACAAAATCCTCTCTAGAGTGTACTCTCCACAGACTTGTTTCCAGCCTTCCCCACCCCTGCCAAAGCACCCTCTTTCCTTTTGTCCTCTACTCTCACAAGACCTTGCAGTTCAGAGAGAAAACTCCAAATGATTCCAGCAAAAACCCTTCTTTTCTGCCACAAAAGCTGCAAGCCTGTTTGCATGCTGCCCCAACCTCTCCTTTGTCTCTCCTACTACAGTGGAGCTCTTTTGCAACAGATGTGCCCCCATGCAATAGGTCATTTGATTTCTTAAAATTTATTTTATTGATATACAATTCATACATCATACATCAAATTGCTTGAATATTTTAAAAAGTATTGTGTAATCATCACAATTAATTTTAGAATATTTTTATCATTTTTGTGCTCATTATTAACTCCCTATTTCTCCCCAACCTCCCCTGCCCTCACCATATGAAACTTTTAATCCAGTTACTCACTGTATAGATTTACCTATCCTGGATTCCATGTAAAGAAAAACATACAAACGAAACAACCCAACAACAGTAACAAAATAAAACAGAAATGCCTCAATTCAAAAGAAAGTAGAAAATAATAAAAACTAAAACAAATTTAGATTATGTGCTTAACCTTCAGATTGGGTAAATTTGGTAAAAAAAAAATACAACTCTGGCACACACCTCTCCTGACTCTAAGTCTCAAAGTATCCCTTTGTTCTATCCTAATGCTACAATGAACATTTCCCACAATGTTATCTATAAGCAGTTAGGATCCACACAGTCAAATGCGTTGGCACAGTCAATAAAACACAGGTAAGTATCTTTCTAGTGTTGTCTGCTTCAAGAGCCATCTGACGTGGGCAATGAGATTCCTCATTGCACAGCCTCTTCTAAATCTGGCTTGAGTTTCCTGCAGTTCTCTGTTCATGTTATGAGGGAGCTTCAAAAAGTTCATTGAAAAATGGAATTAAAAGATCATGGAATTTTTCCAAGGACCTTTGGGGCCTCTTCCTATTGCTGAAACCATTTTAAAATTTCTTTGGCAAAATTTTACTTGCATGTGATATTAATGATATTTTTGACAATTTTCCCAGTCTGTGGGTTCATTTCTCCTTGGAATGGGCTCATCTATGGATTTTCCCTGGGTAGCCGCCTTCCAAATTTCTTGGCATCAAGGAGTGAACACTTTCAGCACGGCATCTATTTGCTGAAACATCTCAGTTGGTAGCCCATCCATTCAGAGAGTCTTGTTTTTTTCCAATGCTTGAAGGCTGCTTGGACATCTTCCTCCACATCATTGATTCATGATCATATGCGGTCTCTTGAAATGGTGAACAATGCACCTGCTTGGGGTTTTGTTTTTGACCCAGTGACTGTACATTCTGTTCATCTTCCTCCATCATTCACTCTTTTGCCCACGGAATCCTTCAATACTTCAAACAGAAGCTTGAAAATTTTCTTTCTGCTTGAGAAATGCTGAGTGCTTTCTTACCCTTTGATTGTGTGACTCCAAATCTTTGCGTGCTTCATTATAATTCTTTATCTTGTCTTCTAGAGCCCTTCTGGGAAACTGTCTATCAGCTCGGTTACTTCATCATTTCTTTCATTTGCTTTAAGTACTTACTCCATGTTCAAGAGCAAGTTTCAGGGTCTCGTCCGATATTCACTCCGGTCTCTTTTTTCCCCCGTCTTTTAAATGGCCTCTGGTCTTCTTCATAGATGATGTCTTTGATGTCATCCCACATCTCATCTTCAAGCAACAGTATTCAATGTATCAAATCAGTTTGTGAGATGGCCTCTAAGTTCAGGTGGGATACAGCCAAGGCTCTATTTTGGCTTTGGTGGGCCTGTTTTAACTCTTTCGCTTCAGCGTGAAGTTGAATGGGAACAGTTGATGCTCTGTTCTGCAGCTGGCCCCTGGCCTTGTTCTGACTGATACTGAGTTTCTCCATTGCTTCTTTTTTGAATATTTAATCTGGTGAGGTCTCTTTGTATAGCCACTGGTTACATAGTTGAAAAAGGCATTCCCAATGAATAAGTTGGTGATGGAAAATTTTTACTGTGATCATTTCTATTACCAAGGGAATGTGTCCAGCTAGCAATCCGTCTATATTTCCAACTTTTTCATTCCAATGACCAGTAATTATTAATATAGCTTGAGAACACATTTGATCAACTTCAGACCACAAATGTTGGCAAAGACTTTCAACTTCTTCATCTTTGATATTAGTGGTTGGTCCATACATTTGAAAAACAGTAAAAGGTATTGCTGAATTCAAAACCTAGATCTCTGCTCTCAAATACTATGTTTGTGTCTCACTAAACCAAACCAAACCAAACTCATTGGCATCAAGTTGATTCCAACTCATAGCCACCATATAGGATGGGGTTGAATTGTCCCTGTGAGTTTCTGAGACTATAAACTGTGTGTGTGTGTGTGTGTGTGTGTGTATATATGCAGAAATTTAATTTTGCGAAGGATGGTGGACACTCGGGGCACACTCGGGGCCGGCCCACCTTGCTTGCATTTCTGTCCACATCTCTGTAGTCCTTGTCGGGAGCCTCAATGACTGTAAACTTTTTACAGGAGTAGAAAGAAAGCCTCATCTTTTTAAGAGAGGCTGGTGGTTTCAAACTGCTTACCCTGTGGTTAGCAGCCCAATGCCTCACTTTGCTACCTCAAATGACGAAACCTCATTCACAAATTTTGTAGAATAAAAACTTCACTGATGATTGTATTTACATAAAATTAAAGTGTTTCTCAAGGACCAAACAGCAGATTTATCTCAAAAGGCCCCAGGGTTTCAAACTGGTTCATTCTAATTCAATCCTCTCTGGGGAATTTGCACTTCCACCCCAGATCAAATTCTCAGGAGGGGCTGAACTGGAATGAATTCATCTAACGCTCTGAAAGGCGAGAGTGAACTCGTCCTAAACCTAAGCTACCCACTTGGTATTTACTTTGATAAATCAAAGAATAAATGTAAGCTAGATGAAAGAATAAGCCCGCCAGCACAGTGGGTTATACTATTCGGCCGCTAGCTGAAAGAAGCCATCCAGAGCCACCAGCTGGTCTGCAGGAGAAAGACGAAGCTTCCCACTCCAGAAAAGACCTGCAGTCTTGGGAAGCCACAGGGGCGATTCCATTCTGTCTTATAGGACAGCTATCAATCAGAACCAACTAGCTTGGTTTGGGGTGTGCTTGAATCCGGGTTCCAGCACACACCCTTTGTGTAAACACTGAGAAGGTCTTTTTTCCTATTTTTAACTTACCTGGAAGTCACCTTCTTCATCATAAGAATACAGATAATATTTTGGTTTTCCCTTTTGGATCTTGTGAAGATTAGAAATAATTAATGGAATGTAAGTAACACCACGCATTAAAGTAGGTATTCAGTAAATGGTCAACTATTATTACTATTCATTGACAGAAGGTCTTACTATAACAAAGGGAAATGTAAAAAATAGAATAATAGTAACGTACTTCTTTTTCCTTCTAATCGAATATGGGCTGGCATCCCATCCGATTAAAGTTACTGACCTTATCGTGTGGGAGAACACTGGCAGCGAAGTTCAGTGTGTGATGGATAAGCAGCCACTTCAGCCTTTGACTGAGTAAAAGCCGGCACACTATGTAACTAAATAGCTTAGCCACAGCAACAGATGCATACGAATCTAGCAGTATTCCTACCAAGAATGCTCACATTCCACCGAAGCCAGGGGTACTTAAGAGAGGCACAGGGCCATTTTAATTCACAGAATACAAGAGGCTTCTATTTCACCGCGAGGTAAATCAAATCTGGGATTCATAGGAACCTACCCTTCAAGGAAGAATGCCAGATCAAGAGATGCTTTGGGAACACGAGCTAAGCCTCTGTACCACTCCCCACCTCCACAGAAGGACCACAAATAACAGCCCCTCTCAGGAAAACGCATCGAGCTCCGATGGATACTGTAAATAGTGATAGCAGGTCGATAGAAGACGAACATTGAAATGGGTGTTTTCCCTACAGTGCAAGAAGTTGCTCAAAGGGCGCAGTGTTTCATACAGACTGCTAGTTGGGTTCCCTGTAGCAGATCATTTTTCTAGCATGAAAAGAAAAGGTGGAGGCTGCCTAACTCCCACCCTAGAACATGAGAAGTCTGTCAGGTAAATGGCTTTGTGGAGAATGTTGTAACATCAGATAGTTTCTTTTCAATACTTGAATAAATGCCAACCACAGGTCTACGCTCCAATCTGCCTCTGGGAAACGGGAAACGGAGGAAGGACCTCTCAAAGGGGGCCCAAGTGACCCCCCAGCAAAGTTCTGGGAGTCCACCGGGGTCCGTGCAAAGATGTGCCCAGGCATAAGACAAGGCAGGGGAAGCCTTAGAAAATCAGGTGATCGTTTGGTGGAGGCGAACTTCACTCCATAAAGACAAAGACATCAACTTGCCCCCACCCCGCCACTTCTTTTATTTCCTCTATTTATAAGCTGCAAGGGTTAAACTTAAGGACACTATTGGTCCTCTTTTAAAATAATTCACTTATGCTGTGCCTATGTTTCTACCCATATAACCTTAAGGAATCAATTAGTATCTCTGGCATCCCTAGGTAAGATAAAACGCACACACTGGTTGTCTTTCCCCTGCCTGCGATTACTGCTTCCTGTGGAAATGGAATCCACCATCCCCTTTCAGAGGAGTCCAGTGTCATACAGGGTTACACGTCTGGCTGCTAACGTTCGAAACCATCGACCACGCGGAGGGAGAAAGACGTGGCTTACGACTGTTGTCAAAGGTATGGTCTTGTAAACCACAGGGGCACTTCTGCTCTGTCCTATAGTCACTGTGAGTCAGAATGGACTCAATGGCAGGGGGTTTGATTTTCTCCCCCCACCCCCTTCAGTTTCCCCTTGTAAGGAACTAACCCACCCCCATTCATGGCTTTGTGTACTAGATAAGCTCAAGGCTATCCGGTCTTTACTGCTCCCAAGCCAATTCAGTCTTTCAGTGGATCACACAACAGAAAGTGTGTTGTCTTATGGGGTTAGTTTATTGCGCCATCCTGGCCGATAAACACAGGTGGGGTTAATTGATGGGCAGAGGGATAAATGGCTCTGTGGGCCTCGCCTTTTTAGTTTCCGGGTCTCTTGCTTTGTGATTGTCGGACCAGGGTGCAACTGCCTTAGCAGTTCCCTGCTTCAGCTGGCAAGGCTCACTTCCTGCAAGAC
Organism: Tenrec ecaudatus; assembly: GCF_050624435.1. Taxonomy (NCBI): domain Eukaryota; kingdom Metazoa; phylum Chordata; class Mammalia; order Afrosoricida; family Tenrecidae; genus Tenrec; species Tenrec ecaudatus. The sequence goes on from NC_134546.1 coordinate 53,128,675, forward strand.
ATCCCTGAGGAGAAGCTGCATGGACCTACCCCGATGCAGCCCTGGGTGCTGGAGCAGCTGTGTGGAGACCCCTGCCAGTGTTGAGATGCTTACATGTTCACTGACTCAGCTTCCTCCTGCAGTCGGCATCATTACATGTTTTGTGAGATGGAGGAGGACTTTGTGGATTGGTGTTGGACATAGGGGTTAATGGGTTAATGTTGGACTTGTGGGTTTGGGCAGCACTCGGTTGGGATGTTTTCTTGATGCACACTTAACCTTTATATAAAACTCTCTCTTATACATGAGTTTCTGTGGATTTGTTTCCCTAAAGTACCCAGACTAAAACACTTAGAGAATAAATAAAGTATGTGTAATAAGTATAGCAACCTAGAACCATATTAATTTCTATATTTATCTCTCTATGTTGCAAACCTTGAGCTAACTTTGACATCTCCAACTTGAGCATCACCATAGAACTCATCTGCCTTCCTTACCTTATCTGTGACTACTTCTCCAGCAGGGTGCAGCACCTGCTTCCACCGTCCTTAGCACATTTACTGACTGGCCAATCCCTTCTCTGAAACCAACCAGCCCTTGTGGTTGTATGTGCACAGTGAGCTCGCTGCACCAGGTCTGGTTCCCCACGTCTGGCTCTCTCATGCTCCTTCGGTTTCAGCACCCTGGCCCAGACTTCCATTCACTTGGGCTCTGGCAGATTCTGCTAGGCTGATCTTACGAATGGATGCGGTCCACACTCTATTCTGACTCCTGACCTCTATCCTGATCAGGCCATGGAATCCAACCCCATACAGAAGTCCCACTCGCCCTACCTGGGTTTTCAATCTCACACCAAGCCATCCCTCTACAGAAATGAGTGCTCCCTCCCCCTGCTAAACGTCAGCTGCCCCATCATGCCATTGCTAAACCCTCCCCATCTAAGACAGATGCCAACTGGGTGCTGCACCACCTAACTGCTTCAGAACGGAATTGTTCTGGAAGGAGGTGACATCACTGGGAAAAGAGAAGGGATTGTTTGATTGTTGTTGTCGGTAGCAGGGTCTGCAACAGCAAAAACAGCAAAATAGAAAAGTATATACTATAAGTGGGCAACAATAGAAGCATTCTTGGATAGATCATGGGACATCCAAATCTAATGCCTTCTATCATTCCAAACCAAACCAAATTCATTGCCATTGAGTTAAAGCTGACTCATAATGACCCCTGTGGGTTTCTGAGAATAAAACAGTCAGTTTTTCTCTCACAGAGCTGCTGGTGGTTTCGGATTATTGACCACGTGGATCACACCCAACGCATAACCTCGACACCACCAGAGCTCCACTATCTATCACTACTAGACTAAAAAAGTTCCTAAAATATTATAGGTAAAAAAGCAAGTTGCTAATCTAAATGGGCAGCATTATTCTATATTATGAATGAGATTTAATTGAAAAAAAAAAAGACATAGGATTAAGTGCAAACATGACTACATGTACATGTGTGTATATGCAATACTATACATAGTGCAAATATTATACATAGTATTTGTGTATAATATGAACCAAAATGTGTATCCAAAAACTTCAAATAGTCCAACTGCCCATAAGTAGGAGAGTAAGTACACATCTGGGTATATTCATGTATCAGAATACCTAGCAATGAAAGAAATGAATGGCTGCTAACTGCAAAAGATGGGTAAATCTCAAAAACATGCTGAATAAAAGAAACACTTTGTCACATGATTTGATTTCATGTCGATGAGGCTCTAAATGAGGTGATTCAACTCTACAGTGCTAAAAAATATGTGACTGTCTTTTGAATGAGGAAGAGTGAGGCAGGAGGGGATCGACAGGAAAGGATACATGAGAACTTCATGAAAATGCTCTGGAACAAAGGGAGAGAGAATGAGCTTTCGACTCCCGTGAAGAGTGACAGTCTCAGAAACCCACAGACACAGCTAACCCTACCCGGCCCGACAGTGCCACAAGTCAGCATTGACTCGACTGCGGTCAAGGTTTTTTGTGTGAATTTTTTAAAAAGAGGGCTGCAAAGTACAAATTTTAGGAATAAAAATAGAACCAAAGTGTATTGAGAATTAAAAATAATTAAATATGCCAAATATGAGAAAGGGCTTCAAAAGGTTTGTGGAACAATTTCATTCTCTCTTAACTTCATATTTCCATGAAATTTTTGAAGTCCTGTCATATTTGGAGATACATAGAAAATATAATAAAATTTAAATCAAAACCTAGACAAAACCGAATTTTTAAAAAAACAAATTGCCAACAGTGGTTCAAAGTAGTAAGAAAATCAAACAGACCAATAACCACAGAAATACCTGAAAATGTAAATAACTTCTCCCTAAGACAGATGTCACCCTCCAGTGGTTTTAAAGGGAAACCTATCGAAACTCCAAAGCACAAATATCCCATGTTATATTAACCCAAGCAGAACAACAACAAAAAGAGGATGAAAAGAGCACAGCAGAGTTTCTAAGGCTGCTGTAACTGGATCCCTAAACGACTACTAAATGCAATCACTGTTGCTAGCCCACAGCCATCGAGTTGATTCGGACTCGCAATGACCTCAGGGCTTCCAAGGCAGTAGATCTCTACAGGAGCAGCCAGCCTCGTCATTCTCTCATGGAGCGGCGGGTGGGTTTGAACCACTGACCTTTTGTTGTTCGCTGCCATGATGTTAGCCCTGCAGTCATGGTGAACCCATGCGCACAGTAATGAAATGCTTCCCAGGCCTGCGCCATCCACTTGATCCATTTTCAGAAACTTACCAAGCCTTTCTGCCTTCATCAGTGCCTCTCAACCCTCCTCCTGCCACAACCCTTTAATGCAGTTCCTCATGTTGTCGTGACACCCCCAGCCATAACATTATTTTCGTTGCTACTTTGTCATCACAATTTTGCTACTGTTATGAATCAGGCGACCCCTGTGAAAGGGTTGTTCGACCCCCAAAGGGGTCACGACCCACAGGTTGAGAACCGCCGGCCTGGACCATCTCAGTCTGGAAGTTCATTCAACACTATAGCAGTATGAAAGCTTCCACTAACAGATAACTTGTGGTTGTGCATAAGGCACACCAGCTGTACTTAAACAATGAAGGTGAGGATCGTACCGCTGAACGACCATCGCTCCTACGACTACTGCTCGGTGCAGTTTCCTTTAATCCTCAGCACAAGCCTACAACGTTGCTGGTCACGTCTTCATTTCCAAGGAGAGGAAAGGAAGTCTGGGAAAGTTTCAATGACTTCTCGGTTTAAATAGCCAGTAGTAATGGTTTGGACAATTCACTCTGCACAGACTGTACACGGTTGACCCTACAAAGCAACGATTGACAGTCCCCGCGTCTCCACAGTGTCAAGCACCGAGGGCAATGCCACATTTCTAGATCTCAGCCAACTTGGTAGTAGGTAAGAAATGGTCAATGCATTTTAACTTGGTATTTCTCTAACTGAAAGTAAATGTGCCATCTTTTCTCTTTTTTTCTAAACATTTTATTAGGGGCTCATACAACTCTTATCACAATCCACACATATACATACATCAATTGTATAAAGCACATCTGCACATTCCCTGCCCCAATCATTCTCAAAGCATTTGCTCTCCACTTAAGCCCTTTGCATCAGGTCCTCTTTTTTTTACCCCTCCCTCCCCGCTCCCCCTCCCTCATGTGCCCTTGGTAATTTATGCATTGTTATTTTGTCATATCTTGCCCTATCCGGAGTCTCCCTTCCCTCCCTTCTCTGCCGTCCATCTCCCAGGGAGGAGGTCACATGTGGATCCTTGTAATCAGTTCCCCCTTTACAACCCACTCACCCTCCACTCTCCCAGCATCGTCCCTCACACCCTTGGTCCTGAAGGTATCATGCACCCTGGATTCCCTGTGCCCCCAGCCCCCATATGCACCAGTGTACAACCTCTGCCCTATCCAGCCCTGCAAGGTAGAATTCGGATCATAGTAGTTGGGGGGAGGAAGCATCCAGGATCTGAGGGAAAGCTGTGTACTTCATCTGTACTACCTCGCACCCTGACTGACCCATCTCCTCTCCTAAACCCCTCTATAAAGGGATCTCCATTGGCCGACACTTGGGCCTTGGGTCTCCACTCTGCACTTCCCCCTTCATTCAATATGGTATATATATATATATGTATATATATACACACATACATATGTATATATCTATTTTTTTGCATGTTGCCTTATAACTGGTCCCTTTGGCACCTCGTGATCGCACTGGCTGGTGTGCTTCTTCCATGTGGGCTTTTTTGCTTCTGAGCTAGATGGCCGCTTGTTCACCTTCAAGCCTTTAAGACCCCAGATACCTATCTCTCTTGATAGCCGAATTTGCCATCTTTTCATGTGTTTAAAATTAATCTACAAAAAATCTGCATTTCCCTTGTTTTGTCGCTTACATTTTTAGAATGGTATTTTCTTGTGTTTGGGGTTCCCACTTGTTTTTCTACTTAAACTATTCTGCCTTTTAAGAACTCAGCTCAGGAGTCACGACCTCCAAGAAACCGTAACAGCCAGGCTGGGTGAAGTGTCCCTTTCTGGGCGCACAGTAATCTGTGCACATAGCCTTTGGGAGTTATAGCTCCTACAATTGTTGAAGTCATGTGAAAAAACACACACTTTCCAAACAAGTTAGTGTTATTCTTTTACCCTGATCCTCAACTTAGAAGTCCAAGACTCTTAATAAAATATGTTCCATGCCCAACACCTTTTATGCCTTGACTGAACAAACTTTATGTTCTACAAGAACTCTGATTTCTTCCATATTTAATTTTCTACGGCAAGACTGTTTTGACAGTTTAGCAATATTTAAAAGTCTTTGATTCAAACAACAATGTGGTTGTTGACACACCTCATAATATGGCTGGATGTAGAGATTATGCCTGAATGAAAATGTAAATCACAAAAGCACAAATATGATATGAGACAATTACTATACAAAGTTCAAATCCACCAGCTGCTTCTTGGGAGAGAGATGGCACTATTTGCTCCCACAAAGTTGCAAACTGTTGGAAAGAGCAGATAGAGTCAGTCGGCATGAGTCGGATTGGAGTCAGTGGCAATGGGCTTTGGTTTTCACTTTAATCAATGAATTTATCTCATGTAATGGTCGAGTTTAACATTAAAGGGAGGGGATCAAGGGGATATCAAAGAGTTCAAGAAGAAAGAAAATGTTTCGAAACTGATGGAGGTAGCAATGTACAATTAATTATGCTTGATCAAATTGAATTATGGATTATAATAAAATCTGTAAGAGTTCCTACTAAAATGTTTTTTAAAAACCCAAAACATTACAATGTATGTACTTTTAAAAAGTTAAATAAAGTTCCTTGACTCATGTTTTCTTTCAGTTTATTAAAAATGTCCTACTGTTGTCTTGGTATGCATGTTGGTCAAAGGTCTACAGAGATACCGATTCTCTTTCCCTTATTGGTGTGTTGGGATATTTCCCTTGCGGTTCAGAGAAGTTCTACTAGGTTCTTTTTTGATTCTCCAATGGCTTCGAGGTATAGCATCGTAACATCATTTGGGTCCTCTTGTTACCACCTTTCAAAATGTTTGTTTCTTTTGGGATTTCAATGGGTAATAATTCCAGAGACATGGTAAATAAAAGTAGTTATCTGATAGATATTTCATTTCTGCTACGCAGCACTATTTTTCTTGTACATATTAGTAATTGTTAAAAACATCCTGCAGCATATCTGTGGGATATCCACATTCAGAAGATCAACAACTCGCTATAAAGATTCCTCAGAGTGGGGCATTTGTTTCTTGATTTTTATCCATTATGAAAACTAGCAAGAAGGTCAGTTATTATCATCACGTATAAATCTTTGCACACACTTCGCATTATTGCATTCAACAGCCAGAGGTCTTAGGTGAACTTTCTAAGCTTTTGACTTTGTTTTTCCTTTCATTTAAACAAGACTATCCCAGTCTTCCCACCACTTGTCTGTCAGTTTGTCGTGCAGTGGTGGTTTGGTAGTGCTGTGATGCTGGAAGCAATGTCACTGGGATTTCAAATGCCACCAGGATCTCGGAGAGTGGACAGGTTTCAGAGCTTCCAGAATATGAAGAAAGAATAGGCTGCCCACTTTTGAGAAATTAGCCACTGAAAATCTTCTAGTCAGGTTCAAAATACTGTACGATACCAAAACCTAGGGAAGCAGAACCTTGTCAGAGATAGCTATGCCAGAAGATGAATCCCTCAGGTCAGAAGGAACTACAGTAAGACCGAAGTGAATGGAAGCCTACGGAATTTTCATTTGCTGATGGAACATGACTCAAAATGAGAATAGCTGTAAACATCAATTAATAATTGGAACTTAGAATGTATGAAATATGAATCTAGGAAAATTGAAAGTTCTCCAAAATGAAATGGAACACATCAAGATCGATATTGTAGGCATTACTGAGCTGGAATGGACTGGTTTGGGCCATTCTGAATCAGGAAGTCATATGGTTTACAATGCCAGGAATGACACAATCAAAAAGAATGTCACTGCATTCATCTCCAAAAAGATCTGTCTTGAAAACATTGCTGCCAACCCAGGGACAAGGGAACAACAAGCGATCTAAAATCGATGGCCAGGAGGGTACAGGATGCCTGGTAGGGCTTGATCAAGGGCAATGTAACTGAGAGGAATTACTGAAATCCGAATGAAGGCCGAATATGATAGTGGGATAAGAGGAAAGTAAAAGGAAATAGAGGAAAGAACTAGGAGGTAAAAGGAATTTATAAAGGTCTAAATACAGGAAGGTACATATGTAAATATATTTATAGATGATGACAGTGAAATAGATCTATGTGCATATATTTATTATTAAGGTCACACTTGAACATTGGGCCTCCAACTCAAGCACTCCATCAATGCAAAAACACTTTGTTCTATTAAACTGGCATTCCATGATGCTCACCTTCCCAACACAATTGCTGAAGACAAAGCAGGTGCATAAGGAAGGGTGGTGAAGAAAGCTGAGGGTGCCCAGCGAGCAAACAATATAGTATCTGGGGTCTTAAAGGTTGAAGGTAAACAAGCGGCCATCTGGTTGAGAAGCAACAAAGCCCACATGGAAGAAGCTCACCAGTCTGTGTGATCATGAGGTGTCAAAGGGATCAGGTATCAAAGAACAAAAAAAAACATATCATTATGAACTAGGGGAAGTGTACAGTGGGGACCCAAAGCCCATCTGTAGACAACTGGGCATCCCCTTATGGAAGGGTAGTGGGGAGAGACAAGTCAGTCGAGGTGCAGTGTAGCAACGGTGAAACATACAACTTTCCCCCAGTTCTACCTTACAAATCTGGCTAGACCAGAGGTTGTACACTAGTATAGATAGGAACTGGAAACACAGGGAATCCAGGACAGATAACCCCTTCAGGAGCAGTGGTGAGAGTGTGATACTGGGTGGGTGGAGGGAAGGTGGTATAGAAAGGGGGAACCGATTACAAGGATCTACATATAACCCCCTCCCTGGGGGCCAGACAACAGAAAAGTGGGTGAAGGGAGACATCAGTCAATGGTGTAAGACATGAAAAAATAATAATTTATAAATTATCAAGCGTTTGTGAGAGAGGAAGGGTGGGGAAGGGAAGAGGAAAAAAAACGAGGAGCTGATGCCAAGGGCTCAAATAGAATGAAAATGTTTTGAAAATGATGATGGCAACAGATGTACAAATGTGCTTGACATAATGAATGCATGTATGTATTATGATAGGAGCTGTATGAGCCCCCAGTAGAATGAATAAAAAAGAAAACATTGCTGCCTGTGATGGGACATTATCTATCTACAACAAGGAAATAGAGTCAATACAACTATTATTCAAATTTACGCACCAACCACTGAAGCTAGTGATGAAAAAAATTGAAGAATTCTACCAATGTCTAACATCTGAGATTGATCAAAGATGTAATGGTTAAAAAGCTGAAGAAAATTAACACTAGTCCCCAAGAGACACTTCAATTTCGAGAAGGTCCTTGAGCAGACTGACGGCATGAACGCTGGTGATAGAAGACCCGGTGAGCTGCGGCAGGGCAGCATACATGAAGAAAGCAAATGGTCACGGGAACGATCACAGTGATGTCAGAAGAGACTTTGAAACTTGCTCCTAATCGGAGAGTAGCTAAGGCCAAGGGAAGAAATGATGACGTCAAAGTGCAATGCCACGATGAAATGTCCCGCGAATGGTGCAGGCACGGGCGAGGTGGTATTCTCTTGTTCTCGGGTTGCTCTGAGTTGGAACGGACCCTGTGGCATCTAACAATAGAGCGATCTTCATTCCCATCCCAGTGACCTCGCTGTCTTTGTACTAGGACTCTTGTTGAGAGAAGAAAAATGCTGATGTTTTGGTTTACTAGGAATATCGAATGGTTTAAAATCAGGAAGGCATGCATCATAGTTGTATCCCCTCACCCCTCAATCTGTATTCTGAGAGCAAATCATCAGAGAAGTGGGGTTATATGAAGAAGAATTCAGCATCAGGATTGGAGGAAGGCTGTGCACATGACAGCACCTTGCTTGCTGATGAAGTGAGCAGGAGTTGACGCCCTTGCTGATGAAGATCAAGGATGCGTCTTCAGTGTGGATTGTGACTCAGGTAAAGCAATCCAAAATCCTCACACTGCACCAATAGGTATGACCATGATAAGCAAAGACAAGGTTGAAATCGGCAAGGATTATGTCTTGCTTGGATGGATCCACAATTAAAGCTTATGGAAGCAGCCATCAAAAGGTCAAGGGACGTGTTGCATGGGGTTGACTGCTGCAGAAGACCTCTCTAAGGCGTTGCAAAGTAAGGATGTCACTTGGAGGACTCAGGTATACCTGACCCAACTCATGGTATTTTCAGTTGCCTCATGTGCATTCTGAAAGAGGGACACTGAATAAGGAAAACTAAGAAAAACCACTGCGTTTTACTCATGTTGCTGGTGAAGAATAATTCGAAGTACCATCAACTGCTAAAAGAACAAACAAATCTGTCTTGGCAGAAGGACAGCCAGAAAGCTCCGCAGAGACACGTGTTTTGGACTTATTATCAGGAGACGCCAGTTCCTGGAAAAGAATGTCACGCTTGGTAAAGGGAGAGGGAGAATGACCTTCTATACGGTGGCCGTAACAATTGTTCTTACATAAGAACAATTGTGCGATGGTGCAGGATCTGGTGGTGTTTCTTTTTGTTGTACACAGGGTCTTATGAATAAGGAACCTACCCGACCACACCCAACAACAACAACAAGCCAGTGTGTACTTAAGCTAACATCCCAATGGTGAAACTTAAATTCTCTTCTCCCTTGAGGTACTGGGAATAATCCTGAGAGAAGTTTCATCGGAACAAGCACCAGCACAGCCTTGCCTGGCCAGAAGGTGATTATGTTACATCATGATTTTCCTATCTCAGCACCATCGACACTGTGGATCAGGTTATTCCTGGTTGCAGGGAGCAGTCCTGCGCACTGCACGATGTTTAACAGCATCATCGATCTACAGGCAAAGCACCATTCCCCCAAACTGTGATAAAAACAGCGACCACTCTAGACGTGAGCGAATGTCCTCTACTTGAGAACCACTGTGTGAGGACAGGTATTCCGGATATAAGATACAAATGGCAGTTCAAGTAGGCTTGGTGGTGGCAGTGAAGGAAAACTGAGACCTGAAAAAGAATACTCACTTGGCTTTGTAAGGTGAGTCAGAACCAGAATTCTTTGTTTCCATCAAACTCTCATATTCCTTGGCCCTGAGGAGAAAAAATTTTTTAGCATCATTAGTTGTTTTGTTGATAATTTTCCTAATAAGTCAAAATCTTGGCTATCATTTTATTCTTATATCATGAAGGTTTTACTGTTAAGGTAACATATCAGCAACAGAGCCACATTCATTTCAACAAGCTGATTTCTAAAATGACTTCTACAAAATGACTGAACGGTTCTCCTAGAAGATGGAAAATGCTTATTGCCTCATCCAGTAAATAACCTACAAACTGTTTCACATACATCCTTCCGAATTTGGGAATGTGATCAGAATGAAGAGTCACAGCTGACTTCTCAAAATGTTAGAATCATGTCCATTAAACTGGGAAGGGCAGAAGACTTCGGCATGAGAGCGGAAGCAACTGAAGGTCGGTGGGCTTCACGAGGTCTCTGAGAGGGAGTGGAAAAGCACTGCCACTAGGGCTCCAGCTCCTGCACGCACACAGAGCCTTATCCTCAGCGCGCATCACTGGGACCCGTCTCCTACACGTTCTCTCAGCAACAGATGTGCGCCGGTCTCATTAGTGTGTCATCAAGCAAATGCACACAAAAGTCCAACCCACACAGGTGCTTCACAGAGGATCCACTCTAACGACCAATGCCGCTGCTCTCTACTCACCTGGTAGACACTAGTGTCAGAAAACAAAAATAGCTAGAGCTTAAAACGTTGTTGATAAAGTTGGGGATTCTTAAAAACGGAAATTATCTACACATACACTTTAATAAGGTAAAAGGCATATACAATGCATTGTTTTAAAGTCGCTTAGAGTACATTCACAATGCTGCACAGCCACGCTGCGAAATTTCAACACACTTTTGTCACCTCAAAAAGAAACAATCATTTGCCTCCCTCCTGGTCTCCATCCAGTCTCGAGCAACAAGCAGTCTGCTTCTTGTCTCTAGAGGTTTAGTCATTCAGCACGTGGCGCTTCGTGCCTGGCTCCCTTCACTTGCCACCATGTGTTTTGCTCCTTTTCATGGCTGAGTAATTTCCCTATGTAGGAACAGGCTAGTTTCTTTTCTTTTTTTTAAATCATTTAACTGGGAGCTCATACAATTCTTATCACAATCCACACATACATCCATTGCGTCAAGCACATGTGTACATTTGTTGCCATCATCATTCTCAAAACATTTGCCTTCTACTTGAGCCCTTAATATCGGCTGCTTATTTTTCCCCTCCCTCCCCACTTTCCCTTCCCTCATGAACCCTTCATAATTCATAAATTATTATTTTGTCACATGTTACACTGTCCGACGTCTCCCCCCGCCCTCTTATCTGCTGTCCATCCGCCAGGGAGGAGGCTATACGTAGATTCTTGTAATCAGTTCCCCCTTTCTACTCCACATTCTCTTCACCCTCCAGGCATCGCCACTCTCACCACTGGTCCTGAAGGAGTCATCTGTCCTGGATTCCCTATGTTTCCAGTTGCTATCTGTACCTATGTACATCCTCTGGTCTAGCCAGATTTGTAAGGCAGAATTGGGATCATGATAGTAGGGGGAGGAAGCATTTAAGAACTAAAGGAAAGTTATGTTTCATCGTTGTTACCCTGCACCCTGACTGGCTCATCTCCTCCCCACAACCCTTCAGTCCAGTTGGCTACCAATGGGCTTTGAGTCTCCACTCTGCACTCACCCACATTTACAATGATATGACTTTTTGTTCCTTGATGCTTGATACCTGATCCCTTCGACAGCTCGTGGTCACACAGGCTGGTGTGTTCTTCCATGTGGGCTTTGTTGCTTCTGAACTAGATGGCCACTTGTTTATCTTTGAGCCTCCAAGACCTCAGCACTTTATCTTTTGATAGCCAGGCACCATCAGCTTTCTTCAGCACATTTGCTTATGCACACGTTTGTCTTCAGTGACCGTATCAGGAAGGTGGGCACCCACTGATCTGATTTTTTGTTCTTTGATGTCTGATAACTGGTCCCTTCTACACCTCGTGGTTGGACAGGCTGGTGTGCTTCTTCTGTGTGGGCTTTGATGCTTCTCAGCTAGATGGCCACTTATTTACCTCCAAGCCTTTAAGACCCCAGACACTGTAATCTTTTGATAGCCAGGCACTGTCAGCTTTCTTCACATTTGCTTATGTACACAGTTTTCTTCAGCTATCATGTCAGGAAGGTGTGTATCCTGGAATGTCAATTTAATAGAACAACATGTTCTTGCATTGAGTAAGTGTTTGAGTGGAGGCCCAATGTCCACCTGCTGCCTTAATACTAAACATAGATTTCCCCACACGCTTATATATTTTCATATGTACATTCCAGTCATTATACCTCTATAAATGCCCTTTGTCACCTAGTTCTTTCCTCTATTTCCTTTTACTTTCCTCTTGTCCCACTATCATGCTCAGTCTTCATTTGGGTTTCAGTAATTTCTTTCGGTTACCTTGCCCTTGCTGAATCCCTACCAGGCCTCTCACACCCTCCTTGCCACTGATTTTGGATTACTTGTTGCTCCCCTGTCCCTGGGTTGGTCAGCACCACCTCCTTAACCCCACCTTCCCCTCTCCCATGTCCCCCCCGGAACCACTGGTCCCATTGTTTTCTCCTCCAGACTATTCACCCAGTCTATCTTATCTAGATAGATCTGTAGAGATAATAATATGCACCAAAAAATCGAGCCATAGCAAGATATGCAATGAGTGAGAACACAGATATGACAACAGAAAAAGGAAACAAATTACTCATAGAAGAATAATTAAAATTAAAAAATTTTAAAAGAAAAGCCTGTAAATAGATCAAGGTCTGATTTTTTATCTGTAGGCATGTCCTTCAGTCAAGTCCAATGGGGTACCATGCTTTGGCCCCAGAGTCTGTCCTTTGTACTCCCTCGGGGGCTCCCTGCTCTGCTCCCATGGTTGCTGTGTCACATGCTTTTAGTGGTTTGCCTACGTCACAGGGTCAGTCTGGGTCAGTCTCGACACTGAATCTCCAGTGTTGTCCCCCTTAGGGCCCTGGGCCATCAAGGTAAGGTGTGTCTTTTAGTGGGATCAGCCATATTGTCCACTCTGTCCATTGGCTGTTCAGAGCAGGGATATTGTCCTCCAGGCCTGATGGGCCAGGATGTGCTCCACTCTCTCTTCCTCCCCCTTCATTTGCTACCATTTGCTCTGATCAGACATGCCCCTCTCCCCTAGCTGCAGCTTCAGTGCTGTCCTCTTAAGTAAATTCTTCTGCGGGGAGGGGCAGTTGTCCATGTAGCTGGTATGGGGGCCGAACCCTAAGGCCCCTCCACTGGCTGCCCACTCGTTGGCCCACTGCATTCTTCTGGCACTGGCTTTATATCTGGTCCCTCTTTCCCTGTGGCGCACAAACAATACCCTCCCCTTGGGTGGGTCAGTGCCCTATTCCCCCATCACACATCTTTTTTTTTCCTTTCCCCTTTCCTTCCTCCACCCCCTTTTTAGTTGGCTACCATATGCACCCCTGGATTTGTTCTGGCCCCTGCCATACTACCTGGACCTCACCCCTGGAGTGCTCAGGCTACAGTTTCTTTACCCATTCATCCACTGGCACGAATGTTGAATAGTTTCTACTTTACTAAACCAAAAGACCAAACTCACTGCCAGCGAGTCAACGCTGACTCACAGTGACCCACTGTGGGTTTCTTTTTAGAGACTGTTTAAGTGTGTATAGGCGTAGAAAGCCTAGTCTTTCTTCCATGGAGCTCCTGGTAAGGTTTGATCTGCTGACCATGTGGATTATAGTCCAACGTGTAATCCCTGCATGCCCAGTTTGCACAGGAACATACATTTTCAGTTGTCTTGGGTATATAACTTAGGCATGGAATGGCTGGATCACAGCTGTGGAGGAAACACCAATCGTTTCCATGTGGTTGCATCCTTTTTACACTCACCCCAGTAATGCACAAGGGTTCCAACGCCTTCTCGTACCTACTGCTGTTGGTTAGTCTCCCCTTTGAATGTATTACAGTCATCCTAGTGGATGAGGAGAACTATCTCATTATGATTTTGATCTGAAATACCCTGATGAGTAATGATATTGAATACCTTTTAACATGCTTGTTGGCCATTTGTCTATATTCCTTGGATTTTTATTCAAGTGCTTTGCTCATTTTTATTTGGGATGTCTGTCTTTTTATAGCTAAGTTGTAAGAGTCCTTTATATATTGTAGATGCTAGATCCTTAACAACAGTACAATTTACAAGCATTTTCTCCTATTATAAGGCTGTCTTTTTCTTTTCTTGATGGTATGTTTATAACATACATATTCATTTTGATATAGTACAAATGAACAATTTCTTTTTTGTTGTTTTATTTCATGATTTCTGTGCAGTAAAGCTATCTATTTTCTTTTGCTATAATTTTCTATAACTTCACTTATTGATCAGATTTTCCATGTTATTTTTTCTTTATCTAAATCAGTTCTCCACTAAGAGTTCATAATTGTAACCACTGTAACTAATGACAATTTCATTTTGCCTTTAAAAAAATGGACTATAACCTTCAGTATAATAGCAAATAGAAAGATCATAGCAGACGTGCCCTTGTCTCGAAAGGGAACACTTTCAGCTGTTTAGCTCAAAGTATGAGATCTGCTCTGAGACTGTGGCTGATATATTTTAGCAAGGCAGTTCCTGTCAATCATTTTAGTTTGTATCTGGTCAGATGCCCTCTGGCCACAGCTTTACTATCAGACAGAGAGGTGATACTTGGTCAGTTGATCTCCCTCTTGACACAACCTGAATTTGCTCTAGGCTCAAATATTTCTCACTTGTTCCATGACAGGAATTTCTTCTCTGGCTTTTAAATATTGCTAATGGTCTTTCTTTCTTCCTCTTCATTCTTGTCTTTATCTTTATTCATTTATGCTTCATTTTATTTTTGATTGTTCCTGTTGGGTTCCCCAATTTATGAAGCACAGAAGGATGACATGCACAAAGACAATTACTGAAGCAATGGTTCATAGGAAAGGGGTGGTGAGTGGAATGGGGGAGCAAACAGTGAATGTGAGGGTGGGGGGAGTGGGAGGAGGAAAACCTAGCTGCATCTACAACTTTTTAAAAGTGACTTAACTATGGAAGTGTATATGTGAATTTTATATCAATTAAACTATTCAAAATTTTTTACTTTGTTTTTGTTTTGAATGGGTATGCTGCTTTTCCTAAATCTACTGAGGAATCCTATTTTTTTATTCTTATTCTATTGCTATGGTAAGTTATAGTGGTCCATTTTTAAAAAACGAACCAATCTAGCACTCTCGGAATAAATGTAAGATGAGGCTTTTGCAAGGACGTAGACAATGTTAAAAATGAGAGATGATAGGTTACTGTTATCTTTTAAAACACATAGGTGCTCACTAATAGGCAAGTTCTTTTAAAAACATACATAGTATGATTACAAGTTCTTATAAGTACTTACTATAATTCATGTGGGATGTGCTCCATTTAATTAATTCACTTAATCCTCCTAATAAAACTCTAAGGTAAGTAACCATATTATAGGTATAGGGAACTGGGGTGCTAAGAAGTTAAGAAGTCTGTTCACAGCTACAAGACACAGATGGAGTCAAACAGACTATTTCTATCCACGGTCTATGAGAGAAAAAATTGACGTATAAAAATAGGGGGAGTGGTGTCAAACAAAACAGGAAAAGAACTTGGAAGAAAAAGAGGTCTCTTTTGCTATAAAAAATACTTTTGTATATTTCACAATAAAAAGACTGATCACATTCTGGAATGAAATTTCGCTTTTAACAGAAATGAGTCCACTCGAATTACCTGTAAGCGGATTATCCAAGGGCACATTTTCTTTTCAAATTCTTGCTTAAATACTCCCTCAACATAAGAAGGGTCTTGGTTGGTCACTGAACAGAAACTGGAAACAAAGGCTTTGGGGTCCAAGCACTATGTCTCAGAATAGGAGAGCAGCGGTCTTTCAGCCACACCAAGTACAACAGACAGAGGCCGCAGGGCAAAAACCACGCAGCCAGCTCAAGAAGAAAGACAGCACCAGTGCATGTCAGCTCACTCGTGCCCACGATATCCATCTTTATGCATTGTATTTCATCTTTGATGACTTCCAAGTGTCCAGGATCTCAGTCTGCGTACAGCTCATGTTCTGATTAGGAAGGGACGTTTGCAGCTGCTTCTTTTCCCTGTGAGCCGCGCCCCATTAGCAATGGAAAGTCTCCGCCGCAGCCCTCCATCCACATCCTTAGGGTGGCTCTCGGGGCTCATCAACTAGCACTGTATTTGAGACAGCGTTTCACGGGTCTTCCTAAGCTCACAGTGGCAATGCCTCCGAAGTGGACAGTTAAATCTTTCATGGGAGTCTGTTCTTAGGCTGGAAGCTCCGCGAAAAAATGCTCACTTTGAGTGGCCCTGCTGGCATTTGAAGTCCTGGTGGCATAGCTTCTAGAAATACAACAACATGTAGCCACTAGAGTAAGACAAACTGACTGGCAAGTGGTAGCCATCTCTCTAGAGCGCTCATCAAGTGACTGGGTAGAACAATGCAAATTGGGTATAATGAGCTTTACCTTGGGGATGGGTCAGTTTTCATTTCTCTTTGTATAAGAGAGCCATCGCAGACGCAAGGACAGAGAGACAGACTCCTGTGGCTGCCACTCAAGAGGAGTCGCCACAGGGTGCATGGCAGAGCCCTGTCTGAAGTGGCAGAGGCAGCTCAGGCGTGGAAGGAGCCAAGCCAGGATAAAGCAGCACTGCAGGACAAGGGGGCAGGTGGGCAGGGAGGCTTCTTGGTCTAGAGACCAAGGTAGAGACCACGGAATCAGCTGACTGCTTGCTGAGAAGAGGCCCTGATGCTGTCTTGTGATCTGTTAACTACACTGGTCAGTTCTACGTGCCCATTACAACGGATTATTGGACCCACCGAAGAAGCAGAGTGCCGAAGGGGTCAGAATAGGATAAAAGAAGAGAGAAGGGAAGAGGCCTGTCTGACCTCCCTCGGCCGCTGGCAATTAGCCTTCAGTGGGTGCGGAGTTGGATTCCCCTTCTCCTTTGTGTAGCTGGAGGAGGTCAGCAGTGGTCCTCACACCACCATTGTTGACATTTTAATATTCCAATAGCAACCTGGGTGGCATTGTGGATCAGGTACTGGCTGTCAATATAAAGTTGGCAGTTCAGACCCACCAGTCACTCCATGGGAAAAAGATGAGGCTGTCTCTTTCCATAAGGAATTGCAGTCTTAGAAATCCCTTACAGGGAGGGTCTCTGTGAGTTGGAATCAACTGGCTAGCAGTGAGTACATAAGTTCTAGCTTTCAGTATAAATTTAACACTCTTCACTGGAAAGTTCAAGCTTGATGTCATCTTCTGTATCTTTAAAAACAAACTCATTCCCCTCCAACTACCATGATCTGAATTCTACCTTGCAGGGCTGGATAGGGCAGAGGTTGTACACTGGTGCATATGGGAGCTGGAGGCACAGGGAATCCAGGGTGGATGATACCTTCAGGACCAGGGGTGTGAGGGGTGATGCTGGGAGAGTGGAGGGTGAGTGGGTTGTAAAGGGGGAACTGATTACAAGGATCTGCAAGTGACCTCCTCCCTGGGGGATGGACAACAGAAAAGGGGGTGAAGGGAGATGCCGGATAGGGCAAGATATGACAAAATAATAATCTATAAATTATCAAGAATTCATGAAGGAGGGGGGAGTGGGGAGGGAGGGGGGAAAAAAAAGAGGACCTGATGCAAAGGGCTTAAGTGGAGAGCAAATGCTTTGAGAATGATGTATGTATATGTATGGATTGTGATAAGAGTTGGATGAGCCCCTAATAAAATGTTTTTAAAAAAACCAAAAACTCATTCTTCCCATTCTATGTCTGTTTTGACTGTATATCTGTCAGAGGTTACCTTAGCCTAAAATTTCCACAAATTATTCCTACCCCCTCCCAATAACCAATAATATTACAAAATATTAATACTAGTTTAAAATGTTTCATGATTACTTTCCATCCTCTTAATTTCTTCTAAATTAGATTATATCAGACAATCAACTCTAGATTGTGGATCTTTTATAAAGTGTCATTTCATGCCTGGTTTAGTAAAATAACCATGTAGCTTTCCAACATTCCAATCTTATTAGCTTAATACACGTGCTAAATCTTCCCAAATCACCACCACTTCCTGATCTCATTCCACGGGTTACCACAATTTGTCCTTGCTCTAGGTTTTTAACTTTATATTCTTTACCATTATCGTCTTAACTTGATAGGTTTAGGTTTTCAGGCTCCATTTCTGAAGCAATCAGGGACTTTAAGACTGTGTGTATGTGTGGTAGTATTTGTATCACTTGGAATACTGTCGCCAGGGGGCAGTAGAGCTTGATATATACCAACAGGTTCATACACTACGCAAGATAAGACATGATTTCTTTTACACAAAAGTATATTCCAATGACAATGGCTAAGTAGACACTGAACAGACTTAAGATTGGGCACACTATTTACTAACTCCTTTAAGACATCCGGAGAGAGTTTAAACCCATTCACTGTAACCTTAGCCACTGCATCTCTGTCGGTGCCCCCTAATTCAATTAAGACCATCTGTCTATAGCTGGATGCTCTAGGGCAGTGGTTCTCAGCCTTCCGAATGCTGCGACCCTTTAACACATTTCCTCGTGTTGTGATGACCCCCAACCATAAAATCATTTTCGTTGAGACTTCATCACTGTAATTTTGCTACTGTTAGGAATCAGGCAGCCCCTGTGAAAGGGTCATTCAACACCCAAAGGGGTTGTGACCCACAGGTTGAGAACCACTGCTCTAGGGTCACCATCAGGATTGGTCTGTCTCCATTCATCACACAAGAACACCCACAGAACTTATGCTTCTCCGATTCATATCCTTTCCCCAAAATCCGTGTCAGAAATTTTGGTGTTTAATTTTGATCTAATTATTTTGTTCATGTGAGAAAGTTCTGTTTGTTTTTCCTTCATACACGTGGCCTTAAGGAAGTCAAAGTCCTTTGTGAGCCCAGCTGTGAGACCTCACTCACTGCCATCGAGTCGATACCGACTCATAGCGACCCTACAGGCCCTTATGGTCGAACTAATTACCCTTGTGGGTTTCTAAGACTCTAACTGCTGCGGGAGAAGCCCTGTCTCTCGCCCTTGAGCAGGTGGTGGCTTTGACCCAGCTGACCTCAGAATTAGCAGCTCAGTGTGTAACCACTCCCCCCAGGGCACCTGACATTCCCATCAGCAGCTGGCGTCCAGCGGTCGACCATATTGGAATCATCTGAGACCTTGTTACAGTGGAGATTCCTACCTAAAACCAAGTGACTCAGAATCAATAAGCTGCAGCCCAGGATGTACTTTTCACAAGGACCCAGATGATTCTGATGCAGGCAGTCTGTTGAAATCAACCTCAATGTCCAGTGTCATGATTTGATTAGCACTCCTGAAGCAACACAGCGACTGCTGTCATCATGAGGTCTTTCTCTCCCTGTACCAGACCACCAGTATCATGAAGTCTTTCTCTCCCTGTACAAGACCACCAGTATCATCATGAAGTCTTTCTCTCCCTGTACAAGACCACCAGTATCATCATGAAGTCTTTCTCTCCCTGTACAAGACTACCAGTATCATCATGAAGTCTTTCTCTCCCTGTACAAGACCACCAGTATCATCATGAAGTCTTTCTCTCCCTGTACAAGACTACCAGTATCATCATGAAGTCTTTCTCTCCATGTACAAGACTACCAGTATCATCATGAAGTCTTTCTCTCCCTGTACAAGACCACCAGTATCATCATGAAGTCTTTCTTTCCCTGTACAAGACCACCAGTATCATCATGAAGTCTTTCTCTCCCTGTACAAGACCACCAGTATCATCATGAAGTCTTTCTTTCCCTGTACAAGACCACCAGTTCTGAAGGGTTAGAGCAACAGCACTCACGCACCTTGGGAGCCGGGCAGTTTCTCGGGAGATGAAGAAAAGAAAGCCTTCACTAGCTCTGTCTTGCACGAGTTGAGCGGACATTGCAGGAGATCTCTCAACAGACTAAATGCAGAAGAAGCGGTGCAAGAATCTGGCTCTCTTTACTAAGTCAGACATTTAAGACATTTGCAAAAATCGTTTGTGGAAAACACGTTATTCGTGTGAACAAGGCTTTATTGTTATTTAAATTATTTAATATTTTAATGATACATATTAATAAATGTTTTCTAGGTAAACAAAAGCTCTTTGGGATCCTCAGCAGTTTTTAATGTAAAAAGGGTGCTAAAACAAAAAAATACGGGAATTGCTTTAATATATATTATGAGTCAGATTATACATCTTATCAGAACTCATCACATCCTACCCCCAAATTGATGGTTCCTATCCTCAGAATAACATTCAAATGACCTAAGGCGTGCGGCAGAGCAACGGGGGGGTGGGGTGAAGAGAGAGCAGGGAGCTCCCGAGGGAGTGCAAAGGATAGACTCGGGGGCCAGAGCATGGCACCCCATCGGACTTGACTGGAGGACACGCCTAGAGGTCAAAAATCAGACCCTGATCTATTTACAGGTTTTTCTTTCTTTTTCTTTTTCAAAAATTATTTTATTCTTTTATGGGTCATTGGTTTTCTTTTTTGTTATAATCGTTGTGTTCTCTTTTGTCGCTTTGTCTTGCTATGCCTTGTTTTTTGAGTGCATATTACTATCTCTGCAGATCTATCTAGATAAGACAGGCTGGATGAACAGTCTGAAAGAGAAAACAATGGGACTGATGGTTCTAGGGGGACATGGGAAAGGGGGAGGAGGGAGTAAGGAGGTGGTATTGACCAATCCAGGGACAATGGAGCAACAAGTGATCCAAAATTAGTGGCAAGGAGGGTGTGAGAGGCCTGGTAAGGGCAATGTAACTGAGAGGAATTACTGAAACCCAAATGAAGACTGAGCATGATAGTGGGACAAGAGGAAAGTACAAGAAAATAGAGGAAAGAATTAGGAGTCAAAGGGTATTTAAGGAGGTCTAAATACAGCCATGTACATATGTAAATATATTAACATAGGATGGTGGGGAAATATATCCATGTGCATATATTTATAAGTTTAGTATTAAGGCAGCAGATGGACATTGGACCTCCACTCAAGTACTTACTCAGTGCAAGAACACTTTGTTCTATTAAACTGGCATTCCAGGATGCACACTTTCCCGACACAATTGCTGAAGACAAATGGGTGCATAAGCAAATGTGGTGAAGAAAGTTGATGGTACCAGTCTATCAAAAGATATAGTGTCTGAGGTCTAAAAGGCTTGCAGGTAAACAAGCAGCCATCTAGCTCAGAAGCAATAAAGCCCACATGGAAGAAACACCTGTGTGACCACGAGGTGTCAAAGGGATCAGGTATCAGGCAACAAAAAACAAAAAATCATATTGTAGATGAGGGTGAGTGCACAGTGGAAACTGAAAGCCCATCTGTAGGCAACTGGACA
Organism: Tenrec ecaudatus; assembly: GCF_050624435.1. Taxonomy (NCBI): domain Eukaryota; kingdom Metazoa; phylum Chordata; class Mammalia; order Afrosoricida; family Tenrecidae; genus Tenrec; species Tenrec ecaudatus. Next base: position 53,149,848 of record NC_134546.1, read on the forward strand.
CCCCCTTACTGAAGGATTGTGGGAGGTGACGAGCCAGTCAGGTTGCAGGGTAGCAATGATGAAACATACAACTTTCCTCCACTTCTTAAATGCTTCCTCCTCCCTCACTATCATGATCCCAGTTCTACCTTACAAATCAGGCTAGACCAGAGGATGTACATTGGTACATAAAGGAACTGAAAGCAGAGAATCCAGGACAGATGACTTCTTCAGGACCAGCGGTGAGAGTAAGTGATACCTGAAGGGTGGAGGGAAGGTCGGGTAGAAAGGGGAAACTGATGATAAGGATCTACATATAACCTCCTCCCTGGGGGATGGGCAACAGAAAAGAGGGGGAAGGGAGACGTCGGACAGTGTGAGATATGAAAAAATAATAATTTATAAATTATCAAGGGTTCATGAGGGAGAGTAGGTAAGAAGGGAGGGGGGAAATGAGGAGCTGATATTAAGGGCTCAAGTAGAAAGAAAATGTTTTGAGAATGATGATTGTAACAAATGCACAAATGTGCTTGACACAATGTATGGATGTATGGATTGGGATAACAATTGTATGAGCCCCAATAAAAAGATTTTTTTTAAAAGACTCAAATGACCTAATGACATCTGAGAACAATTTACTCTAAAACATTTCTAATTCTTTTGTTTTTATATTTTTGTTAAAAAGATAAGAAAACTAAATTAAGGAGAAAAGAGTGTGTGTGTGTATATTTACTCTTAATATATTTTATATAAATATGCACATATTTATATTTGTTTTTATATTTTTGTAATATTTACTCTAGATCTATATTTAGAATATTTATATATAAATAAAAAGCTTATCTGATTTCCATTTTTCAAACACACATGCAGTTAATATATAAAAACCTATTAAGTTTTTATATTCTAGCAATAAATAAAAATAAAATGAAAGATAGCACTTTTGGTTATCTCAAGACCCAGAAAATACAAATATTGGACTATAGGTCTGTAATATCTGTACACAAAAAGTTTTTAGATATTAGAATCCATGCATTTGAATTATGGTGCTGAAGAGGAATATTGAAAGTAGCACGAACTGCCAGAAGAACACACAGATCCGTGCTGGAAGAAGTACAGCAAGACTGCCCCTTAGAGGTGAGGATGGCTAGGCTTCGTCTCTGTTCTTTGAACGTGTTATGAAGAGAGACCGAGTCCCTGGAGAAGGACATCAGCTTGACAAAGTAGAGGGTCAGCGAAAATGAGGAAGGCTGACGACAAAATGGGCAGCAGCAAGGGACTCACTCAAACAGGGGAACAACTGTGAGGGCGGTGCAGGAGTGAACAGCGTTTCATTCTGTTCACATAAGGTCGCTGTGAGCCGAACGGACTTGTAACAACAATGGGCAGAAATGAAAGCAGCTCTAGAACTATACAGAGATAGAACACTGCCATGAATGGAAACCCAATTCTATTAGGATGCCAATGCTTCCAACTTGATTTACAGATTTGATGTAATCCTAATATAATTCCAGGATGCTTTTCTGATCCAAACTCTCATATTAAAATACAAAGGGCCTCAGTCAACTAAAATGATTTTGTAAAAGTTAAACAAAGTTGGAGGATCTACATTACTTATTTCAAGATGTATTCTAAAGCAATGGTTTCTTCTACGAGAAGAACAAACAAACCTGTCTTGAAAGAAGTTACAGTCAGAATGCTCTTTAGAATGAAGGGCAGTGAGACTTCATCTCACATACTTTAGACAGATGATGAGGATGGACCATTCCTGGAAAAAGGCTTCCTGCTCGATAAAGTAGTGGGTCAGAGAAAAGACAGCCTCTCCATGAAGTGGACTGACACTGGTCAACAATGGACTCAAACATAGTGATAATTGTGAGGATGACCCTGGACTGGGCAGTGCTTCGGTCTGCTGGACAGAAGGTCGCTATGAGTCAGAATTGACTTAATGAGAACCACGTGGCGGGGAGGACAGATGGACACATCAGTGGGCTGGAACAAACGTCTCTGAATTGCAGCAGTGGGTGGAATGCGGTGTATGTTTTGCTGTGCATATAAGCATTCCTAGCAAAGTAAAGGGTTGGGTTTGTTTTTTTATTTTAAAAAAGGAATAAGCTCGTCAACAGACACTTAGAAAGGACAGCGAAAGCTCAAACCGTATTAGTCACCAAGAAACTGCGAATTAAAATCAGGACACGAGGCTGTCATCCTCGCACTAGAATACGGCTAAAATTTTGTCAAGAGACAACAGCAAGCATCGACGAGATTACAGAACCAGTGGAGCTGACGCTCTCTGCGAGTGAGGACACAGAACACATGACCATTGAGGAAAAGGGCTCCATAATTCCACTTATAGGTGGAATTAAAATAAACACCCACGTCCACACTAAGGCCTGATAGTTTCAAATCCAAAAGCTTGAAACCCACACATCTGCCAACAGATGAGCAGTGGTTTATTACTGTCTATCACACACAAAGGATATACTCAGCAGTAAGAAGGTACAAAATTGTGATACAGGCAATAACACAGATACATCCCCAAACAGCTTTCTAAGCAAAGAAATCAGCCACAAGGAGACCTCTTAATTTTATTTGTATGAATTTCTAGACCAGGAAAGGCCAATCAACAATGATAGAAAGCAGATCTGTGGCTGCCAGGCCAAGGGTGGTGGGAGGCTGATGGCAAAGAGCGCCAAGAAACTGAGCAGCCACAGAAGTCCTGTTTTGAGAAGGGTATGGATTCCTGGGTATTGGCATTTGTCGAAACTCAACACTTCCCTTTAAGTAAATAATTTCTCAAGGGGGAAAAAAATCTGTAGTAATAGGTGTGCGGGAGCTTCAGAAAGTTTGTGAAAAATGAAATGAGAAGGTAATGGGACAAAAAAGAAGGTAAAGGAATTTTTCCATGAACTTTTGGAAGTTCCTTTACATATATGTATAAAATATGTATATGCATAAAAATATGTACATGCCAAAATATTGGCAGCCAAATTATAACTTTTGCTCTACAACTATTGGTATTTTTAATATTTTTTAAAATTAAGTATAAAAAAACTAAATCAGGCTCTGCAGGAAGACATGACTTCAGGTGCCAGTGAAGCTAAGGCACGAACGTCCTATAGGAGCCAGTGGTGTGGCTGTCCACGGAAGGAGGGAGAGCCGCGTGGCTGTCCACGGAAGGAGGGAGAGCCGCGTGGCTGTCCACGGAAGGAGGGAGAGCCGTGCGGCTGTCCACGGAAGGAGGGAGAGCTGTGTGGCTGTCCATGGAAGGAGGGAGCCTCCGTGTCGAAGCTGTGAGGTTTTAGGAGGAAACGTGAACCTGCTCATCCTGGCTGGGGAAGCAGCAGGGCAGACACAGGACAAGGCCAAGTCCCGATGGGAGAGACTGCAGGTTTGGATGGGGGTGGTTTAAGCAGTGGAATTAGACGGAGGCCGTCAACCCTGTATATACTTTAAAGTGATGTTAACATTATTATTAGTTGAATTGGATGTGAGGCACTGGGGAGAAAGACTGAGAGACTTCAGCGGCTTGTCCTCGGCGATGCCGTGTACTGAGGAAGAACAGACTGCAGGAGGAGGAAGGGGAGGTTGGGAGCCGGAGAGGAGTTTGCTTTGAACATACTACACTGCTGCTGAGGAGCGCAGCTGGCATGGCAGTTACACGGCAGGCTGCTAACATACAGTTAGCAGTTCGAAATCACCAGCCACGCTGAGGGAGACAGATGAGGCTTTCTTCCCAGTCCTTCAAAGTCACTCTGAGTTAGAATCGACTTGCTGGCAGCCAGCTGAGGTTAGGTGAGTGGAAACCCAGTGCGGATCAGCTGCTATTGGGTCAAGTCCAACTCAGCGTGACCCCATGTGACAAAGAATTAGCCCCTAGGGCTTTCTAAGGATATAACCCTTCATGGAGGCAGACTGCTGCATCTCTTTCCCACAGAGCAGCTGGTGAGTTTGACCTGCAGTCCTTGGGGTTAGCGACCATGAGCTTAACCACTGTGCAACCAGCCCAGGCTCCTTCTTGGACGCATTAAGTTTGGATACACTTGGAGATACAACATTGGCAAGTGGAAGATATTTAAAGTCTTAAGACTGGGTGAGCTCACTAGGGCGATGTGTTCACTGAGAAGAGACGAGGTCTGAGGAAAGTACTCTATAACATTTCAGTGTCGGGAGATCCACATAAGCTTCGTATGAACTAGAAATAAACGCCAGTACCCTGCAGTGTACAGTCCAACTCTTCTTTGACAGAATAGCTCAACTTTTTAAAAGGCTCGTCCAGTCTTTGCTGGAATGAGCACGCGGAATCCATCCTGCTTGGCAGCCCTTGAGAAACAGCTCCGGCAGTGAGCCTGGTTCGAGCCCCGCCGGTTGTCAGTGGCAGGCTCTGTGTTCAGTGGGACATCTGGTTCAACAGCGCATTCTTCTCTCACACAGCACTGGATCACCTACTTGAGAAGGAACCACACTTGCGTGCCCCCCAACCCCGCAGACCACGCACCCGTCATCAGATAATGCTCAGTGCCTGTGAGGTAATGATGTACTGACTACACAGATGCCTGATCCTCAGATGTCACTTTGGAGACCGATGACAAACTGCAGGTCTGACAACTCACTTTCCATTTCAAGATATTTCTCTAACTTTTTCTTGTTGTGACAGGCAACCAAATTGATTAAGCCTAGTCATGGGATTTGACACTCCAGCCAGCAGACTTCTATTTGTTGATTGCTATTGATTTTCTTTGATCCTTCATTTAAAAATCAATAGTTGGAAAGAAAAATAGGCTTAGTTTACACATGCTTAAACATACTGTTGTGGCTGGAGGAGGCATAAGTTTGGCAGGGCCTTGGCATCCAATTATAAGAAGAGCTCTTAACAGGTGAAAGCAAGGGCTTTAGATCGATACGCAGTTTTCTTTCTCAATCAAAGAAAGTGGCTATAAATTAAGCTCATCAGTGTTATTTCCAAGGGTTTCTTGAAGCAAACAACTTTTAACTGCCCCCCCACCCCCGGTCATTTTTGAATTTACATTCAAAAGGATGCATCCGTCAAAGTTCCTCTTTTGTTTCTAAGGTACCTGGAGTTCATCCGGGCTTTTATCTTTTTGGCTTTTTTCTTATTTTTTTGCCGCTCTTCTCCATCTTTCACGGGCTCTGGCGGAGCTGAACTTTCAACCACAATGTCAGCGATATACTTCTTCAAGGAAAGATGCTCCTGTAAGAGAAATATGGGAAAGGTGATGGCAGTGAAGACAATACCATGCTCGAGTGAGCACCGCACACGCCACGGAACAGAAAAGACGGGTGGCACTGGGGTAGCTGAGACGGAAGGCAATCCCCAGGAAGCACTCAGTGGCCTCCACAAGGGCTCAGGAGTGCGGAAGGTACTGTTGCACTTGAGATTCCCTGATCCACTTGTCAACTGTACTGCAGTTGTGAACACAAGGCCAACCCTGTCCCTGGGCACACCACAGGGTAGGAGACATAAAATACGTACACAAAACTGTAATTCCAAGCTATCCATGCCAACTAGAGAGTGAAAGGTAAAATGGTATCAGAACTCAAAGTGGGTAACAAGATTACCGTTGACTAGGGGTAAGGAGACTGCAAGAAAGATGCACCATGAACAGGCGACGAACACCTCAGGGCCAATCAGGAGAGAACGATACCATGAGGGGAAGGGGAAGGCGGTGGAAGAAAGGGGGAACCAATCACAATGGTCTACATAGAACCCCCTCCCAGGGGAAAGGACAACAGAAAACAGCGCTCAGTGTTAAGACTTGAAAAAAATAATAATTTATAACTTATTAAGGGTCCATGGGGCTGGTGGGGGAGGTTAGGGGAAATGAGCTGATACTAAGGAAAAAGAAAGTGTTTTGAAAATGATGATGGCAACATATATATGTACAAAGGTGCTTGACACAATGGATGGATGGGTTGAGCCCCCAATAAAATGATTTTAAAAAGGAAAGAAAGCTGCACCATGGAATGCTCTCATCCCTGAACCAGCGATACATTTGGATGTGTGTGCACGCGCACGTGTGCGTGTGTTTTGGGTGGTGGTGCATAAAGGAGAAAAAGAAGGATATTCCATACAACACAGGCAGAGGTCAGAGTTTGAAGGTGGCCGGCAGCAACAGAGGCTTGGGTTAGCTGCAGCCTGGTGTCTTCCATTGCTTCCCTTATCCGTTTTAGACTTTCTGGCCCATCATAGAATCATTCCCTTATACATATCCAACACCCCTCGGAAAATTTCAACTCTCTACATTTTGAGCAGACCATGCTGAATGCTGACAGTTTATGACACTATGCCTCAAGTGGCCTCTAGCTATCTTACACACCAGTTCACGCACACACTCACCTCCCGAGAGAATGATTTCAAACTGTCTGTGCAGATCTACAACATCCCTTCCCGCCCTCCCCTCACTGCACACCATGCTGGTTTCACTGAGGAGAGCTGCCATGTTGGGAAGGGAACTCTCATACCAACCATCCTGCTGGAACGTGGGCATGCCCATGTTCCTATCTATCCTGCTGCACAGTGGATGCCAATCCCTCTCTTCCATTTGTTTATTCACTCCTCCTCTTTTCCACACCAGTTTCCTTCTTTCTACTTAAATCACCTCCAAATAGTCTCGGTTGACCTGCTTCCCCTATGCATTTACTACTCCTTCATACAAATTCGTGTTGGAAGCAGGTGTATCTTCTCTGCCTAGACATCCTTAGCTTTCATGATCTTGAACCCATTTGAGTTCAGCGTCTGCCTTACAACTTCAACAAAATGCGCTTATCAAGTCACCAATACCCATGGCCTCACACAGCCATGCCTCTGAGCATCCCTTCCTTGGCCCCGCCCTCCGCCTCCACTAAGCTTCCAGACGTCACTTTGTCCTCCAGAACGCACTGGCTGCTACTTCCTAAGTCCCGCTTGCTGAATCACTAAATGCTGGAGAGTTCCCCCAGGCTGTCCATAGCTCTTCCTTCTTTGCTATCCAAACTGACACATCAAGTGCAGGGCCTTGAAATATATTACACACAGAAACTGGTAAATTCTTATCTCCAGTCCTGATCTCTTCTGTGAACTTCATTTATCTATCAGACTGCCTCCCTCCCATCTCCAGTTGAATGCGCAGCAAACATTTCCAAAGCAGAACACTCGTTTGCTCTTTCCAAAGTGAATGGTGCCATCATGTGCACAATCCTTCACATTCAATATATATCAGCAAGTTCTACTTCCAAACTATATCCCAAAATGCATCCCAATCTCCAGATACTTGCTTGATCTAAGATAAAATGAACAATAATTTAATAGTGCCCTCTCTATTTGCTGAAAGAACCGTGGTGGAGTAGTAGTAGTAGTAGTAGTAGTAATGAAGCACTCTGATGCTAATCTAAAGATCAGTAGTTCAAAGCCACTAACCACCCTGAGGGTAAGAGGTGTGGGTGGCAGTCTGTTTTTGTAAAGGTTCACAGGCATTGAAAGCCTACAGGAACAGTTCTACTCTGCCCCACATGGTTGCTGGGAGGCACCATCAACTAGATGGCCCTGTACCATTTGCTGTCTTTCTTTTTCTTTAGGGGACTTATTGCCTAGCTTCATATATTCTTTTTTTTAAGTTTTATTAGGACTCATACAACTCTTATCACAATCCAGACATACATCGATTGTGTAAAGCACATCTGTACATTCTTTGCCCTCATCATTTTCAAAGCATTTGCTATCCACCAAAGCCCTTTGCATCAGGTCCTCTTTTTTTCCGCTCCCTCCCCACTCCCCCTCCCTCATGAGCCCTTGATAACTTATAAATTATTATTTTGTCATATCTTGCCCTGTCCGACGTCTCCCTTCTTCCCCCCCACCCCCACTTCTGCTGTCCGCCCTCCAGGGAGGAGGTCACATGCAGATCCTTGTAATCGGTTCCCTCTTTCCAACCCCCTCTCCCCCTACCCACCCAGTATCCCCATTCACACCCCTGGTCCTGAAGGTATCATCCACTCTGGATTCCCTGTGCCTCCAGCTCCTCTCTGCACCAGGGTACATCCTCTGCTTTATCCAGACTTGCAAGGTAGAATTCGGATCATGGTAGTTGAGGGGGCGGGGGGAGAGCATTTAGGAGCTAGAGGAAAGTTGTATTCTTCATCGGTGCTACATCACACCCTGACTGACTCATCTCCTCCCCTAGACCCCTGTGAGGGGATCTCCAGTGGCCGACAAATGGGCTTTGGGTCTTCACTCTGCACTTCCCCTTCATTCACTATGGCAAGATTTTTTTGTTCTGATGATGTCTTATACCTGATCCCTTCGACACCTTGTTATCGCACAGGATGGTGTGCTTCTTCCATGTGGGCTTTGTTGCTTCTGAGCTAGATGACTGCTTGTTTACCTTTAAGACCCCAGACGCTATCTCTTTTGCTAGCCGGGCACCATCAGCTTTCTTCGCCACATTTGTTTATGCACCCATTTGTCCTCAGCGATTGTATGCTGGAGGTGTGCAGTCAATGATATGATTTTTTGTTCTTTGATGCCTGATAACTGATCCCTTCGGAACCACGTGATCACACAGGCTGGTGTGTTCTTCCATGTGGGCTTTGTTGCTTCTGAGCTAGATGGCCGCTTGTTTATCTTCATAGCTTCATATATTCACTAGCCAGCTCCTGCACTAGAATGTAAGTTTTGGGGGAATGGGTATGTTTTTTTTTATAAATGTTTCTTTGTGGTTGCTACTCAATAACTATTTGTTAAGCCAATGACTGAAAAGAGGATGCTATCAATAATAGTTAATGACAGTGATTATAAGGACTTATGATACAACATACTTTGAATTTAACCATTTTATATTATTTATTCACTTAGTCCTTGAACTACACTGAGAACATATGAATGGACTTTATTTAAATTGTGGAAAAATGAGATTATAAAATAGAATTTTCCCAATAACTTTTCAAAGCATGTAGGCTTTATTTTAAATATGAGAAACCTGAGGCACAGAGTTGAATAATTTGCTCAACATTCCAACGTCAAAACCGTGGCTGAGGGACTTGGTCGCTAGTGAAGCGACAAGTCCAAAATTAACCACACAGTCCAGTTACTGAATCTAAACTCTTCAACAGGACTTTAAAGATATGGTTGGAAATGGTTTTGGGCCAGAGAGCCGTGCTTGCACATCACCAAACTACCAAACAACAAGTAAACAAAAGCCAGAGAACCCAACAATCAAAGGAAAATACTAGTGGCTGGCAAGCAAGCACAATGACTCCTTTAATAAACTAAGCCTGCCTTACAGAGCAGGTCTCTGCTTTGGAAAAGGAGCCTCGGTGGGGCAACGGGTTAACCACTCAGCTCCACGGTTTAGTTAAACAGCTTCAACTCACTCGGGGACTCCAGGGGATGGAGATCTGCTAATCCACTCTTGTGTAAAGATTACCAAAACCAAAATAAAAAACCACCTCACTGCCAGGGAGTCAATTCTGACGACTTCCATAAAGAACTACAGTATGGGAAGCCCTCAGGGGCCGTTCTCCCTGCCCTGTAGGGCTGCCCTCAGTGGAAGGGCTGCCACCCTGAAAACCCTACAAGTGAGTTGACTATGGGGTCAAAGAGACACAATAGCACCTGACAACAACAGACTTCGGCACTAATCAAAAGAAATTCTTTAAGTTAACAGTACATACATATCTACACAGATATGAGGCTTGAAAAAATGATAAATCAAATGAAAACAATCATAAACAAATAAATAGAGATACCACCCTTCTTCCCAACCTCCTAAAGTAGACACAAAGCAAGTCATATGCAAAACCATCATCATCATTCACTGAAAACTCATTGGCTCAGCAAAAGACTAGATAAATTACATAGTCTTTCTTATCATGTTGACACCAGATAGAACCGGGGGCAGTATATTTCCACTTCACAGATGCTTAACAAAGAAGCAGAGGTTTGGGAATTACGCCCAATGAATGGTACAAAGCTCAAGGTCAAAACCATAACTGAACGACATCACAAAATCAAGTCTTTTCACCACTCTACCTCCCTCCTTCTGCTCTGCTCTTGTTGGCAGAGCTTCTGGTGTGTAATTTCCAACACTGCACAAAGGAAAAGGAACTTTCTAATGCGGCACTCCCAATTTTGTGAAATGATCGATTTTGCTATTTTCCATTTTGTAGAAATACATGGAGGGGGAAAATGAGGAGCTGATATTAAGGTCTCAAGTAGAAAGAAAATGTTTTGAGAATGATAAGGGCAACAAATATACAAATGTGCTTGACACAATGGATGGATATAAGACATATTCTAAGTCACAGAAGGCAAAATACAAGCAAATCGACAAGCATAGATATACTGGTTTTTCATGTAACAAATAGATTTAAAAAGAAACAAGAACAGTCGATACTGGCAAACCACTTATGAGGACACAAGTTAATTCTTAATTTTTATTTTGGTTGCTTAATTTGGAAATACTTATGAAAAGCTTCTAAATATTTGTAATCTGTGACTCAGGTATTTCATGTTTATGATGTAATCATAAAGAAATAATTGAGTGTACATTTTAAAGTTTCACCTATGGGAATATTTGTTACCCTATTATTTATATTGAAAATTTTGAAATTACCTAAATAATGCAGGAGAAAGAAGAGGCAGTCTACTCCCTTAAAGATGTGCAGCCTTTGAAACCCACAGGGGGAAATTCTGCCCTGCCTGGTTAGGTCACCTGAGTCAAACTGACCAGATGGCAGAGAGTTTGGAATTAAATATTAATAAGAAGGCATTAGTACAATTTGGTAGATTTATAAAATGGAATATCTTATCGCTACTAGATTCTGTTGTAGAATATTAATTATATAAATATAACTTTAATGTTGGATAAAAAGATAATGGAATCTTATAAATCATTTAAATTAAAAACATATACAAAAGTAAATAACCAGGAGAATATACTGGTTTCATGAGCTAACTTGAAAAAGCTTGTAGGAAAATTCCATTTTCTTTTCATTCCATTTCCCCCCACAAACTTTGGAAAAGCCCCCTTGTATTTCTCCAGGGCAGATTAAAAAAAATCATTTTATTGGGGGCTAAGAATTGTATGAGCTTCTGGTTATTTACTTTTGTATATGTTTTTAATTAAAATGATTGATAAGATTCCATCTTTCTATCAACACATTTCAATATCTATATATTTCCTTCTTGTGACTTGCATGTTTCTGTTTTTTTTGTGAGACATATTACTCTTAAAAAATTAGTTTATTTTTCTTAACAGTTTCACCAACATAGAATCCACATAGCATACATTTCATTAGCTTACTCACATTCCTTTTTTTGATAGTAAATATATGGAATATTATTTAACAAAATACGGTTTACAGAATTAAAGTCTTAGTAGTCCACATCCAATAAACACTTTTGTGAACAAGTTCATCACATTTCACTAAAATGGCATATACAATTTGGGGGTTCAGTTACTAACATTATGCTGTTCTCACATTCCTAAGAGCTGTACAACCCTCGCCCCTATCGATTCCAGGATATTTCTTCTTCCTACTCATTGTTAGCTCTCCATTTCCCACCCACCATTTCCCACCGCCACATCCCTTGGAAACTATGAATCCAGTTGTCTCTAGTAGGTTTCCCTACCCTGGGCTTCCTATGCAGAAAACATATACAATCAAAGCAAAACACAAACAGCCTAACAATGATAGAGTGAAATGGAGTAAAAACCTCAATGAATGAACTAAAGTAGAAATATTTAAAACCGGAACAATTATACAATGGCTCAAGAGAGGTCCATCACAAGGTGTCACATTTGGACCTAACCCAACAGCAGTAATCTGCCCTACAATGTACTCTGGCTGATAAGGCCTTTCCCGTCCCTGGTCCATAGTCAGAGAGGCTTCAGCTGAGTCTTAATCTGAATGGGAGTCCCTGAGAATATTTGGGCTTTCACTGTCATTCATGGTCTTTTGCAAATCAGGTGTTCAGAATTTAGGCTTTAATATGGGTCTCTCCTCTGGGTTTGGTTTTCATTATTTACAATCTTAGAGCATATCATAGGCTTGTATGCTTCTTTCATGCGGATTTAGCGCATGCCTCACTAAGGTACCTGTTTATATTAGGACAAGGTTTTAAGACCCCAGACCCTATATTTTTTCTGATAGCTGGGAACGTTTGATTGCTTCACTACACCTTCCAGTAGCACCATAAAGTGCTTCATGGGAGAACATAGCTTTCCCCCAGATCCTGGATGCTTCCTCCCCCCAACTACCATGATCCGAATTCTACCTTGCAGGGCTGGATAGGGCAGAGGTTGTACACTGGTACATATGAGGGCTGGAGACACAGGGAATCCAGGGTGGATGATACCTTCAGGACCAAGGGTGTGAGGGACGATGCTGGGAGAGAGGAGGGTGGGTGGGTTGGAAAGGGGGAACTGATTACAAGGATCCATATGTGACCTCCTCCCTGGGAGAGGGATGGCAGAGAAGGGGGGGGGAGGGGAGACTCCGGATAGGGCAAGATATGACAAAATAACGATGTATAAATTACCAAGGGCACATGAGGGAGGGGGGAGAGGGGAAGGAGGGGAAAAAAAAAAGAGGACCTGATGCAAAGGGCTTAAGTGGAGAGCAAATGCTTTGAGAATGATTGGGGCAGGGAATGTATGGATGTGCTTTATACAATTGATGTATGTATATGTATGGATTGTGATAAGAGTTGTATGAGTCCCTAATAAAATGTAAAAAAAGAAAAGAGGGGGAGAAAAAAAATGATTAGGGCAAAGAATGTACAGATGTGCTTTATACAATTGATGTATGTATATGTATGGACTGTGATAAGAGTTGTATGAGCCCCTAATAAATTGTTTTAAAAAAAAAGTGCTTCATGGGGGCAGGCACTGAGCAGAGCCATGAGACACGGCACTTGTTGATGGTAAAAAATATGCATTATTGGGTATGATGCAGCACAATTATTTCCATTGACACTATAAAGGCTTTTGTGGGGTTTGCAATTAACACTACCCAATGAAGTTAGTTTTTGTCCTTGGTTCTTGAAAGATAATCGCTATACATTTGCAATTTCCCCAGAGATGGAGTGTCTTTCTTGTCTCTACCAGACCAGTTACAGAAATGGAATGACTCAGGTTGCTGCTGGCCCATTTCCTGAGGCCTCTAGTCTCAGAACTCAGTCTATTTACTGTTTATTAAAGTTCACCTAATTGGTTTTACTTCTGCAAACTCATCACAAAGAAACAGAGCGGTAAGAAGAGAGTCCTCTACAGCAGCGGTTCTCAGCCTGTGGGTCGCAACCCCTTTGGGGGTCGAACAACCCTTTCACAGGGGTCGCCTGATTCATCACAGAAGCAAAAGGACAGTGATGGAGTAGCAATGAAAATAATTTTATGGTTGGGGGTCACCACATATGAGGAACTGTATGAAAGGGTCACGACACGAAGAAGGTTGAGAACCACTGCTCTACAGAGATATTTACTGCACCGAGAGTTACAACAAACTATCAGCAGGAGGGAATTGTGTGCATATAGCATAGCACACAGATTAAGATGAATGCTACATAGATAAGAACAATTTTAACAGTAGCAATGATATGAAATGTTCATTAGACACTACTAAACTCAGGAGTCATGCTATTTTTATATAAATGTGCCCCCCCCAAAATCATTGCTGTCTAGTCAATCCCAACTTGTGGGACCTCATCAGACACAGTAGAAGCGCCTGTGGGTTTCTGATGCCCTTACAGGAGCAGAAAGTCTCCTCTTTCTCCCTTGGAGCGACTGGTGGGATCAAACAGCTGACCTTGCAGTCAGCAGCCCAGTGCATGACCCACACCATGCCACCGAGGCTCTTAAAATAAGTATGGGAATTTTATGAATTCATATATAAGGCATAGAAGATCATTAGGTCAAAACATTGACAAGGGGTATTGCTTTATTTTTCGGCTTTTGAAATTTTCTACAATATGTATTTATGAATATTTCAATTTAAAAATTAAGGATCTAAGGAAATGCCATGAACAAGGCTTTTCATGACTATGTTAGAAAATAAACTCTTTAAAAGAAATGATCGATTTGCATAAGGTTACAGTTGCTATGTGATTATTTGTTCTGTAAAGAACGAGCGTCTGTCACTGTGTAAAAACAATCACTTTTTTCATATTTACTCACAATTCTAATTAATATGCCCCTGGCATAGTAACAATGATTTACTAATTCATTTTCAAAATGTTAACCTTGAAAGGGATGGTGAGGGGAGAGAAGGGGAAGCAATCACAATGATCTGTATATAACTCCCTCCCTGGGGGATGGACTACAGAAAAGTGGGTGAAGGAAGGCATCGGTCAGTGTAAGACAAGAAAAAAATAATAACAATTTATAAATTATCCAGAGTTCACAAGGGAGGGGGAAATGAGGAGCTGATACCAAGGGCTCAAGTAGAAAGCAAATGTTTTGAAAATGATGATGGCAACAGATGTACCACTGTGCTCGACATGATGGTTGTATGTCTGGACTGTGACAAGAGCTGGACGAGCCCCCAATAAAATGATTTCAAAAAAAGAGAGAGGGATGAAACTCTTGCTCAAGGCAAGTCTTACTCTGCTGCTAACAAATCAGAAGTAAGTTTGAGTTTGCTATTCTGTTGGATACTGCTGGTTCTAAATAAGCACTGACCAGAAATGTATTTTCCCTTTAGACCTGATGCAGTGCGAATAACACTGAACTGTTGAGTCAAGGGATCTACACCAGGATGCCTTCTAAAGGTCATGAATGAGTGACTTCTCTGGGCCTCAATTTCCTTGTTAATAAAATGAAGGGTTAAACTATGGGATCATCAATCCCACTCCACTCTTCTCTAACATTCTGAAAATCAATGCAGCGGAGCCGAAAGGTAATTTCTGTTGTCGTCTTTAGTTACCATTCAGTCTGCTCTCACTCACAACCACCGTCTGTATCAAGGAAAGCCGCACTGCCTGGTCCTGTGCCATTTTCGTATCACTGGTATGTGAGAGTCCCCTGTCGCAGCTGTTGTGCCAACCACACCATCGCGCTGAGGGGTCTCCTCGTTTTAGGAGGATGGTAAATTCCATGTGGGCTCAGGTATTTTCAGTCAGGTCTTTAAGCGACAACTATGACTTCTTACTTAAACAATACTGCTGCAATATGGACTGATGATGTGCAAAGGAAACTACTACCTAGCAGACATGATCTCATCAAAGTTTATACCTTTCTTATTCTGTTAATTACTTTTTATGGCATACTAGACAAAAGCTCTGGCCTTCCTAACATAATTTACTACACTAAATGAAATAATTCATACTGAGGTTTATGACCTTGATAGGCTATCAGACTCCTGCTCAAGGTTCTCCTATTTCCTTGTTTAAAAAGAAACATGAAAATAAAAGTAAACATGGACAGGTTCCTCATCTTTGAGAAAGAATGGAAAAGTTCTTTAAATAGAATAAAACAGGATAAATACAAAGGACACAATGTAGGACTGAATGACTCTGCCATCTGTAGAGGCCTCTCAAGCAATACCTCTGAATAAACTAAAGAAAGCAATGTGGTTTCCCATTATTTTAAAATATCACAAAACTAAGAATTTCTGAGAGCAGTAATCTTCATTATCGTTTAGAATTAAACATATCTCCTTTGGAAAAATCTTTTTTTACTAGACGATTGACATCTTTCTTTATTAGAAAACCACTGCCATGTGTCAGGGTAGTATTTCTCTGGAGTAAACAATGTATTCTCAAGAACAAGGTTGATGCCAAGTTACTAATCTAAATGGATGAAAAATTAACACAAGGGTTTCCAGATTTTGCAGAGAAACAGCACTTTTCTCTCAACCTTTTCTTGTCTATTACCAACATTAGAATCCAAAGTTCAATATTATTAGTTTATTCAAGAGTAAAAGTTTTTCTTAAACTCTTCAAAATATTATCCTATCCCACCCTTCACCATGTCTGATAACACAAGAAGACAACAATTAAGTGAGGCAAAATGTGACAACAAAAAAGACAACTGGGAAGAGCAGTTAATATCCTCCCTTTACTGAGTGAGGCCAGGGGAAGAAGCTGTAACTTACTTCTTGTTCCTCTGGATGGAGCTCAAACGTGAGAAGAACACCAGACTAGTCGGTGAAGGGATAGACTGGGCGGTCTAAGATATGTATGAATAACAATAACAGAGGGTTGCACGGGGTGGGGTGGGGTGGGGTGGCGTGGTGGGAACGAGGGGGAAGAGCAGCTGATATCCAAGAGCTCAAGAAGGAGGACGCTGCTTAGAAATTGTTGGTGCCAATAATGGTGCATGTTGGCTCGAGATGACAGATGCGTGGTTTGCTATGATACATGTGAGAGGCCCCAATAAGATGATCTACTTAAAAATAAAACAAGATAAATCCTAAAGAGAGATAAATTAAAAAGCTAAAGTGCAAGAAAGGAAGGTGTCTGAGAAAGAAGGCTGGGAGAGAAAGGAGGAGAGCAGGGAAGAAAAGGGGAGAGAGAAAGAGAGAGAGAGGGAGGCAGGAAGGATGGACAGACAGAGGGAGGCAAGCACACAGGTGGGGGATGGGGAAAGGAACCTGAAGGCTGAGAACAGCGAGAAGGAGGGAAAGAAGAAGAGAAATACAGGAATATCAGACAAAGAAAGCCTGGGCTGCAATCACCCTAGGACAGAGGGTAGGAGAGAAGGGGAGTGGGCAGGAGGAGGCAGTGGGATCAGGGATGGTATGTGGAGGAAATGAAACTGTATGAGCTGAAACAAAATGTGCCTAAATTGTTGAATGTAAAAGTGATGATCTCTGTAAACCTGCACCTAATTCATAATTTGAAAGTTTATTTTAAAAAATACCATGGAATTTTTTGGCATGACAACAATTTAACATACATTTAAACATTCTATTCACAGACATAGTATATTCAAGAAAACCATTTCCAACTTGAGTTCAATTCACGGACATTTGACTTAGCACCGACTGCTCTTGGAGTAACTGTTAGTAACAGAGGCGCAACGTCCTCTGAGTATCAGACTTTGACTCAGTGTAAAGACCAAATAATCTGGTCAAAGGGAAGGTAGAAAACTATTAAGTTCATAGAAAAGTTGATTTATAATTTAAAAAATTTCTTGGATGCCATTACCATTTCAAAGAAAGTATCTACAGATATTATCCAAACACTATTTAAAAATGGAAGCATCATACAGAAAAATCACTTAATTCATGTTATAGTAAGTAGGCTTACAAAGCAAGAAGCTGGAAAATCTATGACGGCAATGCCACCTACTGAAGAGGGCTCTCGAGCTGCGGCTTAGCGCATACTGCCACCGCAGATGTCCAAGAAAGGGTTTCAACAATGTAAGAAAAGCTTCAAGAGCACTTCTACACAGCCATTAAACTTCAAATGCCGGCTCGAAGTAAGCTTAGGTGCATCGGAAATGCAATGCCTTTGGCCAAAATAATGCCCTCAGTAGCAGCATCTCTTGAAACACGAAGCATTTACAGCGCCGACAGTGTCTCACACCAGATAGGACAGTTTAACTGTACTAAAGATGCAACCCTGCCAACATCCTTCCTTACAGGTGTGGGATAGACTTGTGTTTTTATCGATTATAATCAGTGTCTCATACTATTTAAACTGACAGCTAAGGACAGTGCAGATGACGAAACCCTGGGAAAAGGCAGCACGCGAAAGAGAAAAGGGCATCTTCTGGTAAGGAGGCCGCCTGTCCCTGCCGCCCAGCGACAATCACAAATACACCATCTGGTTTTTGGTAGGTGGAGAAGATGAACGAGGGAAAGTCTTTTGTAGATTCTGATGTTCCTTTCTTATCTAATTTAAGGTTTAACAGATGACTCAAAGAGAACCCCAGAGGTCAACAAGCTCATTAATTTATCATGCTGTGAAGACTGGGAAAGGCTTGAGGTTCAATACGACATCAGAAAAGTGGTTCAGTTAGACTGAACCAAGTCTTGTAATAGGGGATTTTTTTCCTCTGAATTTTTAAGAGATTTCAAAGCAGAGCAACTTGGACTACTATATCAAGCTTTAGTCTTAGATATCATTTCAGTAGTATTACAGTAGTAATCATCCTACCACAAGTCACAAATAACAATATTCTTTTAATCCAAGGTCAAAGGGAAGACACTGCTCAGAGGCAGAGCCAGGACGCATTAGCTCTGAGTGGCTTTGACGGCCCTAGGTGACACGGGCACCAGCGAATCAACAGCTTCATGACAGACAACAGCAGTGAAGCAACATTTTCTGTAAGTTTATTAACTGTGAAACATTTACGAATATTTGCATGTGTGAAACTTATGCTAAAGATCACATATACAAAAGGTGTTTTTTGGTTTTTTCAATCATTTTATTGGGAGCACATATAACACTTACCACAATCCATACACACATCCATTGTGTCAAGCACATTTGTACATTTGTTGCCATCATCATTCTCAAAACATTTGCCTTCTACTTGAGCCCTTGATATCAGCTCCTCATTTTTTCTCCTCCCTCCACGCTCCCCCTCCCTCAAGAAACCTTGATACTTTATAAATGATTATAATTTTGTCATCTCTTACACTGTCCAACGTCTCCCTTCACCCACTTTTCTGTTGTCCCTCCCCCAGGGAGGAGGCTATATGCAGATCCTTGTAATCGGTTCCCCCTTTCCACCCCACTCTCCCGGTATCGCCACTCTTTCCTGGATTCCCTGTGTTTCCAGTTCCTATCTGTACCAGTGTACATCCTCTGGTCTAGCCGGATTTGTCAGGTAGAATTGGGATCATGATAGTGGGAGGGAGGGGGGAGGAAGCATTTAGGAACTAGAGGAAAGTTGTATGTTTCATCGTTGCTACACTGCACCTTCGCTGGCTTGTCTCTCCCCACTCGCTACCCTTCCATAAGGGGATGTCCAGTTGTCTACAGATGGGTTTTGGTTCCCCACTCTACACACCCCCTACGATTTTTCTGTTCTTTGATGCCTGATACCTGATCCCTTCGACACCTCGTGATCACACAGGCTGGTGTGCTTCTTCCATGTGGGCTTTGTTGCTTCTGAGCTAATACACAAAGGTTTTTATGCTAATATATTAAAGCTTTCTTTAGAAACTGAAAAGAATGAACTTGAGCACACTGCCTTTATTATTTTACTTCTATGTAACTACCTCCCAATTCGAGTCATCTCTCTCCAACACTAGAACCAATGGGATACCATGTCAGGTAGGCTCTAGAGGATGGCGTACAACTGCCCCTGTGGGTTGCCGAGGCTGCAAATCATTATGAGAGCAGAGCCTCATCTTTCTCTTTTAGAGTGGCTGGTTTCAGCTGCTGACCTTTCAGCTAGCAACCAAACGAGTAACCCACTACACTATACTCTATAAATACTCTCAATTTCTAGTTCTCTGTTCTCACACCTTTTAAACAAAATCCAACCTTTGCACCATGTGGGTAGGTGCTATGGGAAAACTCCATATGGCCCCCTCTACTATACATCCATGGTTACCGTCTGCAACAAGCCCCCCAAGTCTGTCCAGTCATACAACAGCGGTATTTAGTTGGTTCATTCTCATACTTTATACAATAACTATTTCTAATCATACGGAGCCCTAGTGGCAAAGTGGAATACAAGTTGGGATGCTAAATGCAAGGTGAGCAGTTCAAAACCACCAGCTGCTGGGCAGGAAGCAGAGGAGGCTTTCCACTTCTCTAAAGAGTTGTCTCAGAAACCCACAAGGGCAGTTCTACCCTGTCCTACAAGGTTGCTACAAGTCGACTCAATGCTCAGTGGGTCTAGTTTTATTTTTTTATTTCTAAACACATTCATTTTTTAGGTCTTTCAGTTCAATCACTGTTCCATCCCCAATGTCTACACCTGTTTTCCAGTTTAGTTGGAAAATGTGTAAACCATTCAGAGTATGCCCTTAGCTTCATCTTCCCCAAGCACAATGTCAAACAAACCTGCCACTTACTCTTGGTCGCCTCCTATTTCAGTGGAGAAAGTACCTCCCAGTCCTTCCACTTGAACTTTGAACCTTCTCTTCTCTAATTTTCTCAGGAATCCCATGTCATAAAAATTATCTTGAACTCTCATCAATTATGAACAGAGAGACAAAAATAAGCCTAACAACAACAAATTTCTTATTGGAAATTAATCAAGGGAGAAAATCATGCATCTTCTTTAAAGTACTAAAAGAAAAAAGTCAAGTTCAATCTACACCTAGTTAAAAATATCTTTCAAAAATAAAATCAAATAAAGATATTTTAACAGGGAAAATTATAGCCAACAAACCAATACAAGAACTGTTCAATAATGTCCCTTAAGAAATAGAGGAAAGAACCAGGAGGCAAAGGACATTTCTAGAGGTCAAAATACAGGCACGTACATATGTAAATATATATATATAGTAAGAAGAGAATAGAACTATATGTTAAGAATTACGGTTGCAGATGGGCATTGGGCCTCTACTCAAGTACTCCCTCAACACAAGAACACTTCATTCTAGCAATCTGACATTCTGTGATGCTCACCTACCTGACAGGATCACTGAAGATAAAATGGGTACATAAGTAAATGTGGTCAAGAAAGCTGAAGGTGCCCGGATATCAAAAGATATAGCATCTGGGTCTTAAAGGCTTGAAGATAAACAAGTGGCTACCACACTGAGAAGCAACAAAGCCCACATGGAATAAGCACACCAGTCAGTGAGATCATGAGGTGTCAAAAGGATCAGGTACAAGGCTTCTAAGACCCAGAACAAAATCATACCCAAGGTGAATTGGGAAGGGGGGGCATGGAGTGGTGACCCAATGCCCATCTTTAGACAATTGCACATCCCCCTACAGAAGGGTCACAGGGAAGAGATGACCCAGTCAGAGTGCAGTATAGCACCGATGAAACATACAACTTTCCTCTAGTTCTTTAATGCTTTCTCTCCCCCACAATCATGATCCAAATTCTACCTTACAAATTGGATTAGACCAGAACATGCGCACAGCTACAGATAAGAGCCTGCAACACAGGGAATCCAGGACAGATAACCCCGCCCCACACACATACCACCACCACCCCCTGGCCAACAATGAGAGTAGAAATGCCAGGAGGATTAGTGGATTAGTGGAGAGTAGGAGGAAAAAGGGGGAATCATCCCAAGGATCAACCTATAAGCCCCTCTCAGGGGGACGAACAATGGAAAAATGAGCGAGGAGCGACAGAGGAAGAAGCAAGATATGAAAATAATAATCTATAACTTATCAAGGGTTTGTGAGGGAGGTTGGGTACGGGAGGGAGGGGGAAGCAATGGGGAGCTGAAATCAAGGGCTCAAGCAGGAAGAGAATGCTTTGAAAATGATGATGGCAGCATATGTGCACATGTGCTTGACACACTGGATGAGTGTATAGATTGTGATAAGAGATGTAAGAGCCCCCAATAAAAGTATTTAATGATAATAACAATAATGTTTCTTAAGTAGAAATTAAGTACTATCACGTGTAAATCTGGAGCTATAAAAGGGAATGGAGAACAAAATGCTAAAACTATATGGGTAAATAGTCAAAATTTTATGTCATTATTTATATTTCCTTAAAAGACAACTGCTTAAATGAAATGGATGGTGGAGCTTATAACATATGTAAAAGCAAAATAAAGGCTGGAAGTAAATGCAACTATTCTACTATGAGATTTTTATACAATAAAGTGAACTAGTACAGTATGGTTTGAAGCTAGACGGCAATAAGTTAAAGATGTATATGAACACTTTTTTTTTCTTTTACTATGGAACATATTTATTTATGAAAATATATTATCACCATTAATGTTTAATGAATTATTAATAGTATTTTAAACTCATCTGAAAATGTTAATTCTGCTCCAATTTTTCACATGGTTAATATTGGTAGATAGAAAATGCATAAACAAAATCTAAAAAAAATTTTTTATGTTCTTTTTTTTTTTTTATTTTAACAATGTATTGGGGCTGATACAATTCTTTTCACAGTTCATACATATACATACATCAATTGTATAAAGCACATCTGTATGGTCTTTGCCCTAATCATTTTTTTCTCCTCTTTTCTTCTTTTACATTTTATTAGGGACTCATACAACTCTTATCACCATCCATACATGTACATACATCAATTGTATAAAGCACATCCATACATTCCCTGCCCCAATCATTCTCAAGGCATTTGCTCTCCACTTAAGCCCCTTGCATCAGGTCCTCTTTCCCCCCCCCCCTCCCCATTCCCCCCTCCCTCATATGCCCTTGGTAATTTATACCTCGTTATTTTGTCATATCTTGCTTTTAAGGAACTATTAAAATAAAAAAGATAATGAAGGTGAATAAAATGAAAAATATAGTTAATCCTAAAACAAAAAACAAAAATGAAGATCATATGGTAGCTAGATAACAAGTTTACCCCTTTTTTCCTTCACACATAACATTTGCCTTATTCTTTGGTTACCAATTTCTCCCTTTTCTTGGGGGGCATTTTGTAAACAATCTATGGTAATTTTTAAAAACTACTTTCACAACAATATATATTTAAAATGGCTTAGGAATACTTTTCAAAAAATTGAAATATCTCCTGGAGAAACGACAGTTGGCAAACAAATGTAGAAGGTGGATGTTACTGTATAATAGTATGTAAATCACTTGACTAATGTATCAAATATAACTGGTCTAAATATTTTCAATTGAACACCACAGAGAGCCAGGTTGTTAAAACAATGCATTCATGCACTGAGGGAAGGCTTGAGCTGAGGCCCAAAGTCCATCCACTTCCTCAATGTATTGCCATATAAATATCTGTACATATCTGTACCTCTATCTTTATGAATTAATATATTTGCATATGGTACACCTATGTTTATACCTCTATCCATTGCTTTGCTTCCTAGATCTTTCCTCTGACAAAATGGGTGTGTAAGTAAATGTGGTACAGAAAACTGATGGTGTCCAGCTATCAAAAGATATAATATCTGAGGTCTTAAAGGTGTGAAGCTAAACAAGCAGCCATCTAGCAGAGAAGCAACAAGCCTACATGGGAGAAGCACACCAGTCTGTGAGATCATGAGGTGTTGACAAAATCAGGTAACAGGCACCAGAAGACCCAAAACAAAAACAAAAAATTTTTTTGAGAATGAAAAGGGGGTGGAACAAGAGACCCCAAACCCATCTGTAGACAACAGAACTTCCCGGCACAGAGGGTCACAAGGAAAGGGTGAGTCAACCAGGGCACAGCACAGCACCAATGAAACACACAATATTCCTCTGGTTCGTTGAGGCTTCCTCCCCCCACCCCCCAACCCTACCCTCAACTATCATGACACAGTCCTGCCTTTCATTTATGGCTAGACCAGAGCATTTACACAGGTACAGATAAGAGCTCATGACACATAGAATTCAGGTCAAATAAACCCCTTAGGAACAGAATGGGAGTAGCGGTACCAGGAGGGTAGGGGGAAGAAGGTGGGGAGGAAGGAGGAACTGATTGCAATGATGGACGCATAACATCCCCCCACCCCAAGGGGGACAAGCAATAGAAACGTGGGTGAATGGAGACAGCAGTCAGTGTGAGATAGGAAAATAACATCGGGGGTCATCAGGGTTGGGTGGGGGGAAAGAGGAGCTCGAATACAAAATAAAAGTATAGAAAATGATAATGGTAACATATGTACAAATATGCTTGATACAATTGATATATGGAATGTTATAAGAGCTGTAATCACCCCCCAATAAGATGCTTAAAAATATATATGTTTTAACTGAAAGGCCAAAATGATCAGGAGGGGGGAGGAGCTGATACCAAGGGCTCAATAGAAAGTAAATGTTTAGAAAATGGCAATGGCAATATATGTACAAATATGCTTGATACAATTGATGTATGAAATGTTATAAGAGCTGTATGAGCCCCCAATAAAATATTTCAATAATAAAAAGAGAGAGAGAGAAAGACCCAATTATACTCTTTCTACAACAAACATTTTAGACCCATGATGGCAGAGCATTTGATTAAGGCAAACACTTATTTTTTTAAAACAAGAGAGGGGCAGCATGATTCACCCCAATGGAAAAGCCTCCTATAAAAACCTACTGCCGTTGACTCGTAGTGCCCCCACCCACGAGTTCCCGCGCTGTAATTCCTTTCTCTCACAGAGCGCCCATCCACCTCGGAGAGCAGCCCAACGCCTCCTTGACATAGTACTAGGAATCCTTAAAACCCAGAATGTAGACATGTCACCAGTACAACAACAGACGTGTAGGACAATGAGAAGAATTGAGAACCTACAAACGAATCTATGTACTTGTAGATGGTTGACCTCTGTGAATAGGCCAAACCCCATTAAATAGGGAAGGGGTCGTCTCTTTAACAAATAATGCTGACAAAATTGGCTATCTATGTGTAGAAAATGAAACAGGACCCATATATTTTTTAATTAAATAATATTTTATTGACATCTTACTCATTCCAATGTATCCCTTCCCTTCTCATAGAGGTCTGCTGTTAAATCCCATCGAATAGGACTACAGAATCATCAGTGCTATCAACTCCCTCCACCCCACTTTGCAAACCCTAACTCCTGTGCCTCTGAGGGGTCATCGATCTTGACTGCCAGGTACCGACCATCTTGAATGAACATTCGCAAATCTAACATGATTAATGAGGTGTATCACATAAGGGCTGTACTAGTCAGGGGAGGAAGTCTTAAAGAACTAGAGAGTAGTTATGTGGCTCGCCAGTGCCATTTAGCACCCTGGATTTATCATCCCTTCCACAAGGCCCGTCTGAGAGGGACCGTCCAATGTCTTGCTGGTGGACTTTGGATCTCCACGACATCACTCTCCTTCATAACAATTTGCTTGAGTGTATTTTTACCTTCCGATATCTATTCCCGTTGACAACACATGATCGCACAAGCTGGCGTGCTTCTTTCTTTCTTTTTTTTTCCCCCAGGGGAGAGCGTGAACACAGTCCCCAATGACCACAAATGATGCAGTCGAGTTTCCCACATTTGGGGACGTCGCAGGGGTCAGCACATCCCGAGTGTAATGGATAAGCCTCGCCCTGGGAAAACCACCTTCGTGCCCATGGTCTCTCCCCTGCCAGCTAAGTATTAGTGTGCTTCTTTCATGTGGGCTTTCTTGCTAGATGGCCACTTGTTAAGCTACAAGACTTTTAGACCCCAGCCACTATAGCTTTAGATAGCCAGGCACCATCAGTTTTCTTTACCACATTTACTTATGCACCCATTTTGCGTCAGGAAAGTGGGTATTATAAAATGCCATATTATTAGAACAAACCACTCATTCTTTTACTGAGGTAAGATTTAAGTAGAGGCCCAAAGTCCATTTGCTTCTTTGCTGCATTTACATATATACATATATGTGAATATACAAATAATCATATATATGTACATATATAGGTGGGATGTTCCCCCTCCAATTTAGTGATTACGTTTACCTGTCATTCACCTCTCAGTGATTCCTCTCAGAGACAATGTGCCTTTTCAAACACAACCAGAAAAGCGACCCCCTCCTCCTGGCCCATTCCAGAACACCTACTATTCCCCTGTGCCCGTCATTGTTGGCTCCCTGCTCATCTCCCCAACCCTCCTGTCCTCCCATGCCCCCTAAGAGCCATTGGTCTGGCTGCTGTCTTCATAAGATTGCCTGTCCTGCATTTCTGGTATAAACACCAAAACACAAAACTAAAACTACATAATAAAATAAAATATTAAAACACAAAACCAAAAAAACCGCACCAAACAACAGCATGCAGATAGCCACCAGGCTAACAGGGATCATGGCACAGAGCCGCATTTGAGTCCAAAAGGCAAGTTTCCAGTAAGTCCACGTTGCTATTCCCACAGTCTGGGATAGAGCAGTTTAATGCGCCTCCCCCATTTATGTCTTAGACTTTAGGTGTGGCCCCCTAGTGAGTAACCCCTAACTAGTTCAGGTGGGATGCCAAGTGCTGTCCCCAAGTCAGAAGTCTACAATCGGAATTCCCTGGGAACTTTGTGACTTTTCTCCCATTACTGGTCTATTGCACTCCCTTCTTGATTTGCCCCCATGTGGGCAGAGGACTCATATCTTACACCAAAATAAAAAAAAAAATTAACTCACCACACCGAGGCAAAACACTAAGGGCGTGCAACAGAAGAGCAAGGGGAACAGAGCAACGAAGTCTGCAGGAAATACCAAAAATAGACTTTGGGGCCAGGGCTTGGCACCCCATCAGACTCGACCAGAAAACATTCCTAAAGGTCAACAACAGTCCTTGAACTAACTACAGGCTTTTCTTTTGTCATTGTTGTGTTGTGTTTTTGTTTTGTTTCTTCTCATTGGCTTTTTGTTGTTATTTTGTTTTCTTCTGTTGCTTGGGTTGTTCCGTCTTGTTTTTGTGCATGTTATTATCTCTGAAGGTCTGTCTAAATAAGATAGACTGGATGAAAAATCTGGACGAGAAAATACGGGGACCGACAGTTCTGGGTGGACATAGGTGAAGGAGAGGTGGGGGAAAAGGAAGTGGTATTTACAAACCCAAGGACAAGAGAACAACAAGTGATCCAAATCGGTGGTGAGGAGGGTGAAGGAGGCCTGGTAGAGTGTGATCAAGAGTAATGTAACCGAGAGAAATTACTGTAACCCAAATGAAGACTGAACATGATAATGGGACAAGATGAAAGTACAAGGAAATAAGAGTAAAGAGCTAGGAGGCAAAGGGTATTTATAGAGGTCTAAATAAAGGCATGTACACATGTAAATATATTTATATATGAGGTACTCCCTCAATGCAAGAATACTTTGCTCTATTAAACTGGTATTCCATGATGCTCATCTTCCCAACACAATTGCTGAAGACAAAGCAGGTGCATAAGCAAATGTGGTGAAGAAAGCTGATGGTGCCCGGCTATCAAAAGATATAATATCTGGGGTCTTAAAGGCTTGAAGGTAAACAAGCAGCCATCTAGCTCAGAAGCAACAAAGCCCACATGGAAGAAGCACACCAGCCTGTGCAATCATGAGGTGTCAAAGGGATTGGGTATCAAGCATCATCAGAACAAAAAATCATATCATTGTGAATGACAGGGAGTGCAGAGTGCATACCCAAAGCCCATCTGTAATGCAATGGGACAACCCCTTAAGGAAGGATCGCAGGTAGGAGATGAGCCAGTCAGGCTGCAGAAATGGGAGGGGAGGAGACATGGAATGTGGTGAAACCCAGGGAGGAAGTGGGCGAAGGGCTGTTACATGGTGAGTTTCAGTCAATTAGATGAGACAAATTGTGCACGAATTGTGGAATGAAAAACCAATTTTCCTTGGAAACATTTTAATACAAAGACATGAAAAGATTAAAAGTAAAGGGACATAAAAGGTTAAAAGTGATAGCATTCTAACACTGTGGGGTGGGGGGTTAGAAAGCTGGCGGGACAAAGTAGATTTCAGAGCAAAGTTTCAACAGAAGAAAGTGATGGTACCTGGGTACTGCCACCAACTGCTCTGAAAAGGGCCACACTAGAAGATGCTGGATTGGGGAGCATAACAAGTAGAACTAACTCTCAAAAGGAGAGAGACTGGTGGGGCCTCCATCACTGTGGCCCTTCAGGTCTGGAACGGAACTCATCTCCGAGTTAGAACACGTCAGCAACCGATGAAGATCACGGGGCGGTCAGGGTTGCGAGGGTGCAGAAAGCAGGAGGAACGAAGTGGGAAACACAGCGAGGAAGTGGACAAAGTGGTGGTATGTTGCGGGGATGGAAATGGGAGCGCTGAATCGGAATGTGCATGAATCGCTGAATGCTAGCCGATCATCTCTCTGTAAACAGTCACCTAAATCACAGCTGAAGGTTGGTTTTTTAATTTTACAAAACATCATCTGAAAGGATATATCAGGCAACACTAACCAAAACCGAATACCCAATATTAGCACCAGACAAAAACGAGATCCGAGGAGGAGGGCACGGGATGAGAAAGAAGGGTATTTTATATTAAAAGAAGGCAATATTCACAAATTAGATGAAAACATGTATAAACATGATCATAAAACTTTGGAATAGATATGAAGCAAAATTTCATCTTTAAAATATAAAGAGACAAGTCTACACCGATAGCGCATTGGCAGTGCATCCACATTAAACAGGGTCTATTAAATACTAGCTGATGTGCTACCACCGCTCACCATGGATAGAACGGCTTTCACATCTAGTCTGCGCACAACAAGACCTGCTGCCGCCTCCTCAGCTTGGCCCAAGAGTGATAGCCCAAACCACCTCCTAAGGCTGACGTGGCTTCAACATTTGAGAAGACAGGCCAGAAGACTGTTTGTACAACAAATGTGCATAATATAAAATCTAACTAGGAATAAAGGAGAAAAAAAAAGTTTGCCAAACATGAAACCACCAAGGTTTCTGAGTTGTAGGTCTATGCTTTACATTGAAGTTTATAATAAAGGAAGTGTTTAAAAGATGTATCGAATGGAGCTTTATGAAGTTGTACTTTACCAATCTACTACACTGAAAGACCATAAGAATACCATCCTTCTTTCGGTTTCCAGCTTTGAATCATTATGAAGGAACAATAGCTCTAAAACTGAATTATGAGAAAAATAGCAAATGTGGAAAAGTTATCAACAGTAAAAGTACAGCTGTATTGGAAGAAGCATGACAAACACATAAGCAGAGTAATATTTTTTTTCACAATAAGACCTTTTATTTGTTAACATTAGTTTGAATTTTAAACAGATTCTTGAACTGGTGGCTCACAGCCATCAGCTCGTTCCACGTTTGCACCTGTCTCATCACCAGTAGTTTTTCCAGAACTGCCACCTTCACCATGAAGCTCCATGAGTTTTCCCAATTCAAACTTGGGCTTTTTCAGCATCTTTACTTTTCTGACAAACACATCATGGAGAGGATAAATAGACTGGCAAGCCTTTTCTATGCCTTTCCCAATGCTGTCTGGAATCAATTTATTGACCACTTCTTTCATTTGTCTGCACCTCTCAGGTCATGATTTCCATCATTTTCTTTCTGATTTGGCGGACCTGCTGGTGATAAGCATAGAGGTCTTCCGAATGTGATTATTGCGTTTTTTAGTAAAACCAACACAGAACAGACGACGTAGATACCCATCGGTAGTCTTGACCTCAACATGAGCTTCAATCATGGTCTGCCACTTCTTGACCATGGAGCACATCTTGTCCTGTGTCAGGTGCATGCCATGGAAGTTGGTCAGGCAGTTTTTGCCCTGAACATCCTCGGTAATTAACTTAAATTTCCTAAAGGCAACCTCGTCGTTCTGTAGATCAGCAGGCTCACTTCAAAAACTCGACCCTTGAGGCCATCAGATGCAATTGTGGTTCCTTGAGTCCTGGTGACTAGTGTTTTCCCAATATTTCTTATGTTGAACATAGTGGGTGCTTTCCCATCACACCAATCTTTCCTAGAAAATGGATCAACCACTTTCTTCTTAGCTCCTTTTTTGCCACCTTTGGTAAGGCGCTGTTCTTGCCAACCGCCATGGCGACGTGCAGAGAGCCAAAAGCAGCAGAGTAATATTTTTTAATTATTCTGTTTTTACCCAATTTAGCTGAGTTAGTTCTACAATTGGACAGCCCCTTACAGAAGGGTCATGGGGAAGAGATGAGCCAGTCAGGGTGCCGTGTAACAACGATGAAACATACAACTTTCCTCTAGTTCCTAAATGCTTCCTTCCCATCCCCCACTATCATGATCCCAATTCTACCTTACAAATCTGGCTAGACCAGAGGATGTACACTGGTACAGATAGCAACTGGAAACACAGGGAATCCAGGACAGATGATCCCTTCAGGACCAGTGGTGAGAGTGGCAATACCGGGAGTGTGGACGGAGGGTGGGGTGGAAAGGGGGAACCGATCACAGGGATCTACATATAACCTCCTCCCTAGGGGATGGACAACAGAAAAGGGGGTGAAGAGAGACGTCAGGTAGTGTAAGATATGACAAAATAATAATTTATAAATTATCAAGGGTTCATGAGGGAGGGGAAGCAGGGAGGGGGAAAATGAGGAGTTGATGCCAAGGGCTTAATTGGGGAGCAAATGTTTTGAGAATGATGAGGGCAATGAATGTACAAATGTGTTTTACACAATTGATGTATGCATCGATTGTGATAAGAGTTGTATGAGCTCCTAATAAAATTATTTTTTTAAAAGAAAGAAAATGACGATGGTAACAAATGTACAAATGTGCTGGACATGATGATTGCATGTATGGATTGTGCTAAGAGCTGTACGAGCCCCAATAGAATGACTGGGAAAAGTGAGTCCTACAACAAGTGCACGAAAAAGCCCTTGATAAATGAGCTCTAGATACGCAAAACAGATATACACAACAAGTCATTTCCTCTAGTATGAATAATCAAGCCTGGAAGACTCGAATTAGAGTTTCTACTCCAGAGTGTAGAAAACCCCACTGGACTTTTGGAAGGACACTTGGAAGGAAACGGTGTCTGGTCCTGCGTCGTCCTCACAACGGTCATTACGTTAGCCACTGTTGCAGCCACTGGGCCAGTCCGCCCATCGAGCAGCCTCCCTCGGGGGAGAGAGTAACATTTAGGAGTGCTTGCAGTCAATGGCATCTCCTTCCAGCAAAAACATGGGCGGGAAGTAAGAAAATGTGTGTCCCAAGGGAGTTAGGTGCATTACCTAACTGAGAGTGAGGCCAAATGTGCGACTCTGCTTCGTGTTCTTAAGCGGGTCTGTCTATAGTTGCCTGTGGGAGAACGTGGTAGTGAGACTATCAATGTGGCTATGCTGCATGTCCGGGAGAAGACCTGCGGTTTAGTTCTATCAGAATGCCTTTACTTTCTGTGTGGGGTGGATTCTGTAGAGCACGGCTCTCAACCCTCCTCAGGCCGCGGCCCTCTCAGACAGTTCCTCAGGTGGTGGTGACCCCCAACCAGAAAATTATTTCGTTGCTACTTCATCACTGTCATTTTGCTACTGTTCTGAATCAGGAGACCCCTGTGAAAGGATCTTTTGACTCCCAAAGGGGTCGCGACCCACAGGTTGAGAACTGCTGCTGTAAGGGGAGCAAGCAGGCCTGCCAGGGACCAGGATAAAAGATAAAGCAAAGACCCAGAGATATGTAGGTGGAGGACTGAGAGAAGGACAAGTCAGCAAATAGCTGATGCTCTGCTGGAATATGCACTATTTGGTAGAGAGAAGAGATGAAGAATTCATTGGCTAAGGGGAACATTGCATGAGCGGGCAAATAAAAACTCCAATTGAAAAGCAAAGCAAGCATGGACTAAGATCTCAATTTTTGTTGCTTACCACACAGATATCATTTTTAGGTGACAAGTAAGGAGATGGGGACCCAGTATTTTTATTTAAAAGAGGCCCATTATTAACTAAAGAATTTAGTTAATTAATAGGTCAAACTGAGGTTTAAAATAAATATATCACATTTGTCAAGTCAACATTTTTCAGGTGCACAACTGAGTAATGTCAACAACACTGATCATGTACAACCATCACCCATATTGCTGTCAAAAACATTGACTTCAAACATATTAGACCTAGTGTACTGGAAAGGGGGGAAGACAGACAATGCTTTACTGGAATTGACTTTGAGTGCTCATTTGTCTTGATTTTTTTTCTTCAAACAAGATGTTTTCCTATTGTGGAAATATTAAAAACAAAACAGAACCCAGCAAACTCACTGTCATTGAGTTGATTCAATAGGAGCGATAGCCTCACCTTTCTCAAGCAGAGCAGCTGGTGGGTTTGAACCACAGACCTCACAGTTAGCAGCCAATGCTTACCCCAGAGTGCCCAGGGCTTCTTGAAGAGAGTAGGTATTTCTGCTATTACAAATTAAGGTAAGCAATGTAAGGAAATACATAATTCTATGAGGAATTACCTACATTTTCTAAAATGTCATCATTCTGAGAGCCAGTTTTCCACTTCATCGTCAGTTATACCCTGACCTGGATAGGTCAGTTTGTAAACAATCTCATTAAATACTGTATTGTCTTTGCTAATTAAGAAATGCCATTTTTCCTTCAATCACCTAATTAGCTTAAATTTCTAGTAAGCAATACTAATTTGGGTTTTCTGAAACCAAACTTGGTAGTATATGCCCAATAAATTATAGTTAATTTAAGATTATTTGAGAAGGCATTTCTCATGAAAGCAAATAAAATTATTTTTTCTACATTTAAATATACAAGGTAGTAAATGTAACCTATATAATCTTATGCTTTGTAAAAGCAAGGAGTCTCATATAGATATACATGGATCTGAAAGTGAAAAAAAAATTGTTTTAATTCAATCTCCACAAAGGATTAAATGTACAACTTGTGCAAAAAACAAAAAATTTCCCATTGGTGATATTAATAATGTGAAAAGGGGGTTACAAAGAAATCATAATTTTAACTATGGCTAATATTTAGCTATTTCTTCAACAATGTATATAAAAATTAAAATATATTTAAAACTAGCACTAATTTCTGACCCTAAAAATCACATGCTTTTAATATGTGGTTACTAAGGTAATGAAAGAGAAAAGAAAAGTCAGCCATATAACAGTTATTTTTGTGAGGTCTCAAGCAATATTGGAAAATTTCACCACTCAAGTTATAATAAACACACTAAACAATAAAGCTTTCTTGCTGGGCAGTTACCTATTATGTTTAACAGGCTTAAAACAAAATGTGCCAAAGATCAAGAGTAAGTTATCTGAGATGTCAAGTGCAGAAGGTCAAAGGTACAATTTTATTAGGTCAGAGGTGGCATAAATAAAGTGTTATATGTCAAAGAAGAAGGGTCACATACAAGGGACATATAATATAAGGACATCACAGATGACAAGTAATAACTTTAAGTAGAATAAGTATGTTTACTACAGACACCTTCACTGATTAAAAATGAAACTTCTAAGTGAGTAAATATAAAATTGCCTTTCTATGTTGCATAACTCATATACTAGTTTGCACACTTGTTTTCAGGAAGAAGAGGCTATAACCAAGAATAACTACATGTGAGAGTGGAGTGGAAAAGGGGAACTGATGACAGGGATCTACATATAACCTCCTCCCTAGGGGAAGGACAACAGAAAAGTGGATGAAGGGAGACGTCCGAGAGTGTTAGATATGACAAAATAATAATCATTTATAAATTATAAAGGGTTCATGAGGGAGGGGGAACAGAGGGAGGAGGAAAAAGTGAGGAGCTGATGCCAGGGGCTTAGGTGGAGAGCAAATGTTTTGAGAATGATGAGGAAAATGAATGTACAAATGGGTTTTACACAATTGATGTATGTATGGATTGTGATGAGAGTTGTATGAGCCTCCAATAAAATGATTGAAAAAAAGGAAAACTACATGCATTAAGTAAGAACTTAGAGAATATTCAATCCCTTTACACTGAAACAGTACACTAAATGAACACATCAATCAAACCCCAAACCATAACAGCTAAACATCACATCCCCATGATAGCTACAAAAGGTAGATGATTTATAACCCAGGAGGCTATATAATCTTCTTCTAAATTACATCAGTTTAATATATTTTCCTTACTTTTATCATTAAAATAAAACATGTAAAATTCCTATTTCAGTTTACAGAAGAGTAATGCTCCAGAAATACCCTGATTTTTAAATTAAACATGTTTAGCTCTTTTATCAAGGGAATTCTTTTTATTATTATTTTTTAATTTTAAAGATAATTTTATTGGAGGCTCTTACAGCTCTTAAAACAATCCATACATACATCAATTGTATCGATCATATTTGTACATATGTTGCCATCATTATTTTCTAGACATTTTCTTTCTATTGAGCCCTTAGTATCAGCTCCTCTTTTTCCCTCCCTCCCCCTCCCCTCTTCATGACCCCTTGATAAATTATGAATTATTATTATTTCCCATATCTTACACTGACCACTATCTTCCTTCCCTGGCGGTTTCTTCCTGCTCCTCTCCTCACCTTCCCCTTACCCTCCTGGTATCACTACTCCCATTTTTGTTCCTGAGGGTTTATCTGACCTGGATTCTGCGTGCCATGAGCTCTTATCTGTACCTGTGTACATGCTCCGGCCTAACCCACAGTGAAAGACAGGGCTGGGGTCATGATAGTGGGGGGTGAGGAAGCCTCGAGGAACCAGAGGAAAACTGAGTTATGAAGGTGCCCTACTTCACCCTGGTTGACTCATCCCTTGCCTGTGCCTCTTCTATGAGGAAAAGTCCCATTGTCTACAGATGGGTGTTGGGTCTCTGCTATCAAGGGAATTCTGCCTAAATATTTTTTGTAAATGGAAGTATTTCGATGATGGTATTAATAATTATTCTAATTAATTGAGACAAGTTAGTAGTTTCTTAAGGAAAAGTATGTGACTATAGGTCTAGATAGCAAAACGAGAAGGATAGTTACAGTAATTAAAGAAACATGCATACCACTTTCTCTTACACTTTGAGTAAAGGCGGGGAAACTGAGGCAAATTTCACCACAACCCACTGCTCCAGGGTCAATTTCGACTCCGAGCTGTCTCACAGGACAGAGCCGAAGTGCCCCTTGGGTTTCCAAGGCAGTAAATCTTTGCGGGAGCAGAAAACTTCATCTTTTTCCCAAGGAGTCAGACTGCTGACCCACAGCTAGCAGCCCACCGTGCACGCCATGACGCCCCGTACAGGTAGTCTGAGTCCCACTTGCACTTCAGTTTTGATTATCTGGTACTTAGCGAAATCTAGAAGCCCATTTCAATACCATCAAGGCTTTTGCCACAACCTTTCAATTCAACAGAACTCACTGAGTTAATATAATAACCTTCCTGTGAACCAGACTGTCGAGCAATGGAGGAACAGAAGCTGCACACTGAGACTTCTGGTTACAGCCGCAGTGAGCTGATCCTCCAACTCTGGAAGCTGCTTGAGAAACATGAAAGTACCAGATTGCCTTGGAGAACAACTAAGCCTCTATGGTCCCTAAACAGGGGGAAGCACCCAGGGGAGCTCCACATTCACTTCGGCTTAGGCCGATTTAGGGCGTGCAAGTCAGAGAGTGGCGATCTTCCAGGACTGACCAGACAGACAGGAAGTTTAGAACTGTCGCTGTGACTGTCAAACACTGACTGACAAAAACTGTCAAAGGAAGAAGCCGCAGAGGTGAACCACAACAATGGCTGCAATCTCCCTTCCCAAGTGTCAGAGCCAAAGACCGGGGGAAACTACGTAAGACTTCCGAACCAACCACATAGTCGTGCGTGTCATACACTGCATGTGTCCCCTGCAAATACGTGAGATCCTAACCCTTAGACCTGTGGATGCAAGCGTATCCCATGTAATAAAATAACCACCTGCCGTGCATTCTGATATCATGCATGATATAATCAATCGGTTAGGGTGATACCAATGTAAGTAAGGTGGATACTAAGCCTAATCACTTCTGAATTATATAAGAGCAGCGTAAACCCAGACACATGCACACGGGAAGACCAATGCCATATGAGGACCCGCTATAGGACAGGGAAGCAAACAAAGAACACACAGGACTACCTGCATCAGTGGCGCTCAACCTTCCTCATGCCACCACCCTTTAACACAGTTCCTCATGTGGTGGTGACCCCCCAACCATTCGTTGCTACTTCATTACTGTCGTTTTGTTACTGTTATGAATGGTGTGACCCCTGTGAAAGGGTCGTTCGACACCCCCCCACGGGGTCGCGACCCACAGGTAGAGAACCACTGACCTCCATGGAAGGCATTAACACAGCTGAGACTGTGAACTTGCAGCTGATTTGAACTTTCCAAGCTGGTGCCTTCAGCACATGCCCCACCACACACGGGGCTCCTCTGCTAGCACGGAACCCAAGCCCAGCAAACAGCAGAAGTAAAGCTCACCACTTCTTCATCTGAAAGCTCTCGCCCTTGGATACTGCTGTTCTCTCTCACAGCTTGCTGGTGCTTTTTCCCTTTAATGTGGCTAAAAAGATACACCTCTGACGAGATCTAAAAGCACAGAGTTGTTTACATTAGCATTAAAAACAGAACCATCAGGTCACAACTAATGAGAACAAAGACACTTTGTGAAAAACATAAATTATGTCATCAAAAACTTGTATAAGATTGTCAAATGGAAATCTAATTTGCCATATAAACTTTCACCAAAAGCACAGAATCTTATTTATTTAAAAATGCTAAGCAAAACAATGTAATTACCTTAAAATTATACCGAATTTTAAACATTACATTTTATTCCAGTATACTGTATCCAAGTAGAGAACACTTCAGCATTTAAACATGACTTAGAAGGATTTTGTTTAAAACACAACGTTGAGAAGCCTCGTAAAGACATGGTCTAAGTGGTATGCCACACTCGTCCTCCTTAGCAGGAAACCACTGCCACTGTGCAGAAGACAGTGCAGTACTAGGAAATCACTGCCACTGTGCAGAAGACAGTGCAGTACTAGGAAATCACTGCCACTGTGCAGAAGACAGTGCAGTACTAGGAAACCACTCCCACTGTGCAGAAGACAGTGCAGTGCTAGGAAATCACTCCCACTGTGCAGAAGACAGTGCAGTACTAGGAAATCACTCCCACTGTGCAGAAGACAGTGCAGTGCTAGGAAATCACTCCCACTGTGCAGAAGACAGTGCAGTACTAGGAAATCACTCCCACTGTGCAGAAGACAGTGCAGTGCTGAAAATGTTTGCTTTGCTTTGGTGTCCCATAACCAAAAGGC
Organism: Tenrec ecaudatus; assembly: GCF_050624435.1. Taxonomy (NCBI): domain Eukaryota; kingdom Metazoa; phylum Chordata; class Mammalia; order Afrosoricida; family Tenrecidae; genus Tenrec; species Tenrec ecaudatus. The sequence continues at coordinate 53,186,560 of NC_134546.1, forward strand.
GCTGGCTTCAACTAGCATCCATTTGAAGTAGCAACTGTATGCTTGGACACGGAACTACTATTCCTAGATGCTGATGCATTTTAAATGGGCTCTGAGTAGGTTTAAAACAGTTCATGGAAAAAAAAAAACAGTTCATGGAAAATTTCCATTTTCTTCTAATTCCATTTCTCCACAAACTTTTGAAGCCCCCTCACATTCCCCAAGGTCCTCAGGAGATGCCTTAGGATAGGTTTAATAAAAACTACAGGGATCTAGTTCTGTGATTTCGTCAGTCTTAGCAATCAAAGCTAACATGTCATCACAGTGTTGGGCATGCCAACCTACCAGGACATTGCATAGAGAACACTGCTTCTTTCTTTCATAGGGGGTCAGCTTAGGGGCATCATCCGTATTTGCGTGTCGCCCACTGCTTAGTTCAGCAGCTTTCTCCTTCCTCTGCTCAATCTGTTCCATGTGTCTTCGAATGCTTTCATCATGCTGTGGAGAGAGTCAAAGGACAGGAGTATAAAACAGGATTCAAATTAGACTGAAAGAGGGGTGGGGGAATTCTATTTCTAGTAAGCTTTCCAAAATAATAGGAGACGGTCTTATTACAGTGTGAATTTGCACATTGTGGACAGGAATGTATGTAAAACCCATTAATAGCTCCCACAAGCACGGTAATGTTTTCTAAAGTATGCTCCATGGAACGACTCCATGGGACATTAATATTAATAGGCCTTTTGTGGAAGACGTTTTCCATGGTAAAATAAATTCAGAAAACACTAACTTAAAGGTAAATACATTGTTAACATAGAGCCTCACAGAACCTCTGCTATGTCTCTGTGCACTGTAATTCAATAAAACTAACTTACAGCAAGTAGCATTTGATAAACATATTGGATTCCAATGCACATTTCTTGGAACATAACATGGGAAATGCCAAGTCGTAAGAAAGGCTCAAGCAAGATTATCTACGTGGCAGAAAAGGCCCATGGCAGAGACCTGTCTCCATCCCCACCCCCATTTCTCACTCACTCACTGCCATCAAGTCGAATCTTACCGACAGCAACCCTACAGGACAGGGGAGAACTACCCCTGTGGGCTTCTGAGGCTGTAACTCTTTATGAGAGTAGAAAGCCTCATCTTTTTCTCACAGAGCAGCTGGTGACTTCAAACTGCTAACCTTGAATTTGGCAGCTCAACACGTAAACACGACACCACCAGGGTTCAACCCCATTTGTAGTCATCGCCAATAATACTCTGATAAAAGTAAAATGCTCTTTCACACTTTCCCCCACATTCAGCCTATAACATATGATTGGATTTCCATCTGCCTCACCTATCCATTCCCTTGGTTAACTTTTAACTCCTTCTTTCCAGGTTCACCTTAGGAACTATTCACTAAAATCCTCTGATTTCTAACACACATTATGTTAAACTGCTCTTCCTCTGAACCCCCACAGCATTGAAATCGATGACATGTCATAATGAATAGCTTTACATTTTCTTTTTAGATGATTAAAATCTATGACTGCCAGAAGTCTAACAGTTGTGCCTTCAAGTTATTAATGAACTGGTTAGTAAAAAAAGAGGAAATGTTAAACATCCTTTGATTGTTTTTCCTCAATGGTTTCATCTTACTCAAATCAATAAATTTGGTTTTAGGATAGTTGGGTTAGAAACAGTCAAGGTCAAATCATAAGCGTCACATTGAACCACAATTCAAAATACAAATAAATTCCATTTGTAATTTTATAGAAAAAATTTTAATATCATGATAAGCATCATATTGAACCACAATTCTAAATACAAATGAATTCCATTTTTCATTTTATAGATAAACTTTTAATATCCTGATTCAAGTTCCAAAATGCCAAATAAGAACATGTAACACACCTACCTTGAGTTGAATTTTTTTTTGAAGTTCTTCCATCGCTTCCTGTTGAGCAGCTGTAAGCGCTGCCAATCGCTCTTCCCTGTCCCTGGAAGAAGACAGTGGAACTTACACACCCAACTGCTGGTAACAAATATAGAGCACTAATTTTAAAACAGGCTTTGGAACTCAGGCATGAGTTTAAATATTAGCTTTAAATATGGCATGTTGAACATACACATTCATCTCTGCTCCCTTCCCAAAACCCACTGTGTCCGCAAGCAAGGACGAGACTAGGCATGAACTCACAAGCACAGAGAGGACAGAGAGAGAACACTCACTAACTTTGGGAGTGAATGGTTCAGAAACTGAAAAGCAGACCTGAGGAGGCCCCCGAGAGAGACTAACAAGTGGAACCCCCCACACATGTCAGCCACTGAAGAAACTCGGCACTTATGAACGTCAGGATAAAGCTTGGGGATGGCAATGGGCAGACAAGTCAATGTCCTAAAATAACAGTACGTCCCCCTTCCTCCGCTCAGGCAGGATGCTAGAGATTGCTCCTGCGAGAGGTTGGACAAACTGACTAAATTCAAAGGCACCAGGCAAGCTGAGGGTGGAGGCGGGACACTCCAGAGAAAACAGAGAACTGCGATCATTAAAGTCCAGTGTGCCGACAGGGGAAGAGAATAGGTGTCCTTTCCCTTTTCAACCCATCCAGCAATCCACCACTCCCCTCTTGCAAGAACCACAACGGTAGCTACGTTTTCTGGCACACCAGACAAACCCCTCCTACATTTGTTTCAGCTCTGCACACACACTTCATTTACATGGGCATGCTCTATGAGAAAACACATTTTGAATATGGTGTTATAAATCTTGGAAATAAATTTCTTTGTGCATTTCTACATTTGTTCCTTTTTTCCATGTAAAAAATTTTAAATTTGTTTGCATGTCTGACAGGAACGGCTTCATTTTTTGGCCTGATTTCAATACTTCTTCTGTGAAAAATGCTCCCAGGACCACCGTCAAGACAACCAGTGGGGTACCTTGCTCTTTCCCGCGCTGCGTCCTCCCGTGCTTTCTCCTTTTCCTGCCGCTGCTGCTCAATCCGGGCTTCTTGCTCTTTCCTTTTCATCAGTAATTCTTCAACACGGGCCTGCCGTTCTGCCTCCAAAGCTCTCTTCCGCTCCTGAGGGCAAACGTTTGTACAAGCCAGTAAAATTAGGTCTAGGATGAAAACTATGCAAAACCAACATGCCTCTGGCACACAGTTTACCTATGCCAGTCACGCTGATCCCTGAAAAGCAACACATCACTTATAAGTCACCCTTATTTCAGGAAATAGTCACGCTTCCAAGAAAAAGACAAGGATAGCACTGAGAGGAAGCCTCAAATTAAAAATTCAAACATCAAATCATTTTAATTTTTGTGGGCAAAAAAGAACAGAGAACATTAACTTAGAAGGGATTAAAAAAACATTTTAAGACCTGCATCTCCTTGGAAAGGAGAAGCGGTACTTCCTTTACTATGAGCACTCTGCATTTTACACTTGAGTCAGCTTGGCGCTCAGATGAAAATAAGACTCTAATCAACTAGAGATCAAGAAGGAAGATGGCAATGCCCACTAATGCCAACAAATAGCAAAACATCATGTAGAAAATACATTGCTATTTTAAATTCCTCACACCACCCACAACATGAAGGAGCAACATGCGATCTTCCCTCGAACTCTGTATCTCACCTCCTTCTGCAGGGAACACGCTCCATAGAGCACTTCTGACTCGTTGCCGTTTACAAACAGTTATTTATAGCCTCCATGAAGCCCTATCTGACTTCCCCATGCCTTCCCTGCTCCTAATTTGAGTAAGAAGTTTTCTCCTTGTGCTACAGTGAAGGTCTCTGTCATTATGAATGCCTTATCATTATGGGTTAATTTTTTTATGCCTCCCTCATTGAGAACAAGGATGTGTGTGAGTGTGTGTGTGTAAGTGCTTATATCTATCTATATATAGTTTTAACATGCCCTTGTCTATGGCTTATAACACTAATTCACTAAATGATCACTGAATCATTTGAGTGAACAAATATTAATCACAATTAAATATATTTGCATTTATATTTGGATATTAAAAATGTTTTTCTCTACATCAAAAATGTCAGATCCAAAAAGGGCCAATGGAAAAGGTTGTCTACTGATGGAGAAGATACTTCAAATAGATTACACACAGCAGCACAGTTTATGACTTCTCTATTCCCCATGCTGAAAATGGAAGTCTACTTGGGGTTCATCGGGACAGTAAGAGGGAAGCGACTATCTGATGACACTGCCCAATAAATAGCAGGTGGCCCTTATCAGAAGCATAAAGATTTCCCAGTTCGTTAAGGCCATGGACAACTCCGTTTTAGAACAATCCTTTATTATTGGAAAAAGGATACTATCAATCCTCTGCCAATTAAAGAAGATTTCAGTGCAGGGTAGTTTAGTTCTTCATGTGCTTGAAGCTGGAGAGCAGGGTTCTATAACCACAGTTTTGAGATATGAGCACTGAAGACCTTATTTGAAGGAAGCATATTTCCTTTGGCAATAAGACAGCACGTTTCCAAACAGGGATGGACATGGACACACACACACACACACACACACACACACAGAACCAAGCACCCCTAAGACCAGATATCAGGTTTTATTCCTTTTGAGAGCCACAGCACCTACCCTGAGAGCCCAGGATCCAGCAGGTACTCACTACATGCTTACAGAGTGAAATTATACCTGCACAGCTTCATCACGGGCTTGCTTTTCTTCCTGTCTCCTTTGACGCTCCTCCTGTAGCTCGTTAAGCCTCTGCTCGTACTCCTTCAATTTTGATAAAACATCGTGACGCTTATTTTGGGCCTCAAGTGTATTGATAAAGGCAATTTCATTTACCTTTAATAAAAGCAAAACAAGTAAGTTTCAAGTCAAGTTAAGGACAATGCACAAAGGACTTTAACAATAATTTGTAGAATAATAAGAGCCAGTGGTAAAGCACATTATAAAAAGTGAATGAGATGTGAGTCTTTTAATATTTATCTCAAAATAATAATCCAGTGTACATAATAAATCTGTAGGCTTTAGTAAAAACTGCCTACTTCTGCCATTTAAAATGTATTTTGGCACATTTCTTAAGCAAAAAACAAACAAACAAACAAACTCACTGCCACTGAGTCAAATCCAACTCACAGCAAACCCTATAGGTCAAGGCAGATTGGCTCCTGTGGGTTTCCAAGGCTGTAAGTCTTTGTGGGAGTAGAAAGCCTTGTCTTTCTCCTGTGAGGCAGCTGGTGGTTTGATAACCACGATGCTGCTGCTGGTATAAACTTCTTAGACATAACCAAACACCTTCATGGATGGATTCATAGGGTCTAGGTCTCAGAACCATGGTCCTGAGCTACATCTAGGTCAAATTGGCATAGCACGTTGCCCACAAAAACAATGTTCTGAAAACAACACGGTCTTAAAAACAGGGTCAGGAGAAGCTGTACAGGTTGTAATTGTTGGTCTCTCTCTGTCTGGAGGGAAGAACAGTGAAGAAAATCAAAGATGCATGGACGCAACTAGTCATGGAGCATGAATTTCCACAACCCGTGAGACTAGAAGAATGTCCAGTTACCTACCAACTGTTGACCGGGGGTGGGGGGACACCAATTAGAGGGCCCTTAATAAAGTAAGAGGAAAATTTGGAACAAAAATCAAAATCATAAAAAAGACCAGGCTCACTGGTCAGAGAGAGACTGGTGCCATCCTTCAAGTTTGGAAATGATCTCATCCATCATGACTCAGCTCTCAGCCAGATAACGGACAGGTCTGTAAGGAGACCAATAATATGGGGGGACTATGCATGCCTTAGAATAATCAACCATTGCAGATAAAAAAATCAAAGGCAGAATTTACTCCAGGATTCAAAATTCAAGGGAAAGGAGGAGGAATACAGACAGGAAATCCAGGGGAAAGTGCTACTACATTCAGGGGGGTGCAATGAATGAGATGAAACAGAAAATTACATAATTTGAATGAAAAATCTGCTCTGTAAACTTTCAATGCATTTTTAAACTGTGCTAGTGCACATGCACTGCTAAAAAGAAGAGGCTTCCAACGGGCGCTCTGGTGGTGTGGGTTACCTGGTGAGCTGCAGCCGCTCACACCCACCAGGCTCCCAGAGCAAGAGCGATGAGATCGCCTGTTTCCAGAGGGGTCTAGAGGGCCAGAAACCCACAGGACAGCTCTCCTCTTTCTGTAGTGTCACCATGAGTCAGAGTCTACTTGATGGCAGTGGGGGCGACCATCCTAACATGTTCACTTGATATCATAATTTGCATCTATTAAAAATCATACTAATGCTTAAATAGATATGTAGATTTTAATTCTAACCAGTCTGAAAGAAAAAAAACTTTAAACAAAACAAGAAATCACTTTCCTCCAACATAGATTGAATAAGTAACAAACTGTAGTCAAAGTAGAAGACTAATAGGGATGTTCAAGGACAACTTAGCCACATTATATCAGGACAAATACATTAAGCATAAGCAAGATGAAAGAAAAGGAATGACATTTTTAAAAGGAATATATTAAACAAAATGGAAAAAATCAGAAAGAAAAAAAAAGAATGTGCGAAGCCATATAAAAGTCTCAATCTGGAAACACACACACACACAGAAAACTCCCCAGGCAAATGTTTTAATAAAAAAGAAATGAATAAGAATCTAATTGTAAAGATGCAAAGAAAAGATGTTCCAACTAAGGCTTCCCACCAGCTCTTCCCAGTTGAGTCGTAGCAGATAAAGCAAAACTGAATGGACTAGACTTTCTAAGCTGCGGGTGACCTGGAACTATAACCAAACTAGGAAACATTGCAGGGCAGGGCCCTACAAGAAACTTCATTTTCCTCTTAGAAAACAAAGGCAACATGCACATTGCATAGCAACCAAATAATCTGACACTCAGAACAACGTTGCTTCGCCAAAAGACGGCAGCCAGCTGAGCGGCTTTGAATGTGTGACTCTCCACAGTGCTGGGAAGAATCTCATCTCAGCATCAGATTCCTGAAGGGTTCACTGCGGCTCTTCCAAGTCTACAATTCCAGGGCTTCGACCCCTAATTTGTTTTCCCATTTTGGTTGTCATCCCACTTCATCCTAGCCAGTGTCACTCTGTCAGTCATGACCAAACCAGTTTGAACTGGCTCAAAGCCCTTGCTAAAATACAACACTGTGATAAAACAAATGGAGATTAGAGAGCGAAGGGAACAAATAAAAGACAAACGTTTAACACTGACAGAGAATTAATTAAATGGGAGAATGGAAATGGAATGAGGATGGGAAAAAATCAGATCACTATTAGAAAAATGGTTTGTGATAAATCCAAGCTGAAGTAGATTTCTTTCTAAGTGCTTCACTAATAAGCTTTGAATATGGAAAACCAATCAAGATATGCTAATAAAAGGATAAATATAAATAAAAGGATAAATGAAGTTCAGAAAGAGCGCAAACTATTCTAACACATGTCTAACATATAACACAGAAACATTCTTATTAAATGATAAAACATTAAAAAAGTACAACGAAGTCTCTAAGTTTTCAATCAATAAATGCAAGCTGCCAGAAGACAGACTGCTCCACAGCAGTAGTTCATGCCAGGAGAAAAAGGGACTGACGCTTGAAAATGTCACGAAGGAAAGATACTGTGGATCATGGACCTGACAGCCAAGCTGTCATTCAAGTCTAAAGGCCACAAGCCTAACGTAAACAAGAATTCAAGGAATACAACACATGTGAGCTCTTCCTGGAAAAAAAAAATTCCTTGTTAAACTGGTGTAGTGGTTATAGGTTCAGCTTCGATCCAAGTGGTCAGCAGTTTGAAACCACCAGCAGCTCCTTGGAGAAAGACTGGGCTTTCGACTCGTGCAAAGTTACGTCTGGAAACCCATAGGGGTCGCTACAAGTCAGCACTGACTCAATGGCTGTGAGTTTGGTTTTGGTTTATCATAAGTGGAGAATTAGTAACCACCGAGTCCAGTTATACAGAAAGTAAAACCTAACTGAAGGATTGTTACATACTCAAACTTACTGTCACTCAGCGGATGCTGACTCATAGCAAGCCTATAGGACAGGGAGAATTGCCCCTGTGGCTTTCCTAGACTAAGTCTTTATGGGAGTAGAAAGCCTTGTCTTCCTCCCATGAGGTGGTTGGTGGTTTCAAACTGTTCACGTTGTGGGTAGCAGCCCAAGGCACACATAGCAGAATATGAATGTTACAAATTTCCCCAATGTAAAAATAACAAAGTATTTTAAATCATTGGGGGGAGATTTGGATGCTGAGAAAAAATGTGGGTGCTAATTTCCTCATCTCTAGCAGGGAGTCCCCCAAACATATCAAAATCTGAAATGGAGTTTAGTTAAGTAATTAACAAATTAAGATTCCAAACTCAATATATTTCATACATATTTATGACTACAGAAGAATTTTATAGAAAATTCTTCTTGTGATAAAGCAATTTTTAAAATCATTTTATCAGCAGCTCATACAACTCTTATCACAATCCATATGCACATCAACTGTGTAAAGCACATCTGTACAGTCATTGCTCTCATCATTCTGAAAACATTTGCTCTCCACTTAAGCCCCTGGCATCAGGTCCTCAATTTTCCCCTCCCTCCCCACTCCCCCCTCCCTCATGAGCCCTTGATAATTTAAAAATTATTATTTTATCATATCTTGCCCTGACCGACATCTCCCTTCACCCACTTTTCTGTTGTCCGGCCCCCAGGGAGGAGGTCACATGTAGATCCTTGTAATCTGTTCTCTCTTCCAACCCACTCTCCCTCTACCCTCCCAGTATCTCCACTCACACCACTGGTCCTGAAGGGCTCATCCGCCCTGGATTCCTTGTGTTTCTGGTTCCTATCTGTACCAGTGTACATCCTCTGGTCTAGCCAGACTTGCAAGGGAGAATTCAGATCATGATAATGGTGGTGGGGGGAGAGGGGGAGGAAGCATTTAGGAACTAGAGGAAAGTTGTACGTTTCATTGTTGTTACATCGCACCTTGACTGGCTCGTCTCCTCCCCTAGACCCCCCCTCTGCAAGGGGATCTCCAATAGCCAACAAATGAGCTTTGGGTCTCCACTCTGCACTTCCCCCTTCATTCACTATGGTAAGATTTTTTTTTGTTCTGATGATGCCTTATACCTGATCCCTTTGAAACCTCGTGATCGCACAGGCCGGGGTGCTTCTTCCATGTGGGTTTTGTTGCTTCTGAGCTAGATGGCCACTTGTTTACCTTAAGCCTTTAAGACCCCAGATGCTATACCTTTTGATAGCTGGGCACCATCAGCTTTCTTCGCTACATTTGCTTGTGCACCCATTTGTCCTCAGCGATCGTATCATGGAGGTGTGCACCCAACGATATGATTTTTTTGTTTTTTGATGCCTGATATCTTTTGACAGCCGGGCACCATCAGATAAAGCAACATTTATTATAAATTCAACAATTCCCTCAATTTTACTTTAGTTTCTTTTCTTTATCTTAAAGTTCAATTATAATTGAGATTAAGATTTTTTACTAAACATTTTTACTAAGACATACTTCTATTTTGTAAAGTTCTCTAGTTATATAATCTGAACATAGCTCTGCTAGTTTATTTTACCTAGTGTTAATGATCTTTTAAAATGAGAATGAATCATTTTTACAATAATTTTCTATTATTCTCAATATAAAGCTATATTAAAGAGAGAGAGTGTAATGCCTTTACATTAAGTTTTGAGGATAAAGATGATTCTCAAAGTTTCTAAGCTGTGAAGTAGTACAACAATGCACTTTAGAAAGATTCATCAGTGGGCAACCAGGGCTAAGTACACAGATGCCAGCTCTGATGATCAGGAGGGACCCTGCCAATAGCTGCCATGAAAATGAAAACACATGGAGACCACAGAGTTATAGAAGCTACATCTGAATGTATACACAAGCCCTGGAAGAAGAAGTGAGCAAACACCATCATTATCACTGTGTCTTGTAACTAAGGTCCACTGTCAGGGAGCTGATTGCAACACAGAGCAATCCTGGAAAGGGCTTCAATCCTTATGAGTGCAAACAGCCTCTTGTCTGAACCACCGACCTTGTAGTTTGTAGCCCAATGCCTAACTTGTACATAAAGTGGTCAAAAAATAGATACAAGCAATGAATTAAAGCAAATGATCTCAAGTTTATAAATCCTAAGCTAATGTGAAACTAATGATACTAATCTCCAAAATATGAAATTCTAGAATAGATATGGCTTGGGATAAGAGGGGGTGGCAACTGAGTACATATGGGAGAATGATGTCCTAGGGGATTGAGGAAGGCCTGGGAAACGAGAGCGCAGAAAAGAGACTGCTCCTTTGAAGGAACTTACGAAAGGAAAGGGTAATAGCTTAAGGAGCACTGCAGCTAACAATCACATTTTCGAAGTACTCTGGCTAAAAAACACATCTTATTTACAGAGAAGAAAGTAAGAAAACAAAAGTATCAGCACAGGAGGATGATGAAGGCTAACTCCAAGAGGACACAGTTATTGGAACCACAAGGAGAAAGGCTCCTGCCATAAATAAGAAAATAATACAGTTTCTTTAAAAGAAAAAAGAAATAAAACTAATTCTAAGTAAATGTTAAAAGTGAAAAACAAATCAACTAAACCATCAAAAAAGATGAGCCAGTCAGGGTGCAGTGTAGCACTGATGAAACATACAACTTTCCTCTAGTTCTTTAATGCTGCCCCCCTGCCCGCCCTAATATCATGACCTCAATTCTACCTTACAGATCTGAGTAGACTAGAGTATGCACACTGCTACAGATAAGAGCTCGCAACACAGGGAATCCAGGACAGATAAACCCCTCAGGATCAACAATGAGAACAGTGATACCAGGAGGGGAAGGGGAAGGTGGGGGGAGAAAGGAGAAATGGATCACAATGATCGACATACACAACCCTTTCCTAGGACGACAGACAATAGAAGAGTGAGTGAATGGAGACAGCAGACAGTGTAAGACACGGAGGGGATTATAAATTTATAAATTATCAAGGGTTTATGCAGGAGGGAGGGTAGGAGAGGGGAGAAAATGAGAGGAGCTGACACCAAGAGCTCAAGTAGAAAGAAAATGTTTTGAGAATGATGATGGCAACAAATGTACAAAGGTGCTTGACACAATGGATAGATGGATGGTGATAATAGCTGTAAGAGCCCTCAATAAAAAATTTTAAAACTATATCAAAAAACTGAAAACAAAAGACAATTTCATATTATTAAATAACAGAGTAGGCTCCCAGATAAAGTCAAGCTGTGAATTACTATGGCTATAATAGTATGAATTACTATGGCTATAATAGTAATCATAATCAATGAAATAATAAATGACACATTTTCTACCATCAATCTATGCAAGAGGGAGCTAAAGATTTTAACACAACTATTAATGTACTCCAAGGAGTACATATAGGGGGAAAATCTTATTTTCATTTCATATCCAGATTATAAGTAATATATGTTACATGCCTTCAATTATATTTCCAGTTGAATTTAAAATTTTTAAAGCCATTACAATATCACTGGGTTCTTAAGATATTTTGATTGCTAATAGAACCATAAAAATGTATTTTAAAAATAAGAGTCAAAGCACAAATATACCATTCTACAATTTGAAAAACAATTTTACAACAGACGAAACGAGTATTTTACTGAATGCCACAGACGGCATTAACTGCTTTACAACATGTAATGTCTCCCTGAACCCTCTTAGCACTTTTTTATTTGTATGTACTGTCACCACTACGTCCTGGATGAATGACCAGGCTCGGAGAAGTGAAACTATACTCAATGAAGATCGTTCTCTTTTTGTGATAGAGGCAGGACCTGAGTTCCCACTTCTCACACGTCAGACACTTCAGTCTTCACGATCTTAATTGTATTTTGAAGAAGCAGCAACACTTTGATATGTGTGAAATGCAGATATCCTGTTTGTAAAAATCACCGGAGGACCAGTGACAAATAACTGTCTCCAGGCTCCATTCCAGCCTTACAGGGCACGACCTGCGCAGCAAAGACGGACAGCCTGTCTTTTTGACTATGACTCAGGTCTGTGATCTGCCAAGATTAGAAAATGTCATTATCTCAGCATTCCCTGGAGAAAAAGAACCAGGTGGATAATATGTATCCACACACACAGTTTTTACTGGTTCTCTCTTCCCCTCTCCCTGTGTAGATATGTACATATTCATAAAAACATTTAATTTTTTCAAGGCAGTAGACACAGTAAAATGACTAAAACTTTAGTGGGTACTTATGTCAAGTGTTGGTAGGATGTAATGTAACTAGAACTCGATTCATTGCTGGTAGGAACGTAAAGTGGAGCATCTACTTTGCAAAATTGTTTCTTTAAAAGTTAAAGATGAACCTAGTATAAAACCTTGACAAGCAATTCCGAGAAAAATGCCCACAAAGTCATGTGCACGAACACTGACAGCAGCTCTGATACACACAACAGCATGCCTGGATCTCAAAATAACTATGTTGAGTGACAGAAGCCAGATGCAGGAGTACATACTGTAAGATTCCATTCATGTAAAATCCTAGAAAATGTCAACATCTACAGTGACAGAAAACATATCAGCAACTACCTGGGGAAAAGGCTGGAGTAAAAGATGAATTACAAATTAGTATGAAGAAACTTCAGAGAATTGTTATCTACACAGTACTGATGATTTTAGGGATATATAAGTCAAAACTTATCAAATTGGATACTTTACATCAACGATTCTCAACCTGTGGGTTGTAACCCCTTTGGGGGTCGAATGATCTTTAACAGGGCTCGCCCGATTCACTAACAGCAGTCAAATGACAGTGATGAAGTAGCAACAAAAATAATTTTATGCTTGGTGGGGGTCACCACCACATGAGGAACTATATTAAAGGGTCGAGGCATGAGGAAGGTTGAGAACCACTGTGTTACATTCATTGCCTGTTAATTAAACTGCAATAAAGCTGTAAAAATATGTAATTCACAGGATTACTTATGTATAAACTAAGATATCACACCTGGCATGTTTTAAATGAGTCTGGCATAGTTTGCTGTCCTGGCACAGAATACACACTTGATGAGCAGTAGCTGCGATCACTGTTACAACTGGACCAGGTCCTTGGGTACGCAATCCACCGCTTGCAGCCTCTACCATACCTTAGCTTCCTCTTCTTGGGCTTTTTTCACAATGGCTTGGAGTTGCACCTCTCGCTTAAATTCAGCATGAAGTAATTTCTCTTCCATCATCCTACGTCGCTGGTCTAATAACTCTTCCTTCCACTTCCGGACGTCCTTCTCCTACATACAGTGAGTGAGCCTGTTAGTCACTTCCATGGACACAGTCATTTAGCAGAAGTGCAAATAGACTCCCAGCTTATGGAGACCCAAAACTGAGAGGCTGGAAGCTGTTTTTGAAGCAGTGGGGGTGGATGAATAGGAAGACAGAGCGGTGAAGCTGGGCCAGGCTGCCTGAGTTCACAATCCGCCCTGACCTCTTCGCAGCTGTATAACCTGGGAAAGATTTTGTGCTGAGGCCTCAATTTCCTTATGTGTCCAAAGGGAATGTTCCCAGTGGCGAGGTCACAGTGATTTTGCAGATTAAGTTAACACACGGAAAGTACTTAGAAGACGACATCCGACATGGGCATGCATAAGCAGTGGCTGCTAGTCCCAGGGAAGGGCCCCGCCTCGTCACCAGCCTGACAGTCTCTAGAGCCCAACTTCAAGACAACTGAGTACTTTCGTCTCAGAGAGAGGGAAATGGTAAGAAGGGTAAACTTTACAGAACTATTTGCATAAGAAACATTCTCTGGGGGGACGGACAACAGAAAAGTGGGTGAGAGGAGACGCCGGTCAGTGTAAGACATGACAAAGTAATAATAATTTATAAATTATCAAGGGTTCATGAGGGAAGGGGGAGGGAGGGGGGGAAATGAGGAGCCGATACCAAGGGCTCAAGTAGAAAGAAAATGTTTTGAGAATGATGATGTCAACATATGTGCAAATGTGCTTGACACAAAGGATGGATGGATGGATGGACTGCTCTAAGAGTTGGTATGAGACCCCAATAAAATGATTTTAAAAAGAAGCATTCTCTGCCAGAACAAAGACATTTTGCCTCCAGAATTATAAAAATAGATATGCTAACCCACTACCCACTGCTGTCAAGTTGACTCTAACTTGGGGATCCTCTAGGACAGAGTACAACTAACTGACCCTTCGGGTCTCTGGGGATTTGAACCTTTAGGGTAGCAAAGTGCCACATCTTTCTCCCTAAGAGCAGCTGGTGAGTTTGAACTGTTGACCTTGAAGTTAGCACAATGCCTTACCCACAGAGCCACCAGGACACCTTATAGATGATAGAAGATAATCTATCTTCTTTAATAAGTCTTTAAAAAAATAAAATATCTAACAAGCGAAGTAACCCACTTGTTTGGGCTACTCTAGAAAATGAGAGGCAGCCCCAGGAGAATACGCTATGGAAAATAAGAGGGGAAAATCCTCATCCCATTTCAGTTCACTTTCCAGTTGAATACTCATCTGCAGATCCATCTGAGAAAGCATGCTGGAGGAATACATGCACACCTGTAGGAGCCAGCGGACAGGACAGATGCTGAAAGCCTGAGCTCCGTAAATTATCGAAAACAGCCCTCCCATCTCTCCTGGATGCCGTTTGCACAGCTCCAGGGGGTGTCAGGTGCAACGGTGAAGCATCCAGCTGCTAACAGAAACACTAGTCCTTGGAAGCCACTCCCAGGCTCTGAGGGAGAAGGATTTGAAAGAAAAGACCCTGAGGTCTCTAGGCAACAGTCAGAGAGCAACCACCTAAGTCAGTTCTGACCAAAGCCAAACTCACCTCCATCGAGGCAATGCTGGCTCACGGCAGCCCCCTGTGGGTTTCTGGGACTGAATTTAGGGGAGTAGAAAGCCCAGCCTTTCACCCACGGAGCTGCTGGTGGTTTCAATCTGCTGAACATGAGGACTGCAGCCGAATGCGTAACCACTACACCACCAGGGCTCATCGAAGTGAGTATGGAAGTGAATCCTAAAGCTTCAAAGACAACCTCTTGAGAGACTCTGAGCAAGGATGATAAAAACACACACTACTGGTTTCCTCGCGCAGAGAAACGGAGAGAGCAAATGTTGGCTGCTTTACACTGCTAAGGTTTGCGGTCAGTCACTGCGGCACGGAGAAAACTAACAAAGCCCCGTTTCAGGCACCGTGGCAGGGACTGTAACCGGAGCGGCAACTGTTCCTTTATGGTTTAACACGCGAACCTATTCCATCTCCAAAAAGTGAGAAAGGATACTCCCATAATTGTCATCGCACGCCGTAGCTTGTGTGGGAAAGCTAGGAATGGGAACCTGGCCAGCCGTCTCCCCGAGCCCCTGCCCTGACCAGAGCACTGTACTAACTCGGCATCATCTGGTCTGAAGACTTGCCCTCCCTTTCCTGAAAATGTAACTGCTACCTGCTTACCCAAACGTGGTCACCGGAGGCCAAACCACCCACCAAGTCTTCCTGCACTGGGACCGCCGAGCAGCTCGCACACCCATGAAGAGCAAGTCCTTAAGAGACCAGCTTCCTACGACTCAGTGGTTACCTCCCGGAATCAAGGAAAATGTCTTTATTTCCCAGAAAACGTAATTATCTTTATGGTTCCTCTGACTTCTCTCAGACCAGATAAAAGTCCTGCATAATCCAAGCCCATCAACTTAAGACAATAATTTTCTTTAAAATCAAAAGTGAGCATTTCGCAGAAATACATACCCTTTCCAACAACTTCTGAAGCTTTAATGTCTTCTCTTCGCGTAACTTTTCTCTTAGCTGCTGTGCTTTCATTTGTTTTTCTTCATGTTTCTTCTTTGATTCTGCAATTGTTCTATTGACACAAACAAGATACAAATGTTTACATGAAAAAGCCAACAACCACTGTCTTTAGGCGTCAAAGTTCTTCAAATCAATATAAAAAATACACAAAACTAATGTTGGCCTAACGCTTCAGCAAAGCATTGCTGCCTTTCAGTGGATCTCGAAATGTCCTGACGGGTAACGTGCTTTAAAAAGGCAGTCTGAGAAGAACATGAAGAAAAAAAAATAAAGTGAGGAACTTTAAAAAAAAAAAAAAGGAAGAGAAAAAAATGATTAGGGAAAAGAATGTACAAATGTGCTTTATACAACTGATGTATGTATATGTATGGATTGTGATAAGAGTTGTAAAAGCCCCTAATAAAATGTTTAAAAAAAAAAAAAAAGGCAGTCTACGTCATGGTCAAGAGTGACTGACGTCCCTCCTGTGAAACAGTTCAAACTGCCCTTTGAAGGCCACACCTTTTCCGAGACGGGGAGGAAAGTTTTTCATGCATGTGGATCCCGTGCCCGGGAGGCCTGGCAGGCTCCTCCTCGACAATATCCCCCCAGGATGTATTTTGGCGCCAAGATTCACGAGCTGTTAGGAAAAACAAACGAACATGGTTATTGTTTCATCACACAGTTCCTTCAGGACCAGGGCTGGGAGGGGCGAGGCTGGGAGAGCAGAGGGTGAGTGGGTTGGAAAGAGGGAACCGATTACAAGGATCCACATGTGACCTCCTCCCTGGGGACAGACAACAGAAAAGGGGGTAAAGGGAGACACCGAACAGGGCAAGATATGACAAAATAATAAATTATCAAGGGCTCATGAGGGAGGGGGGAACAGAGAGGGAGGGGAAAAAAGAGGACTTGATGCAAAGGACTTAAGTGGAGAGAAAAAGTTTTGAAAATGATGAGGGTAAAGAATGTACAGATGTGCTTTACACAATTGATGTATGTATGGATTGTGATAAGAGTTGTATGAGTCCCTAATAAAATGTATTTTTTAATTTTTTAAATAAAAGAAAGAAAATGTGCTAAAAATGATGATGGCAACAAATGTACAAATGTGCTTGACAAAATGGATGCATGTATGGATAGTGATAAGAGTTGTATGAGCCCCCAGTAAAATGATTTTTTTTTAAAATCACATAGTTCCATGAAACTATCATTTTTAAAAACAGATGGTTGAAAGGACACCAACACTCCCACCATTCCAAATTATTTCTTGTATACAAAAATGTCTTTTAAAAGGGTCATCTATGTCATACACCTGCACACATGACTATGCAAATGGCTAACACAGTTAACTGCTAACCAGTATGTTGGAAGTTCAAGTTCACCCAGAGGTGCCTCGGAAGAAAGGCCTGGCAACCGACTTCCGAAAAACCAGCCCTGGGAAACCCTATGGAGTAAAGTTCTGCAGGTACATGGGGTTGCCCAAAGTCAGAATGCAGTCAACGGCAACTGGATTTTACATACATAGAGATACACACACGCATGCGCAATACCTTCATAGTCTGCAAGGACTTCATTCCAGTCCATAGACAAGCCACAGACAGTTACACTCCCACTGCCCATGCTGGCCTAAAACAAAAGAGGGGACATTGAGAAGCGAACCCCTGAATACAAGGAATACCTTAAATCATGACCTACAACTGCAATTTCCCTACTTTTCCGAGTATGCTTCATTCGACCAACAGTTCAGAGCTAGAGGATATAGGGAGACACAAACCTCCTATCACCACAAGAAGCACCAAGTTACAATTACCTAGCCTGCTTTCAAGAGGAAGACATACGTAATTGCTTGTTCAACATCAAAGACAAAGCAAGAAAACTTTAACAAGAAGTAGAATGACCTGATATGATCACTACATGAATACTGGCACACCACAGAATAACTTCTTAAAGAGTTCAAGATTATTTGCTGGGTATTAAAGTTTAATAGACAATTCAGTGAAACCACTACAGGTATTTTTATTTTTCAATAAATCACCCTTTTTAACATATATTTCCTGAGCACCTGGCCAGAGCAAGGCAGAGTTTATCTTTTTTTTTCTTTGTAAGTAAAACAGAAAAGTAAAAATAGCCCACAATTACAGTTTTATGTCACTACAAATTATAATCTAATGTTATCTTTTCTGAAATTTATTTTTCTTTGAAAAATGAAATAACTTCTAACTTAATGATTATATCACAAAACATTTATAATAATGTGTGCTATAAGTCTCAATTACACAAAGATTAAGGCTATAATAACAATTAATACTATTAAAGACAAATTTTAAATAAATAATTTAACTGCAGCTAGAGAGACTGTAAGTACTTCTGGCCTAAGAATTTTTCTAAGTCTAACTTTTGAACAATTCTGTTAAAATGTCTCACTGAAAAATCGCTGTCGTTGTCAGTTTCAATGTTGATGTCATTGTTCTCCTCAGCCTCAATTTCTCTGGTTAACTGCTCCTCTTCAGCAATGGCACTAGCGATGGCTTCTTCGTTGGCCTTTTCCAGACGATCTGCTAGCTCTTCTTTCTTAGCAAGAACTTCTGCCATGGACTATGGAGTTAATAAAAAAAAAACAAGAATCATCTCTGGCCGTACAGTTAGATCATCCTCTCCTCATGCTCTAATCATGAGCATAACAGTACTGATCTCAATCCAGAAAACCTCAAGTCCTCTTCAAGCACCGCTTGTTAGTTGTATCAGTTACAAGTCTCTTAAAACAAACAAAAAAGCCTGTTTTGCATGACTTACCTTCTTTATAAGACTGTGAAGCTATAAATGTAAGTTATACTGGTGACAAACTGAGTTTCATTTGAGTGCCTAAGCTAGAGCAAATATGTTCACTGAGTTATAAAAGAAAAAAATATATGCAATAATTGGAACACAGAATTTATTCTGTATGTGTCAGTACTTTCTGAATATATAAACTTAACTTTAAAGCAAAAATCATAAGCAATATAATTTTTATAATATGCATCAGAACTATAATTAATAAATCATTGTGATAAGCTAAAGATGTACACCATAAACCCAAAAGCAGCCCCTAAAATAATCAAGCAGAGATAGCTAATAGACTGACAAAGAAGATAAAATGGAATGATAAAATATACTCAATTAGTCCAAAGGAGAGAGAAATAGAGAAAAGGAGAGAAACAGGTAAGTCAAAGAGAAAACAGTAGGATAGTTCATTAAAAATAAACTATATCAATAATCAGCATATTTACATACTTTAAACGACCCAACTAATATACAAGGATTATAAAATTAGGATTAAAAATCAAGATCCAGCTGTATGCTGCCTATAAAACACCTAATTGAGGTATAGGAGTACAAAAGCATTAAAGATAACCAATGTGCCATGCTAACGATCATCCAAGGAAGACTTAAGTGGCTACATTAAAATCAAGCATGGTAGATTTCAGAGCAAAACATGTTACTGAGGATAAAAGAACATCAGAAGGTAGGTCAACTCACTACACCAATATAATCCTGAACATGTATAAACTTAGTAACAGAGTTTGGAGATGCGGGATGGGAACCTGAATGAACTACAGAAAGAAGGCAGGCTGGTGAGAATGTGAGCTGCTACCGTAACTTCACAAACACTCGGGCAGTTGCTCCAAAGATCCAACATCCAGGCCCACCGTCCTGCAACTCCACTCTGCCCGAGTAGTCAAGAGAAATAAAGCCATATGGCTACACAAAAACATGTACATTGAGTATTCACAGCAATATTTTTTCATAATTGCCAAGATTGGGTAAACAAGAGATAACAGAAGCCAGATCCCGGAACCCTGCTCCTGACTTTGCAGAGGAATGTTCTGAAAAAGCAAAAAACGACAGTCTTAGAGCCCGGATGGTGTAGTGGGTCACATGTTGGGCTGCTAGCCACAAGGTCAGCAGTTTGAAAACCACCAATGTATCCGAGGAAGAAAGAAGAAACTTCCTACTCTGTACAGATTTCGTCTCGGAAACCCACACGAACAGCTCTACTCGGTCCTATAGGTTCACTGTGTGTGACAATCAATTCCATGGCAGAGTTTGGTTTGGGTTCCAACCTTGTGACAACTCTGTTAAACAGTCCGGGTAGCTTGACAACCATGTCAAGACTTGTCAGAGGCTCCGAAGACTGAACAAATCTTTGGTGTTGCTTATGCCTCACCTCAGCCCCTGTTCAGAAGTCAGCTTTGAAGTGGCAGTCTGGCTTCCAGCCTGAGAGCTTGACCCTGGGTTCTGAGCTCACTTCTTTCGTAAAGTATGGTGTCTACCTATTGGCATCAGTCTAGCGAGTACCTAAAAGAGGAAAGGAAAGCACTTATTTCCGTTTGGTCCATCTTGGAGGTTTCTCAGAACACAGAAGTAGCAGACAGAACTTGAGACTGAAAGTGATGTTAAGAGCAAGTAGTGGCCTGCAGCAAAAGAGGGTGATGGGACCAAAAGGTCAAAACCTGGGAAGAGAATTTCCTGGGAAAACGGGGGCATTTAAGGGATCAACATGAATATAATATGGAGAATAAATGCATGCCCAGGGCAAGCCCTGAAGAAATCCTAAACTTTCTCCTCTACAAACCTCTTCAATAGAGCCCTCGTTAAGGACTGTCCTAGCACAAAGCCGACTACCAGAGATCCATCCCCGAACCCAAAGAGTTTTCTTCCCTTTATTTCAGCACAAATAACTAGAAAAGTCACCCAGGTGATGGGAAAGAAGGAAGTGAAAAAAAAAAGAAAAAGCCAACTCTAAGGTTTGTAAACTCTTCCCTAGAAACCCTAAGTAAAAGGAGAATCATGAGTTCTAAAACTATATTATTAGACTATTTTTAATGATTATTTTAGGCTATTTAAATATTCCAATTTCAATAAAAACTCACAAGACATACAAACAGGAGAGGCAGACCCAGTGAAAGAAATAAAACAACCCAACAGAAGCCATCCTTGAGGAAGACAAGACACTGGACCTACTAGACACACATTTAAAAACATACTTTAAATATGCTCAAAGAGTTAAAAGAAAATAAAAATACAAAACAAACAGCTAAAGAAAAGAATATATAAATATATTTATATAAATAAAGTATAAATATTAACAGAAATTACTTTAATAACAAACTCTAGAGCTGAAAAGGACAATGAATGAAATGAAAAAATTCACTAGAGACGTTCAATAGCAGATGTAAAATGTCAAAAGAAAGAAGTAACACATTTAAGATAGATCAAAAAGAAAAATTAATGAAGAAAAATGAACACTTCATATGAGATGCATGGAATTCCACTAAGCATTCAATATATCCATTCTGAGTCTCAAGTGGAGATATCAAAACAAAGAAACAGAAAGAATATTTTAAGAAATAATGGCTGACATAAGCATCCAGCTAAGATTGTTGGGTCTTTTCCCATCCAGAGAAAAGGAGACTGAGAAAAGCCAAAGATTCAAGGAAGCAATTAGTCCAAACAAGCAATGGTCCCCATGAGTCACAATCACAGCCTCCTACAGCTGGAGCCCCGCACCAGGCACTCTCTGGGTACCACTACCAACCTCACGACCAGGGACACAACAGCAGATCCAACGAGAACGAGAGAAGAATTTAAACATATAAGATACAAGAAACACTGAAATACAAGAACATCACACTGATTAATTTTGACACTGTTGGTTTCGTGCAAATAAGGGAAGAACCGTTATCTCCTTCTCTTCATAGTAATGCTCTCTAGCTCAGCACATGTAACCAACCATACGGTGGCTGTCTACTCCTCCCCAGAGTAGTGTCTCTGCCAAGACAAACCAATCATTACAGACATCTCGGTTCAGTGAAAACACCACTAAGAACTCTAGGAATACACTAGTATTCATATTTTAGAGCAGAACTAATTTTCTTGCAAGTATATAAACTTAAACCTCAAAATAATCAAAGGTTTTTTTTATGATTCTACCACAAGTTAATGTATATTCAAAATTAAAAAATGAGATGAGAATTTTATTAAAAAATGCTTAATGCCTATTTAAGTACAAGAGCTTTTTTCTCTTTTGGAATGTTACTTTCTCACAAAATCAAAATGAGGAACAATGTAATATATTTAGTATGCAGACAAAAATATTAATACATGATTAATTTCTATTCCATCAATAAACTCACACTTACATGACTAAAATTATGTTCCATTTTTTAAAAGTTAAGCACTATCAGATCTGAGTTCTAAAACATAATGCTCTATTTTATTAAGAGAACCTAAATATTTGTTTTTCTTATTACTAATTTTTCCCATCAATTAAAAAAAATAGTTTATTAGGGGGTCATACAACTCTTATCACAATCTATACATACATCAATTGTGTAAAGCACATTTGTACATTCATTGCCCTCATCATTCTCAAAATATTTGTTCTCCACGTAAACCCATGGCATCAGCTCCTCATTTTTCCCCTCCCTCCCTGCTCCCCTCTCCATCATGAACCCTTGATAGTTTATAAATTATTATTTTGTCATATCTTGCCCTCCCTTCACCCACTTTTCTGTTGTCCATCCCCCAGGGAGGAGGTCACATGTAGATCCTTGCAATTGGTTCCCCCTTTCCAACCCAGCCTCCCTCTATGCTCCCAGTATCGACACTCACACCACTGGTCCTGAGGGGATCATCCACCCTGGATTCCCTGTGTTTCCAGTTCCTATCTGTACCCATCCTCTGGTCTAGCCAGACTTGCAAAGGAGAATACGGATCATGATAGTGAGGGGGTGTGGGGAGAGGAAGCATTTAGGAACTAGAGGAAAGTTGTATTCTTTATCGTTGCTACATAGCACCCTAACGAGCTTCTTCTCCCCGAGATCCCTCTGCCAGGTGATCTCCAGTGGCCTACAAATGGGCTTTGGGTCTCCACTCCGCACTCCCCGTCTCATTCACTATGGTAAGATTTTTTGCTCTGATGATGCCTGATACTTGATCCTTTGACACCCCGTGATCGCACAGGCTGGTGTGCTTCTTCAATGTGGGCTTTGTTGTTTCTGAGCTAGATGGCCGCTTGTTTACCTTTAAGCCTTTAAGACCCCAGACGCTATACTGTTTGATAGCCAGGCACCATCAGCTTTCCTCACCACATTTGCTTATTCACCTGCTTTGCCTTCAGCGGTTGTTTTCCATCTTTTGTCCCCATATCAACTTTAATCTATAGCCACTGTGATTTTTTCCTAAAATATCTATAATTTGACCTACAATCACCTGCAGACAGTCTTTCAATGTGATAAGACATTACGTTTTGAAAGCAATTACCCACCCACTGCCAATGAGTCAATTCTGACTCATAGTGGCCCTAAACAGGGTTTCCAAAGCTGTAAATCTTGACCAACAGGATGGTCTCATCTTTGTCCTACAAAGCAGCTGGTGGGTCTGAACTGCTGACCCCCAGTTAGCAGTCCAATGTTTACTCAACAAAGTCACCAAGGCTCCTTAAGAGAAACAGCAGTGGTCTTTGTTGTTTTAAGATCTTAATAGATGCTTATTTCTTTGGAAAATTACTTTTAAACCTAGCTAGCAAGTCTGATTCTGATTACCTCCAAGATAATTTTCTTAATACTAAAGGGAGAAACAAGAAGAGATAAGTAGAAATAGTTATTCAAAAATATAAATCATTCTAAATCTGCAGTTCTCAACCTGTGGGTCGCAACCCCTTTGGGGATCAAATGAGCCATTCACAGGTGTCACCAGATTCATAACAGTAGCAAAATTACAGTTATGAAGTAGCAACAAAAATAATTTTATGATTGGGGGGCCACCACAACATGAGGAGCTGTATTAAAGGGTCACAGCATTGGGAAGGTTGAGAACCACTGTTCTAAATGAATGCATTTTTAGAGACTCAAGAGCAGCAACAGGAAATATACTCCAATTTAAAGACCAACTCCAAGCAAATTACAGTAGTGGTATGAAGCACACTGCCAAGAATTACAAACTAAACCAGTACCATTTCCCATCCGGCAATGTTGTATGATTGGGATGTTGTATGAAAGATTTTGCTATCGGTTTAGACTAAAAAGCATTAGATCAAATCAAATTATTTTGAACAGGTTATTTAACTCTTAATCTCACTTTCTTCCTCTAGAAAACAAGAAAATATTAGTTATATCAAAAGGTGGTGATACAAATAAGATGTTAAAATAGCATGCATAAAATCTGTGCCAAATGGAAAGTCATCTACAATGCCAGTTATGATTATTGTTCTTGGGGTTTATACCTCCTCAAAATATTTACCTAGAATTCTGATAAGTTGTTCTTACCAAGTTAGCAGCACTCACATTTGAGATATCTGAAGGGTCCATTTCGTTTTCTATCCTTGCTTTCTCGGCCGACAATGTGTCTTCGTTTGGCTGCAGAGGATGTGTGTCAACAGCTGGCTGAGTCACTAAAACACACTTGGCCTCAACGTGCACGGCAGGCATTTCAGAAGTGCACACAGACGTGTCTTGTAAGGAACCACCGCCAGTGTTCCTGACATCATCCACTGCACTCGCTGTGAACTGACAAAACACAATGACAAAATGAATCAGAAATCGGGACAAGCACTCACCACTGCTTAACCTATCACTTCGGAAACAGTATTTAAGTATCGGATACACTACTTACCCATCTGTTTGTTTCAGTTATAAAAATAGAAGGGAAAAAAATTAAGCAGCCACAAATGTTATATGCATCTGTATTATACACGTTTTCCTGAAGAATATGAAGCTTGTTCTCTTCAGATAGCATTAACGTAATCGAGTACCATTGATGAAAATGCGTCTGATGGACAATGCCAATCCTCGGGTGTATACAGCAAACTTGTACCTGGGTAGCTCACTGTGTGATTCATGCTCTTTACTTTTAGCTACCCTTCCCACTCATTCTTCCTTAAGAATGTTTAGCACAAAACCAACAGAAACGTAAAAACAATCTAAAAAACAACAACACTGCTTTAGCTCAAATAATCATTTAAATTTTTTTTTTTACGGTTTAGCAAATAGATCTGAGCATTTACATCATTTTATAACTGGGTATGAAAGAAGGATATTTTTCCATATACTCAAAAAGCAATGTGCTCCAAATTGAAGAACTAAGATCTAAACTTAGTGAATTTAAAACTTACTGACATCACTTCTTAAATAAACATCAGATAAGCATTGCAGGGGCCACAAAAAAACCCCGCTTGATTCATTATTTACATAAATATTAAACTTGGCCAAGTCTTATAAACTACTTTTAAAATTCTACTATTGGTCAGAACTTAGAGTGTCCAGAAGTGTTGATTTTACCATAAGCATTATTTAAATTTTATCACATTGTTTATATTGTGATCAACATTATTTATATGTCAGTCACCAGGTTTTATAATCTTCTTGGCAAGATTTATATTACCATTACTGATGTTTACAATATAGTCAACCCTATTTATTAAAAAATAAATATTATTTATAAAACAAAATCAACGCTCAAACTATAAAGTAATGCTGACAAGATATATACTAGTTCCATGCTTAGCAGGACAGTGGAGGAAACAGTGTTCTCGTTAGGCTGGCCGTCATCAGCCATGGACGTTTACATTGAACGTTCTAGCAATAGTATAATTACTCAAAGCTCTATGCATGATTTATTCCTGAAAGCCTACCAAATAAATTTATTCACAATTAAAAACCAACATAACTTTCATGTTATATTTTTTTAGCTAAAATATGTTCACAGAAATGCTAGATTTTGCTAATACAAAAGGTTGGTTCTGTATACTCTATATACTTGAGGATAAGCCGACCCAAATATCAGCCAAGGCACCTAATTTTACCACAAAAACTGCATTAAAAATGTGCCGAAAAACTTGGCTTATACGTTAGCTATAGTCTACACATGATCAAGTTTTTCTTAAAATTGCATTCCCATACATGTACTGTAATGCTTCTATGTATCTAGGACTCTGTTCTATATTATGGAATTCTTTTTTAAATGACATAAAATACTGCCTGCAAGACGTTTCCAACCTCACATGGGCATAAAGCATATACAATGTACAGGTTAAAGATTTATAGACTATCAGGAGCAGTATAGGATTAAGAGCCATTACTATGGAGGAAAACAATAGGATAACATTTCAATAAAAATAAATATTCTGAAGGTACCAGGAATTTTTAAAAGCAGACACTTACTCTAGACTAACTAATACTTTACAACGTACTTACCTAAATTTTATACTATGATATCAAAGAATAGCTCCTGTATTTCACTAGTCATTTTAAAGAAAAATCAAATTAATTGCACATGAATCTTTAAATTAATAAATATCTAAAATTTATACTTAATTAAATGAATTTCAATGAGATTAACAGTGTCAATATTAGGAATATTAACTTTAATTTTTTATTAAATATTACCAAATTGCTCTGTACGTGATTTGCAGAAGGTACAAGTAGAATAATTTCAAAGTAATCCTTTCATCAACATTTTTAATAAACTTCAAATGAAGCTAGAGCACATCACCTTACCCAAAGTTACCAATAACCTTGGGCAAATTGCCACTACATCCCTTTCAATGTGACCATCACGTTTTTCCTACCAAAAAAACAAAAAATGTGTAAGCTAAACGGACTCATGAGCAATGAGGAAGCAAATTAAAGAGCATCTACCCCCCAGATAGTCTGTATTCTACAATAAATATTACGACATGCAGGGGCTCGGGTGGAGGGCAGATGGTTTGAGAGTGATGAGGGCAATGAATGTACAAATGTGCTTACACAATGGATGTATGGATGGATTGTGTTAAGAGTTGTATGAGCCCCAATAAAATGATTGAAAAATCTATTACGGCATGAAAGACAAAGACAGGCTAAAGAATTGTCGCGGATAAAAGACATTCATTACACAAAACCAAATACAATGTGTGTTTCTGCACTCGATTCTGGAGCAAAGAAAAACATTCTATAAAGAAATTACTGGGACCCGTGGAAAATGTTGAGTATGGCCCGTAAGTTAAATAATAGAACCTAAATGCGAAATCCTCTAAAGTTGATCATTATACTTTGGTTTTGTAAAGTAGTTTCCTTGTTTTTTGGTTCCATTTAAATGGTCACAATGATTTCAAAATGCTCTCAGAGGTTCAGCCTACCTCTATTATAGAGGGAGAGAAAAAGAGGAAAAAACTGTAGCAAAACTTTAACAACTGGGGAATCTAGATGACACCCACGCATCTCTTTGAAGAGGACAGTAAAGGACCATCTTCTGAGTGCACTACCTGGGTTCTTTCAGCAAGCGGATGTTCACAAGGGTGCCCTGAGTCTTTGGGTCGAAATTCTCCAGTGTCAGAAGTTCCATCTCCAACAGATTCACCCTTCTGTATGCTTTCATCAGATAAAAGGCGTACATTTTCTTTATCACTGTCATCCTTTGACCGTAGTGCTTCTGTTGCTAAAGAAACTTTTGGTGTCACCGCAGTTGACCGTGAACGAAGAGGCCTTCCTCTCTGAACAGTCTCCCATCCTTCAGCATCTTTCCGGTCTGCAGTGTGTGGTGGGGTGGGGACGGGAGAGGGGGGTAGAGGCAAATAATAAGACTTCTTTAGAAGAAATTTTTCTGAGACCTATTAAACAAACATATTCTAATTCCTATTAAATATAACTAATATTCAGGCACCAAACCCAAAGCCAAATTCACTGCCATCACATCAATTCCAACTCATACTCACCCTCCGGGACAGTACAGAGACTCTAACTCTGTACAGAAAGCAGAAAGCCTCACCTTTCCCTTGAAGAGCAGCTGGTGGCTTTGAAATGCTGACCTTGAGGTTAGTAGCCCAACACACAACCCATTATATCACCAGGACTCAACATTATCCAGTTATGTTTGCACAAACTATATGATACACATTATCTCAGATACCTACAACTAGTCTGTAGGGTTGCTACTCTATTTTATCCAATGGTAAAGCTGACCAAGGGTCGCAGAGGTGTGAAGGAACAGCGGCATAAAAACTGAGTTTGTACAGTGCATACTGGGTGAAATGCTTAAGCATGAAGCTGCAAACAAAAGTCAGAGGTCCAAATCCACGAACTGCTCCTCAGGAGAAAAATGTGATAGCTTGCTTCCATAAGAATTTACAAGCGTGGAAACTGTATGGGGCAGTTCTACTCCGTCCTGTAGGCTTGCTGAAAATCAGCACTACATTGATGGAAACAGGTACTGTGTATACCATGTGCCAACCCTATCATATCGTAAACAAGAAAACTGTCACAACCCTTACTAGTACAAACAAAACCAATTAGTAAACCCAGACTAATTGGCTCTGGTAACACATGCCTTATGTGTTATGACTTAAATCTCCTTTCCATCTTTTAGAATCCTATCTCTGAACTCCAATGCTTTTGTCGATCCCAGTTCTAAATATTACCTTAACTTAAACAGATTCTATAAATTTATAGAATATAAATTGAAGAAATCCTAGAGGATCTAGTCTGTTATTTTGCCACACAAACTAAGGGGCTATGTCCAAAATGACATAGAAAAAAAAGCATAAAATAAGAATTTTCTTTTAAATTATTCCAAAATGTCACACTTGAGGTAGATAATTATGTATGTAGCCTGCATAAAGGTTTTATTAAAGTATTCCAAAATTAATATGAAGATTTCCAATTCTATCCTATATCCTAGATAAAGCAGACCTTAAAGATCTACTTCCATCTGTAAACCCACTGAACAAAACACAACAAATAAGCATAAGAAAATTATGAGACATAAAAGATGTGACAAAATCCTCCAACCAAAAAGATCAACAGGTACAGAAGAAATAAGCATCAAGACACTCCTAGAATAAAATTAACTGCAACCAAAAACAA
The DNA here is from genome assembly GCF_050624435.1 of Tenrec ecaudatus. Taxonomy (NCBI): domain Eukaryota; kingdom Metazoa; phylum Chordata; class Mammalia; order Afrosoricida; family Tenrecidae; genus Tenrec; species Tenrec ecaudatus. The sequence goes on from NC_134546.1 coordinate 53,215,193, forward strand.
TGGCAGAACAGAGTTCGGGAATCATTCCCAAACGAAAGGGTAGAAATTGGGAGGTAAAAATAAGGACGTGTGTCCCAGCACATTTGAAGTCTGGCACATTTCATTATGGATATCAAGGCTTGAAAATTACCCTCTGAAAAACAAAACAAGGAAAAGAACCCTCTGTCCTATGGGTTCAGCTAAGCAGCAGCCCTGTCCCTTCTGACACAGGTGGCAATCCTGTCTCACGTCACCAATCTCGCCTTCTCCTCAGGTTTTTCTGGAGAAATTTTAAAGCAAATACTAGATCCTATATCATTCCATCTGTAGGTTCTTCACTATGTATCCTTAAAAGAATTTTTAAAACATATAACCACTGTACCATTATTGAAAGAAAAACAACAACTAACCTAAAAACAATGCCTTGAAATCATTCAACACCGTCTATGTTCAATTTTCCTCTATGTTCAACCTTTGTGAAACTCAGTATGCAATTTTATACACTTCTGCCTTATTGTCCTTTAAATATATAAATAATGGCAACTTAAAATACATAAAAGAATGCTTACAAGAACCACACATACCAAAAGCAAACAAACTAAACTGGAGTGGTCTGGATCAGAACATGTACAGATAAGAAAAAAGAGCTCACTACACATGGCATCCAGGAACAGGAATGGGAGTAGAGATACCGGGAGGGTGGGGGAGGGTGGGAAGAGCAGGGGAGGAAGAGAGAACTGGTTGCAAAGATCAACACATAACCACACCGCCACTCCAGGGGGGACGAACAACAGAAACCGTGGGTTAAGGAGAGACAGCGGGCAATGTACGATATGAAAATGATAATTTATAAGTTATCAAGGGTTCATGAGGGAGGGAGGGAGGGAGGGAGGGAGGTACAAATTGAGGAGCTGATACCAAGGGCTCAAGCAGAAAGCAAATGTTTTGAAAATGATGGCAACATATGTACAAATGTGCTTGACACATGGATGTAGGGATTGTTATAAGAGCTGAACAAGCCCCCAATAAAATGACATTTTAAAAAATATGAAAATAATAATTTATAATTTTCAAGGGGTCACAAGAGTGGGAGGAGGAAGGGAGGGAAAAAAGAGGAGCTGATATCAAGGGCTTGAATAGAAAGTAAATGTTTAGAAAATAATGATGGCAATATATGTACAAATGTGCTTGATACAATTGAGGTATAGATTTCTATAAAAAAGGGGAAAAAGATTGTTATAAGAGCTCCCAATAAAATGATCTTTTAATAACAATAAATAAATACAATTGAGAAAATTTGACAAATGATTGTGGTTTCTGGTTGACTTCTCTGGCTCACTCTCAGGAGCACCATGATTAATCACTTTATTTCTTAAAAAGAAAAGAAAAACAAGCCTCTTTGAAAGCATCCTTATTGAAAGAAATGCTGCTTAAAACTTGCACCTATTCCACTAAGCAATCAGATAGCCAACATAAACACTATCATACAAAAACATCAAACTGAAGCAAGTCAAAAGAGAAATAGAAACTATAACTTATTTTCTTAGAAATTATGGGCAAATCGCATTTTCAATGCTCCTTCTGTAAAATGATGTAGAAAAAACTCTTTCCAGCAATAAACAGCATTTTTGAGGACAGAAAATAATACAATTAAATGGTCAATCTAAATACTATGATCACCTTAAAACAGAAGTACATAAAGAACAAAATTACACTTCATAGGATGAGTTTTTTTAAAATCTAGAATGCCATACCAAACAAACCAAATATCAAGCCCGTTGCCATCTAAGCAATTCCGACTCGGTGACCCAGTGTACATTACTTCATGGACCTCAAATAATCACAACCTGACTGAGGCGCATTATCCTGTCCTTATCTCTCATTCACTTACGGATGTTAGAACAGTTCATTGTGGTTTGGGTGAAAGTTTAGGAAGTAAATTAGTTTCCCGTTCAACAATCTAATACACGTTTGGTTTCACAACATTAGTTACAATCCTCTCCACAACACAACACTCTCACTTCCTTCCTGCATTCCCCATTTCCCTTTGCCAATCTCTCTTGCCTCGGCCTTCCTTCCTCCTGAGTTTTTTTTTTTTCCAATCTTTTTACTGGGGGTTCATACAACTCTTATCACAATCTATATATACATCCATGTATCAAGCACATTCGTACATTTGTTGCCATCATCATTCTCAAAACATTTGCTTTCTACTTGAGCCCTTGGTATCAGCTCCTCATTAAAAAAATCATTTGATGAGGGGCTCATGCAACTCCTATCACAATCCATACATACATCACTTGTGTAAAGCACATCTGTTCATTTGTTGCCCTCATCATTCTCAAAACATTTGCTCTCCATCCAAGCCCCTGGCATCAGGTCCTCATTTTTCTCCTCCCTCCCCACTTCGCCCTCCCTCATGAACCCTTGATAATTTATAAATTATTATTTTGTCATATTTTCCTCTGTCCCACGTCTCCCTTCCCCCACTTTTCTGTTGTATATCCCCCAGGGAGGAGGTCACATGTACATCCTTGAAATAGGTTCCCCCTTTCCAACCACCCTCCCTATGCCCTCATAGTATCACCACTCACACCACTGGTCCTGAGGGGATCATCCGCCCTGGATTCCCTGTGTTTCCAGTTCCCATCTGTACCAGTGTACATCCGCTGGTCTAGTCAGACTTGTAAGGTAGGATTCAGATCATGACAGTGGGAGGGGAGGAGGAAGCATTTAGGAACTAGAGGAACGTTGTATTTTTCATCGTTGCAACATCACATCGATTGTCTCGTCTCCTCCCCAAGATCCTTCTGTAAGGGGATGTCCGGTGACCTACAAATGGGTTTGGGTCTCCACTCCGCACTCTCCCGCTCATTCGCTATGGTAAGATTTTTTGTTCTGATGATGCCTGATACCTGATCCCTTGACACCCTGTGATCGCATAGGCAGGTGTGCTTCTTCCACATGGGTTTTGTTGCTTCTGAGCTAGATGGCCGCTTGTTTACCTTCAAGCTTTTAAGACCCCAGATGCTGTATCTTTTGATAGCCGGGCACCATCAGCTTTCTTTGCCACATTTGCTTATGCACTCATTTGTCTTCAGCGGTCATATCAGGGAGGTGAGCACAATGCTACTTGGAGTCACAGAGGATATGAGGGAAACAATATAGAAAAAGGATGAAATTACAGAAGAGGTAAAAGCCAAAAATCAAAGAGAAATGTAGGAGCTTAGGGAGGCTATAACAAAAACCAGTAGCAGACTCACGGATCTCGAGAAGCAACTGCAGGAATCAGAGAACTGCATCAGTGACTTGGAGGACAACCAAGCAGTCTTTAACAAACATGAACAAAAATCTAATAAGATCATCAGAGAAGCTGAAGAAAACTTAAGAGCTATGTCTGATGCTATGAAGCGGAACAACATTAGTATTGGCTTACCGGAGGAAGACACAACAAAGAAGTCATCTGCAACAATAGTGAGAGAATTATTGGAGGAAAGCTTCCCCAGCTTAGTGAATGAAAACCAGGAAACCATTCAGTAGGCTGAAAGAATCCCAGCTAGACTGAATCCCAAGAAGTCACCAAGGCACATTATCCAACTTTGAGGAAAAGGGGAAAATCATGAGAGCAATGAGGGAAAAACAAGCAATCACATATAAAGGTTCCCAAATAAGAATAAGCTCAGACCTATCAGCAGAAACTATGAAGAAGAGGAGAGAATGGAGTAACATATTCCAAAAATTGAAGGAAAACAATGCAAAACCAAGAATACCCTACCCAGCCAAATTATCAATCAAGATAGATGGAGAAGTAAGACTCCTCCAAGACAAGGAAAAACTCAAAGAATACATTAGGAGAAACCCAGCCCTACAAAACATCCTTGCCAACCCAGTATGGGCAGAAGAACAACACTCACCAAGCATAAATAAGAGACCGCCACAACCTCATCCAGAGGGCTAAAGCAAGAAAACAGACCTCAAGATAGCACTGATTTAAATATAGAAAGACTTGAAAGGTTGCTGAGGTAATCTTTTTTTATAAAAAATACAAATGAGGCATAGGGACAAAGCTACAGTATACAAATATTCCTGGGGTGAGGACCAGGTAATATGACAGGGACCAGACCAAATACCGGGATACACATGATAGACAACTAAAAATGAGATGGGGAAAGGAAAAAATAATAATAATAAAAAAGGGTAGTGGGGACACAGGGTACTAACCCACCCAAGCGGAGGGTATTGTTTATGTCTCCACAGGGAAAGAGGGTCCAGACTTCAATCCGATGCTCCAAGATGTGAATGCAACATGCCAATGTGGAGTAGGGAACCAGTGGAGAGGTCTGGGGGGTCCGGCCCAACTCCAACTACTAATGAGACATCTGCCCCTCCCCTCAGAATTTATTTCAAAGGATGGCACTGAATCTACATCTCCAGAAGAGGGACATATCTGATCGGAGCACACAGGAGCAGATGAAGGGGGAGGAGAGAGTGGAGCACATCCTGGCCCACCAGGCCAGGAGGTCGATGTTCCCAATTAGAACAGCCAGTCGACAGAGAGGACCACATGGCCAGCCCCACTATGAGACATGGAGTCCCTCACTAACCCATAGCCCTACAGGCGACAACACTAGAGACACAGTGAGGGAACTGTACCCGATCGGATCCCGCCACACTGAGGCAAAACATTAAGGGGGTGCAAAAGAACAGGAAGGCAATGGAGTGGCGAGGTCCCCAGGGAATGCTGAAGGTGGACTTTGGGGCTAGGGCGTGGTGCCGCAACAGACTGGACTGGAAAACACTCCTAAAAGCCAACAAACAATCCTTGAAGTAACTACAAGCTTTTCTTTCTTGTTGTGTTTTGTTTTTGTCATTGGTTTGTTGTTTTGTTGTATATTGTTGCTTGGTGTGCTCTACCTTGTTTTTGTGCATGTTATTATCTCCGCAGGTCTGTCTAAATAAGATAGGCTGGATGAAAAATTAGAGGAGAAAACAATGGGACCAATAGTTCTGTGGGGACATGGGAGATGGGGAGGTGGGGGGTAAAGTTAGTGGTGTCAATAAACCCAGGGACAAGGGAACAAGAAGCGATCCAAATCGGTGATGAGGAGGGTGTGGGAGGCCTGGTTGGGCATGATCAAGGCTAATATAACTAAGAGGAATTGCTGAAACCCTGGTGGGGACTGAGCATGATAGTGGGACAGGAGGTAAATCAAAGGATATAGAGGAAAGAGCTGGGAGGCAAAGGGCATTTACAGAGGTCTAGATAAAGACATGTACATATGCAAAATATATTTATACATGAGGATGGGGAAATAGATCTATGTGCATATATTTAAAAGGTTAGTATTAAGGTAGCAGAGGGACATTGGACCTCCACTGAAGTACTCCCTTAATGCAAGAATACTTTCTTCTATTAAATTGGCATTCTATGATGCCCACCTTGCCAACACAACCGCTGAAGACAAAGTGGGTGAACAACTAAATGTGGTGAAGAAAGCTGATGGTGCCCGGCTATCAAGGTATAGTGTCTGGGATCTTAAAGGCTTGAAGGTAACCACCGGCCATCTGGCTGAGAAGCAACAAAGCCCACATGGAAGCAGCACACCAGCCTGCATGACCACGAGGTGCTGAAGGATCCTTCTGAGTTTTAATTTTGGACAAATGCTGACCTTCACTCTCATGCAGTTGGCTGTTCCTCAGAGTTAGCCTCTCTATTGCTGGCTTTTGAAAGATGTCTAAGGGTCATTGGCTCTGGGTTCCACCAGTCTCTCTCCAACCAGTAAATCTGGTCATTCTGTCCCTTGTCTCCTACTCTGTACAAGACCTTCTACTCCTGTGACCTCGATTAGAGTGAACAGAAATGGCGGCCAGGCACTGTCTAGTTCTTCTGGTCTCAGGTCGGTGGAAGCTGTAGTTCGTGTGGTCCAATGGTCTCTCTGGACTGTTTCCTTGAGCTTCAATGGGTAAACGCTAATGGTTCTGTCTTATTTGTCCTTTTCATCTGCTGTCTGAGCAGGTTATCCTCTCTCCAACCTCCAGCTCTCTCCTCCAGGTAGTCCTTCCTTTCTGGTCCTCCCCACCAAGGGCCTGGCCCGACCCTCAAGTTAGAAGGACTCTGCCCTTCAGATCAACTCTGTGCAGCCTCTCTCTAACCCAGCCACGCTGAGCCACGTCAGCAGATACACGCTAGAAAGACGATCTTCAGATTGCCAAGTGGACAGACAAGACTGCTGCTGGTTTTCATTGTTCCTGTGGTTCTTGATTCACCGAACCAATTACAGAATTCACAGAGCGTGGATATTTAGTTAGCCATTTATTATAGCCAGAAAAAAATGCAAACAGAAAGACACATCAGGTGAGTTCTGGGAGGGCTGTTACCTGCTCAAGACTTCTTTTCCCAAAGGGATTATGCTTGGCTCCCTCGTTGGATGATGTACAAGGGGTTTTCAAAATAAGTTCATGTGAAAATGAAATTGAAAGAGTGGGATTTTTCAATAAACTTTTGGAAGGACCTTTGGTATCTAATCAACCCCAAAAGCCTCTGAAATTCTAATTTAAAGGTTTCTAATTGATTTCATTGACTAGTCATGACTATTTCACAGGCATGAGCCATGAAATCATTGACTATGCATGCTTAGTTGTCTGGGCAGGGTCTACGTAACCCCCAATTGTCTGCAAACATTTTCAGATGCTGGCTACAGGTTTTGTACAATAAAGGACCTATCCAAACACACAAAACTCTGCCCTCAAGTCATTGCTAACTACTGTTTACAAACGTAGAAAAATAGGTACCTTTCTAGTACTGAGAAATTCCAAAGCCTATATTTCAGGACCTCAAGACAAAGATCAAATCAGGTCCTTCGCATGAAAGGAAGGTTCCTTCTTTTTTATTCTCTAAAAAATTCTTATTAAATTAACATTTATTTCAAGTTAAATATTTCAAGGCAAAGATCAAAGGAAGGTTCTTTGCATCAAAGGAAGGCTCATTCTTTTTATTCTCTAGAAATTCTTATTAAATTAACATTTATTTCAAATTAAATATTTGGAAGAATTCACTGGCAATCTAATCTTGGTGTGGGTTTTTTTGGGGGGTGAGATGATTTTCAATTTTAGATCACTTTTTTAAAATATTTACAGAATGCTTCAAAATTTCTGATTCTTCCTATGGAAATTTTGTTAAGTTGTATTTCTCAGGAAATTTGTCCATTGCTTCTAACTTGGACTGTTAACCAAAACCAAAAATCAAACCCATCGCCATCAAGTCAATTCCAACTCATAGCCACCCTGTATGGCAAAGTGGAATTTCTCCATAGTGTTTCCGAGACTGCAATTATTGATGGGCGTAACCGGCCTCAGTTCTCTACCACGGCCCAGTGGTGGATCTGAAGGCTAGCTGCCCAGCACTCAACCTCCTGCGCCACCAGGCCTCCACCACATTACTATTAACAATATCCTCTAATTATCTTTTTAGTACCTAGGACTTCTTGCAATGTTCCCTATCTCGTTCCTGATACTATGTCTTCTCTTTTCTTTCTCCTAAGATCCCTGGTGGCGCTGTTGGTCAGACACAGCATTTCTAAGTGCAAAATGGTTCAAACCCACTAGCTGCTGCTTCGGAGAAAGAGGAGGCTGTCTGCTCCACTCAAGATCTAGTGGTGGATTGAAACTCTGCATGCAGTCAGAATTTACTTGATGCCAGTGGGTTTGGTTTCTTTCTGCCATCAGTATTCCTGAAGATTTATGAACTTCATCAGTCCTCTAAATAACTAGCTTTGCTTTGCTGATTTTCTCTACTCTAACCTATATTTTCTTCTGTCCTCAGCTATTTTCCTTCCTTCTATGCCTTAGGGTTAACCTGCTGTTCTTATCTAACTTCTAAAGCTGCATTTAAGGCTACATTTTCCTCAAAATTTAGCTTTAGCTTAACCCTACAATTTTTAAATGCTCTATTTTAATTTTATTTCCATTCCTATTTTCTAATTTTCATTGTACTTTCCTCTTTGATCTACATGGGTTACATGGAAATATATTTCAAAACTTTGGAGATTTTTCCGGCTATCTTTTTGCATCTGATTTCTAACTTAATGCCACACTAACTAAAGAATCCAGACTTGTTTAATGGCCTGGAATAGATGAATTCTGATAAATGTTCTCTGTGTGCTTAACTATGGATGTGGGCTTATATTTAAGGCTTGATAAAGTACCTTGTCAAAGTTAACCCTCCTGCCAAAAACAACTATTAAAACTAAACATAATATATAAACCAACTATTTAAAGGCATTTGGAAAGCAACCATGCAGGCAAGATTGGAGGAACTACAATTCGTGAGAAAGAGAAAAGACAACAAGGAGAAACTATATTAATCCTGGCTTTTTCTCTAAGGACATTTTGCCAATTTACAGTGCAGGTAAACTGGGTACTAGCACAAACCAGAAGTTCAGTTACAGTGTGGAGGCAGACATAGGTGTTCAGGAGAACTAAAGCAACTGGGACTAAGGGACAAAAATGTCTCGAACAGAAGAGAATTGTAGGGAAATGAGCCCAGGTCCCCAACTCAAATCTAAACTTGGCACATACGGGTAAAGATTCCAAGAAACGCAGCAAACAGCAGCAGGCAGATGATGAGCTAGGCAGATCTTGTAGCAACTGAACAGTGCTAAAGCAACAAATACTGGAATTCAGAAAGAGACCCAGAATCTTAGTTACTAGTCCACAAGGAATAAGGTTAAATGGAAAAACATTAGCTTAACAAAACCTTAAACCAAATCTTAACAGGATTAAGGTGATCTGCTTGTATGCTAGGTGCTTGCCAGAAGGAAAAGTAACCCCTCTCTGAAGAACCTCTGTAGTTTTTGGTTTGGGGGAAGTTTTTGGAATATTTTATTGAGGTTGAGGTAAAAGTTTAAGAACTCTACAATTTCTAAATCACAATGATAAAAACTCAATAAAAATTTGTGAGGCATAAGAAAAAAATAGGGTCAAAGAACTGAAAAGGAAAAAAAACACCCTTTTTAAGTCACAAACCCAATGGTAAATTCAGATACGTACTTGGCTTTTCAGGGACAGACTTTTAAAAGGACTCATAACTATTAGAGTCAAAAGGAGCCCTAGTGGCACCGTGCATGATGCATTTGGCTTCCATCCACAAGGTCGTAATTCAATCCCACCAGCCACTCCATGTAGCTTCTGTTACAAAAAAGACATGGCCTCAGAAACCCACAAAGGAGTCCTACCCTGTCCTAGAGGGTCGCTATGGAACAGGCTCGCCTCCACAGTTCCAACAGATACTTGTAATTTGTAATGATCAGATAGAGAACTGCCCAGGGCATAGCTGAAATAATTTAATATTATTAAATTGTATATGAATTATTAATTGAAACTGATCTGCTCTGTAAACCTTCACTCAATTCACAATAAAAAATATTTAAGTCCCTCTTTAAAATGTTTCTAGCCTACTTTGTCTAGGTTGTCCAATAGCTGCTTTGGTGGGTTTAGCCAGCAGTTTAGACACAGCAAGACGGAGGGAAGGTTCGTGGACTAGGGAACAGAGTAGGGCAAATTATCCAGATCGAAGAACCACCAGGAAGTTGAATGCAGAAGAGCAGGCACTTCTCTCTGCTGTGCTGGTCGCGTGCTGTGGCATCAGAAGTGACCCCACGCACAACAGAGACGGGAGAAGCGGTGCTATGTTGTAAGGATAGTCAATGACAAGAATCAACAGGTATATGAACGGAAAACTGAACTGCTTTGTAAATCTGAACTCAATTCACAAGGAAAAGAACTTATATCCCTCTTTAAAATAGTTCTAGCCTACTTTGTCTGCTTTGTCCAATATCAGGTCCTATTTGCATAGAATATGCATAGAACATCTTTTCATCTTTTTATTCAAACTTCCCATATTAAAATGTATCTTGTATAAACAGCATATAATTTGTCAGGGTCTGGTGACTGGGGTGATGCTACACTTTATATTCTTAATTAAGCACTTAGTATTTAATTATCCATTTACATTTGTATAGCTATAGATATATCTATATTTCTATCTACCATCTTATATTTTGAGTTTTATTTATCCCATCCTATCTTCTTTTCGATTAGTCAAATATTCTCATTATTCTATTGCCCCTTCCATTGGGTTATTATTTATATATTCTTTTACTCTTCTTAGGCATTTCCTGCAGTTGATAAATGAATCCTTGATTTCGTATAAGCTAATTCAAATGTCCTACTGCTATTCATGTTTTCAGTGGCTAATTTTTATGACTTGGCCCAAACCCACAAAAACCAAGCTCACTGACCCCAGTCAACGCTGACTCATAGCGATCCCCCATGAGTTTCCAAGACTGTCATTGTGTACGGCAGTAGAAAGCCCAGTCTTTCTGCTGAGGAGCTGCTGGTGGTTCCCAACTGCCAACCAGGTGGTCACTGTCCAACGCAGAACCCCTAGGTTCAAGAAATGCCCCACCTCTTCCTTTTTCCTCATCTGATTTAAGTAAGGAAGCCCACTACAACCCCCATGGGATCAAGGGTTCATGAGGGTGGGAGGGTGGGGGTAAAAAGTGGCAAAAAATGAGAAGCTGACACCAAGGGCTCAAGTGGAAAGAAATGTTCTGAAAATGACGATGTCAACAATTGTACAAATGTGCTTGACACAATGGATGGATATCTGGATAGTGATGAGTAGTAAGAGGCTCCAATAAAATGGTTTAAAAACATCAACACACCTCCCCCCCACCCCCGGTCACTCTGCTGGTATCTGAAATGGTGGGCAGCATGGCCTCCAGCCAGCAGCTGACAAGTCACCGCAGTACAACAAACCAATAGAGGAGCCATGGCAATATAAATGAGAAATGCTATCCTTTATTTCATTAGGAGCTGTTTATTGGTCAATGGTTTGATAGAAAGTTATTTCAGATCTTCAGATTTTTGCAGAATCACAAGCATTACAAATTTATTTTCTTGAAAATATAAAAGGGGAAGGAAGAATAGGCGCAGTCAAACAGTAGTGGCATTTAATAATAATTTTTTTAATTTATTGGTGACATTTATTGGTGACAATTTCCAGCACATAAGCAATGCATCAAAGCACTACTTACAGGGCAAGGAGAGCGTGCTTTTACCTGGACCTCAGGCAGCCGCACTGCACATGCCTCTCTGCACACACCACATCCAAAGCAACACGGCTATCTATCTCCAGAGGTCATTCTTTTCGGCCCGACACAGAGAAGTTATTAACAGTATAAAGCACGCAAAGAAAATCAATCTGCCGTCTGCTTGTAGTACACGGAGCCCAGACCCCACGGTGCAGGGAAGCCAGAGACCCTGAAAAGCCGGGTGTTTGCGAATACGATCGTGTTTATCGACTTGAAAACAGATCCACGTCCGTCTGTGGAAGTCTTTCCATTAGCCCAAAGGAAAATTAAATTTAAAAAGAACTAAATGTTCCTTGAAAGTTTAAAACGCTCAAAATGTCCTGCTGGGGCAGGCTTCTTCCAAGGTCCCACCAAGTCCGCGCTGTTTCAGCAAAGACAAGGGCACCTGGTCTACCCTTTTCACTCTAGACCTTTTAAAAGCTACTATTCCTTTCGCCTTTTGAGGGGGGGGTGGCTTATTGTCATCAATTTACATTCTACGTATAATTCAAGACATTAAGCTTCATGTTATCAATGCTCAATTAATGTCACCAACATATTTGCAAAGTATTGTGTTATTCACTTTTCTTAAACATTTGTTTCCATTTGAGATTATTTTCTTTCAATCTGAAAAAAAAAAATCTTCGCACAGCTTTTTAGTTAAGGTCTGCTGAGGACAAGCTCTCTCAACAAATATAACCATATATACTTGAGTATAAGCTGAGTTTTTCCAGCACATTTTTAATGCAATTTTTGTAGTAAAATTAGGTGCCTCAGCTGATATCCGGGTTGTATTTCTTCCTCGTTCTAAAAGATTTTTCAACTTGACATTGAACTCTAGCTTTCCCAGCTGCCATTGCAATGTCTCTGGCTGCCGCAGTTTCTGCTGTGAAGTTGGTATCATTGCTAGTAGGTGCCGCCAAGTTGGCTCCACTCACCACTACCCCATGCACAGAACCACACGCTACCCAGTCCAGAGCCGTCCTTACAACTGTTGCCCTGTGTGAGCCCACTGTGGCAGCCACTGGGACAGCCCATCTCATCAGGAGATGTCCTACTTTTTTTTTCCCCCTAGTTCTTTATTTATTTATTTATTTTTTAGGGGCATTTTATTAGGGGCTCATACAACTCTTATCACAATCCATTCATATACATACATTACATACATCAATTGTATAAAGCACATCTCTACATTCTTTGCCCTAATCATTTTCTTTCTTTTTTTTCTTTTGAGACGTCCTACTTTTCACTGCTCGTAAAGGGGTCTTGTGCAGCAGGTAGGTAAGAACCCCTTCTGCATGTCTACATACAAACACTTTTAAAGGGAGGAAGTTACTGTGGGGCAAACTGTTTCAGGTAGACTCAGAAATAATTGCCCTTCTATTTACATGTTCTCCTAAATTCTGAGGGCACAGAAAAATACAAGTGTGAGGAAAGGGGAATATGGAATGTTATTTTTCAGTACCAATATTTAATAATCAAATATCAACCAATGAAGATAGTACTTAAAGGTACAAACCAGCACAAATCCCACTGCCACTGAATCAATTCTGACTCACAGTGTCCCTCTATAGTGTCTCTGAGGCTGTAATTCCTCATGGGAGCAGACAGCCTCATCTTTCTCCCACAGAGAGGGAGAACTATCCACGTTTCTTTGAGCCAGAAAATGGTCTGCCTTTTTTTAACTCAAAAGAGCTTATAAATTAACTGACACACACAAAAGTCACTGTCCTTAAAGTTTCCTCCGAGCAGACCCACAACCAGCATGATCCCTAGCAACTGCTGCGCATGCTGAAAAGTAGTTATGCGACAGCTTTAAGATTATTTTATTTCACTGAAGGTTAATCAATATCGCATACCTGTAGATTTATAATAAAAGAGATAAGTAGCTAACTCTAATAAGGTAAGTTTCCAAAAATGCAATCAGTATGCACAGCTCTCTTTATGAAGTATATAAAAAGGCAAACTCCAAGTCACTTGCCATTTTTTCGGGAATTCTTCTGCACGGTCATCAGTGGGCCTGACTGGGTGGGTGCCACATCTGATGAAGCAGAGGAGCCTGTATGATGAGCCTTTACCTTGTCAGCCCAACTGACACCTGTGGGAGCCAGGCGAGGGGCTGCCGCTGTGCCAGTTGAAGCCCTGTGGAGAAAATGATTGTGCTAATAAATTCCATCTGAAAGTTATATGTTTAGTATTTAAAATTTAAATAAATTATGTTTGTGTATAGACACATTTAGTGATGCACACGCATAGCAATTTAAGACAAATACAATTTTATCTTGCTTTGATAACACTTTAATACATGGATTTTATATAGTATAGCATGTGGGGAATAAAGAGACAAAAATAAGGATAACATAGAAGAAGCACTTGTTGGTGTTTTTGAAAGAAGATTTCAGTTAAATGGGGAATCTCAAAAACTTCCACAAATACATCTCAAACTTTTAACTCTCATTTTACAATGTTTAATAATATAACTAGCCAATTTGTCAATATAAAAACCTACTGCTATCAAGTAAATTCTAACTCACAGTGATCCTATATGGTGTTTCCAAGAATGTAAATCTTTAAGAGCCTCATTTTTCTCCCATGAAGTAGCAAGTGCATTTGTACTGCCATCCTTGCAGTAAGCAGCCCCATGTCTAGCTCACAGCACCACAACTAGTAAGGCGGGTACTATATAACACTCACAGGCATTACAAGGGAAATCCTCTAAAATGGTGACTCAATATACAAATTATTTAAGTTTGTTTTCTATATCGTTTTCCCTCCACTGAGGCCCAATTAATATATGATTCTAAAGTTCATTCAGTCTAAAGGTAAAACTACCCAATAAACCCATAAAAAATCTGAAAGCAGAAATTTGATTCTACTGAATGAGTATTCATTGAGCTTTTACCAAGTACCAGGTAGAATGCTAAGTGCTTGGGATTCAGAAGATATTACAAAGATGGTCAACAAAGATCATAGTTAAAGTGAGGAAAAATAAACATAAAATATTATAGCATATGATAAATATAATAATAATACAATTAAATGTAATGTTCAGCACTAATAAAAGGTACAGATGATTAACTATGACATGGGTATGGAAGAATAAAAGAAAAGCAGTTAAGAAAAATTCCGTTTTAATGAATAGAATTGATTATGCAGATGACTTATTAATCTTTCCATTACATATCAAGGTTACAATTCATTCTAAACAATTATTGTGATAAGAGATGTAATAGCCCCCAAGAAAAGTATTGGGAAAAAAAGAATTAGAGTCAAACAAACTTTTCTCTTAAAAATAAGTTTCCTCAGAGGCATTTATCAAATGTAATTAGAGATGCTTGGTCCACATTTCAGCTGCCTAGATGGCAATAACAGTTTGGGCGAACTAGAAGCTGACCCAAAACTGCAGAATGTGATGTTTATAAAAAAGCAAATCCTCTGTCACTGATAGGATTTCAATTTAGAGCAAACCTGTAGGACTGACCCATGGAGTTTGCAAGGCTGATATTTTCATGAAATCAGCTCACCCCATCATTCTCAACCCATCAGCTGTGCAGTTGATGGGTTTGTAATGCTGACCTTCCAGTAGCAGATGAACATTTTGACCACTGTGCCGCTCCATCCCCCAGAACTACTCAGAGAGTTTTAAAAAGCTCCAACATATTCCTAGGAATCAAGAATGCCCCATGCATAGTCGCAGATGGCATGGTACTACATACATCTAGAAAACCCTCAAAAATTCACAAGAAAGCTACTATAGGATATAAATACAGCAAAGTTTCAGGATACAATTCCAACAACATGAAAGTAAACAAAAGTTGTGTCTATACACTGGAAAATAACAAAAATCTGAAAAGGAGATAAAGATGATGATTCTTTGTAAAATAGGGTCTAAAAGAATAAAGTAACTAGAATTCAGTTTTCCAAGGAAGTTGTTAAAAAGTAAGCCTTCTACCCTGAAAACTATAAATAATTGTTGAGAGAAATTTCAGTTCAAATAAATGGAAAAATATTTCATGCTCATGGATTGGTAGACTTAGTACTGTTAAGATGTCAATGCTACCCAAAGCAAAAGAATTCAATCCCTATTAAAATTCCAACATAATTTTATACAGAATTGGAAAAGCTAATCCTCAAGTGCATCTGGGATTGCAAGGGACCCCAAGGGACAAACAATCTTAAAAAAGAAATATAAAGTGGGGCTCACAGTCCCTTGTTTTAAAGTGTAATACATAGCTACAGCAATTGAAATAGTGTGATACTGGTGTAGTACTGAACATAAAAAAAACAAAAGAATCGAAATGAGAATCCAAAACTGAACCCATACACCTATGATCAACTAATTTTGAGCAATGATTCCAAGACCATTCAATATGAAAAGAACAGTTTATGCAACAAAAATGTTCCGTCAAGTGGATTTCCACATGCAAAAACTGTAAAGCTATTACCATACCATCTTACTACCTAATGAAAATATACTCAACCTGGACCAAATACCTAAATATGTGCTAAACCTTAAAACACTTAAAGTAAAATAGGAGTTAACCTTCAAGACCTTCTCTTGGGTAATACATTTTCAGATATTACCAAAAGCACAGGAATGGAAGACATACATCAGATAAGAGTTCAATAGCCAGAATTCATAAAGAATCAGTAAAATACAACAACAAAAAACTTACCCTGTCGACTCCATGAAAAAAACAAAAAATTTAAAAAAAAAAAACTTACCCTTTTGAATTTCAAAAACCAATGACCACAGCTTTCTAACCGCTCTGCTTTGAATTTAACTGGCCCAGCAGATCACCTCGGGGCCACTGTTTTGATGGGACCTTGCTCTCTAGATGATATTGGTAAAATCTAATTTGAAGGACATTAAACAATCATGGGGGCCCTTTAGAAAGAAGTTTTAAGAAGACTGTAAACAGCATTGGTGAGAAATAGGCCAGGAAAGTTGTGCCTCATATTTTGTTTTTCCATCACGACAATGTCTCTGCTCATTCTCAAAGGCTTGTCATTCAAAACTCCCCTTGAGAATCTCACCTCATCCACCCTAAAGCCCTGAGAATGTCTCTCCAGATTTCTTTGTTGTGTTCTCAACTCAAAGACCATTTCAAAGGAACACAGTCGAGGCCCTTGCAGACACCAAAGTGGCCATTTTTACATGCTGTAAACTGGAATGTGCAGAGTTCTTCTGGTAAGGGCTAACAAGACCGAACGCACCACCTTCAGAAATGTACAGACCTAAATAAATATGCTGAGAAAGAAAAGCCTCACATGTTGTTACTTTTGTTACATTTCTATGACTCTATATCAATACTTTTACCCTTACACTTGCCTTAGTCTAATTGTAAAAAAACAAACAAACAAAAAAACACTCATTACCCTCAAGTCAATTCTGACTCGTACCAACCTTGTAGGACAGGGTAGAACTGCTCCTGTGGGTTCCAAGATTAAACTACTTATGGGAGTAGGAGCCTGGGGTAATTACACAATTTCATGCCAAATCGAAAAATAACAATGAAGAGGTGGAGTCTTAGCCTGTCAATCTGGTCACAGCAGGATCCTCCCATTAGGGGCGTGGCCTTCTCATGAGGATTCTGGGATCTCTCTCTGCTTCACATTCCTGATGACAACCCACATGGAGCCACGCTGATGGCAGCCAGAGCCCTGGAGATGCTTCCACCACCACTGAATCCACAAGACTTTCCACCCTGGTCTGTGATCTTCCTGCATGTGTTGTGTGAGTCTAAATAGGAATGTATGGACTAGTATGGGACATATGGGCTGATATCAGACTTATGGACTTGATCTGGGCTGGGATGTTTTCTTAATATACAATGACTCTTTGATATAAAACTCTCTGTTACACACATATGAGTGTCTCTGAATTTGTTTCTCTAGTCTACCCAGACTAACACACAGTCTCATTTTCCCCCCTTGGAGCAGTTGTTGTTTTAGAACTGCTGATCTTGTGGTTAGCCGTCTGAGTAACCCACTATGCCACCAGGTTTCCCTTTAGTCTCATTAGGGTGCCCTTAATAAAATACAATTAAAAAGGATACATTTTGTGCCATGAAAAAAACAATTTTGAGTCAGCGCTCACAGCAGGTAGACTCTTCCCAAATCACTGAAGCTCTGCAGCAAATTAGGAGAACATGGCCCCAGGGAAGTCCCAGGTTTCAGGTGGAACCAATGTTTCAAGGAGTGTTAGGAAGACCCAATTCAAAGCAGAGAGTTTAGTTCACAAAGTTATGTTTCCTATTTTTGGGGAATCTTGAAAGATTTTTTTCACAGGGCACAGAATGATCACCGGGGCTTTTAGGATGCTTTTAATAATTGAAAACAGCACTGGTGAGAAAAAGGCCAGGAAAATTGTGGCCCCCCACCCACCCACCCATTAAAAAAAAATCAGGACAGTGTACCTGCTCGTTCTTTGAGAGTCTCAAGGGCTGTCCTACACGAATTTCATTGGAAAACCTTACCCCATTCCACCCGACAGACTCCATTTCTGCCCCTTCTGACTTCTTTCTGTTCCTCAAACTCAAAATCATTTCAAGGACGATGGCTTCAGTGCCCCCAGGATCTAAGGCTGCATTCTGATGTGATGTAGCCTGAAGAGGGTGGAATACTTCAGGGAAGAGTTAAGAGATAGAAACAGCACATTCAGAAGTGTACAGACCTAGATGGAGGCCATGTAAAACACCAACAGCTTCATATTTTGATATTTTTTACTTAATGAAGACATTTAAGATTTTGTAGCAATACTTTTGACTTCTTGTAGGTCACTAAGGTTATTAAGACTAATCTGGACAGGGACCACATTAAATGGCAGGAAGGAACAACTTCAGGCTGAAAACAGTGACAAGGAAAGATGGGATTTCCTGCAGTCTGCGAAAGCGTGGACTCCAAATAAATGTTCTGAAGAGCTCAGGAATGAAGCTTTGTTCACTCATGTAAGTTCTGTGACCAATTCTCTTCTTTGTTTTAAACTATCCGGAGACTAGACCTTTATGGGATTTTATTTTAAATAACAACTCTGAATTATCCGCGCACCTGAAGAGAGCCTCTGAAGAAAGCCTGGGAACATCTTAACATCAGAGGATAACACTGATGTTGGCTGCAACCCTGGCTCCTTTCCCCAACAGAGTTCTACCTCGGTTCTCACTCTTTGGCTGAACAAGCTGACTAGGACCTGACTTTCTGAAGGAAGTCTGAGAAACCACCTTTATGAGCAGTGTATTCTATTTACCACAAAATATACAACCCATAAAGAAAAAGATTGAGATCCTTGACTAGATAACAAAATTTAAAATTGGTTTATGAAATATGCCTTAAATAAGACTCAATAAAGATATTTTCATCGCAATGTCCAAAGCAAAAATATAGACTAATCTGACCTATTTGCATACGGGTGTTTACATTTTCTGCAAATACATCATAAATGGGGTGGAGTATACAAGGGGCAAGTGATGAAAACTTCTTAGCCATAACCACACACCTGAGGCATGAGTGGCTGGGCTGCGCAGCTCAGGACCGTGGCCCCGGGGGACATTAGCTCAGAGGGTGTGGTGACTGCAGTGGGCACACCTGTAGTCCACACAGAGACAATGTTCGATGTCCTACTTTGCTGAGTCGTGGCTGAGGTCTGAAAGGCTGATAAGCAGCCATCTGAAGTGCAATTGTTGGTTTCCCCTCCCCAGGGGGATGAGGGATG
Organism: Tenrec ecaudatus; assembly: GCF_050624435.1. Taxonomy (NCBI): domain Eukaryota; kingdom Metazoa; phylum Chordata; class Mammalia; order Afrosoricida; family Tenrecidae; genus Tenrec; species Tenrec ecaudatus. Next base: position 53,234,015 of record NC_134546.1, read on the forward strand.
AAGACAATACGGAAATAGATAGTCTGATGGATTAACAAATCGTGCAAATATCAGTCTCCACAACTCTGAGACCTGAAAAACTAGATGGTCCTTGGACACTACCACTAACTGCTCTGAAAGTGATCACACCACATTCGAAGGACCTGGATAGAGCAGGGGAACAATATGAACAAAACTCTAAACAGTAATAAAAACAAGACTAGGCTTACTGGTCAGAGAGAGACTGACAGACCCTCTGACACTATGGACCGTAGGCACCTGTCAGCTCTGGAAATAAACTCACTCCAATGCCCAAACAATAGACCAATCTAGATTGGGAACAATAACACTAGTAAGGTATAGACACCTTAAAGCCCTAAAACAATCAACCCTTTAAGATCAACAGGGCAGCTTTTCCCCAGGACAAAGTTCAGAAGGGTCAGGAACGGAGAAGAAATGAAAATAGGAAACAAACAGAGCATGTGAGATAAGTGATTTCACATGGTGGGGAGTACAATCAAAAAGATGAAATAAAATGTGCATAAATTACTGAACTAATTTGTCCTGCAAACCTTTACTCAATTCACAGTAAAAAGCTAACATATATGTACACACACACACACACACACACAGGAGCCCTGGTAGCATAGTAGTTACATGCTAACTGCAAGGTCAGCAGTTTAAAACCACCAGCCACTCCTCAAGAGAAAGATGGGGCTTTCTACTCCTGCAGAGTTAGTCTTGGAAACCCACAGGAGCAATTCTACCCTGTCCAAAGGGTCGTTATGCGTCATAATTAACTTGATGGCAGTGAGCTGTGCATATGTGTGTGCATGTGTGCACACGCACGCGTCTGTGTATGTATGTACATGCATCAATACATACCTACATGAGAGGGAAGAAAGAATAATCTGACAACACCAGTGTCAAGGACGCAGGGCAATGAGAAGCTCATATGTGCTACTGGTAGAAATGCCAAATTAGTACACATTATTTGGCAAAGTTTGATGCTACTTAGTAAAGTTGAATATACAAAAAAACGTATGGCCTAATCCTTCCCATTTCCAGTTGTACATAATAAACTCTTGCACATGTGTACTGGATGTGTATTTAAGAGTATTCATAGCAGGACTCTTTATAAAGCCTCAAACTGGAAAACACCTCAAAACATATCAACATTGAATGGATAAGTTGAATATTCATAAAACTAAAATGTTATTGAGAACTGAAAGTGAATTAAATAGAGCCATACAGAAAATAAATTTTACATATCAGAAGAAGAAAAATAAATCACACTAAAAAGATTTCATAAAGACTTAAGACTGCATAAAATTATGCAGAACCAAACCATTTTAGGAAAACATACATAGATAGATGTAAAACCAGGGGCAAAAACAAGGAGGTTATTACCCAAACAGTGGTCAATTACCTTAGTGGACACGAGGACAGTTACTGGGAAGGGGCACACAGAGGCTTCAGGGAGCGGGCACCATCCCACTTCTCGACTGGAAAGGAACCGTGTGGCGGGATGGCTGTTTTATAATGATCGTCTACCATGTGGATGTGTACTTTTGCCCTGTTTAATATTTTATAATTCATACTTTTAAAACATAATTTAAATTTTTTAAGAAGTACCTGTATTTAATATGCCCTCGGTGTAAAGTGAAAACCTTTTTCATTAATCACTAACTGCACCGAGCATTGAGAGTCACAGTCAGATAATTATTTGTACCATATAATCAATTACTTTAAATTTATACATAAAGGCAATGTCAGCAATTCTAAATAAGAGTTTATATTATGTACGTACATATATTCCTTTGTTATGAAAAACCTGTCAGTTCATATTATAAATCATTTAACATAAACTGGATTGACCAATTTTAATTTACTCATTCATTGTAATGGCAGTTTGGGTTTTTTTAGTTCATCTCACCCAAAATGTAAGCTTCTTCGCGCATTGGATGCTACATTTATTCTATCTGTTGGCGGGCTCGGAATGACATGGCGACCTGGAGACATCTTCTTCACTTCCCATGCCAGTGAAGTGGGTCTGCCAAATGAATGCAGAGTGGGTTACATTAATGGAGAAAGGAAGAAAACCAAGGGCATCTGTTCTCGTGGTTGCTAGTGGATGATAAAATATTCGTGGCACTCTTTTCTCTGTAGCAGCGCTCGACAGAACGGTACTGTACCTTTGCCACCAGTACAACTCTCCTTATCTAAGGACCCTGGGGTCACAGAAACACTGAGCTAGCTGCTTCTTTGCCAGCCTCCGCATTCCCAGCTTTAAGAAATTACTTAACAAATTACCGTTTTGGGCTCCCTGTTTCTGATCTCCTTGAGAAGCCAGTTTGCTGAAAAGGAATCAAGACCTAAAGGGTGAAGGTTAAATAAAGAATATGGAGGACACCGTGAAGTCTTAATGGCCCGTCTCTTAATGACCCGTGACAGTGGGTCACAAAGATTTCATTGCTCTCAGCTGGGAAAGGAGGTAAACAACCGTCTTCCGCTGGCTGTTCCCTCTTCACGAACCTCACCGCCAGGGTACCAAGCTCTCCCAGACGCTCGAGGGCGCAACAGCGGCTGCTCTCTCTGCGCCCCTCCGAGGCCGGCTCCACACTGCCTTGGGGCACCTGGCCTCATACTCCACCACTGAACCTAGGTCGTACATACATGGTGACTTTTTTCTCTTATTAAAAAAGTAATAGAAAGCGAAATGCAGATAAGATTAAAATAATCCCTAGTATAGTGTACTGTCCAAAAAGGTAGGATGGTATATTAAACTTTAGTTTCTCGGTATAGTATTTCTTTTACATTTGGAAAAAATCCATTATTTTTTGTTTTTCCATTATCATTTTGAAGCCCCTTGTACATGCTTCAAAAATGTGTACTTACATTACCTTTAAAACTGCATGTTAGGTATACCTGTATATACACGCACGCGTGCTTTGTTTCTGGAAAGGCTTTCTTATTAGGGGGAGGGTGCGCAGTCCTTGGGAGCTGCCTTCCTCCTGGCGGCCCACACGGCTCAGCTCCTCTCACATCCTGCGGGTGCCCCCTTGTCCTTGGAGACAAGGTGCGAGGCCGCACCTGCCAGTCTTGTACCGCACGAACTTGGGGTGCTGGGAGAGGCGCCCGCGGGCCGGCTGCCTCCACTGGCTCTCGTCCTCGGTCACGCTTGGCCCTGGTAAGACCCACGGCTGCTACTCTTCCGTGGCTTCCACTCTTTGAATTGTTTCCCACAAACTTTTCAACCCCCTCTTACATCCACGTATGAGTTATAATTGGAAACTTGTCTGCTTTTAAATACTTGATCATATTGGACATGAGGAGGCTTCAAAAAGTTGATGGTAAAAGTTCGCTATCTTTTCATTCCATATTCCATAAACACCCTCCTCCTAAATACTATTTGACCAACTTTTTTTTCTGAGTGCACACAACTTTGTTCTGAATATGCTTTTCCAAAGCCAATAGCATCATGGGGGTTAGGACTTAACTGTCATGCCTCCTGGAGCGGAGGGTGTATGGTTCGTTGGCACTGATCAGGCTGTCTGGCCCCGCTGGCCAGCAGACTAGCTGCCCTACAAGCCTGAGCTTGTGCCTGCTCTGTTGCTTGCTCCTACAGCAGTGGACTCGTGTGTGTCCTTTCGTGACTGCCTGACTTGACCCCGCATAATGTCTTCCAGATCCTTCCATGGTGTGAGATGGTTCGTAGTTTCACTGCTGTGTTTTGGGGATACGTAGTATTCCATTGTGTGCATGTACCAGAGGGGGGTTTTTCTGTTTGTTTTATCCACTCTTCTACTACAGGAATTTGGGCTGTGTCCAATCTCTTATTATTGTGAACAGAGCTGCAGTGAACATGAGGGAGCATACATGTGTTCGTGATCTGCTTATTTCTTTGGGGTACATGCCCAGTAATGGTATTGCTGAGTCATACGATATTTCAATTGCCATCTTTTTTAGAAATCGCCATATCACCTTCCACAGTGGCTGTACATATTTACAAACCCACCAGCAGTGAGTAAGAGTTCCAATCTCATCACACCCTCTCCAACATTTGTTGTTCTTATTTTTTTTAATTGGGCTGCAGTTATGGGCACTAGTTGATATCTCATGGTTGTTTTGACTTGCATTTCCCAGATGGCTAGTGACTGGGAGCATTTCCTCTTGTGTTTATTAGGCATTAATTAGAGTGTCATCCTTTGTGAATCGTCTGCTCAAGTCCTTTGTCCACCTTCTCAGAGGGTTATTACATTTTTTTCTTGTGGTAGGCTTGTAAAGTTCTGCAGGTCTTAGTAACTAGTCCTTTGTTCGTTATGTAATTACTAAATATATTTTCCCAATCTGTAGGCTCTCCTTTTACTCTTTTGATGAAGTCTTTCAAAGTACACAAGTGTTTTATTTTTAATAGGTCCCACTCATCTATTTTGGCTTCCAGGAGTGTGTTTCCTTTGTTATCTCTGATAGCCCATGTATTCCTTGCACTAGGGCACTTAGATTTGTCCCAATTTTCTCATTGATGATCTGATAGCTTTGGGTTTACATTTAGGTCTTTATCTACCTGGAGTTTGTTTTTGTGACAAGAACATTTTTAATAAGGATGTAATAGCCTACTAATATATGTCTATTCCAATATGAGGCTAATAAGAGCTCCAGGTGTGACAGGGTGACGAAGAATGCACCTAGACCTAAGCACAGATCCTACCACTGGAAGGATCCAGTAAAGTAAAGCTATTCCTAGTTATGTTACCATAACAAATGCAAAATTGCTGACGAATTTCACCACGATAAACCACTGGCCACGTCTCCTCAGTGTCCTTTGCCAGTTCGCACTCCTTTACTGACAGGAGATAGCCATGTGGAAGTCTCAAAAGCAAATCCAAACTCCCAATCCTGCTTCCACTTCTAAACAAAACTTTTTTCTTCTCCAGTGTCCTTGGTGAAGGATATCACTTGCTAAAGTCAAAAGCCCAGGTGACAACTTTTTAATACATCCTGTGCTTCCCCCATCATTTAACCCTAAATGCATTATCTCCCAAGTGCTCCCAAATCATTCTTTCCAAACCCATGGCTGTCCTTGGTCTATGAGCTACCCGCGATCTTTCAAGGGAATAAATGCAGCAACTTCCGAACAGGTTCTTTCTCAGATGTAACCAAACCCCGTGCCTATTTGGATTTCTTCTGTTGCTATCTATTGCACTAGAAATCAAGATCAAAATCCTTATCATGTGTTTGCCCGATGCCAGCATCACCAGTATTTCACCATCCCCTCAAGCTCTCTCTGCTTTGGCTTTTACACGCTCCTGTCCAACAGGCTGTAGCACCTGCTCTCCATCCTCTTGTAAGCCCAAATCATTCCGACTTCAGTTCGCTGGAAGGCTTCCTGTAGTCTCCAGCTTTGATCTGGCCTTGTTACATGTTGCATTCAGAATACAGTACTTTCTCCTTCATCACCATCATCACCGTTTTTATATATTTCCTTTAGGGAGCATTTAATGAGAGTCGTGTATGTGTTATATTCAGTAATTAAAAATATCTTGCACTGATGGGCGGCCAATACATATTCTGGAACTGCATGAGAAATGTAGCATCCAATGGTTTACAAGTTTCAAGATACTCTGAAGTCAAGCCCATTGTGCAATTTCAACATGTCCTATCGATCCAGCCGGCTACTATAAATATAAAAACCAAAAAGTACCTGCTTTGCGCATCTGTCTTCTCTAGCTTCTCCTGAAGTTGAATCCAATCAATCAGTGCTTTGAAATCCCTTACATAGTTATCCAGCATCATTAACACCTCCTAATTTAAAGCAAACGAAAATGTTTAAATTCTATTCTGAGACTAAAATTTTCAAGAAATAATTCTCTTAAGTGAATGACTTAGCAATTAATAATTAAACTTCACGGCCATTGAGTCCATTTTGACTTACAGTGACTTTATAGTTCAGGATAGAACTGCTTGTTTGGGTTCCTAAGATTTTAAATCTTTACAGGAGTAGACAGCCACATCTTTCTCCCATGCTATTTAATAAGATAATTTTAAAAAATAGAACTATAAGTCTAAAGACCAGGAGATAGTACTGAAATCCTTTCTCAACACCTCAAAAGGCTGTTATTTAACTTTTTTTTAATTGTGGCATTTAATATTAAGAGTACACAAAACAAAAATGTACCAATAAATTATTGCAAAGTGAAGTCCCATGAAACCACCACCCATGACAAAAACTACAACAATGCAAACAAGATTCTCAGGTGCCCCCTCTCAATTTCTACCCATCCTTCCTGCAAGGTAACCACTACCTGGCTTCTAATCACTTCATTTTGTCCATGTCCTAGCATTATGCAAATAAAGTCACAGAGCATATGTTATAGTTTCTTTTGTAGATGTGTTTACTAGATTCATGCATATTCAGAGTAAACCTCTAATTCATGTACTGTCATTGATGAACAGTATTCCACTGTATGACTACACCAGTATTTATTTATCTAAAGTATCGAAGGGCATGTCGATTCCCACTCTCAGTTTTCTGGGGCTGTGGGTCGTTACAGAGGCAGACAGCATCAGCTTTCTCCTGCAGGCCGGCTGATGGGTTTGAACCACTAACTTTATGCTTAGCAGTCCACTGATTGCCCGATAGTGCCAATAGAGCTCCTTACTTAAGACTGTGGTTAATAGCAATGTATTAATATCCCTTCAGGAGTCCCTGGGTGGTAAAATGCTTAAGCCCCTAACTACTAGCTGAAAGGTTGACAGTTCAAACCCATCCAGAGATGCTTTCAAAGAAAGATAAGCCTGGTGAGCTGACTACAAAAGGTCACTGCCCGGAAAAACCTATAGACATGGGGTCGTCATGAGTCGAATCTACTGGATGGCAATTAGCAACAATATTAGTTTATCAGCTCTAACAAATGGACCACACTAGTAGAGTATGTTAATCATAGGAAAACTGGGGGTGGGGTGGGAAATATAGGAATTTTCTCCTAAACTGTTCAAAAACATCAAGTCTTCTTTTATATATATATATGTGTGGTTCACATTATATTTCTATTGGCCAGCACTACTCTGAACCACCTATAAGAATGTGGTAGTTACATAATCTGTGTCAACTTGAGAATATTAAGAGTGAAGGGTAGAGTATAGCCTGTCAATCAGGTCAAAGTCTAATGATACCTCCTTGTGGGCATGGCCCTCTCATGAAGATTATGGGAACTTCCTTTCTCTTTTCTTCTTCTTCTTCTTCTTCTTCTTCTTCTCCTTCTACTTCTCTCTCTCTCTCTCTCTCTCTCTCTCTCTCTCTCTCTCTCTCTCTCTCTCTCGCTCTCTCTCTCGCTCTCTCTCTCGCTCTCTCTCTCGCTCTCTCTCTCGCTCTCTCTCGCTCTGCTTCACTTTCCTGTTGACAAGCCACATGGAACCAAATTGATGACATCCAGAGCCCTGGAGATGCATCCACCACATTGGATTCACAGAACTTTCCACCTACTGGACTGTGATCTTTCTGCATTCAGCATCACTGCATGTGCTAAGTGAGTCTAAAGAGGAATTTATGCCTAATTGTTTCCCCACTATCATGATCCCAATTCTACCTTACAAATCTGGCTAGACCAGAAGATGTACACTGGTAGATAGGAAACTAGAAACACAGGGAGTCCAAGGTGGATGATCCCTTTAGGACCAGTGCTGAGAGTGGCGATACCAGGAGGGTGGGGTGGTAAGGGGGAACTGATTACAAGGATCTACATATAACTTGCTCCCTGGGGGACGGAAAACAGAAAAGTGGGTGAAGAGAGATGTCAAACAATGTAAGATATGACAAAATAATAACTTATAAATTATCTAGGGTTCATGAAGGGGGGAAAGGGAAGGGAGGGGAAAATGAGGAGCTGATGCCAGGGGAGAGCAAATGTTTTGAGAATGATGAGAGCAATGAATGTACAAATGTGCTTTACACAATTGATGTATGGATGGATTGTGATAAGAGTTGTATGAGCCCCTAATGATTGGAAAAAAGGAGGAATTTATGAACTAGTATCAGACATATGGACATGATCTGGACTGTGCCATTTTCTCAATGTACAATTGCTCTTTAATATAAAGTTCTCTCTTATTCATATATGAATATCCCTGGATTTGTGTCTCTAGCCAACAGGTCTAACATAAATAATTAGACAAATATAAAAAGATGATCTTTAAATTTTTAATTTCAGGTTCTATATGCTGATCCAAAAAGCCCACTGTGGAAGTTCTGATTGGGGGAAAGGTGATCTTAACACAAGGTACAAATAAGAAGACTTACACATTTTGACACTAAACGCAGGTTGAGTAGTTTGCTGAGCCGATTGAAAAAGAATAAATGACCTTATGGTATATGAATACAAGTATAATATTGTCTATTAACATGTGCTTTTGACTTATACTCAGTGGTTTTGAGTCAGATGACCAATAATGCTGAACATTCTTTTCTTACCCCTCCCTCCCTGCTTTCCCCTCCCTCATGAACCCTAGATAATTTATAAAGTATTATTTTGTCATATCTTACACTGTCCGATGTCTCCCTTCACCCACTTTTCTGTTGTCCGTCCCCCAGGGAGGAAGTTATATGTAGATCCTTGTAACTGATTCCCCCTTACTACCCCACCCTCCCTCGACCCTCCCGGTATCCCCACTCTCACCACTGGTCCTGAAGGGATCATCCGCCCTGGATTCCCTGGATTTCCAGTTCCTAACTGCACCAGTATACATCTTCTGATCTAGTCAGATTTGTAAGGTAAAATTGGGATCATGATAGTGGGGGTTGGAGGGGTAGCATTTAGGAACTAGAGGAAAGTTGTATGTTACAACGTTGCTACACTGCACCCTGACTGGCTCATCTCCTCCCCGCGCCCCTTCCATAAGGGGATGTCCAATTGCCTACACCCTGCACTCCCCCTCATAGACAATGGTAAGACTTTTTGTTCTGATGATGCCTGATAACTGATCCCTTCGGCACCCCGTGATCACACAGGCTGGTGTGTTTCTTCCATGTGGGCTTTGTTGTTTCTGAGCTAGATGGCTGCTTGTTTACGTTCAAGCCTTTAAGACCCCAGATGCTATAACTCTCGATAGTTGGGTTTTAAAAAACCCAATATATTCATTTTGTCTTCTGCTGCTCATGAGTTTGGGGTCATATCTAAAACTCCCACTGCCAAATCCAAGACCATAAAGATTTAGCCCTGGTTTTACTCTAAGAGTTTATAATCTTAGCTCTTATAGTTTTCAGCTTGTTTCGTTTTACCTGATTTTTGTATGCAGGGTAAGACAGGAGTCCAGTTTATTCTTTTGCATATGTACATCCAGCTGTTTCTACACCAGTTTTTGAAACATTATTTTCCCCACTGAATGAGCTTGACCCCCTTGTCAAAATAAATTGGCCACAGACGTGTAGTTTATTTGTGGTCACTAGGCCCACATCATTGGTCTGCCTGTGGGTGCTTATGAGAGTACTGTTGTCAGAACTCTAGTTCTGAAACTCACACACATGAACTGCCCTTTTTCAGGACTGCTTTGGCTATAAGCTTGTGGATCAGCTTTTGCATTTCAGTTTGGGCATATTAATCATATTCATATTAACAGTAACAATGTTAAGCCTCCCAATCCACGAGAAAAAAAATGCTTTTCGATGCAAATTTTCAGTGAAAGCCATTTCATCTTAAAGATGAAGTTACTAGTTTAGTGATAAGCTCATGATACGAAGGAACCAAAATCTTTGGACATCTACCCCAGCGCCCTTTATTGCTAGGTCTCAGTTCCAAGACGGCCAACACTGGCAGTTATAAACAAAAGGGAGAAGAAGAGATGTACATTTTAAAATTACTAACAAATCCAGTATCCAGAGAATATTTCCTTTTAGTGTTTCTCTAACATTTTAAAATTTTTAGTTTAAAGTAATATTACCTGAAATAAAAATTCAATAAATAATGATGATAAGAGCTTTCAAAAAACCAAAACTCCCTGCCATCAAGCCAATTTTGACTCACTGACAGAGTGGAACTGCCCCTGGGGCGTTTCCATGGCTGAAAGAAAGCTTCATCTTCTCCTGGGGAACAACTGGTGGTTTTGAACTGCTGACTGATGCTTAGTCCCTTGAAATGCTCACCTTCAATTCTACAAATATGTAAGTAAAATTATCTTCTTCAGTTGTTACAAAATACATGCTTGGAAATAAGTACTTATTATTTCACCATTCTTATTCAGCTGATACAAAACTCAGCAAGACAATAGCAATCCAAGTCTGGACTACTTACGGCACTTGCTTTCTGTATCAAATGCCAGATTCAATTGACACTGAGCATTCAAAGGTAAAATAAATTTAAAGTTGACTGAATTTGACGGAGGCTTATTTTCAAATCGGCTTAATATCACATATGCCCAGCAGTATACAGTCATAATTGTCATCATTACACTCTGATTTTCTCCTTTAGATAATCCAAAATTACATTACTGTGACACTATATTGCACACATCTGGCAAAGATTATGTTCTTGGCACTGATGAGTTATGCCTCGAAACAGCAGTGAAAATTTTTTTAGTATGAAAAGAGTGCTACAGGAGAAGGGGAGGTAGGAGAAAGAAGGGAGGCAGGGGTAAACCAACCCATGGACAAGGGAACAACAAGTAAACTAATATCAATGGAGAGAAGAATGTAGGATGCCTAGTAGGGCTTAATCAAGGCCAATGCAGCAGCAAAGAATTACTAAACACTAATGAAAGCCGAACATGGTTGTGGGACAAATGGAAAGTAAAAGGAAATAGAGAAAGAACCAGGAGGCAAAGGACATTTATACAGGCATGTACATATGTAACTATATATATAAAACAAGAGGGGAATAGAACCGTGTACTCATATCTATATTAAAAGAATTAAGGCAGCAGATGGACAGTGGGTCTCTATTCAAGTACTACCTCAACACAAGAACACTTTGTTCTAACAAACCAGCATTCTGTGATGCTCACTTTCCCGACATGATTGTTGAAGACAAAATGGGTGCATAGTAAATTAGTGAAAAAGCTAATGGTAGCCGGCTATCAAAAGATATAGCATTGGAGGTCTTAAAGGTTTGAAGATAAACAAGGAGCCATATGTCCAAAAAGCAACAAAGCCTACATGGAAGAAACACACCATCCTGTGTGATTATGAGGTGCCAATGGGATCAGGTATCAGGCATCTAAGACCCAAAACAAAATCATAACCTGTATGAATTCCGGAGTAGGAGCATGGAGTGGAGACCCAACGCCCATGCGGAGACAATTGGACATCCCCTCACAGAAGGGTCACAAGGAAGAGATGACCCAGTCAGGGTGCAGTGTAGCACCAATGAAACACACAACTTTCCTCTAGTTCTTTAATGTTTCCTTCCCCCAACTATCATGACCTCAATTCGGATTAGACCAGATAAGAGCCCACAACACAGAGAATCCAGGATAGATAAACCCCTCAGGTTCAACAATGAGAGTAGAGATACCAAGAGGATTAGGGGAAGATGGGGAGAGAAAGATGGAAATCGATCACAAGGATCAAACTATAACCCCTCCCAGGGGGATGAACAACAGAAAAGTGGGTGAGGGGCGCTGGAGGACGATGTAAGATATGAAAATAATAATCTATAACTTATCAAGGATTCATGAGTGAGGGAGGGCAGGCAGGGGTGGGAGGGAGGAGGGGAAGAAATGGGGAGCTGATATCAGGGGCTCAAGTGGGATGAGAATGCTTTGAAAATTATGATGGCAGCATATGTGCAAATGTGTTTGACACAATGAATGAATGCATGGATTGTGATAAGAGATGTATGAGCCCCTAATAAAAGTATTCAATAAAAAGAAAAAAAGAGTATCAAAGAACAGGCCATTGAGGTCTCTCTCGCACTGCTCAGAAAGGGGAAACTGAGCGCAAGTGAGACTGTGTGTGTAAGCACGGCACATGTGTCCAAACTGTAACTCGATGCACCCAACAATGAACTACAATGTGGAGGCACTAGAAAAAAGGCACCCGCCAGTCTCACCTTCCCAGAAAGGTTACTTTCCAATATTACCAGAAAAATGACCACTGGAAAATGCCAACAAGCTTAAAAGCAATTGTCTGCATTATAAATACATTGCTTTTCCATAGCTCAATATTACTTCACTGTACAGTGTCACTGTCAAAGACCTCGAAAATATCTCTCACTTATATGTTTTAAAAGTTAAAGAGACACTTTGGAAACCAGACCCAGGACAACTTATTCACAAGTGAGATACAGTGTCTGCCTTACTTTAGTCACTCAGTTATGTTCTACTTTGAAAGGCTCTTCTGAACAAAGAAGTATTGTTTATTTCCTTTCAAAGGTAACTTTTGGTGCCAAATCACTGGGTAATAAAAGTCTTCTGTAATCAGGAAAAGGACAAATTTAACAATTTATCTGGCTTCCTTCTTTCAGCCCCACTAATAGAATTCAACATCTTTAATTAAATTCATTCAGCTTAAATCACCTACATTAGGGCACAGAAAGATTTAATTCACAATAATTTATTTCGGAAGTTTTCTACTGATTTCCCTTTTGCTGGGGGAAGAAAAAACCCTCCTCTAAATGGCTAGGACTGTAAGCAGCTATATCCCTGATATGAGCTGGCCCAGAGAAAGTACACTTGATGGCTTAAACAACCTATTTTAAGGACGTTATCAGGAATGATCAGAGTGGTACCATGCCGCTGTAACCCGAGTCATGTTATACGAACAAGGGAATACAAACAAGACAAGCAGCTGGAGCAGCCTCATAGTCACTGATGCACGTCTTTCTCCCTAAAGCTATGAAGGCCATTTTGTCAAGCAGGATGGAACAGAACAGAAGTGGCTCTGAAAGTAATGTTACAGGCAGTCAGATAACTACATATAGATGTACAGCTAAAATTACCAATTAGGTTACCAATTGGCTGCAACGGATTCGATTGGTTTGTAATTAATTCTGGTTACCGGCGCGCAGAGCAGGATGCATGGCGCCATCCCTTTGTCCTCCTGACACACAATACTCGTGCACAGACCCTTGGGCCCACGACATCAATACAGCCCTCCAATTCGGCTTCGGAATGAGTACAGTCGTGCGCCCCTGCCGTGTTGCAGGAGCGGAAACCTGCATCTCGTGAGAAGGCACCAACCAAAGGGAACCTTTATGAAAGAGCTTTGCCAAACCAGAGACAGATTTTAAATAGCATCATTTCTGAAAGAACGGCTTGTTTCAGTTTTTTTCAGTTACTCCTATTAGAAATAGTTCAACCAGGAAATCATCTGAAAGCAAGATGGCAAGTAAAGCATTTCCAAAACTGTCTCCCTACAATCATTCCCAGCCATCTTCAGTCCTCCACCACTCATTCCCCTCCTTTCCCAAGTCCCCCATCGTTCTCCATAAGACACCCATATCCACCAAGGAAAAACATGTCATGAGAATCTGCTCATGGAAACCATGCACTCACAATTTAATCTTTTACTGGCATCTTTGTAGACAAGGAAAGCTTGCATTGCCTGGGTAAGGATTTGAGTGTTTGACGGCAATGGCTAACTTTGTCCATAATCTTTTCTGCTTGTGTTTTTGTTTTCAATGTATTTGCACGCTCACTTGACTAGGTGCTTTTCTCTTCTGCTATTTTCCACTTAGAGAAAAAAACTAGACACCTATTGCCACTAAGAGTAAGTAAAGACATGAAAAATAAATTTTTAAAAGACTCAAAATCAATATACCACATTCAAATTCCTTAAAAATGCCTGCATGCTTCCCTCCAAACAACACCCAGAGGCAGTAGTTCTCAATCTGTGGGTCGCGACCCCTTTGGGGGTCGACCGAGTCATAACAGTAGCAAAATTACAGTTATAAAGTAGCAACGAAAATAATTTTAATGCTTTGGGGGGGTCAACACAACATGAGGAACTGTATAAAGGATCGCTCATTAGGAAGGTTGAGAACCACTGCCCTAAGGCATTCCGAGAACATTCTCCAAATATCAGATTATATGCTGATATTCAGGGCTCTCAACCAACTTCTCCACTGAGACACACAAACGTGAAGCACAGTTTGGTGATTTTTGCCCAAAGTCACGCGCTAGCTTTGAGGACGCATTGGAATGTGTCCCTCCCACTATATCCTCAACTGTCCCTTCAAAGGGCAGCACATATTCCACATAGACACAACTCTTCCATGATCCTCTAGCCAGAGCTAATTTCTCCTTGACTAAATAGCCAAACACTATCACGTGCAATAACCAATGTGAATGCATATTCAAAACTCACAAACAGTACATAAATGAAAGCCTTTTATCCCTTAATTCATGCTTGTATATATTCATAATACTACATCTCCTACTTCAAGTTACTGCTGGAGAAAAACGAGACCTTTTTCCTTATACCTTCGACCTTCACTGAAGCATCATGCAGGAAGAACAAAATTTAATATCAAAGGCACAAGTTGACGATCTTTTCTCCACCAAGGTCAAATCTCAAATTGCTTTACTAGGGCACATGAAGGGTATCATGCAAGTGTCACAATTGCTACCAAGAAGGTCTACACTTGGTGTTGCAGTCATTATGTGGTAAATTTCTATCATTTCCAAATGAACAGGAAATAACTAAAAACACTTAAAAACAAGGTCACTCAGTAACAAGTATAAATAACCCAGGATGAAATCCAGACAAGGAATAGTATGGCTGCTCCCCGTCTAAAATAGAGCCAGCAAGTGAGTTTTAAAGAAAGAAAAACAGTGTTGCTTAACTCAACACGATGTGCGTGATTTAAAGAGTTTTATTATAGCTATTTATTCCTTTTTCAGGTTCACAAATAGCACCCAAAACAGTGCCTATGGTAATATAGATTCAACAAATAGTTACGTAGTAAAAGACACATTCACTTGACTTCTAAGCCTCAGTCCTGATTGGTTTCTTTTCCCACTGCCTTTCATTCTTTTATTTTTTTAAATCATTTTATTAGGGGCACATACAACTCTTATCACAATCATACATGAATTCTGTAAAGCACGTTTGCACATTCATTGCCCTCACCATTCTCAAAACATTTGCTCTCCACTTAAGACCCTGGCATCAGCTCATTTTTACCCCTCCTTCCCTACTCCTCCCCCCCTCATGAACCCTTGATAATTTATAAATTATTATTTTGTCATATCTCACACTGTCCAACGTCTCCCTTCACCTACTTTTCTGCAGTCCGTCCCCCAGGGAGGAGGTTATATGTAGATCCATATAATCGGTTCCCCCTTTCCACCCCACCCTCCCAGTATTGCCACTCTCACCACTGGCCCTGAAGGAATCATCTGCCCTGGATTCCCTGAGTTTTCAGTTTCTATCTGTACCAGTGTACATCCTCTGGTCTAGCCAGATTTGTAAAGTAGAATTGGGATCATAATAGTTGTGGGGAGGAGAAGCATTCAGGAACTAGAAGAAAGTTGTATATTTCATCGTTCCTATACTACATCCTGACTGGCTCCTCTCCTCCCCGCTACCCTTCCATAAGGAGATGTCCAATTGCCTATAGATGGGCTCTAGGTCTCCAGTCCGCACTCCCCCTCATTCACAATGTTCTGATGATGCCTGATACCTAATCCCTTCGACACCTTGTGATCACACAGGCTGGTGTGCTTCTTCCATGTGGGCTTTGTTGCTTCTGAGCTAGATGGCTGCTTGCTTACCTTCAAGCCTTTAAGACCCCAGATGCTATCTTTTGATAGCCGGGCACCATCAGCTTTCTTCACCATATTTGTGTATACACCCATTTGTCTTCAGCGATCTTATCAGGGAGGTAAGCACACAATGATATGATTTTTTGTTGATACCTGATAACTGATCCCTTCGGCACCTCATGATCGTGCAGGCTGGTGTGCTTCTTACATGTGGGTTTTGTTGCTTCTGAGCTAGATGGCCGCTTGTTTACCTTCAAGCCTTTAAGACCCTAGATGATATATCTTTTGATAGCCAGGCTCCATCAGCGTTCTTCACCACATTTGCTTATGCACCCTCTTTGTCTTCAGCGATTGTGTCGGGAAGGTAAGTGTCATGGAATGCCAGTTTAATAGAACAAAGTATTCTTGCATTGAGGGAGTACTTGAGTGGAGGCCCAATGTCCATCTGCTACCTTAATACTAAACCTATACAAATATGCACATAGATCTATTTCTACATCCGCATACATATATTTATATATGTACATGCCTGTATTTAGACCTCTATTTATGCCCTTTGCCTGTTCTTTCCTCTATTTTCTCTTACTTTCCTCTTGTCTCACTATCATGTACAGCCTTCATTTGGATTTCAGTAATTACTCTCAGTTGCATTGCCCTTGGTCACATCCTAAAGGCCTCCTACACCCTCCTCTCCACCAATTTGGATCACTTGTTGTTCCCTTGTCCCTGGGTTTAACACCACTTCATTTTCCCCCACCTTCCCCTCTCCCATGTCCTCCCGGAACTGTTGGTCCTATTGTTTTCTCCTCCAGATTGTTCATCCAGCCTATCTTATTTAGACAGACCTGTGGAGATAATAACATGCACAAAAACAAGACAGCAAAACCAAGCAACAAAAGAAAACAAAACAATAACACGCCAATGACAAAAACAAAACACAACAAGAAAGAAAAGCTTGTAGTTAGCTCAAGGACTTTTTGTTGGCCTTTAGGAGTGTTTTCCGGTCTGATGGGTCGCCAAGCCCTGGCCCAAAGTTTATTTTTGGTATTCCCTGGGGGCTTTGTTGCTCTATTTCTCTTGCTATTCTGTTCTAAACCCTTAATTTTCAGATCAAGCGCAATTCCCACACTGTGTCTCCAGTGTTGTCCCCTGTAGGGCTATGGGTCCGTCAGGGATGTCGTGTTGCACAGTGGGGCCGGCTATACAGTCTTCTCTGTGGATTGGCTGCTCTTAGTGGAATATGGTCATCGACGCTTGGTGGGCCAGGCTGTGCTCCACTCGCTCTTCCTCCTCCTTCATTTGCTTCCGTGTGCTCTGATCAGACATGTCCCTCTCCCAGAGCTGCAGATTCAGTGCTATCCTCTCAAATAAATTCTTCTGGGTAGAGGGACAGGTATCCACATAGTTGGGATTTGGGCCGGCCCCTCACAATCCTTAGTATGGTTATTAAAGCATTCCAAAGTATCACTTAGCTTTTTAGTTTCCTTGTTCTTTTTTTGTTATAAAGATACTTTTACTTTGCTTCATCAACTTGACTGGCTAACCAGGCCTTTGCTGAGATGGGTATCTAGGATATCAATTCTTAACTTTTCAGGGAGGTGGTAAATGTCCCAAGAAATATAATCATCTTCCATGATCTTCTGTCATCCATATTAAAATAGCAAAGTTTAGGTGAACTCTAGAGGTCCAACTAGGTCTGTGCTTTTCCACCTACCCCAAAAATCTTTTTATTGGGAAGTAATACAGATATCATATAATTCCATAATTCAATCACATCAAGAAATAGGGTACAATTGCTACCACAACAGTTTCAAAATATTCTCTTTCTTCTTCAACTCCTTGATATCACCGCCCCTTTAGTCACCCCTCTCCCTCACCATACTCCCCAAGAACCCTTTATCTTTCTCAGACCACAGGCATCTTTAACAATTTTCTAAATGTTATGAGCCATCCGCCCAAAATAATATATACCCACAGAATAATTTTCTGGTATCTTCAGATGAGCAGAACATACACTGATACAGGATGTTTTGGTTAAGAATCCCAGATTGAGAGGCTGAATAACACACATTTGATTTAGATTTTTCCTTCAGTCTGGAGAGATATTTTTCACACATTTGCTTCTTTGAAACCTCTCAGTCTCTCAAATATACATCCCAACAGCAGGACAAAACAGCCTAAAGAAACACCTGCCAAGACATATAACGTGCCTATGCCTAAAACCCTTAGAAATATCTTAGAAATCCTCATCATTTGCCACAATAACAGGAATTGAAAACCAAAGAAAGTTTTCACAAAATTGACATGGTATGTTTCCTCAGATCCACAGGCACTTCATCTTAATATGAATTTATCCCAAGTTTAAGACAATTGTGTCCAAATTAACTTGCATTTATCTAGACGTACCATAATTGAGGTCTAAGAACAAAATGGGCAGAAAGGAATACCCAGCGAAGCCCCCAGAGACAATTCTGTCACATTGAACTTAAGAGAAAGAAGTCAGGTGGCAGTGAATTTCCCTCTCCGAGGAGTGCTATTGCCCCAAATGGATTTACACCAATGTCTACTTCAGTTCCATCTATTCCTTTCCCCTCTTCATCTGTTAGCTACAGACAGCCGGGGCTGCTCCTGAGCCACGTACAACGAAGTCTCAGGACAGAAGCTATTTCCCCCAAATGCGTTATGTCAGTTCCAAAATGAGAGAAATTAATTAAAAATAATAACAATAATCTCTCTCCAACTGGAACCCCAGAAGCTCTCAAGTGCTAGGCACTGAGGCTAAGGACTGAGCTTTCCTGAATTCCTCTGTAATTCTGAACTCTATTTTTTAAACTGCTGGAAGCAAGGAAGGCTTGAAGCAGTTGCTGAGGAACATCACAGGCTGAAGCCTGCAGTGTGGATTTCACTTCAACATAAAGAAAACAAAACTCACATCGGGACCACGAGGCAACATCATGGCAGATGATCAGAGGTATCCAGGATTTCATTTTACATGGATCCACAGTCAATGCTCATGGAAGCAGCACTCAAGAAATCAAACAATGTGCTGCATTGGGCAAATCAGCTGCACAAGACCTCTTTAGAGTGTCAAAAGCAAAGACATCACTTTGAGGATCAAGGTGTGCCTGACCCATGGTAGCTTCAATCATCTCATTTGCACGTGAAGCTGGACAATGAAGAAGGCAGACTATAGCAGAACTGGCGAAGAATACTAAATATACCTTGAAGTTCCAGAAGAAAAAACAACCGGTCATGGAAGAACAGCCAGAATGCTCGTTTTAGAAGGAAGGCAGGTGAGTTGCACCTCGTGTACTTTGGAGGGAACGGTCCCAGGAGAGGGCACTGTGTTTGGTAAAATAGAGGATCAGCAAAAAAGGAGGGTCCTGCATGAGCTGTAGTGACCCAGGGGCTGCAGCCCCAGGCTCAAACACAGCAAGGGCAACGAAGGTGCATCACTCAGCGGGTTTGCTGTGCTGTACACGAGGCTGCTACGAGGCAAACCCAACTATGGCACCTAACAAGATTAAAAGTAGTGTACACAGCTTAGCACGGATTGTAATAAGTCTGGTAAAATAAAGTAAGACCAAAAGAGTAGGAAGTTTTAAAAGCCAAAATAATGAGTCTACTCTGGATTCAGAAAGCTACATACACATAACCAACAAGTGTTTTACATCAGGGGAATAATGAGAGCAGAACTCTACTTTAGAAAGATTCATTTCGCTGCTAAAAAGGGCTCTAAAAAAGTTAGAAGGAGACATACTCAACAGGACAAGAAACACATTACCAAAACTGTAAGGTGTCCTAGAAAAGCAATTGATACTAGAAGAAGGGGGGGAAAGGTAGCTAAGAATCAGGATTGGCCCTAAAGATTACTTCCATGAGGAGGTCAGACATACCTCCCTCCACTCTTCAACTTGTCCATCTTTTCTGACATGTGCCATCTTTCCCATAGCACTCTCTGTCTCTCTACTGAGTGAGATAATTGATTGCACAGGTCACACAAAACTCACAGACCATACTTACATTGACGTATATGGATTATTAGGCTACATCTTGGCATCAGATCAACTTGGAAGTAGCAGGACCCAACTCAGGAGATGCAATTCACCAAACAGGGCAGCTTCCAACCAAGACGGCTCTCAGCTTCTTCTTAGCTGTGCCCAGGGACAGGCAGCTCAGCAGTGCCAGCCACTGGGCCTTCGCTCAGCTTCTTCCCTCTTCAGGCCACTGCTACAATTCTTTGGCTCCACTGCCTGGAGGTTCCCCACTCCATTAGGAACCTCCATCTAAATTACTTAGCTCCCTTTTGCTTTGTGGATCAGCAAGTGTACCAGCTCCCTGGTTCCTAGTTGCTGCCGCTTGTGCTGTTGTTCAGATGACTGCCCGTGTGCAATTGTGCTGTCATGCACTCTCACCCATCTCCCTCGGTCTTCATCATTACCGTTCTCCCTCTCTCCTGGATCCTGGGGACCCCACGTCCAAATAACGTGCTCATCTCAACACTCTTCCTGATGATAATGAGGTGCCCCAGACCTCCTGTACAATTTGATCCTTGTGTAGGATTACTTTCTGTCAATTTCAAGTCAGGATTCTCCCCCAGCAGGACCACAAAATGGCCAATCCCCTCAGTAGGCCACAGTAAGTTAACCTTCAAAGTTAATGGACCAAGTCCCACAAGTCACTTAATCCTATGGGTAGTTTTAAGTACCCTATTTGGATAGTAGACTAATGGATTTCTTAGAAAGGAATTATTTGGACAGACTGGTAAGCCAAAGACCAGAAAGGCCATATACAAAAAGAAGCTCGCTATACCACAAACAGGAGCTTTGCCGGCGTTAAAGAAGAGAACACAGGTGACGGGGAGAATGGGTGTTTCATAAACAGAATTCAAGAATTCAGGGGAAAAAGTTTGTTTAAAAGCCAACATATTATGTGAAATGGCCTGATGCCTAAGCCTAGGAACTCAACCGCCCTCTTAGCCCAGAGAAGGCGGATTTGACTGACATCAATGGGGCTTGTGACATGGTGATTGGGGGATCAAGTTATTAAGCTACTCCAAATAGCCCCTACAGAAAAAAGAAATTCTATGCTGTATTGATGATAACATATGAGAACCAGGTGTGAGAAAAACAGGTTTGTCCACCAGGAGATCAGCAATTAAGGATCGTGTTATAGAGACTAAAAAGAGACAGCTCATTTATTGCTACAACTTATGCACTCTGACCATATTTTGGAAAATAGATATGCATAGAGAAATTAATTCTCTCATCAGTCAAACAGCAATATTTCATTGTAAGATGGAAGAGGAAACAAAGGAAGAGGGAGAATAACGAAGTAGAGTAAGGCAACAAATATTTACAACAAAAGATTGCAATTCATGTAAAGCCATGTGAGGTATCCAGAACCTACTCCTGTATGGGCACGGATGACCTGTTAGGCTGCTATCCCTGTACAGTCTCCCTATTATTTGTAACAAATTTTAATACCAAGTTCAGGTATAATAGGAAAATGAAACACAAAGAGATAAATAAATCTTAGACAAACAGAATGGGCAATAAAAATCTCTAGTCTGAGAAAATGGACAGCTTCCAGTAAAGCGATAGGTCTGAATGCACTGGGCGGTAGTGCGTGCAGGAAGCTATAGGGAGCCTGGAGGGGCAGGGAACAGAAAAGTTGGTGGTCCATGCCCACCAGCAGCGCCACTGGAGAAAGATGACAGTCTGCTTCCATAAAGATTGACAGCTCTCCTGTCCTACAGGGTCACCACGTATCGGAATTGACCCAACAGCAGTGAGTTTGGATTTGGGGTTTGAGTTAGTGAAGCTTTATCCAATCCTTTATAAAACCAATGAAAAGACAGCAAGTGTAGATGGCAAAACATTCTTAAAGATGCAAAGATACGCTAAAGAAATTGCAATCGTAATTGGGATATTATAAAATATTGCAATACCTAACACACCAAGAAGGTAAAAAAACACTAGTAAGCATTCGAAGATTCTAAACAAGAATTTTTCAAATGTATCGTATAAACTTATCTATAGAGAGCTCACTTTACCCATACCCACCATGTCCAATGCAATGGGATATTTGCAAAAGCTACGGGCTCTCCTTGCTTCCTTTAGCTCCTTCTAGGGTCCCTTCCCCACTTTATCCAGCTTAGATCCGGTGGTTCAATACTCCAACTCCTCCCTTACCTTCCTCAATTACTTTAAGCCATCTATCGGCCCAGAAAACACCAACTCATGAAGCCCATTCACTGCCTTTGTAGAGCTTGGGCACGTGATTGTAACAGGAGGGGTGAAAGGGAGAAAACTGTGAGGACGAGGATCATTGCAAAAGTGCATGCAGTTCCACATTTTCACACAGCCAGCTAATACCTATTTACTAAGCACTTACTGCGTGCCCGTGTCAGTGCCGGACACCCAAGGGCACAGCCGGCTTCTGCCTTAATGGGTTTTAGTGTTCTAGCAAGGGATATGGCCATGAAACAAATATACAATCATTTCATTTCAATTATGGTAAGTGTTATAAAAGCATACTACAAGCCCCTGGCCTTGTCAGGATAAGCTCCCCTGAGCTGAGACCTCCAGGCTGAGGAGGAGTTTGGTGAAGGAGAAGGGAGGGAGGAGATGCCGGGTGAGCCGGAGAGGCAGGATGTGAAAAGCGTGGGATACTTCGGAAACTGAGAGGAGGCTGGTGTGGAAGCAGAAGGCAGGGAGGGAGGAGTGCAGCACAGGAGGTCTAGCTGGACCATGTGCCTCCAGCACTGAGGCTGTTGCTCCTCAGAGCCAACGGGAACTTCTGAGGAGCTATAAGCAAGGGAAGATCATCAAGACTGTATGTTTCGTACATCATGCTCCCAGGTGGACAATGGACTGGAAGAGCGCAAGAGGTCAGACGTCAGCTAGAATCCCGGCACGTTGTCATGGCAGCTGGGAAGAGTGAGAACAGTACAAGGACTAGGAAGGTCTGGGAAGAACCTCCAAAAGGAGTGGATTTATTGGACAGTGGCTAGTGGCTAGGGCAGAGAGAAAGTAGGAGTGGATTTATTGGACAGTGGCTAGTGGCTAGGGCAGAGAGAAAGTAGGAGTGGATTTATTGGACAGTGGCTAGTGGCTAGGGCAGAGAGAAAGTAGGAGTGGATTTATTGGACAGTGGCTAGTGGCTAGGGCAGAGAGAAAGTAGGAGTGGATTTATTGGACAGTGGCTAGTGGCTAGGGCAGAGAGAAAGTAGGAGTGGATTTATTGGACAGTGGCTAGTGGCTAGGGCAGAGAGAAAGTAGGAGTGGATTTATTGGACAGTGGCTAGTGGCTAGGGCAGAGAGAAAGTAGGAACCGTAGACAAGCCGGTAAAGGTAATATCTGCTGGTCGAGGAAGCTGAGTATGCCACTAGATCTGTATTAGGAGGAAGAGATTATGAATTTAGTTCATGTGTGTCTGTTTAAAATGCTTGCAAGAAATCCAAGTGGAGACACCCCTAGGCAAGGTGTGACATAGGTGTGGAAACCGGAAGACGGGGGTAGGCCACAGAGAGGTAAGAGGCACCAGCAAGCGGACAGTCAATTGAAGCCATGGCCTGGAAGAAATTGCATAGTAAAACCATAAAGGGAGTAAAGAAGGCAGATTAATGGACAAGGGAAAAAATGCAGGGGACCCAAAGGTGCAGCCAACAGAGGAGAAGGAAAGCACCCAAACCACGGAAGCCAGTGGAAGAGAGGGGGTGGGAAGAGGGGAAAGGCCAAGAGTGCAGAGTGCCGCTCAGGGAGCAAGGACGGAGCGGAACGTGCCCACTGGTTTTAGGCAACAGAGAGGGGACCAAGGACCTTTTAGTAACGTTGTTAGCTGGAATCATATCAAGCGTGATGCATACAAGGCTGGAGAAGACTGATGAGTATCTGAGGGGGGGGAAATAACCAAAAAATTTTCACAAAAACTTGGCTAAAAAGGGGAGGAGGAAATTAAGGGAATATTTGGATGGATAAGGCAAGTAGAAAGGAGAATTTGGGAGTTTGTAAGGACTTTTTTAGGATGAAAGAGAGTCTGAAAGTTAAATATTGATGGGGAAGAATCTAATAGAGAGGGACCCTGAATAAACACGTAAGAAGACTCTCCTATCTCAACCGTGACCTTCAAGACTTCCAGGCAAGTCTGCAGTGTCTCTAAGCGAGCCCTTCCATTCTCCATCACCGTGACCTCAGGCCTTTTCTGCTTTCCTCAAACCCCTAATCCTACATCTCCTACTTTTCAAAAACAAAAAGGGCCAAGAGCCGGTCATAGGGAATTTCACATTTTACCACTGAGTTCTGCCTTCAGCCCGCCCATTCTCGTTTCCCTTGGATGATAAATTGCAAGTGCTTTCTCTCGACTGCAGTCACTCTTCACCTCTCCAGCATCTTACACCTTCCAGGGTGCTGGGGCATTACTATTATTACCCTGGTCCTCTTTTTACCTGCAATGGGTAGCCCTTTTGTCATGTGTGACTCTCCTTGTTTCTAACTATGCCTACTCCTTCTTTATCAACAAGGTTAGGTTCCAAAGACCAGGTCATTAGGCAGCATCAACATTACGTGAGGAGGAAGATGACATGGCAGCAAGTCTGAGGCCAGCTCCTCAGAATGATATATCTCTGGCACCACTGTGCTCTGGACCCCAATCCCTGCCATCAGGGCTGGCACTCAAATGGACCTGGGCCCGTAGCTTAAAACTAGAGATACAGTTGGTAGCTCAAGGGTTAGAGCAACTGGCAGGGCTGGAGAGCCAAGACAGTGGTGGTGAGCGGCTGCTGTCTCTACTCAAGTTCCAAACAGATATGCCTCCACAGCCTCAGTCACCTGCTGTCACCCCACAGGCATGGGAGGACTGCAAGAAATGAGTGGCAGGGGCCGGTCTAGGAGGATCCAAGGCTGGGAGCTTGGAGACTAACAGCTACTTGGATAAGGAGCTCAGCAGCCCAGGCTGCAGAAGAAGAGGAGACTGCTGGCTTCAGCTTCATCTGCCAGGCCCCAGATTACACCCACCACCCTTCCCCCTGCAGGGGGGTCAGGCAGGAAGGTGGGATGGGCAGGAAGCCTTCTGAAGAACTGGCTGCTTCAGCCCATGCCCGACAGTTAGGCGTGGCCCAGCAGGCTGAGTGGGAGCTGGGCCAGGGAGGAAACCCAGGTTAAGGCAAATCAGACTGGTAGATTTTTGGTTTTTTACTATTGTCCTAAATGCAAAATACCAGGTAACGAGACTGTCTATACATAAGTATACCAGTCAATTTCCTTTCGCTGCATGCCATCCTGTGCACAGCATTTTCTGATATTGCCTTTCAATCCTTACTGAGAAATCGCAATTCAATGCGATTGAAGCATAGGATATGTTTACATGTTTCCCTAAAACTACTCACTTGAATCCTAATCCTGCTGAGTATGCTCAGTGAAAGTCCAGGATTCCTCACATTCAATTATCAAAGCAGAGTACTCACATCCTACCTTTGGCCAAGCGGCCTTGTTCGCATACCTGAGGATGACCAAGCTGCTAGCTGGTGCTGGTGGTGGGCAGGGGCATGGCCTGCTCTCCCTGGGTCTCCTCCTCCCCTCCCTGCAACCTCCATGCTTCCTTCCAGCCTCTTTGACATTCACAAACTTGCATCATCATCCATTACTGTCAGTGAAGGGAAGCAGAGCAACACTGTCCTTGTAAGAACTCACCAGCTGTTACAATGGATCTGCTATGGCCATGAACTAGTCCTTCTCCAGGGACTCAAGTGACACCCACTGCCAACAGAGTCTGGTGGTACCACGAGAAAGCATGGCCTGGGTCTTTTCTAACACAGGTTGAGGTCACTGGCTTCTACTAACTTCTGTAGTAGATGGTAATTTCTGCATAGGTGGCCTAGGTGATTCTCCAGGTCATGTTCAAGTTCATCTTGGATCTCTCTGCCTCAGTCAGATCTTCCCCAACTCCATCAGTTTTGCAGTTTCTCTCACTGGCACATCACTGATACCCATGTTGCTTCCTTCACGTACACGTTGGGACCCATAGGGGTCCTCTTCACTTGATTGCAGAGATCTCTGTCCTAACTCCTTGCTAGACCAAGCCTGCAGCCTATGACAGCTCTGAGGGCGTCATCGACCTCTCTAAGTATGCTTACGAGCTTGCAGGGGAACATGTCTCCTCAGGTTGAAATGGGAAAAGGGAAAAGGAAAGTACAGGGGCCCCAGCATGCTTTCCCCCAGACTTTCAACACATTCTAGCAGCACCAGAAAGAGCACAACAACTATCCAGCCAGGGAGCACCACTTTAGTTCCCTCTCGCTGCAGACAGGAAGATTCACAAACGTCACATTTCCCTGGCCCCACTGCACAGTGGTAGGACAACAAGCTGAGAAATGGCCACCCACTTCATCAACAATGGACTAGTTGCTGTACCGTGTGTGTGCTCACAAGGGTCAGCAAAGGAGGCTCTGCTGGATCCGAGCCACCCACCCTTCCGCTAGCAGCTGAGTACTTAACTGTCTGCACCTCCCAGGGATTCACTGACTCTACACTGCCTAGACCATCTAGCCTACCTTTTAAGGGGGGAATGTTGGAGAGAAGGTTAGCGTTAGCTAGAAGGCCACTTTTTTTGGTTTTAATCATTTTATGGGGGGGCTCTTATAGTTCTTATCACACTCCATACATCCACCCACTGTGTCAAGCACCTTTATACATATTACCATCATCATTTTCTAAACATTTTCTTTCTTAGTATCAGCTCATTTTCCCCCTGCCCCACATGCCCTCCCTCTTGAACCCTTGATAATTTTTTTTTTCATGTCTTACACCGACTGCTGTCTCCTTTCACCCACTTTTCTGTTGTTTGCCTCCCTGGGAGGAGATTATATGTAGATCATTGTAATATATTTTTAAATATTCCATTTTAATTTTTTTAGTAAATACTTTTAATGGGGGCTCTTCCATCTCTCATCACAATCCATACATTCACCCATGGTGTCAAGCACATTTGCATGTATGCTGCCATCATCATTTTCAAAACATTTTCTTTCTATTTGAGCCCTTGATATCAGCTTCTCATCTTTTCCTCCTCCATCTCCCACCCGCCCTCCCTCATGAACCCTTGATATGTTATAGATTATTATTTTCATATGCTACATCATCCTCTGTCGCCCTTCACCCTCTTTTCTGTTGCATCCCCCTGGGAGGGGGTTATAGATTAACCTTGAGATCGATTCCCCCTTTCCCCCTGCCCCCACCTTCCCCTAATCTTCCAAGTATCTCTATTCTCATAGTTGGCCCTAAGGAGTTTCTCTATCCTGGATTCCCTGTGTTACGGGCTCTTATTTGTAGGCAGTGTGCATGTTCTGGTCTAATCCGATTTATAAGGTAAAACTGAGGTCATAATAGTGGGGGGAAGAAAGCATTAAAGAACTAGAGGAAAGTTATGTGTTTCATCAGTGCTATACTGCACCCTGACTGGCTCATCTCTTCCCTGTGTCCCTTCTGTAAGGGGATGTCCAACTGTCTAAAGATGGGCTTTGGGTCTCTACTCTATGCCCTGCGCCCCCCCCCACCCAATTTACATTGGGTATGATTTTGTTCTGGGTCTTAAATGACTGATACCTGATCCCATTACACCTCATGATCACACAGGCTGGTGTGCTTCTTCCATGTGGGCTTTGTTGCTTCTCAGTCATACAGCCGCTTGTTTATCTTCAAGTCTTTAAGACCTCAGGCGCTATATTGTTTCATAGCCAGGTACCATCAGTTTTCTTCACCACATTTGTTTATGCAGCTATTTTGTCTTCAGCGATCATGCCAGGAAGGTGAGCATCACAGTTTGCTGGATTATTAAAACTAAGTGTTCCTGTGTTGAGGGAATACTTGAGTAGAGGCCCAATCTCCATCTGCAACCTTAATTCTTAACATATAGATATAAGTACATAGACCTATTCCCCTCATTATATATAAATATATTTACATATGTACGTACATGCCTGTATTTCGATCTCTATAAATGTCCTTTGCCTCCTGGTTCTTTCCTCTATTTCATTTTACATTCTTCTTATCCTACCATCATGTTCGGCCTTCACTAGTGTTTAGTAATTCCTCTCTGCTACATTGCCCTTGATTAAGCCCCACTAGGCATCCTACGCCCTTCTCTCCATTGATTTCAGTTCACTTGTTGTTCCCTTGTCCTTTCTCCCACCTCCCCTCCTCCCATCATTGTGATATTTTAAAGAAGGGATACAGTAAAGTAGCTCATCTCAAAACAGGCACGTCCTTCCCTCTCAAATAGTAAGGAATTTAGTCCTTTGATCAGAGGCAGCCCCTGATCAGCGATTCTAGATGAAGAGAAAAGGTACTGTGCATTGTGAGGCTATGCTTTGTGAGTTACACAATACAGGTTTCACTAAGTGCATTCCACAGATGAGGCACAGAACAAAACTGTGGTTCTTTCGGGCTGAAACACAAAAAAGCAAAACTAGTGATAACACCTGCCAGTGACCCCACAGAACAAGTGTTGAGACCACCAGCAAAACGGGGACACTGCCTGGGTTACGCATTCACAAAGGGACTAACCAAATTCAACAGTGAATGGATGGGCTCTGATGCAGAGAGCAGAGAAAAAGACCCAGAAGGTGCTTTGTACCGAGCTAAACTGTCCTTCCCTACATCTCCACCTGTGAGTCTTGGGTGGAGTGAGAGGCAAGGCTGAATACAAAAATCACGTTTTTAATTCCCAGATTACATCCACATCAGCAGAAGTCTTTAAGCGTTTGGCCCAGTATGAAGAAAGGAGAACATATCTCTACTCCATTCACTCTATCAACTTTCTCCATCCTCCTACTTACAGCCGACAACACAGGGCTCCAACTGCTACACTTCCACAAAGCTTTGGGTTAGTGAGGGACAGAGCCACACTGTGCTGGGGCTGGGGGACAGGGCAACTACGACTTGCTGGATATGCAGGGCAGTGACAGATGCCATCATCGCTCTGCCCATCACAGAGACCCGGTGCCAGGGGGTCAGGCTCGTGTCTATGAAGAAGTACTCATTTTAGCCATCAATTTGATTTCATTGATCAATCTTTTTTTAACCACAAAATCAAAGATTTAGCAAGGCTGACCTAAATATTTTCCTGCATGCTCATTTTATAAGAGAAGGTATAATCCCAACTAAGTCAGCAGAATCTTCTACCACAATGTGCTAATCATTGTTCTCCAAGGAGCTGATTTTGCTTAGAAGTATTTTTCTTCAAACATAAAAAGGTTTCACATGCTGATAAGCAACAATATGCACTGTGACAACCAAACCATGAATTTGGATGATCTCAATTATACTGTTCACTCTGAAACTTACCTCTGCTGAATCCTATTTTAAAACTAGTCTAAACCTAATTTGGCTGGTTCCGATTTATGAGACAATGCAACTGTTGTCTCCACATGTGGTATTCTGTGATCCTTTCTGTATTTCAAATGGTAAAGACTGACCTCACGAGTTTCAAACCATGTTCACTGATGAAGCAGGAGTTACCCCTTTCCTATTTCTATGAAGATGCCCCACTCTGATTAGGCTCAGGTTAATTTTATTCAGTATAAACTAACAATGTTTAATATGTATTTACTAAACAGTCAAACTTTCTGGTGAATTTTCAGAGACAGACTATGCTGTGTCTGTTTAATATCCTATTACAAGCACCAGGTTATCTAAAATTAGAATGCACACCTTACAGTGACATCGCAATCCCACCCAGGACTGTTTATGGTGGGCCATCAATCTCACTTTTCCGGCCCAGAGTGAATTAGGAGAGTGATAACTATCTCCAAGGGAAGGGAGCAAAGTCCAATTAAAGACATTAACCATGAGACCAAAGAATGCGAAAACCTCACCAGTGCCACCTACAGCACCAACGGAGAGCGCACATACAAGAGGTTTAGAAAATGGTTCAGTGCATGGGTGCAAGGAGAAGGACAGTCTGCCCTAGTGCAGATTCACAGCCTCAGAGACCCTCTGGAGCTGATCGATTCTGTCCAGTGGGGTCACTCTGAGTTACAACTGACTCGATGGCGGTGTTTTACAGAAGTCAAGTGTGTGGCAACCCTGCCTCGACCAAGTCCACTGACGCCTTTTTCTCCAACAGCACTTGCTCGCTTTGTATCTCTACATCACAGCTTGGCAATTCTCACAATATTCCAAACTTGGAGGCCTGGCTGCACAGGGGTTCCAGCACCAGCCTGGTAGTCAAAAGGCCAGCCATTCAAACCCAATAGCCACTCGACAGGAGAAGGGGCATACTTACTGCCTTCAAACCCTAGGGAGCAATGCCACTCAGTCCCAGACACACATATGTCTATACAAAGGAGCCCTGGTGCCTGGTGGTGTAGTGAGTTACACACCGGGCTGCTAACCACAAGATCAGCAGTTCGAAACCACCAGCCATACTGCAGGAAAAGATGAGGTTTTCTAATGCCATAAAAACCTCCTCCAAAAAAAAACAACTCCTCCCTAGGGAATGGACAACAGAAAAGTGGGTGAGGGGAGACATTGAACAGTGTGAGATATGACAAAAAATAATAATTTATAAACTATCAAGGGTTCATGAGGGAGGGGGAAACCGGGGGGGGGGATGAGGAGCTGATACCGAGGGCTCAAGTGGAAGGCAAAGGGTTTGAGAATGATGATGGCAACAAGTGTACAAATGTGATTAAGACAATGGATGCATGTATGAATTTTGTTGAGTTGTACAAGCTCCCAATAAAATGATTTTTTTAAAAAGATTTACAGCTTTAAAAATCCCACAGGGGCAGTTCTATTCTGTCCTACAATTCTATTCTGTCCTAGAATCAACTCAATGGCAGTGAGTTTTAATTATATGTACATATACATAGATTATATACACACACACTCATAAATATGCACATACCTATGCTTACATACTCATGTATAACTGAGTTTTTTAGCACATTTTTATGCCGTTTTTGTGGTAAAAGTAGGTGCCTCAGCTGATATTCAGTATATATATATATATATATATATATATATATATATAATTGATTACTTGCTGAAGTCTTTGTATTAAGACAACTTTCCACGGTGCCAAAAACCAAGGAACCTTCAGGAAAAGTCTGAAACATAATGCTAATTTGAGTGTACTGATCAAAAGAATAATTTCTAACAAGAAGTAATGAAATAAAAGTACAGACAATGTAATTACCACTTGACAAAAGTGAAGTGAGCAATTCAAGGGCAGGAAACACTGAGAAATTTGATTTTAAATGGATTGCCAAGTGTAGCAGTTACTAATTTCAGAAGACATATAAAAGCGTAGGGGTGGAGTCCAGCCTGTCAGTCAGGTCACAGACAGATGGCACCTGCTCAGGGGTGTGGTCTTCTCCTAAGGAGGGCCCTGGGAACCTCCCCTGCCCCACTTTCATCTCCCTGCTGTTGGAGCCTGGTTGGTTGTTGGCCAGGGCCTGGGAGCTAAAGCCATTGCCACTGGATCCATGGGGTTTTGCACCCAATGGCAAGGTGATACCCCTGCATCCCACATCACTGCATGTGACTGCGTGAGTCTGAAGAGGGACTCACGGGCTAGTATCAGACTGAGGGACTTGGGTTTTCCTGATAAACAATTACTTCTTGATCGAAAGCCATTTCTTACACATATATGAGTGTCAATGGAGTGTTCTCTAGTCAGCCGTCCTCACACACCAAGCCTACAGGGAACCTTACCTTACATTCCACCACACTCTGATCAGATTCACACGTGACATAGATTTCATCCACTGCCCGCCGAAGATTGTCAAACAGAAACGCCCAGTAGCGCGCTCGGAGATCGATTTTCCGCGGGTGCCTGGTTTTGGTGGGGCTTTTATCAAAGTGCTTCTCTCCGGTCGTAGATGGCGCTACTTTACAGTCAACGGCGGGGTTCTGGCAGAAAGGAATAAAACCTGAGTAAAAAACCTCCAAGGACTGGATTTTTGCGTAAAGTGTGTTTTTTTCCAACATAAATACTTTCAAACAAGACCTTTTCAGCTTGTATCACATCACACTGAGGTTATCAAAAGGAAGCTTATCACCTTAAACAAAGGGGGGGGGGGGGTTCGGACAGTTATTGTGAAGTTTGGGCACATCTGCGGGAAGACGAGGGCGGAGCCCAGGGTGATAGGCCCTTGGTGCACAAGGAGCACAAGTGTCGTTCCTGATTCACGGGAACACATGGAGGGCACGTTACACACCGGGGGCTTCAGAAACTGCATGGGAAAATCCAACGATCGTTTTCATTCCAATGTTCCACTAACTTCTTGAAGCCCCCCTCCATCTATTCACAAACAATAGCAACTCCAATGCCCACACATCTACTTTTCACTTAGCAAAGCCATATATTATAGTTATACTCAGTTACTGGATTGTACCCTAAGCCATTTTCCCCCTAAAAGTCAAAGTTCATACACAGTTAGGAAACAACTTACTAAGAAAGAACACTGAAGAAACAACTCATCCAATACCACGATCCACTTTGAAAACAACACCATCGCATGCTGCGCGGCTTTGTAGACTGCTCTCCATGCGTTCCAGCCACAGCGCAAGCATGCGCGCAGGCGCGCCACTGCTGGGAAGCGCTAAATGCAAAACACCAGCCCGAGCTTCTGCTGGAAGCGCGAAGGAGCTGTTTGTCTTAATCTTTCTTTTTAAATAAACTATTATCACGAGCCTACGTTTGTTTGGGGTTCTGTCATTTTTGTTTATTGTTTGGGTTTTTCTTTTGAAAAGTGGGGAATACCTAAAGTACCTTTTAAATATTCTAGATATTTTTGAATATCTCATATACTTTCACTGTTTTGCTTCCGGGATCCCTTCATCTTTCCGATGTAAATTTTCATTGTAACACTGATTCCCACACTTGCTCAGTATTTTTATTGCTAGGAGCCCTGCTGGCATAGGTTATGCACTGGGCTATGAATCACTGGTTCAGCAGTTTGAAACCACCAGCTGCTTCTTGGGAGCAAGATGAGGCTCCCAAGAGTTATAGTCCTGGAGCCCCACAGTGGAGTTCTACTCTGCCCTATCGGAAGAGAAGAGCCAAAATTGACTCCATAACAGTAAGTGAGCCAATCTTTGCTTGATATAGAGCCATCAAGACCAAAAGATAAACAAGCAAAACAATTTCTTCCCCCCTCCTCCCACTCTCTTTCCACAAATCCTCACCCATTCTAGAACTGTCTAATTTAGAAAGGAAAAATTAATATTTCCTCTGATAGTCCTAACCCAGGGCCAAGTTCTGAATCAAGATGGGAAAGGCCAACACAATAAAGGTTAATTAATTTTCAGCAACCCGCAAAATCTGTACTTCAATTGTCCTTCAAATTCTTTCTAGTTCTAACGGTAAATGCTTTCATTAACTATGGAAAAGATCCCCTTCTTGGACCAAAGCCAATTAAAAACTACAGTCAACAATTTTCTGTCCCAGCAGCATCAGTTCCGTCTGTCCATTACTGTGCTGATAACGACGACAATAATAACAGTTTATACAGGACCATAAATAATAAATCAATTTCACAATATCTCCTAGACCCTCCGCACACTTCATAGACTCAGTATCATGAACTCCGCCGGCAGATAAAGTCTCAGCTCAGCAGAGAACCAGAGGACCAGCATCACGCAGCCACGCGAGACCAACTTCTGCCCTCCCACACCACCACCGGCAGAGACCTGCGCTCGCCGCTCTGCCCCAGGCTCCGGGCCTCTTCCTTTCTCTTCTATGCACCATCCCAAGTTAAACCAACTTGAGATGTTCACTTAATTCTACCTCCTTCACAAAGGTTTTTCTACGTCAACCAGAACAGGGGCAATGAACTTCATGAGAATCCAGGAAAAGCTCAAATCTCATCATGAAATCCCCGCATTTGTCTTTTCCTTGATAAAGTCATCAAAATGTGTGTACAACTCGAACATCTGACCATTCTTTCTTAATATGTAAAATAAGCATCACACTTTGGGGTAAGATGTTTCTATTTAGCATCTGCTTTACCTCCAGCTTTTGCTACCAAAAGGTCTAAGAAGACAGAAACAACAGCTGGGTGATTCCACCTGAGAGGCATTGTGTTATGCAAATTTGACATTCAAAGGTGAGCAAAAATGTTAACACTCTACAGCTGCATGCTTACACTTATATTTCATGAAAGGCATTTTTAAAAATTAGCCTTGATCTCCATTAAAGTCTGTAAAGACAGGACAAAAAAAGAGGACACATATTATTGGGGTTTTTTTTATCATTTTATTGGGGCCTCTTACAACTCTTATCACAATCCAAACATACATCCATTGTGTCAAGCACATTTATATGTGTGTTGCCATCATCATTCTCAAAACAGTTTCTACTTGTGCCCTTGGTTATCAACACCTCATCATTTCCCCCTCCCTCCCTCCTTCCCTCACGAACCCTTGATAATTTAAAAATTATTATTTTTTCATGTCTTACACTGACTGATGTCTCCCTTCACCCACTTTTCTGTTGTCCGTCCCCCAGGGAGGATTATATGTAGATCATTGTGATCGGTTCCCCCTTCCTCCCCCCACCTTCCCCTTACCCTCCTGATATTGCTACTCTCATTATTGGTCCTGAGGGGTTTATCTGTCCTGGATTCCCTGTGTTTCCAGCTCTTATCCATACAAGTGTACGTCCTCTGGTCTAGCCAGATTTGTAAGGTAGAATTGGGGTCATGATAGTGGGGGGTGGAGGAAGCGTTAGAGAACTAGTGGAAAGTTGTATGTTTCATTGGTGCTCTACTGCACCCAGACTGGCTTGTCTCCTCCCCACGATCCTTCTGTAAGGGGAAGAACAAATATTATTATCCCTATTTTATAGATGATAAAACCAAAGGTCATAGAGGTTGAATTTCTTGGTAAAGTCAAAGGCTGAATGAGGAGTGACAGGACTGCTACCAGAGCCTAGTCTTTTAACTTCTGTTCCAATGTCCATAAAGCATGTGATCAAGCCTCTGGCACACAACCAACCAGTGCTCAAAAAAGGTTAGGTATAATTACCATGAGAATGAGCCAGAGGGAAGAAAGATGCTCACCGGAGGGAAAATTGAGTAAATTAAAAGCAATAATAATCACATCTATAAAATCTGTAAAGAAAACACATGAAATGTTGTTGTTGTTGTTGGGTGCCATCGAGTCAATTCCAACCCACAGGATCCTGCAGGACAGAGTAGAGCTGCACCGTTGTGTGCGAGGCTGTCAATCGTTACAGGGGCACAGCGCTTCATCTTCCTCACAGAGCAGCTGGTGGATGTGAACCACCCACCTTGTGACTAGAAGCTCAGTGCTTAATGCACTATGCTGACACCCTATCGTCATTCAAGGTCATCAAGATATCCTTAACATTTTATCTTTAATCCATCAATTTTTGTGTGAATTACTTTCATATTTCAATCCTCATCACAGTCCGTGACCACATCTCTCTGTGAAGAAACAGCACAGAATCCACATATGACCTCTTCTGGCTTCAGTAGAAAGAGAATCCAACTCCGCTGATAAAGGTCAAGGACTGCAGCCTTCATCGTGGATACAAATTAATGTAAAGAAAACTAGTCCTCCTAGCTGGGCCAATAGGTCACATCGTGATCAATGGAGAAAAGACTGAAGTTGTCAAGGAGTTCGCCTGGCTTGGCTCCACAATCGGTGCTAACAGAATCAGCAGTCGCAGGATCACACAGTGCACTGCCTGGAGTAAATCTGCTGCACGGGCCATCTTTAGAGGACTGAAAAGCAGGGATGTTACTTGGAGGTCTCAGGTACGCCTGGCCCGAGCCACGGTATTTTCAACTGCTTCGTATATAGGTGAAATTTAGATGACTGAATCAAGAAGACCAAAGAAGAATCAATGTGTTTGAATTGTGGTGCCGGAGAAACATATTGACAGTACCATGCACTGCCCACAAACAAAAAGAAATCTGTCTTGGAAAAAGTACAGGCAGAATGCTCCCTAAAGGCAAAAATGATGAAGCTTTGTCCCACAGACTTTGGACCTCTCAGTAGAGACCAGTCCGTGGAGAAGGACATCAGACTTTGCAGGAAAGTGGAGGGGCCGTGAAAAAGAGAAGGGCCCTCAAGGAGACTGAGTCAATCTGGGTAGACTAGAGAAACAAAATTCATAAACACTCATTTTATGAGAGAGTTTTATATAAAGGGTAAGTGTATTATTCAGAAAGCATCCCAACCCAGTGCTGTCCAAGCCCATAAATCCAACATTGATCTACAAAGTCCTCCTCAATCTCACAAAACAGACAGAATGACGCCGACTGCAGGAGGAAAGCTGAATCAGTGAATGTGTAAGCATCTCAGTGCTAGCAGGGGTCTCCACGTGGTTTCTCCAGCACCCAGATCTGCATCGGGGTAGGGCCATGTGCCTTCTCCTCAGGGATGTCTCGCAGGAAGTGAGCCTTGCCAGCTGAGGCAGAGAACTAGTTAAGGCATCTGCACCCTGGTCCAACCATCAGAGAACAAGAGACAAGAAAGGCGAGACTCGCTGAGCCATTTCTCTCTACACCCTTCAATTAATCCCACATGAGTTTATTGGCCAGGCTGGCACAATAACCTTAACTATCACAGAGATGAATTGACACAGTGACTGCAATTGGCTCAAGCATTAGAACAATTGTGAGGATGGCGGCAGGACCAGGCGGTGATTCCTTCTGTTGAACACAAGGTCGCTTCGCTGTGAGTCAGAACCAACTGGATGGCACCTGACAGCAGCAGCTGCAACTCTGAGCCATGGTGCTGCTGTCAGGTAAGCATTTGACTGCTAACCACAAGGTCAGAGGTTTAAACCCGCCAGCCGTCCCCCAAGAGAAAGAGGAGTTTATCTACTCCTGTAAAGATTTACAGTCTTGGAAGTACTATCTACACGTAAGCTTGATAAGTCATAATCAACTCAACAGCAGTGGTTGAAAGAGCTGCAAAAGGCCATGTTGGCAAGGTGGCCTATTTGTTGGGCTACTAACCACAAAGTTGGCAGTTCCAACCCACCACTGTCCCATGGAAGAAAGATCAGGTTGTCTGCTTCACCAAGAATTTACAGTATGGAAACCTTTCATAGGGTTACTAAGAGCTGGGATCAACTTGATAGCAGGGGTTATATAGTTATATAGCATAGGTTTTGTGTCATCTTAGCTAGACCAGTATCCTTGTTAGTTTGGTAGAAATGCTTCCTCCATAATGTGATCTAATATAATGTATCAAGCAGTTGTGGGAAGATTAAGGTAGCACGCAACCCCTTCCTCAGCTCATAGTTTGAAGGGCAGCTTACTTCATATCTATAAATAAACACTGTAGAGAATGCCTTTCCTTTCTTCCTGCTAGCCTGCATCCTGCATCTGGCTTTTGGAGACTTGTACCGATGGCCCACGATGTTGCCTGCCAACCCTGGGAGCTGTCAGAGACAAATTTTATTTGCCATGTTGCTTGCCTACCTCTGATTCACTCACCTCCTACCCCCATCAGTTTGTGGTCTTCTCACTTCCTGGTTCCGCTTCCTGGTTTTTTGGTCCCCAGCAGCTCTGTCCCGATGGGACTCTAGCTTAGCATGTGACCCACAGCTCTGCAGCTCTGTGGGTCTCTCTTGGTTTAAAGTTCTTTCTTTATATAGATAAACAAGTGGTTTTCCTTTTCTAGGGGTCCCAGCTGAGACATCTCTAGACTATTAAGTATTTGTCAGAATTTTCTTTTGTTTTACACTTTTCTTTGAGGTTTCATTTTAAGTATGTCTCTTTTGTAAGCATCACATAGCCCCACTCGTAGGTCGGAGTTTTAAACCAATCATCTGCTTTTTAAAAGACAGATTGTTTATTGATAAACTTATATTTACCATTGTCTTTTGTGTTTTTTACTTCCAGGATTTTTATTCTTCCTCCTGCCTTTTTGTTCATTTTCTATTTTCTTCTGCTTGTTTAAAAATCATGGCTAGTACTTTTGTCCTTTTTTAAAACAATTTTGTTATTGTTTTATTGAAAGCGCACAAAGCAAAACATGCACTAATTCAACAGTTTCTATATATACAATTCAGCAACACTAGTTATATTCTTCATGTCATGCAACCATTCTCCCCTCCATTTCTGAGCTGACCCTCCCCATTACCATAAACTCACTTACCCCTAAGGTTCCTCTCGAACCTTTTGACTTGCTGTGGTTAATTTTATTCCATATAGATCATTTCTATAATTTTGTCACTTTACTTGGCAAGCTTATTTTGAGTTCAAGTGTCTTACTTTTCTGACTGTAAGATCAAATTTCTTATTTACTACTTTCATGGTTACCATTATCTAGCCACCTATAGTCCCACTTCTCATGTCTTTTACTGGGAAACTACAATTCTCACTTGGGCTGATCCTGTCCCAAATCAGAGGGCCGTTCTTCGAGCAGCTCCACTCCCTCAATCTCTTCAGGCATTCGTTAGCCCCCGCACAAACACTCCCAGACAAAATGCAGTGTTCGGAGCTCCTCGTGCCAAGGCCGACCACAAGCCCATAGTTTCATCCCATGAGCCTGGATCTCTTTCCCCACCATAAAAAAAGGCATTTCAACCTCCTTAGTCCCCCAGGGACTGACTTTCTCGATGCTTCGGTCCACTAAGTTTGGGATCCCATACTTCACTTACTTGTCCCTGTATGTCTTTATTTCTAACCAATCGTTATTTATATTATTTTTGAAACTCCCGTTGTCTTTCTTTTTAATATTTTATTATTGATACTTCTTATGCACGGGAAAAGGTGCTTCTTTGGGAACTCAGTCACACCCATATCTTGACTAGAAGTCTACATTGTCTTAATGTGAAGTTTTCGGTGTACCTAACACAAGCTAAAGGAACCCCGGTGGTGC
This sequence comes from Tenrec ecaudatus, assembly GCF_050624435.1. NCBI lineage: Eukaryota > Metazoa > Chordata > Mammalia > Afrosoricida > Tenrecidae > Tenrec > Tenrec ecaudatus. Next base: position 53,272,559 of record NC_134546.1, read on the forward strand.
AGTGGTTAAGAGGGTGGCTGCAAACCAGAAGGTCGGCAGTTCAAAAGCACCAGCTGCTCTGCAGGAGAAAAAGGTGGCAGCGTGCTGCTGTGAAGATTTACAGCCTTAGAAACCAACCCTCTGGGTAGTTCTCTGTCCTACAGGTCTCCAAATCGGAATCAACTGAACAGCACACTACAGGAACAATATGAACTAATATGCATAATGGCAGCAGCCAGAATAAAACAAACTATAGATTTAAAAACGAACACATAACTATGCCATTAAAAAAATTTTAGGTAAGACTGCTTTCTATAAAATATTAGCAAAGTAATTGGGAAAATGTTAAAAGTTCATATCGCTTTACTATCCTACAACCTGAAGGCATCATTCTACCAAGGGGAAAAAAAACATAAAATATCTCACAAAAATGAGATATATAAAGGGATTAAGAACATAAATTATAGAAATTGACAACCTGGTCTCAAATCCTGGCTGTGCCACTTACTAGCAAGGTTAGTGTCCTTTCTCTGCTTTAGTTTCTTCATAAACAAATGAGAAAATAATAATGCCTACATTGAAATTAGTCAATGAATAACTGTAGTTATTATAATGTATTATAAATTAAGCAAATAGGAAATGTTACACACACAAAGAATATTAGATTTTTACCTTAAAAGAAAATAATCTCTAAACCCTAAAAAATAGATTTTATCACTTATTATATATTCAAAAATTAAAATTAAAAATCAGTAAGAAGTACAAAATTATATAAGCAATACCTGTTTTGTAGTTTTCTGAGTGCCTTGAATTGTTCTCTTTGCTTTTCCACCAGTCTGACATTTAGGCTTTCCTTCAAGGCAAAAATAAAAAGTAATAAATTGACAAATAATAGATTGAAAAATAGGTAAGTCTCCCAAGTCTTAGAGACTGGGAGCTATTATTAAATAGCTTTCTTGGAACATGGTTAAATCCACTTCTTAAAAATTCCATATACCTCAGACAATTTAAAAATACAGTCAAATTTCACAGGCAAATCTGGAAATCACCTCTTTAAACTATCATTTTATTTCAATAAAAAAAGAAATAACAAAACATGTCTTATCACATTACAACCAAGGTAGACTGTCAGGTCTTTCTTGGGAGGCACCTGGGGGTTGGGAGCAAACACCACCTCCCAGTGAGTGGATAAACAGTGTTTGTGCCACTCAGGGACTCCGTGTCAACATCACTGGGAAAACGGGATAAAAAGGGGGTGGAAGAATCTTGTCAACTTAAATCTCAACTAAGAATCAGAACAGCGACAATAAGCAGTCCCTTCCCCCTAAAACACACAAACTGGCTTCAGCTAGTGAGTCTGCACAATTCCTTCTCTGGGCTTAGAGAGGACCCTCAGGGAGACACCTGGGGGAAATAAAAAGCAGAAAAGCAGGCAGTCGTTCACTATACAGTTCTGATCACAGACAAGTTTAAAAAGAAATACAGATGTTGGAGCCATAGCAAAGTTCTGATTCAGAAAGCGTCAACAACATTATAAAGTAGACAGAATAGATAGTGTGATGGGTCTTAGAGGGAAGTGGGGCTTGGCCTGGCCTAAAAAGATGTCATTAGATCGGCAGTTCTCAACCTGTGGATCACAACCCTTTTGATAGTCAAAGGACCCTTTCACAGGGGTCACCTAAGACCATCAGAAAACACATATTTCCGATGGTCTTAGAAACCAAGACAACACTCCACTATCCATCTGCAGGCAGGTCCGCCCACATGCAGATATGCTGATCTTGTGAGAAAGAAGATATCTCAATCTTGGCACTGCTTTTTACGCATACTGTCGCAAAATGTAGCAATGTAGTTTAAAGTTGTTATATTAAGACTGTTACCATGCTATACCATGCTTCAAGGCAAAATTTCATTTATTTGTAATTAGAAATAAATATTTCACAATATACAATTACATATTGTTTTGCGGTTAATCACTATGCCTTAATTATGTTCAATTTGTAACAATGAAAATACATCTGGCATATCAAATATTTACATTGCAATTCATAACAGTAGCAAAATTACAGTTATGAAGTAGCAAGGAAAATAATTTTATCATTTGAGGTCACCACAACATGAGGAACTGTATTAAAGGGTCACAGCGTTAGGAAGGTTGATAACCACTGCAAGAGACAGAATAGAACAAGGTTTCACATTACATGTTGGGCTGCTAACTACAGGTTAGTAGTTCAAAATCACCAGCTGCTCCAAACCACAAGGCTTTCTACTCCTGTAATCTAAGATGTGCAGTCTTTCGAACCCGGTCCTTTTGGGTGACTATGAGTTGGAATTGCCTTGATGGTAGTGAGTTTGAGTTTTTTGAGTTTGAAGAACAGGAATACATGACTAATGAAATAATCTACCTGAGATGGGGTTTTATGTTTTAGGTGGGAAGGAACTGTTTACTGTAACTGCTCAGATTCTCTTAGTTTAGATTTAAGTTGAGCATAAATAAGGTTGAAAGAGCTAAGTTATAGAGTTTTTAGTGACAAGCAAGTTTATTTCAAACAAACAAACAAAAATAAACAGGCTAAGTCAGAAGGAGCCTTAAATGCTGGACTAAATTGGTTTTACATCTGCAAATGCCAAGGTGGTAGGGAGGTTGCGAATGAAAGTTGAGGTCACTGGCAGTTTTTAAACAAAGAAATGATAAAAAGTTGTTTCAGAAGTAGCCCATAAAAAATGTTTTTAAATATTAGGAATAATTTGCTCAGAATTGTCCTGAATTCTAAAATTTTCATATAAAATCTTATAAATGTAGAGATCTCTCATTTTTGTAGAAGGCAAAACATCTGGTGCACCTAAGTTTATGTAATAATTCCAGTGCAAAACTACACCAGGCCCTGAGGTTCATTATGGTGATCTTAAAACACTTCATGGGGTATCTCCCCCAAAAATTCCAAACCTAACTTTAATCCCAAAAAGACTAAATTGGCATTTAGTGTGAGGCTGAAATGATTCTGGTATTCTACACATAGTTTATCCTGATTTTCAGGGCTGGTTTAGCACACACTGCCTTCCTCTTGAGGCCACTGAGAAGGAGGAGTGGAGGACTGGATACACACATGAACACAAAATATCTTTGAAAATGAAAATCCTAACAACACTGAGAAACTAAAAGGGTACCAACAGTAAGGCAGGGGTTTTGAAGAATTCTAGAATGCAGATGGGAATATAAGAAACTTCATTTTTTGCTAATAGATATTAATAATACTTAAAAGTTTATTTTATGGTTATGAAATGTAAATACATTTAGAGAATTATGAAATGTAAAAAGAAAAGATGGAATTCTTTTACAGCTTAAAATTTCCTGTTGTAGAAGAATTGTCCCAAAAAATGATGGGGACATGTCAAAAGACAACAGGAGCCAGCCTGAAGAGATTCCCACTAGCAAAATCTAGAAGAACCCGAGCATTGTAATACAGAACTGGATTATAGTAATTAAATCAGAAGTCATGGGTCCATACAAATTTAAGTACATAAATAGCATTTACATACATAAATACAGAGGAAAAGAGAAAGTTCTGTCTATATTACAATGTAGAACCTTGCAAACATAAGAGCAATAATCTACTCATCCAAGAATTATCAATGGAAGCTAAATATGGTGAATCAAACTGTCTTCCCACAAACTATTCGTTACCATATATACTCAAATATAAGATGACCTGAATATCAGCCAAGGCACCTATTACCACAAAAACTGCATTAAAAATGTGCTGAAAAGTCTGAGATGTTCGCCTTCTGGACAAAATCGCTGAATACAAAATGGGTGCATAAGCAAATGTGGTGAAGAAGGCGGATGGTGCGGCTATTGAAAGATATACAATATGGGGTCTGCAAAGCTTGAAGTCAAACAAGTCGCCGTTCAGCAGTGAAGCAACATGTCCATATGGAAGAAGCACACTGCCAGTGCGATCATGAGGAGTCATAGGCACCGGGAAATAGGCGTCAGCAGACACATAGCAACCGAGGAATCATAGGCACCGGGAAATAGGCGTCAGCAGACACATAGCAAACAAAAACATATTGTTGAGACTAAGGTGGGGACTGGAGCAGAGATCCAAAGCCCATCTGTAGACAGTGGAACAATCTCCCCACAGAGGAGCCACAGGGAAATATGAGTCACCAGGGTGCAGTAAAGCATCGATGAAACACTATACACCTCTGGTTCCTTGAGGCTTCCTCACCCCCCACTACCATGACCCCAGTGATGCCTCTCAATTCAGACTAGACCAGAGCATGTACACAGGTATGGATAAGAGAAGGGAGCTCACGACACACAGAAGAAGGAGTGGGAATAGTGATACAATAAGGGTAGGGGGAGAGGGGGCGAGGAAGGGAGAAAGGGGGAACCTATCACAATGATCGACACATAACCATACACCCCTCTACAGGGGGAAGAACAACAGAAAACATGGGGGAAGGGAGACTGCGGTCGGTGCGAGAGATGAAAATAATAACAATGTACAATCTATCAGGAGATTATGAGGCGGGTGGTGGTGAGGGGGAAAGAGGAGCTGGTACCAAGGGCTCAATAGAAAGTAAATGTCCTATCAAGCATCAAGGAACAAAAAATCGTATCATTGTAAATGTGGGTGAGTGAAGAGTGGAGACTCAAAGCCCATTGGTAGCCAATCGGACACCCCCTTACTGAAGGGTTGTGGGGAGGAGATGAGCCAGTCAGGGTGCAGGGTAGCAACGATGAAACATAACTTTCCTCTAGTTGTTAAATGATTCCTCCCCGCCACTATCATGATCCCAATTCTACCTTACAAATCTGGCTAGACCAGAGGATGTACACTGGTACAGATAGCAACTGGAAACACAGGGAATCCAGGGCAGATGATCCCTTCAGACCAGTGGTGAGAGTGGCGATGCCTGGAGGGTGGAGAGAATGTGGAGTAGAAAGGGGGAACCGATTACAAGAATCTACATATGGCCTCCTCCCTGGGGGAGGGACAGCAGAGAAGAGGGCGGGGGGGAGACGTTGGACAGTGTAACATATGACAAAATAGTAATAATTTATGAATGATGAAGGGTTCATGAGGTAGGGGGAGTGTAGAGGGAGGGGGAAATGAGCAGCAGATATTAAGGGCTGAAATAGAAGGCAAATGTTTTGAGAATGATGATGGCAACAAATGTACATATGTTCCTGACACAATGGATGTATGTGTGGATTGTGTATGAGCCCCCAATAAAATGATTAAAAAATAATAATAATAAATGTGCTGGAAAAAAAAGAAAGCAAATGTCCAGAAAAGAATGAAGGCAACATATGTACAAATATGCCTGATTCAATCGATGTACAGATTGTGATAAGAGCCTCAATAAAATGATTTTTTAATGTGCTGAAAAATTCGGCTTATATACAAGTATATACGGTAATTAAAAAGAAAATATATTTACTTCACAGTAGAGAAGCTTGGCAGACACCTTTACCAAATGATTAAGGTGGGCATTCTACCAGCATCCTATGCTTCTTCTGGTGGTGCACAACGGACTCACCACTTCTTTCACGGATCTGTGCTAAAAACACATGCCTGCATCCAATCTTAAGAAGTCAGACAGACACAACAGAAAAATATTCTGCACGTCTTTAGAAATTTGCAAGTGCAGACTTTTTTGGCATAGTTATTTTTTTTTACTCACTATCCAGTCTTCTAGATTCCAGAGCCGTGTACTACACTGCCCCTAGCAATCAAGGGGAAGGGACTTAAGAGATGAGTTTTTTGTTTGTTTGTCTTTCTGGTCCAAATAACAATGATGAGAACTAAAGAAATATAATTACCCTTTATTCTCTGAAGCAATACATTAAAGTCTATCTGACCATGGCAATTACAATAAATCTAATTTTTTTTCTTTCTCATTTTCAGAGTAAGAATTTAATATAAGAAGAACAGGGGTGTGAGGGGCGATGCTGGGAGAGTGGAGGGTGAGTGGGTTGGAAAGGGGGAACTGATTACAAGGATCCACATGTGACCTCCTCCCTGGGAGAGGGACGGCAGAGAAGGGGGGAAGGGAGACTCCGGATAGGGCAAGATATGACAAAATAACAATCTGTGGATTATCAAGGGCTCATGAGGGAGGGGGCAGTGGGGAGAGAGGGGGAAAAAAAAGAGGACCTGATGCAGAGGGCTTAAGTGGAGAGCAAATGCTTTGAGAGTGATCAGGGCAAAGAATGTATGGATGTGCTTTATACAATCAATGTATGTATATGTGTGGATTGAGATAAGAGTTGTATGAGCCCCTAATAGAATGTAAAAAAAGAAAAGAAAAAAAAAGAAAGAAAGAAAGAAAATGATTAGGGCAAAGAATGTACAGATGTGCTTTATATAATTGATATGTATATGCATGGATTGTGATAAAAGTTGTATGAGCCCCTAATTAAATGTTTTTTTTAAAAAGAAAATTTAATCCTAAATTAAAAATTATAATACTTAGCTTCCATTCATAGTAACATGATAAATCCAACTTCTTTCCAACCATAAACAGCTAAACTAACAGTAACATTTCTATGAAGCCATTTGTATATTTGGCAAAATAAAAAAGCAATTAAAAATGTTCATTTTCTTTAACACCTACTCATTTTTCCCAAGAGCTCTAATCATAAATAGTTTCACAGCGTATTTACTGCTTGGGACTAAGCCTCTTCTTCTAATTTACGTTAAAAATACAATTGACTTTTTAAATACATACCGTCATCGTCTTTGCTCTCCAGCGGTACGCTCCAAGCTATTAAGTTCCTTGCTGTCCGGCCCTCCTCGGCAACTATTCTCCTTACTTTGTCGTGACTGTTGGAGCGCTGGGATGAAGCCTGTGTACAGAAGAGAGGAGATCTCTTCAGTTATCTTCAGTCAGCACACATAAGCTATCTATGGTAGTTACATAATTTGTTGTCAATTTGAAGGGGTGGAGTTCAGTCTGTCAATCAGGTTGCCGCTTGATGACCTCACTTGGAGGAGCTGAGGAGATAAATAGCTCACTGGGACACAAGCTCACCCTCTGTGAAACATTGCTGACAATGAGCCAGAAGGAGCTGCACTGATGCAGCCAGAGACTGGGAGCTGGAGGAGCCAGGTGGAGACCTCTGCCAGTGCTGAGATGCTTCCACCACCACTGGATCCACAAGACTTTCTACCCACTGGCCTGTGACCTTCCTGCATTCGGTGTCATTGCATGTGTTACGTGAGTCTGAAGAGGAATTTATAGATTGGTATCGGACATATGGAATAATATCGGACTTAGGGACCTGATCTGGGCTAGGCTGGGATGTTTTCTCAATATTAGATTACTCTTGTATATAAAGCTTTTTCTTATACACATGTATTTTTTTCTCTAGTCAACCCAGACTAACACATAATCTGACAGACAACTTCATTATGTTTCAAATTTCTCTGGAAGAAAATAACATGAACTTGAGATTCAGAGGAAGGATAAACAAAGAGTAAATCACAGATCTTCTTTAGGCCTAAAATGACTAAATTTGGCAACTTTAAAAATAAATTGTTGCAAACCCAGGGACAAGGGAACCAACCATAAGCTATCTAAAATTGATGGCAAGGAGGGAGTAGAATGCCTCATGGGGGTGTGATCACGTCCCATGTAGCCAAGAGAAAATACCGAGAGTAAAATGAAGGTTGAACATGACAGTGGGGCAGAAGGAAAGTAGAAAGAAATAAAGAACAAGGAGGCAGTGGTTCAAATGAAACAAGGGGATTCTGAGCGGTTTTAAATCAAAATCATGCAACCTGTATGCTGAGCAAATAATCTGAAAAGCTGGACTATATGAAAAAAGAAGAAGAATGCAGCATAGGGGTTGGAGGGAGGATCATTAACAACCTGTGGAGTGTAGGTGACACAACCTCACTTGCTAAACACCAAGCACACTGGAAGCACTTATCGAAGATCAAAGACTACAACTGTCAATGTGGACTGCAACTGAATGCAAAGCAAGTACCACGGGCTGCTAGGAGAACCAACAAATCTGTCTTGACAGTAATACAGCCAGAACGCTCCTTGGTGAAATGTCAACTCACATGCCATTCATAAAATTCACTATCTCACGTATTATATTCTAACTCAAGAACCCCCATAAATGAGCTTCCAGAACAAAAATGAAGAGCCAAGCGATAATAAGACTATAGTCATGCTAGACCAGACAACTGCAAAGGTAATATTCTCTTTTGGGGGGGTAATATTCTTTTCTATAAACATTTCAGGCTTACCACTAATATGACCTAGCAAATCTTCTGTACTTAGTCTACTCTCTCGCACTCAAACAAAATGCCATCAGCTCGAGGATTTTCATATGCAGATCCATCAGAGCTACTCATTCATACAACACCTGACTACAGGTCCATGTTTCAATTCACAGCAGAGATGTTTTCCTATACTATGCTAATGGAACTCCTTTCCATGTAAAAAAGTCATAATTGGAATAATTCTGAATAATCTGATTTTTTAAGGTCAGTAGTAATTTAGGCACAATGAAGTTTTAAACTGCTAGTTATCAAAAATAGAATGCAATAAATGAGTCTGAGAGCCCTCATACAAGAATAAATGTCTATTTCTAACAGTATTTCTATCTCGATTATTTTCCTGCAGAAAGTTTGTACATTTTTTTCTAAGGTCACAGTGTGCCCCCTAGTGTTGTATGAAGATTGTACAGAGGTTTATGCGAAAGGTTTGAAAAAAGGTGTAAACATTGAGACTTGAATGAAAGTTTTGTTTTATGTTTTGTTTTAAATAAATGATTTTATTGGGGGCTCTTAGAGCTCTTACAACAATCTACACATCAATTGTATCAAGCACATTTGTACATATGCTATCAACATTACTTTCAAAACATTTTCTTTCTTGCACGGGCACAGGGCACTAACCCACCCAAGAGAAGGGTATTGTTGATAGCTCCACAGGGAAAGAGGGACCAGACTTCAACCCAGTGCTCCAATCATGCCGGTGTGGAGTAGGGAATCAGTGAGAGATCTGGGGGGCCGGCCCCAATGCCAAATACTAAGTGGAGGCCGGCCCCTCCCCCCAGAAGAATTTATTTCAAAAGACGGCATTGAATCTGCAGTTCCGGGAGAGGGACATACCTGATCGGAACACACGGGAGCAGATAAAGGTGGAAGAGAAAAGTGTGGAACACATCCTGGCCCACCAAGCCTTGAGGACGATAATCCCAATTAGAGCAGTCAGTCCACAGAGAGGATCACACGGCCGGCGCTACTATGAGACATGACGCCCCTCGCTGACCCATAGCCCTAATGGGCACAACACCGTAGACACAGTGTGGGAACTGCATCTGGTTTAATCCCGCCACACTGAGGCAAAACACTTAGGTGGTGCAATAGAACAGCAAGGGAATGAAGTGGCGAGGTCCCCAGGGAATGCTGAAGGTGGACTTTGGGGCCAGAGCGTGGTGCCCCAACAGACTTGACTGGAAAACACTCCTAAAGACCAACAAGTGAACCTTGAACTAACTACAAGCTTTTCTTTCTTGTTGTGTTTTGTTTGTTTTTAGTCATTGGTTTGTTGTTGTTTTGTCATATATTGTTGCTTGGTTTTGCTCTGTCTTGTTTTTGTGCGTGTTATTATCTCGGCAGGTCTGTCTAAATAAGATAGGCTGGATGAACAATCTAGAGGAGAAAACAAGGGAACTGACAGTTCCGGGGGGACATGGGAGGGGTTGGGAAGGAAGTGCTGTTAGCAAAATCAGGGACAAGGGAACAACATGTCATCCAAATTGGTGGTGAGGAGGGTGTGAGAGACCTGGTAGGGCATGATCAAGGGTAATGTAACAAAGATCAAGGGTAATGTAACAAAGACGAATTGCTGAAACCCTGGTGGGGACTGAGCATGATAGTGGGAGAGGAGGAAAGTCAAGGGAAATAGAGGAAACAGCTGGGCGGCAAAGGGCATTTATAGAGGTCTAGATAAAGCCATGTACATATGAAAATATATTTATGCATGAGGATGGGGAAATAGATCTATGTGCATATATTTATAGATTTAATATTAAGGTACCAGAAGGACATTGGACCTCCACTCAAGTACTCTCTCAATGCAAGAATAATTTCTTCTATTAAATTGGCATTCTATGATGCTCACCTTCTTGACAACCGCTGAAGACAAAGTGGGTGAATAAACAAATGTGAAGAAAGCTGATGGTGCTCAGCTATCAAAAGATAGAGCGTCTGGGGTCTTAAAGGCTTGAAGGTAAACAAGCGGCCATCTAGCTCAGAAGCAACAAAGCCCACATGAAAGAAGCACACCATCCTCAGAACAAAAAATCCGACCATAATGAATGAAGGGGCAAGTGCAGAGTGGAGACCCAAAGCCCATTTGTAGGCCACTGGAGATCTCCTTGCAGAGGGGTCTTGGGGAAGAGAAGAGCCAGTCAGGGTGCAATGTAGCAATGATATAAAATATAACATTCCTCTAGTTCCTAAATGCTTCCCCTCCACCCCACCACTATCATGATCCAAATTCTCCCTTGAAAGTCTGGCTAGACCAGAGGATGGACCCTGGTACAGATAGGAACTAGAAACACAGAGAATCCAGGACAGATGATCCCTTCAGGACCAGTGGTGTGAGTGGTGATACTGGGAGCATAGAAAGAGGGTGGGTTGGAAAGCAGGAACAGATTTCAAGGATCTACATGTGACCTCCTACTTGGGAGACATAAAACAGAAAAGTGGGTGAAGGGAGACATCGGGCAGGGAAAGATATGACAAAAAATAATTTATAAAGTATCAAGGGTTCATGAGGGAGGGGAAAAGTGGGGAGGGAGGGGAAAAAAATAAGGACCTGATGCCAGGGGCTTGGGTGGAGAGCAGATGTTTTCAGAATGATGAGGGCAATAAATGTACAAATGTGCTTTACACAATTGATGTATATATGGGTTGTGGTATAAGAGTTGTATGTGCCCCTAACAAAATGATTTTTTAAAGCATTTTCTTTCTACTTGAGCTCTTGGTAGTGTGTAATCTAAAAAAGCAAGGGCTCAGAATGATCACCAAAGAGTCCATGCATTTCTGAGACTTGCTCTGTAGGCTGGTTAAAAGAAATTCTCAATTTAGCCATTTCCTAAGCTAATGAATGAAAAATGTAAAGAACTACTTTTGATAGATAACCCTTCAGAAATAGTATCAGGAGTAATGATTCCTTGAGGGTACAGGAAGGAGGGAAGGAGGAACTGATAGCAATGATGACTGTATAACCCCACTGGCAGGGAATGAACAACAGATTTACAGGTAAATGGATACATTGGTTGACGTAAGCTATGGCCAAAAAAACCCCCACAACATAATAACAATAATATATAATAATAAGTGCTCCTGGGGGTAGGAAGGGATAAAGGGGAGCTGATATCAAAGAGTTCAAAAAGAAAATGTTTTTAAATTGATGGTGGCAGTGATTGTACAATTATGCTTGATCTAATGGAATTGTGAATTGTTACAATATCTGTAAGCGATCCCAATAAAATTATTAAAATAAAGAAATATTTTTACCTTTGCTCATAATCTTAAATAGTTATGAGAATCAGTAATTAAATATTTATGTTTACACTCCCATAATAAAAGTCTCCACTTTGAAAAGTTCTTCAAACTTCATCCAAATTGCTTTTCCATAACATGAAATTTTCATATCATATTTAAAATGGTTTCTGTTTTCTGAATAATTCAGTAAAGAATGTTTCTCTGAATATTCCCACTACTAAAACTCTTGATACTATACAGACAAGCCACCTAGTCAGTGAACACCAAGAACACATTAAAAGTTTTGGAACGCTAAAGATCAAAACAACACCCCACAGCCATGAAGTAGACGTCAACTCATTGTGACCCTATAAACCAGAGCAGAAACTGCCCACAAGGTGTTCAAGGCTGTAATATTTATAGAAGCAGGCTGCCAGATCATTCTCCCAAGAGCAACTGCTGGATTTGAACTAGCCACCTCAGCTCAACAGCCAAACACCCAACTACTATGACACCACGACTCTTCCAAGAATGACAGTACTTCCTATGTGCCAGATTAAGTAAAAAGCAATACTACAACATTTTAGAATCCTTTATGAAACAAAAATATTAAAATGTGAATCTATTGTGACTTGGCATCTCTTCCATCTATGTCCACACACTTCTATAGGCAGTGTTTCCATCTCTCTAACCCTTCCCCAAAGAATTTTGTGCTCCTTGATTAATACCACATCTCAAAGGCAGTTTTGACATCTCTGAGGAATTCTAATAATATTCTTTTGAAATGTTCCTTAAACTTAGGGGGGAAAAGAAAGAAATTGAAGGAACAATATCAAGAGGGTAAGGTAAGGTTTCCCAATGAAATTCTCACAGCCAGGCCCTGTTGCTTCCAGAGGAGACGTTTGTTGCATTGCCATGACTGGGGAGAGGATGCCTTAGCACAAGTTCCCTGGCCTTTTTCTCACGAATAGAGTTTTCCATTTTCTTAAAACTTCTTCCTCATGGTCTTCCTGTGACCTATGAGAAAATCAATCAAAACCACCCCTTTGGAATCCCAAACAAAGTCACCATAAACTTCTCTCCGCCTTGATTTAACTGGCCCAGTCGGTCCCTCGGAAGTCGTGTTTGCATAGGACCTTTTTATTTTTCCGGAGGTACGCTAATGAAACTAAGAGAAGTCTATTATTGAGAGGACTTGGCTGTAGCCACCCACCAATGGCAGAGACATGTCTAAGTACATTTTGTTTTGGGGGAAAAAATCTATGCATGTGTGAATGGGACCCCAGTAGAAATCTTTTTTACCTACCCTCATATTTTTGCAAATCATGAAGCTGGCTTGAGAAACCATGTAACTGGCCTAATTGCCCTAACATTACAGATTAATGGACTGGACACCTATGCAATAACCTGCGCTAGCGCTGTCAACGCTTACTGATAGGTCACACCTTTCTAAAGCCTTTGTGAAAGACATACATTTGGGGCTCTCTCTCTCGTAGCAGCAAGGAGTGCTGCTGGCACGGTGGTTAAGCACTTGGCTGCAGCTGAAAGCCTCGCTTGGCTCCCTGGGAAAAAAGAAGCTCTGTAAAGAGTGACAGCCTTGAAAATCAGGGGAGCTAATGCCTGCTATAGGGTGGCTGAGAGTTAGAATTAACTCGATGCCTATAGGTTTGAGGCTTGTTATATAACCTAAATATTATACGGAGTCTTTTAACATTCTGTCTCCTACACAGAACTTGAAAGCATACACTCACTACCACCCTGGTTCTAAGGCATCATCAGCTCCCGCTCAGATCGCTGTTACAGCCTCCTGTGACACAGACTGCCACATGTCTATTTCCTCCAGGCACAAAGGCAGACAGTTCCTAGACTCTTGCAGATAGAGGGTCCTGTGGCTGAGTTCCCCCAATAAAATATAGGTAAAAATTCACAGATGACATGATCCTATATATAGAAAAATCACAGATTCCAACAAGAAAGCCAATTGAGCTAAGAAATTAATTCAGCACAGAATAAAACTCAACCAACAAAACTCATGTGGCCTTTTACATGCCAGCAATGCACACTTTGGGGAAGAGAAAAACCCCAAAGAATTCCATTTACAAAAGTAATCAAGGGGAATAAAACACCTAGGAATAAAATACCAAGAATAATTTACCCTGTAAATTATGAAACTTTGCTTAAAGAAAACCTAAATAAATGGAAAGGCATTGTGTGTGCACAGACTGGGAAATATTATTAAGATAGCAATACTACGCACAGCAATCTACAAAAGCAACACGATTCTTATTGACATCACAACAACCTTTATGGAAAATGGAAATGCCAATCTTCCTATTTATATGGACTCCAAATGGTCAAAAACAATTTTGAAAAGCAAGGTAGGAGGCCCCAAACAGCAAAATGTACAATGAAGCTACAGTGAGAAAAAGTACGGTGCTGGTCTGAGAAGAGGCAGAGAACAGGGGAATAAAATTGAGAATCCAGAAATAAGACCATATATATATATGGTTGGTTGATTTTTATAAGGATCTCAAATCCTTTCTATGGGAAAAGAATAAGCTTTTCAATAAATGTTTCTGGGACTAGTGGTGTGAATGGCGACACATGAGGGTGGGTTGGAAAGGGGGAACCAGTTACAAGGAGCTACATGTGACCTCCTCCCTAGGGGACAGACAACAGAAAAGTGGGTGAAGGGAGACGTCAGGCAGGGCAAGATATGACAAAATAATAATTTATAAATTATCAAGGACTCATGAGGGAGGGGGAAGAAGGGAGGGAGGAGAAAAATGATGACCTGATGTCAGGGGCTAAAGTGGAGAGCAAATGTTTTGAGAATGATGAGGGCAATGAATGTACAAATGTGCTTCACACAATTGATGTATGTATGGACTGTGATAAGAATTATATGAGCCCCTAATGAAATGACTTAAAAAATGATTCTGGGACTAATGGATCTCAACGAGCACAACAATGGAGTTGAAGACCATACTTTCCACCATATACAAAAATTACCTCAAAATGTATGAACTAAACCATAAAACTCTTCTGAGACAGAATGGGGCATTATTCCAGGACCTAATTTTGACAATGAATTCCTGGTCATGACATCAAAAGCATGAACAATAAAAGGCAAAAAAAATTATTTTTAACTTTTGTGCTTCAAAGGACTTTACTAAAGCTCATGAGTGACAATCTAAGATGCAATTAATGTTCTCTCCCTGTCCAGTAGGGGAAAGATGGAAGGCACAAAGAAACAATTAGTCCAATGAACTAATGAACCATGTGAACATCCGTCTCCATGACCATGACACCTGAAGAACTAGATGGTGCTACCACTACCAACTGCGCTGAAAGGGATCCCATCAGAAGGTACTAGATAAAGTGGGAGAAAAATGTAGAGCAAAACTCAAAGTCGTGGAAAGAAAGACTGATGGTTGGGGTAGAGACTGTTGAAATCCCCAAGTCTATGGCCCTTATCACCCTTTAGATCGGAATGGAACTTACCCTGATGGCTCAATTTTTAAGCAAACAACAGAAAGGTCTATAAGGGAAGCAATAACTCTAAGGAGGCATGTACATCTTAAAAGAGTCAATCATTTGAGATCAAAAGGCCAGCCTTTACTCAAGGGTAGAGTCCAGAAACATTAGGAAAGGAAGTGGCATGGACCTAAGAAACAGTAGAAGTGGGATGAGTGCTGTTACATTGTAGAGATGGCAATGACATGAAACCAAAGGTGTATGAATTGTGGATAGGAAACTGATCTGGTTGCTCTAAAAACCTTCACCAAATTTACAATAAAAGAGATTTTAATTTAAAAAAAAAAAAAAAACCTTTACCCAAAAAGTAAAGAGGCAATCTACAGAATGAACAAAGTATTTGATAAAGGCTTACTATGCAGAAAGAAGTAGGAAGGAAACAACAACGAGAATGGGCTAAGTTGAAGGAAAACAATACCAACATGGAAGACTGACTGAAATATAAGGTGCTCCCAAAAATTCCATTTTATTTTTTTAATTCCATTTTCTTAATTTCATTTTTCTACAAATGCTTTTAAATCATCTCACATATTGTTTAAAAGACACTTATTTAAAATTTAAGCTGTGTGAGCTACTGTGTTGAATAGTTAATGATTCCTCAAGATTTTAAATATACAGTTACTATATGACTCCCCCCCAAAACACAAACAAACTCGCAGTCATTGAGTCAACTTCAACTCACAGTGACCCCATAGGACTGGGGGTTTCAAGACGATCCCTCTTTCCTGGAGTAGAAAGCCTCATCTTTCTTTCGTAGAGCAGCTGGTGATTTTGAACTGCTGACCTTATGGGGTTGGCTGACTAATGCATAACCGCGACACCACAAGGACTCTTCCTATACCAGTTAAAGAACATGATTATGGGAAGAAAAAAAGGCCAAAGATGAACAATCAAATTGCCTATTTCAAGAAGCTACAAAAAGCATACTAAATCCAAAGAAATAAGAAACAAGAAAACAAAACAATAGAATACAGAATGAAGTTATGATAGAGAAAAATCAATAAAACCAAAGATGGGTTATTTGTAAACACTAATGAAATGGAAGAAAAGCCGTCTGGGCAGCACAATCCGCTAAGCCCTCAATGATTAACTGAAAGGCTGGAGGTTGGAACCTACCCAGAGGGTCCATGGAAAAAAGCCTGGCTGCCTGCTTCCAAAGGTACCACTTTGAAAATCCTGTGGAGCAAACACTAACCCTCTGCACACAAGGTCACCGTGACTTGGAATCTACACAATGAGAAGTATTTTGGTTGATGGGGAAAAAACAGGAGAGACAAAAATAACCTATACAAAGAGAAAAAAAATGAGACATCACTACTGCTTCTAGCAACTAACATTAAAAAGTTAACAGACTATCATAAATGATACCACGTCAACAAACTTGCAAACTTAGATAAACTGGATGAATCCCTGGAAAGGCACAATTTACCAAGTCCTATAGAAATAAGCTAAAAACTGAGTATCTTCTAAAAGAAACTGAATCCTACAGAAGAAAAGCCAGGCCCAATTGAGTTTCACTAGAATTCTCCTAATTATGTAAGAATGTAAATTACATTAAACTCTTCTAGAAAATTAAATTAAATTCTTCTATAAAAATGGCTGAACGAAAGACTTGGAAACAGCATAAGATTCCATCGATAGATGAGTGGATTAGTAAACTTTGGCACATAAACACAATGGAGTACTATGAAGCACTGAAAAGCACAGATGAGCACATGAAACACGTTATTTCATGGGAAGAGCTGGAAGGAATTATGTTAAGTGAGGTAAGCCAGATTCAAAGGGAAAGGTATAGCATGAGTCCCCTGAGGTAAGTACACAATCAGCATGACAGAAATAGAAGAATAAACATCTACCTCGTAATAAACAGGTGGAAGCATAGAGAGCTGGAGGAAGGGCAGGCCACACCCAGGGAGGTACATGAGAGCCCAGCATAAAGAAGGGGAAGTGGGGCAGGGGGAGGGAGAACCAGGATGGGGAGAATCCGAGTGGATGGTATGGGGGGGAACAGGGCACTAACCCACCCAGGGGAGAGTATTGGTTGAGTCCCCACAGAACTGGAACATGCATACAGACCCCACCACAACACACCAAACAAGGAGGGCAACGTAAAGTATGGAGGACTACACAAAGAGGCTGGACCATGCGCTGGCCCAATCTAGAATTAGCCCGACCCCCACATTCGAAGGGAGTATCATAGAAAATGAAAATAGATCGTCTGGTGTGGGAAAGGAACTGACCCACCACACCACATCCAGAAGAAAGCTGAAACAAAGGAAGGAGGAAGGATGTAGTGGAGTACACCTGGGCCCACCAAGCCCACAGGACGATAGCCCGACTTGAAGGGCCCATCGTACAGAGAGGACCATACAGTTGGCCACACTGTAAGATGCGACATCCTGCACCTACACGGGACAGCACTTGAGACACAGTAGGGGATGTGCGACTGAGCTGACCCCCACCACACTGAGGCAAACACTGGGGGCGTGCAATGGAGCAGCGGAGGAAGCAGAGCTAAGAAATCCCAGGGGAGTATAAAGGAAGGACTTTGGGGCCAGGATGTGGCACCCCACAAGATTCATCTGTAAAACACTCCTAAAGACCAACAAACAGACTTTGAACTACTAGCAATTTTTTTTTCTTTTTTTGCTATCTTTTTAACCTTGTAAATTTTGTATGTTAGTGACCTTTTTGCCTATCAGCGTGTTTGTGTTGCTGCGGTCGAAGCCATGTTCTTATATGCCACTTGGGCGCTGTCAAAGCCAACTGCATTTGTATGTGCATATTACTATATCAGCAGGTCCACCTAGACAAGATAGGCTGGACAAACAATGAGAGAAGGAAATAACGGGACCAACAGTCCCGGAGGGACATGAGAGCGTGGGAGGTAGGGGAAGGGAGGAGGTATTGGCCAACACAGGGACAAGGGAACAACGAGTGATTCAAAACCAGTGGAGGAAAGGGAGGGGAGGACCAGTGGAGGAAACCAGTGGAGGAAAGGTAGGGAGTGACCAAGGGCAAGGTAACTGAGAGGAATTACTGAAACCAGAATGAAAGCTGAACATGGTAGTGGGACGGAAGGAAAGCATAAGGAAATAGAGGAAAGGAGTAGGAGGCAAAAGGCATACAGAGAAGCCTAAATACAGACATGTACATATGTAAATATATTTATGATTATGGGGGAAATAGACCTATGCACATATATTTATAGATTCAGTAGTAGGGTAGCAGGTGGACATTGGGCCTCCTCAAGCACACTTCCTCAATACAATAGCACCTTGCCCAGCTAAATGGTCATTCCATGATACCCACCTTCCCAACATGATCACTGAAGACAGACGTGTGTGTAAGCAAACGTGGTGAAGAAAGTTGATGGTGCCCGGCTATCAAAAAGATATAGCATCTGGAGTCTTAAAGGCTTGAAGGCAAACAAGCGGCTATCTAGCTCGGAAGCAACAAAGCCCACAGATAAGAGGCACACAGCCTAAGCGAATACAAGGTGTTGAATGGACCAGGTAGCAGACACCAAGGAACAAAAACAATCATTGTGTGATCACCCTCCTCACATAAACGCTGAAGACGAGTGTGTGCATAAGCAAGTGTGGTGAAGAAGGTTGATGGTGCCCGGCTGAGAGATATAGCGTCCAGGGACTTAAAGGCTTGAAAGTAAACAAGCGGCCATCTAGCCCAGAAACAACAAAGCCCACACGGAAGCAGCACACCAACATGTGTGATCGTGAAGGGCAGAGGGGACCAGGTCTTAAACAACAAAGGCAGGGGGTGGGGGGATCACATCACCGTGAATGAGGGGGAGTGTGTGATGGGGACCCAATGCTCATCTGTAGAAAGGTGGACATCCTTTGTAGAGGGGTAGTAAGGAGGAGATGAGTCACTCAGGGTTCAGTGTAGCAACAATGGAACTCAAGACCTTCCTCTAGTTCTTGAACACTTCCTCCCCTCCCAATTATCATGACTCCAATTCTACCTTGCGGACCTGGTTAGACCAGAGAATGTACAGCGGTACAGCAGGGATCTGGAAACACAGGGACTCTAGGACGGATGAACCCCTCAACACCAGTGGTGGGAGTGGGGACACCAGGAGGGAAGGGGAGTAGAAAGGGAGAACCGATCTTGGAGATCTATGTGTAACCTCCTCTCTGGGAGATGGGCAATGGGAAGGTGGGTGAGGGGAGACGCCGGGCAGTGTAAGATAAGATAAAATAATTATTTATAAACTATTAAGGGACCAGGGGGAATGGGGGTGGGGAGGGAGGAGGAGGGGGAAAAAAAGGAAACCGGGCTGATTCCAGGAACCCAAGTGGAAGGCAAATTTTGAGAATGACAAAGGCAATGAATGTATAAGGGTGCTTTACTCAATTTATGTATGTATGGATTGTGATAAGAGTTGTATTTATAATTTTTAAAATGGCTGAACGTTGATCAGTTCTTTTGGGTACTTTGTGTATTCCTTCCATTTCCTTTGAACACTTCCCATGTCATTCAATTTTTGTCCATATCATCATGCTGTAGTAATGCAACTGAAAGTTAGAATTTTCAGTTATTTTGGCTTGAGAAATACTGATCATGTCCTTCCTTCTTGGTTTGCCTAAATCCAAGTCTTTGCCCATTTTATCATACTTTATCTTTCTTCTCAAGTAACTCTTTGAAATTGTGATTCATTCTCTTACATCATTTCCACATTCCCTTTACCTACTCTGCAAGTTTCAGAGTCTCTTCTGATATCCACTGTAGTCTTTTTCATTTTTCCTGTCTTTTTAATGGTTCATGAGAAAGAAGAATGATTTGTGTATCTGCATAGTGCTGTTGGTGAGGAATACTGAAAGGATGGACTGCCAGAATAACAAACAAATCAGTCTTGGAAGAAATACATCCTCAACGTGTCAACAAGAAGGTCCAATTGCTGGATAAGGACACCATGTCCGGGAAAGCAGGTCAGCCAACCCAAGGGAAATGCTCCATGAGATGGGTGGATCCGGGAGCCATCACAATGGATTCAAGAGTGAAATACAGTCATCACACGACGGAGGCAAAGGACTGGATAGCACATTACATTTCATACATACACTCACTGAATCGATCCCAATTCCACAAGGAGAAAAAAACACCAGTGAATGAGGATAAACCAAGAGGAGCACATCCCAACTCGTTTTCTAGGGGTCTGAATAGCAGAACTTAATCAAAAACAACACAAAAAAGGAAAGTTCTAATTCAATCTTTTTTAAGAATAGAGAGATAAAAATCCAATCTGATTTTGACCTACTTATTAGGTATATATCTTTCCATATAAAATGGAGGAAAATGTAAAAAGGATAAAACATTACAACCAAGGTGAGTTTATTTCAGGAACGGAAAGCTGCATTAATATTTTCAAGATAATGAATGTATTTCACCATTAACAGAATTATGGCAACAAACCAAAAAATTATCTCAAAAGATGGGGGACAGCTATCAAAAGATATAACGTCTGGGGTCTTAAAGGCTTGAAGATAAACAAGTGGCCATCTAGCTCAGAAGCAACAAAGTCCACATGAAAGAACACACCAGTCTGTGTGATCAGGAGGTGCCGAAGGGATCAGTTATCAGCATCAAAGAACAAAAAGTCATATCATTGGGTGCACACCTCCACCATACGATCGCTGAGGACAAACAAGTGCATAAGCAAATGTGGTGAAGGAAGTTGATGGTGCCCAGCTATCAAAAGGTATAGCATCTGGGGTCTTAAAGGCTTGAAGATAAACAAGTGGCTATCTAGCTCAGAAGCAACAAAGCCTACATGGAAGAAGCACACCAGCCTGTGTGATCACGAGGTGTTGAAGGGATCAGGTATCAGGCATCCTCAGAACAAAAAAATCTTACCATAGTGAATGATGGGGGAAGTGCAGAGTGGAGACCCAAAGCCCATTTGTCAGCCACGGGAGATCCCCTCGAAGAGATGAGTCAGTCAGGGTGTGATGTAGCACCAATGAAGAATACAGCTTTCCTCTAGTACCTAAATGCATCCACCTCCCTCCCCTACTATCATGATCCGAATTCTCCCTTGCAAGTCTGGCTAGACCAGAGGATGTACACTGGTGCAGATAGGAGCTGGAGGCACAGGAAATTCAGGGAAGATGATACCTTCAGGACCAGGGGTGTGAGTGACGATACTGGGAAGGTTGAAGGAGAGTGGGTTGGAAAGAGGGAACCAATAACAAGGATCTACATGTGACCTCCTCCCTGGGGGACGGACAACAGAAAAGGGGGTAAAGGGAGATGTCTGACAGGACAAGACATGACAAAATAATAATTTATAAATTATCAAGGGCTCATGAGGGAACGGGGAGTGGAGAGGGAGGGGAAAAATGAGGACCTGATGCCAAGGGCTTAAGTGGAGAGCAAATGCTTTGTGAATGATGAGGGCAATGAATGTACAGATGTGCTTTACATAATTGATGTACGTATGGATTGTGATAAGAGTTGTTTGAGCCCCTAATAAAACATTTTTTAAAAAGATGGGGGAGAGGGGGAGTTCTAATAAAATTCTGTACCCATCCATGATAAACATTATCAGAAAGCTATAGCAACTGTCCTGTTTAATGGAGTAATATTGAAAGATAGCTGACAAGAATATCTACTGTCACATTTCCATTCAACATTGTCCTGAAGGGCCTAGCCAGTTCAATAAGGTGAGATAAATATTAAGGCATGCAAAGTACCTGGTACACCTAGCTTATTAGCTCGTTACAACAGAAATTACAAAAATGCTCACAGAGTAACGAGAATCTAAGAGATGCAACGTTGGCTGGATGAAGGGGGGCAAGCTGAGCATCAAAAAGATGACAGTAACAGAATTATATGAAGAAAAAAAATCCATGAGTCTATAGTTATGTAAGAATAAACCCCCTACCATTAAGTAGATTTCAATGCATAGTGACCCTGCACATGTGAAGCAGATAGTCTCAACCCACTCCTAAGGGAGTGGCTGCTGGGTCTGAACCACCAACCTTGTGGTCAGCAGCCCAACACTTACCTGATAGGAATGCCAAAACAAGTGACTGCTTGATATTTGCACAGTCTCAAGGTATCACCCCATAAATTAATTATTAATTTCAAAACAAAATCTTAAAGTAGACAAATGTGACGGGAAATAAAACCCAAATTGAAGAGCATTCTTCAACATAAATGCCTAATAGTCTTAGTTTTCCAAATGAATACATAAGCAAATGTGGTGAAGAAAGCTGACAGTGCCCGGCTATCAAAAGATATAGCATCTGGGGTCTTAAAGGCTTGAAGGTAAATAAGTGGCCATCTAGCTCAGAAGCAACAAAGCCCACATGAAAGAAGCACACCAGCCTGTGCGATCACGAGGTGTCAAGGGATCAGGTATAAGGCATCATCAGAACAAAAAAAATCTTACCATAGTGAATGAGCAGGGGAGTGCGGAGTGGAGACCCAAAGCCCATTTGTAGGCTATTGGAGATCCCCTTGCAGAGGAGTCTAGGGGAGGAGACGAGCCAGTCAAGGTGTGATGTAACAACAATGAAAAATACAACTTTCCTCTAGTTCCTAAATGTTTCCTCCCGCCCCCTCCCCTCACTGTCATGATTCGAATCCTACCTTGCAAGTCTGACTAGACCAGAGGATGTACACTGGTACAGATAGGAACTGGAAACACAGGGAATCCAGGGCAGATGATCCCCTCAGGACCAGTGGAGTGAGTGGCGATACTGGGAAGGCATAGGGAGGGTGGGTTGGAAAGGGGGAACCTATTTCAAGGATCTACATTGACCTCCTCCCTGGGGGACACACAACAGAAAAGTGGGGAAGGGAGAAGTGGGACAGAGCAAGATATAACAAAATAATAATTTATAAATTATCAAGGGTTCATGAGGAAAGAGGGATTGAGGAGGGAGGGGAAAAATGAGGACCTGATCCCAGGAGCTTGGGTGGATGAGGGTAAAGAATGTACAAATGTGCTTTATACAATTGATGTATGTATTGATTATAAGAGTTGTATGACCCCTTAATAAAATGATTTTTTAAAGGAAAAAAAAATACTCTTAGTCTTCAAAATGGCCATAGTCAAGAAAAAAAAAAGAAAGGTGGATTAAAGACCACAAAGACTTGACAACTATCAAATGGACCGAGAAAAAAAAAAAGAGCTATAAAGGGCATTATTGAGATGACGATAAAACATGGATTCAGGAATAGTAGTAGCGTATACATGCTAATTTCCCTTATTATGATCATTGTAACGTGGACCTCAGAAGCAATGATAGTGAGACTTTGACTCAGTCACTTTGGATATATTGGTAGGAAAGATCAATCAGTAATAAAGGACATCACAGCTGGGAAAGATGTGGGCCAACAAAAATGAGGGAAATTTTCAGTCAGCTATACTGACACACAAGCCACAGCAATGGGCTCACTGGCAACACACAGCAACAGTAACTGTGGTCCCACAGAGAAGGAATGCCCCTGCTCTGAAGAAAGACACATGAAAGTATTTCGGGGTGCAGGCATCCCGTAGCTTCAAATACTCCCAATGGTTCCAAGAAATGCGTATTAAATACTTGTGTGTATGCTAGTGTCATTTAAATGAGGGTAAAGCAAAAAAAACATTGCTGCTATGGTTGTAATTCATAAGTGTGCAGTTTTGTTCAAAAAGATGCTTAAACACAGCTCTGTGAGCAGCGGGTGACTGTAGACAAGACAAGATCTCTCACTAATACACTTCTGTTAGTCTCCTTAGAGTGGCTTAAAAAAACAACTGCCACCAACTCAATTCAGACTCACTATAAATCTTTACGGGAGTAGAAAGCCACATCTTTCTCCCAAGGAGCAGCTGGTGGTTTTGAACTGCTGACCTTGCATAACCCACTATGCTTCCAGAGCTCCCTCAGGAAAAATAAAAAGCCCAGTCAAAAGGGGATCAGCTGTCCTGTATCTCACAGGTAGGACTTTAGAAAGTTCTACCTAGCAAAAACACTAAACCCCACAGATAACAGGTGCTAAGAGGTGATAAAGATAAAAAGTGAGCAAGAATTCAGAGAGGGCTTTACAAACTGAGCTGGATCCTCCCAGTTCACAGCCTCTCTGCTGGGAACCCAGAGCAGCTTTAGTTTCACGTTGATGTTAGGTGGCACGAGTCGGTTCGGACTCACAGCAGCCCTGTGGCCAACAGATCAAAACGCTGCCTGCTCCTGCACCATCCTGACCTTCGTTCTTATGTCGGAGCCCACCGGTGCAGCCACTCCGTCAGTCCACCTTGTTAAGGGCCTTCCTCTCTGTCACTGCCCCTCTCCTTTACCAAGCACGATGTCCTTTCCCAGACACTGTACTCTCCTGACAACATCTCAAAAGTATACAGGACACAACTTCACCATGCTGCCTTCTAAGGAGCACTCTGGTCGCCATTCTTCCAAGACAGATCTGTTTGGTCCTCCTGGCAGTCCCGAGTACTTTCAGCATCCTTGTCCAGCAAGGACAACTCGGGTACAGATTCTCCAGAGGGTCTTCCTTATTCAGTCAGTGTCCAACTTTCACATGTGTTTGAGGCAAGTGAAAATACCAGGGTTTGTGTCAGGTGCACCTTACTTCTTAAAGTAACATTCTTGCTTTTCAACACTTTACAGAGCTCTTGTTTAACATTGCCCCCCCCAAAAAAAATCACCCAAACCAGACATCTAGGCACGCTGGGTTCCCCATATAACTGCATTCCCTCATCCCCTTCTGTTTAAATTGGGTGCTTTAGGAAGGTATGTACAACTTTCTGAAAATGTTGACCAAATTGCACCCACCCCACCCCTGGACTGAGACATGAGATCACAGCTCCTTTTAGAGCTGACTGGGCCCCCAGACAGAAACGCAGGCAAGGGTCCTGGCATAGATTAATAGCTTTATAATAATGCGGCATAAAAGAAACTGGCTTCCATTTGTACTCTAGCCCTTAATCCACACGTTAGCTTGAGCAGTGCCTATTCACATTATTGTTGGCTTCACAGCCAATGTTGCTGTGGTCCAGAAAGTACCTTGTATGTAATATTACATTTCTTTGAAAGTGGTAACAAATAAAACTGACAACTTAATAACAAAAAGACAAATACACCAATCACAAAACAGGCAAAGGACTTGAATAGACATTTCACCAAAGGATTTTCCAATGGTCACTGAACACATGAACAGATGTTGTGTTAACAGCCATCAGAGAAATGCAAATCAAAACCACAACGTGATCCCACTTCACTCCCAAGAGGATGGCTAAGGTGAAATAAACAAACAAGCAAACAAATAATAGTGCCGCAAGACTGGAAAAAGTGGAACCCTGAACCAGAGCTGAGGAAAATGCAAAATTGATAACCACTGTGGAAAACAAAAACAAACTCATTGCCATTGAACTGATGCTGCATCATAGTGACCCTACGGGGCAGGGCAGCATGGCCCCCTCAGTTTCCTAGACTGTAGAAAAACCACTGCAGGCCTTGTGGACCACAGCCGCCCCTGCGCCCCAGGGTTTCTCTGTGGAAAACCAGTACACACAAACCTGCCTTGAGCGTTCTATGCTCTTATAAGAAACAAACATTTGTATGGAATCAAACTGACAACAGCAACTCCGAAGATGAGACAGAGGTCTTGGGGGGCGGGGGGCGGGGCATACAGTGCATTTATGTTCACAGGGAGGAACATCTCAGACAAGGAGGGTGAGAATGGTTGTACAACGGGAAAATGTCATCCACGTCACCGAATGATACGTGGAGAAGCTGTTGAACTGGTGTGTGCTTTCCTGGTGTATTATTCTCAGCAGTGGAAATAAAATACAAAAAATAATTAAGTGAAACCAGATATTTAAAAAGGAAGACAAGGCAGCAGGCCAAAACCCAAACCCCACCTCAAGATGGTGTCTCCTCTAGGGGATGGGCCACTTACCATATTCTTGATTTCCCTCCTTGGCCAAGCAGCTCATTTACCACAAGAACCCATGGGGTGTGCCTCCTATAGGAAAAAAAAAATGTTTTACGTCACTATAAATTAAATCAAATTTATTCATAAAAATACCAGCCTTACAAGTTTTTAACACGTTCTCAAACCACAACAAACATGAATCTTCATATAGTGGTGCTGTGAGTTCACTGACACGGCTCTTCTGGCTGCAGTCTCCATAATGCCCACCGAGCGACTGGGTGGAGCCCTGAAAACTGAGAGCATTCCCTCTTTTCCTGAGGGGTCTGAGCACAAGAAGGTAGAACAAGATGCAGACAGCATTATGATTCAGTTGTGAGGGGCTGTCAACAAAGTTCATGGTAACTACTGTAATTGGCAACTCTATTGAGAGCTTGGTCAATTTTGCCCTGGGCTGGGTATAAAACAAGCCATCTTAGAAGCAAAGGAGAGAGAATCTTGCTATCCTGAAGAAAGGAGAGCCAAGGGTGGATTGCATCTTTTGGACCCAATGTTCCCTGCACACAGCACTCCTTCCACCCAAGGTCAGGAAGCTATGACAGCGTTCAGCGACAAAAATCATCACAGAGTGAGAATGTGTACTTCGCAACACTATCAAAAGCCTAACTTCTTTCAAAACCGTGTTTGATTTGCGTAGCTAGTTTATGTACCCAGGGACTCAGGTGGACGCTGAAGAAGCCCTGCATTGTAATGGGAAAGGCAGGTGGAAATGAAAATTACTAACTATAAATGAAGCTCAGGGTTGGGGAGAGGTGCTGCCCAGAGAGGTGGGGTGACTAGGAGCACATGCTGTGTGTTCAGAAGCACAGCTGCAGTGAAGTCATGCGCACAGGTACTGCCAGAAACACTGCAGATTCACTTTGTGTGTGATTGTGAATTATTTTTCAGTCATTACAAATTCAGAAATATTTTCCCCACCCCTACATACATATCGTATGGGGTGATGAACCAGCTTAAGCAGCTTTGTCCCACTGGACAGAATGAGACTACTCCTACGGTTTCTGAGGGTGTACATCTTTACAGAAGACTCACTTCTGTAGAGATTTACTGGAGGTGCTGGAGAATACGGAAAGAACCATGGACTGCTAAAACCGCCATCGGTATGGGAAGAAGTAAGGCAGAGTAACAGGGTGCATTTACAGGACAGTCTGAAGCTCATTTCCTTCTTCAACCAGTACAGGACCACCACACTCCATGGTTTAGGCAAGGCCCCGGGGAAGGAGCTGACAGCTCAGCCCAGGGAGCTGAGGCAGGACATGATCTGACCTTCACCAAAGTTAAAGTAGACACTTTCCCTCTCGTTCCCTGGGAAACGACTGAAACATCTTCACCTCCAGGCCTCAGACAAATTGGCTAAACTATTACTGTTTGTATTTGCCTTCCAATAGTTGTCAAAAGACCCTTCCCGGGTGACCTGGCCACGGAATGCAGGGTCTGTGATAAGAGCTGTATAAAAGCTTGCCTCAAATAAAGAACCAGGCCTTAGAGGCTCTTCTCCTGGAGCCCCCTGCGCCCCAACTGTGTATCCTGTCTTCTGTCTCTATTCTGTTTTCTCAATTGCAACCATGCCCCTCTCCACCCTAGTTCAATTTGTGCACTGGCTCTCGCAGGCAAGGATGGAAAGCTCTGTCTTACATACTTTGGACATATTGTCAGAAGAGACCAGTCCCTGGAGAGGGACATCATGTTTGGTAAAGTAGGGGACAGTGAAAAAGAGGAAGGCCCTCAACTAGACGGACTGACCCAGTGGCTGCATCAATGGGCTCAGGCACAGGAACAATTGTGAGAATGGTGCAGGACGGTTAAGTGTTTCATTCTGTTGTGCACAGGACACTATGGGTCAGGCTCTACAACAAGAACAAATCCATACAGAGTTAGACTGCCTCATCTTTCTCCTGTGGAGCGAATGTTGGGCTTGAACCACTGACCTTGTACTACTGCTAACCCCAGAGCTTCTTTTGGATATAGTAAACTCACTGCCACAGAGTTGATGCTAACTCACAACCACCCTATTGGAGTTATAGTTTATATTAAGTACACGGGTTCTCAAAAAATAAAATTAAATGGAAGAAAAATAGTACTAATTTGCCATGGCAAATATCTGTAAAACAGATACCAGAATAGTTCAGTATATCCTAACCTAGAGGCTTCAGATTTTTTTACAAGCCATAAATACACAAACACAGACACATTTTATATCTTGACCCAGTTCACAATATATGCTTAGCTGAAACAATATTAATGTAATAATGCAGTTGTTCTCAACCTCCCTTATGCCATGACCCTTTAATACAGTTCCTCATGTTGTGGTGATGCCCCAATCATAACACTATTTTTGTTGCTACTTCATAATTGTAATTTTGCTACTGTTATGAATCGGGCGACCCCTGTGAAAGGGTCCTTCGAGCCCAAAGGGGTTGTAACGCACAGGTTGACAACCACTGTAATAATGCTTCCCCATTGTATTTAATGCACTCTGGTATTTTTCCTCTATTTCATTTTTATGCTGAATTAATTTATGATCCGCTGAGTCTCCAGTATGAAAAATACTGTCAAGCCTTTCCTTAAGAACTTTCATAATCTGAGATTTCATCAGAAGATGTCCGTTACCCCTGTAACTCAAATTCTACACAGAATAGACCTTCCTTTTCAGGAAACCTTATTTAACATAGCCTATCTTTACCTGGAGAAATCCCACCCAGAGGAACTAGGGAGACTGCACAGGTGCAGGGAATTGCTAGAAAGAATGGCCTCGCCCTGCAAGGAGAGTCCATGAAAGGAAAAGCAGCAGCTGGAACCAAGCACTTCCAGGATAGGCGCTTAAGCCATTTGTCCTCTTTGTCAGGTGAGTTTGCTTTGCTCGATGTTATTTCTCACTAAGCCCTTGCCAAGCATCAGGTCTTCTACTCACTCTCAATATCAGCATTCGTGTCTGCCTTCCCTAGCATGCATACTGTCCTCTAGGGTATTATTGGCATCTATGATATGTAGGATGCATCTGTCTCAGCCTACACAAGTGGAAGCTCTGGGAAAGCAGGGGCTTCTGTCGGTTTTCCAACCTCTCTGTCCCCAGAACATTGAAGGAAAAAAGTGTGGCAATGAATAAGCACTAATTACTTATTTGCCATCAACTTGTTTGGTTTTTTTGATGGCAGAGAGTTTGGAGTTTTGTTGTTTTTGCTGTTGAAATACTTAATTACTGGTGTATATATCCCCTTACTAAAGATTCTGTTCATCTTCTTCCTTTCCTTCCACCCTATACATATCAAAGCCTACCAATTCTTCAAGACAGCTCAAGTCATCTTCAGTTGGCAGAGAACTTACTCGTCACAAACCACAGTCCCTTGATCTAAATCCTTTACTTCTAAGAAGCATAACAAACGTGTATACTTACGATATAGAGGCATCCAAACCAAAAAAGCAAACTCACTGCCATCGAGTGTATTGTGACACACACACCCCGCCCCCCATGAACCCACAGGACAAGGTCTGTGGGTTCCCAGGTCTTTCCCCCATGGAGTGGCTAGTGGTTTCCAACTGCTGACCTTGCATTAGCAGCCCAACACATAACCCACTACGCCACCAAAGCTCCGGGAATTCCGACCAGCTTGGCTTACTCTGACACATGCAGTATCCAAATAGTCTGTGAAAGACCATGTGAGCGCTGGCATCTAGCAGGTGCTCAGTAAGTGTTATCCTTTTTTGCCTGCTTTCCTTATAAAGGGTTTTTCTTCTCGACAACATTGTAACAGCCTGAAGGAGAGGATTTGTATCTGAATTATCTACTCTTTCTCCCACCCAAGTCCCTTACAGATGACAGGCACTCAACAAAAATTCCAAAGGAAATATAGAAAGAAAGTGGGATGGTTGAAGGACTACCTACTGGTGGGCATCCCTAAATCAATTAGTGAAAGTGGACCTTCTTTTTAAGCAAAACAAAAACACCAGCGTGTTGCCTGCCATCCAGGTGGCTCTGACTCACCCTGACCCAGTGTGCTACAGCGTAGAACTGCCCCACTGGGTGTTCTTGGCAGAAGCAGCCCCATGCTTTTCTCCTAGGGCACCACTGGGTAGGGGCAAACTGCCAACAGTCTGAATCACCCAGGGACGTGTACAAGTATCCTACTACCCTTGCCAATTAAGACCATGGTAGGCTAGATATCTGAAACGTTTTTGTGGCATTATAAAATCACCATTTGGAAGCTATCATATTAATAATTCAGCTAAGAAACATCACTCAAAAAAAACCCCAAAAGTATGTATCATATGATTAAAATCTAAGGGAGGCGGGAGGAATGTCATGGAAGTTGGAAAGCAGACTGAGAAGATCAGGAAGCAATGCAGGAAAAGACATAAACTCTGAAGTCATGGACACGCAACCTGAAACCCTAGATGGCCACTACGTAGCTGTCTGATCTCAGAACGTGCTGAACATATTTGCGCCGCAGGTATTTTGAAGGGGAACCCTGGAGGCTTAGTGGTTAGGAGTTGTGCCACAAGCCACAACGTGTGCAGCTCGAAACCACAAGCTGCTCTTTGGGAGAACGACAGGCTTTCTACTCCTGCACACAGTGACAGTCTCAGAAACTCAAAGGGGCAGTCCTACCTGTCCCAGGGGTCTCTATTAGTGGGCTTCGACTCTATGATGGCTGTTATTGTATGTTTGGAGAGGTATTTTGAAAATAACATATATACAACATCTAATGGCACAGAACAAGCACTCAATAACTGTACCACTGCGGTGATACGTTTTCTGTATGATTCTCCATGTTGTCCAACGATCACTTTAGAAATTCATAATGACTTTAATGTACACAAATTTCTGAATCCAGATTAAGCTAGGTTTGGGCCTTGAATTTTTCAACCCAGTTATCTAAGCTATCTCACAAATGACCAGGTCTATTTCCCTCTCAGCGAGACAAAGTGAAAAGTTCGAGGGAAAACTACCTTTAAGTCCTCCCAGATACTGAGGCACCCCAAATCCTGACATACCATGTGCCTTATGCACTTTGTGGTAATAATTTGTGGTAAGAATTAATACCTAACTAATCCCTAGGCGTTAAGAGACTGAAGATGTCCCAAAAGGACAGTTCTTGCAAGATGACAGTCTGCTCCATTTTCCCCACTCCTCCCTTGGGTGCAGTCCCTCACGTGTCTGGATTCTGTGAACCACTGCGGGGTCCCACAGAACTCATGAAAGTCAGAGGAACTTTCTCACACGGTAGTGAGGGCTGTTCAGTTCAAAGTCTGAAGATCAAGCAGGGGTAAGCCGGAGGCTGGCTCCAGAGGACACACTCCACTCCTGGCTCTCACCAGTGATGAGATGACACCCTGCATCTGAAAAAACAAACCATGGCTCACTGCCATGGAGTCATTTTTGACTCATCGTGAACCTACAGCACTGACTGGAACATCCTCTGAGTTTCTGAGACTATAGTACTTGACAGGAGTACACAGTCTATCGCTCTCCCTGGGAGCTGGCTGATGATTTTGAACTGCTGACTAACAGAGGTGAGCTGCCCAAGGCATAACCACTATGCCACCTGGGCTTTCTTCTATAGGTGGGCTCATGTTATATGCAGCAGGATGGTAATGCAGGGAATCCTATTCACAATTTCTCACAGGTGAATCCTTTCTCTTGCCCCACCTTCTTGCCACACAATGCAGGGAGAGGTCTAGTGCGGATTACATGGTACAAATTTCACCCAAATGTAATAATCAATCTACTCTCTTGCCTGGACTGCATCTTACTTATGCACATATGACCTGGGCTTCTGGCAGCATGTTCCAGTAGACATTGGCCTCCTATTCATCTGAGTCAGGCAGACTTTTCCCAGGGCCACTCCAGAAGCAGTTTGTATTCCAACTCTCAGCTGTAGTGTAATATTCCTCACATCCATTCAAAGTAACAGTGACCAAGATAACGAATCGGCAGCAACTCAATGGCAGTTTGGTTTCAGTTTGGTGGTCCAATTCTCAGGCTCTTCTAAAGTCAAATCTTAACCTCATCCTATTTGTTAGTAGATAATGCCCTCGAAGATGGAGCAATAGCCACAGGCGTATGAAATCCAAAATTATAATATAGCACATAAGGGATTATGGCTGGAAGGGCCATATTAGCTGGGTATAACTCATACTTCTATTCAATGTGACATCAAACTCTCTCTCAGCTAAAGTCAGTTATATTTAACATGCATGACATTTTTAAAGTCAAGAAAGTTCTCCGGGAAGTTAACAAACAAGCTTATCACAAAGTGCAAATTAATTCACATACGTAAGGCATGTTTATGTCACAGAATTTTTAAATACCACACAGGATTTAAGGGAGACCTGGTAGTACAGTCATTGAGCCCTCAGCTGGTAACCATAAGGACAGCAGTTTGAGCCCATTAGCCACTACACAGGAAAAAGTTACAGCCTAAGAAATGCTGTAGGGCTTCGCTGTGAGTCTGAATCAACTCGAAGACAGGGGGTTTATCAAGGATTTGTGGAGACCAGGTCACTTAATAATAGCAAGTGCTGACAAGGATATAAAGAATTGAAACCCTTATACGCTGTGGGTGGAAAAGTAAAATTGCATGTCTATTTTGCAAAACAGTTCCTCAAAATGCTCAACATAAACCATACACCCAACAAGAACCTAATAATAAATATATATATATAATTTTACACTACACAAATTACTCAATCATAAAATGGGCAAAGAACTTGAATATTAGACATTTTTCTGAAGATATTCAAATAGCCACCAACTACATGAAAAGATGTGTAACATCATTAGCCATTATAGAAATACAAATCAAAATCACAATGAGATTCATTTCACGCTAACTAACATGAATATGCAGATGGCACAACGTTGATTTGAAGTGCTAACTGATGAAAATTAAAGACTGAGGTGCCGAAGGGATCAAGGAATAAAAAAATCATATCATTGTGAATGAGGGGGAGTGTGGAGTGGGGACCCAACGCCCATCTGTAGGCAAATGGACATCCCCTTATGGAAGGGTAGCAGGGAGGAGATGAGCCAGTCAGGGTGCAGTGTAGCAACAATGAAACATACAACTTTCCTCTAGTTCCTAAATGCTTCCTCCTCCCCCAGCTATCATGATCTCAATTCTACCTTACAAATCTGGCTAGACCAGAGGATGTACACTAGTACAGATAGGAACCGGAAACACAGGGAATCCAGGACGGATGAACCCTTCAGGACCAGTGGTGAGAGTGATGATACTGGGAGGGTGAAAGGAGGGTGGAATGGAAAGGGGGAACCGATTACAGGGATCTACATTTAACCTCCTCCCTGGGGGACGGACAATAGAAAAGTGGGTGAAGGGAGACATCAGACAGTGTAAGATATGACAAAATAATAATTTAAAATTAGCAAGGGTTCATGAGGGAGGGGGGAAGAGGGAAGGAGGGGGAAAATGAAGAGCTGATGCCAGGAGCTTAAGTGGAGGGCAAATGTTTTGAGAATGATGAGGACAATGAATGTACAAATGTGTTTTACACACTTGATTTATGTATGGATTGTGATAAGAGTTGTATGAGCCCCCAATAAAATGATTAAAAAGCAACAGACTACAACCTTCAGTATGGATTACAATTCAATGTAGAAAGCAAAAATCCACAGAGACCAATACACAACATGGAAAAAAATGGAGAAAAGAATGGAGTTGTCAAGGATTTCATTTCCCTTGCTTCAACCATCAATGCTCTTAGAAGCACCAGTCAAGAAATCAAATCACACATGGCATTGGAAAAATCTGCCACACAAGACCTCTTTAGAGCACTGAAGGCCAGGATGTCACTGTGAAGACTGTAAAGCAAGTCAATGAATCTGCGATGGCCTCATATGCATGCACAAGCTGGACAATGAATAAAATGACCAGAGAACTGATGCAGCTGAATTATGGTGCTGGCAAAGAATACAGAAAGTACAATGTAACCCTAGAAGAACAAATAAAGCTATCATGGAAGCAGTACAGCCAGAATACTCCTTAGAAGCAAAGATGGCAACACTTGCTTCACATACATGTTCTCAGGAGGGACCAGTCCCTGGAGAAGGACATCATGCTTGGTAGAGTCATCAAAAAAGAGGTAGATGTTTACCAACATGTTGGCCCTGGGGGCACCTTATAGCTACCATATGAACAATGTGTTCAAATATAACAATGTTTAGGATGGTACAATTCTGGGCAGCATTTTGTTCCTTCTCTATATAGTTGGCTATAAATTGGAACAGATTCAACAGCACCTAGAAACAACACATTACGGTAAAAAAAAAAACGTATTTTTTAATGTTTTTAACAGAAAATAACAAATTTTGGGAAGAATGTGAAAAAATGGAAACCTTACCCACTGCTGGTAGGAATATAAAATGGTACGGCCACTGTGGAAAACAATGTGGTAGTTCTTCCACAAACTAAAACTAGCCTTGTCACACCCACACTCGTACCCATGCTCATACCCACACCCACATCCCTGCCCATGCCCATGCCCATGCCCCCCCACACACACACCCATACCCCATACCGATGCTAATGCCCATACTCACGCCCAAATCTACTGCCATTACATCAATTCCAACTCATAATGACCATATATAGGGTTTCTGAGTTTTTGTAAATATTTTCAGGAGCAGAGAATGCCATCTTTCTCTCACAATGACTGAGGTTAGCAGTTCAGCATTTACCCAACATGCCACCAGGGCTCCTGATAACTACCACATGTCCCAGCAAGTCCACTTCTAGATATATTCCCAAAAGACTTGAAAGCAGCGGTTCAAACAGAGACCTGTACACCTATTCTTTACATTACTATTTATAATCGCCAAAAGGTGAAAGCAACCTAAATGTCCATCACCAGATGAATGGATATACAAAATGTAATACATGCATACAATGGGATACTAGTCAGCCAGTAGGGAAAATGAAGTTTGACAAATGTTACAATATGCAAGATGGTTGTCCAGGTAGAATCGCTCGCCCAGTGCTCCTGCTGTTAGACCAGAAAATTAAGAAGGGCATGGGAAGCAAGCTTGAGGAGAAAGCAATAGGACCTATGGTTCCAGAAGGATTTGGGGAAGGTGGTGGTGGAAGAAGGGAGCAGTGAGCAAAGAGCATCATAGACAGGGGAACAACTAGGAAAGTAAAATGAGGAGGACTTAAGAGATCCTGAAGCAATAGCAATCTAGCTGAGAGAAATTACTAAGAGGCAAAAGAAGGGTGAGCATGATGGTGGGACAGGAGGAAGGTAAAAGGAAACAAAGGAAAGATCTAGGAAGCAACACTATAAACACAGATATAAAGATAGGTGTGAACAAATATAAATACATTAATTCATAAAATAGAGGTAATGGACTATGTACATATATTTACATAGCAATATACTGATGCAGTGGACAGACTTTGGGTCTCTGCTCAAGCCCTGCCTCAATGCAAGAACACTTTGTTCTCACAAACTGGGATTCAGTGATGCTCACCCTTCCTGCACAATCGTGGAAGACAAAATGGGTGCAAAAGCAAATGTGGTGAAGAAAGCTGATGGTGCCTGGCTATTGGGGTCTTAAAGGCCTGAAAGTAAACAAGTGGCCATCTAGCAGAGAACCAACAAGCCCGCATGGAAGAAGCACACCAGCAGCCTGTATGATCATGAGGTGTCTACAGGATCGGATAACAGACATCAGAAGACCCAAAACAAACAAAGAAAAAACTATATTGTTGATAACAAGGGGAGGTCGGAGCAGAGATCCAAAACCCATTTGTGGACAATGGGATATCCCCTCATAGAAGGGTCACCAGGGTACAGTATAGCACCGATGAAACACATAATATTCCTTTGGTTCTTTGAGGCTTCCTCACCCTCCACTATCATGACCCCAGTTCCTACCTTTCGATGAAGGCTATGCCAGAACATGTACATAGGTAGACCTAAGAGCACAGGACACACAGAATCCAGGAACAGGAATGGGAGTATTGATACCAGGAAGGAGAAGAGGGGGAAAGGATCGAAATGACCAACACATAACCACACACCCTCAGGGTAGGGAGTGGGGAGACAGAGGTTGGTATAAGATATGAAAATAGTATGAATTTATAACTTATCAAGGACCCACCAGTGGGTGGGAGGGAGGGAGGGGGGAAAGAGCTGATATCAAGGGTTCAAAGGGAAAGTAAATGTTTACAAAATAATGATGGCAACATGTGTACAAATATGCTTGATACAATTGATGTATGTACAGATTGTTATTAGAGCAGTAAGAGCCCCCAATAAAACGGTCTTAAAAATTAATCCTCAAACCAAAAATATCTCTAGAGATCTCTTAAAACCAAACAATAGCTTGGTTTAACTATGTTTTTTAAAAGATCTCTCTGAAATAACAAAATCCAGTAGCAAATTGACAGATTTTGCCAACAGACTTGAGGAGGCAGAGAATCACACCAGTGACCTAGAGGATAACCAAGCAGACCTCAGCAAATGGGAAAGGTAGTCAAATAAGATAATCATTGAAGATGAAGAGAAACTGAGAGCCATGTCTGATGCTATGAAGAGGAAGAATGTTAGAATAATTGGACTACCAGAACAAGACACGGCAAAGAAGTCAACAGCAAAAATAGCAAGGGAATTCTTAGAGGAAAGCTTCCCCAGCTTAGTAAATGAAAATCAGGCCACCATTCAGGAGACTGAAAGAACACCAACCAGAGTGAATCACAAGAAGAAGTTACCAAGACACACAATTGTCAAATTATCCAACTATGAGGAAAAGGAGATCATAAAAGCAGCTAGTGAAAAGCAAAGAGTCATGTATAAAGGTACCCCAGTAAGAGTACGTTCATACCTATCAGCGGAAACGATGAAGAGGAGGAAGGAATGGAGTAAGATATTCCAAAAATTGAAAGAAAACAATGCAAACATAAGAATACTTTACCCGGTCAAATTATCTATTATGATAGATGGAGAAGTAAGAGTCTTCCCATACAAGGACAACCTCAAAGAATACATATTAAAAAAAAAACCCAGCCCTACAAAAGATCCTTGCAAATCCAATATGGGCAGAAGATCAACACTGACGGAGGTTCAAATAAGAGACCATCACATAGAACAACTCCGCTATAGGCCGACAAAGAGGAAACAGCCCCCAGAATAGCATTTGGCTCAATAGTGGAAAGAAGGCAAACATAAACCACACACACAACACAAGCAGTTAAGATAGATAGGTAAGAAAACACCCAACACAAAAAGTACAAGATGACATCACAGAGTCCACAAATGGAATGTAATAACACTGAATATCAATGGCCCAAACTCAGGCATTAAAAGGCAGAGGCTAACAGACTGGCTCAGAAAACATAACCCATCGATCTGCTGCCTACAGGAGACACATCTCAAGCTTGCAGACAAAAACAGATTGAGAATTAAAGGCTGGAGAAAAATATACAAAGCAAGTGGCAATGCAAAAAAAAAAAACCAGGGGTAGCGACCTTAATATCTGACCAAATTGACCTCAAGATACAGGCCATCACAAGAGACAAGGAGGGGCACTATATAATGCTCAAAGGAACATTAGACCAAGAACCAGTTAGCATAATAAATATATATTCGCCTAACGAGAGACCTGCGAAATTTGTAAATCAAACACTCCAAAAGATGAAAAAAGAAATCACAGGCTCAACAATTATAGTTGGTGACTTTAATACACCACTCTCTGAAAAAGACAGATCATTGGGAAAGAAACTCAACAAGGAGGTTACAGATCTAAACAGTACAATTGGACGACTTAACTTGATAGATATTTTCAGAGCCTTCCACCCACATGCAAAAAGAAAATTCAAATTCTTTTCAAGCCCACATGGTACATATTTGAAAACAGACCACATGCTGGGACACGAGTTGAACTCGAGTAAATTCAAGCACAAAGAGATTATACAGACATTTCTCTCTGATCACTGTGACATAAGCCTGGAAATTAACAGAAGGATGGTGGAGAAAACAAGGGCAAACAATTGAAGGATGAACAATTCTCTATTGCAAAAGGTGTGGGTATTGACCCAGATCAGAGATAAAATCAGGAAGTTTCTAGAAACCAATGAACAAAAAGACGACATACCAAAAACCTTTGCGATACAGCAAAAGCATTTATCAGAGGAAGACTTATAGCAATAAATGTACACATGAAAAAAGACTCGTGGATGACATGCTGGCACAAAACTTAAACCAATTGGAACAGAGTCAACAGAACAACCCTACTAATAGCAAGAGGATAGATATAATCAAAATCAGAGCTGAGTTACAGGAGAGGGAAAACAAGAAAACTATGGGAAGAAATTAATGCAGCTAAAAGTTGGTTCTTTGAAAGAATTAACAGAATTGATAGACTGCTGGCAAATCTAACCAAAGAAAGTAAGGAACAAATGACAATTGCAAAGGATGAGGGATGAAACAGGGGACATTACAATGGACCCTAATGAAATCAAAAGGATAATTACACAGTACTATGAAGGCCTATACTCTAACGAATTCAACAATTTGGAAGACATGGGCAAATATTTGGAAACACAATCCTTCCTTAGACTATCCAAGATGGATGTCAAGAACCTCAACAGACCCATATCTATGGAAAAAATAAACAAGGTTATCAAGGGATCACCAACCAAAATCCCCCGGGACAGATGGCTTCACAGGATAATTCTATCAAGTATTCAGGGAAGAACTGACACCAAGTCTATACAAACTCTTCCAAACATAGGAAAAGACAGAAAACTCCCAAACTCTTTCTATGAAGCTAGTATAACTCTGATATGTAAAACAGGCAAAGATCCCACAAGAATTGAGAACTACTAACCAATATCATTAATGAACATTGATGCAAAAATCTTGAACAAAATACTGACCAATAGAATACAAAAGCATATTAAAAAAATAATTCGCCGTGACAAAATGGGATCCATACCAGGGATACAGAGATGGTTTAACATACAAAAGACCATGAGCATTATTCACCACATTGGCAGGAAAAACGATAAATACCACATGATACTATTGATAGATGCTGAAAAAGCATTTGACAACATCCAACACGCATTCCTGTTTAAGACACTCAAGAAGATAGGAATAGAAGGAAAATTCGTTAATATTATAAAAGCTATATATGAAAAAAGCAACAGCCAACGTGGTAGTTAACAGAGAAAAGATAAAAACAATTCCACTGAAAAAGGGAACCACATAAGGATGTCCTTGTCCCCAGTCTTATTTAGCATTGTACTGGAGGTCCTAGCTAACAACATAAGACAAAGGAAAGATATTAAAGGTATTTATCTGGGGAAGGAAGAGGTGAAATTAACATTATTCGCAGACAATATGATTCTATACATCGAAGATCCCTTAAACTCCACAAATGGAGTGTTAGAAGCAATAGAGGAATATGGCTGAATGGCAAGATACAAAATCAACAAACAGAAATCTATTGGGCTGCTCTACACATCAGACAAGATCACAGAAGAGATGATTAAAAAGGTAGTACCCTTTACTATTAGGCAAGCACAAATTGAAATATATAGGGATATGCCTGACTAAAAATATGAAAAATTCTATGAGGAAAATTATAAAGCACTACTACAAGAAACCAAGAATGACCTCAACAAACGGAAGAACCTCCCATGCTCGTGGATTGGCACACTCAGTATAGTAAAGATGTGAGTTCTGCCCAAGGCACTCTATAAGTTCAATGCTATCTCAATACGAATACCATCATACTTCTTCAAAGCACTGGAAAAACCGATTACGAACTTCATATGGAGGGGGAAGAATCCCAGAACTAGCAGAAAACTCAAGAAGAAGGATAAAGTGGGAGGGCTGCTCTATCTGACTTTAGCACATACTATACAGCCACAGTAGTGAAAACAGTGTGGTACTGGTATAACGACAGATATTCAGACCAAAGGAAAAGAGCTGAGGACCCAGAAATAAAATCATCAGCATACAGGCAACTGATCTTTGAAAAGGGCCCAAAAAAAATAGTAAATGGGAAGCAGATGCCCTCTTCAATAAAGGGTGCTGGAAAATATGTGGAGAAAAATGAAGCAAGACCCTTACCTCACTCCATGCACAAGAATAAACTCAAGGTGGATCAGAGATCTTGAGATAAAAACCCAAACAATTAGGGCCATTAATGAGGGAATTAGGACAAACCTGAGAACCTTGGCACAGGGAACACATAGGCTATCAGAAATAGGGAAGGATGCAAATACAGAGGAGTCACAAATAGACAAGTGGGATATACTGAAGATAAATCACCTGTGTACATCGAAAGAATTCACCAAGAGAGTAATAAGAGAGCCCACCGACTGGGAAAACAGCTTTAGAAATGACACATCAGACAAAGGCCTTATTACTAAAATCTACAATACTTTCCAGGCTTACAATAAGAAAAAAAACTAACTGCCCACTGAGGAGGTGGGCAAAGGACCTAAACAGAAATTTCACAGTCTGAAACCCGAATGGCCAATAAACATGAGAAAATGTTCCCGATCATTAGCCATAAGCAAAATGCAAATTAAAACAACTATGAGGTACCACCTAACACCCTCAAAGATAGCCCAATTCAAAAAATCAGAAAGCAACAAATGTTGGAAGGGCTGTGGTGAGACAGGAGCTCTCATCCACTGCTGGTGGACCTGTAGGTATGTACAGCCACTATGGAAATCGATTTGGTGGTTTCTCAAACAGATGGAAATAGAGATACTATATGACCCAGCAATACCCCTACTGGGCATATACTCAAAAGAGGCAAGAAACACACCAAGGCCAGACATCTGTGCTCCAATGTTCATTGCGGCACAGTTCACAATTGTAAGGAGTTGCAAACAATCCAAATTTCCATCAACAGACGAATGGATTAAAAAACTGTGGTACTTGCATACAATAGAGTACTATGCATCGCTAAAAAGCAGTGATGAATGCATGAAGCATATCACCACATGAAGAGAAGTGGAGGAAATCATGCTAAGTGAAGTAAGCCAAGCACAAAAGGACAAGTACAACATGAGTCTGCTGAGGTAAGTTTATTTTTTTTAAAAGAAAAGAAAATGCGAAAGAAGCACAGGGAAAAAGCTACTGTATACAAACACTCCAAGGGTGAGGTCCAGGGAGTATAGCAGGGACCAAACCAAATCCAGGGGTATATATGATAGCCAACTAAAAAGTGGGGGTTGGGGGAAGGAAAGAGCGGGAAAAACAGATGTGTAGTGGGGAAATAGGGCACTGACCCACCCAAGGGCAGGGTATTGTTTGTGTCTCCACAGGGAAACAGGGATCAGACCTAAATCCAGGGTTCCGGATGCGAATGCAACATGCTGGCATGAAAAGGGGAGTCAGTGGAGGAGCCTGAGGGCTCAGCCTCCATACCAGCCACGTGGAATACTGTCCTTCCCCCCAGCAGAATTTAGTTTAGAGAAGGCACGGAAGCTGCAGATAGAGGAGAGGGACATGTCTGATCAGAGCACATGGGAGCAAATGAAAGAGGAGGAAGAGAGAGTAGAGCACATCCTGGCCCACCAGGCCTGGAGGACAATATCCCCGCTCTGAACAGCCAATGAACAGAGTAGACCATATGGCTGATCCCACTATGAAGCACGACGCCCCTCGCTGACCCATGGCCCTATGGGAGACAACACTGGAGACTCAGTGTTGGGATTGGCCCAGATTGACCCCACGACACTGAGGCAAAACACTAAAGGCATGAGAGAGAGCAACTAGGGGAGCAGAGCAGGAGCTCCCGAGGGAGTGCAAAGGATAGACTCTGGGGCCAGAGCATGGCACCCCATCAGACTTGATTGGAGGACACACCTAGAGGTAAAAAAATCAAACCTTGATCTATTTACAGGTCTTTCTTTCTTTTAAAAATTTTAAATTTTTTTTCTTTTTCATTAATTAACTTATTCTTTTATGGGCCATTTTCTTTTTTGTTGTCATCGTTGTGTTCTCTTTTGTCGCTTTGTCTTGCTATGCCTTGTTTTTTGGTGCATATATATATATATAGATATGCAGATCTATCTAGATAAAATAGGCTGGATGAACAGTCTGGCAGAGAAAACAATGGGACCGATGGTTCTGGGGGACATGGGAGAGGGGGAGAGGGGTAAGGAGGTGGTGTTGACCAACCCAGGGACGGGGGAGCAACAAGTGATCCAAAATCAGTGAGTGGCCTGGTAGGGATTCAGCAAGGGCAATGTAACCAAGAAAAATTACTGAAACCCAAATGACGACTGAACATGATAGTGGGACAAGAGGAAAGTAAAAGGAAATACAGGAAAGAATAAGGAGACAAAAGGTATTTATAGCGGTCTAAATACAGGCATGTACATATGTAAATATATTTATATAGGATGGTGGGGAAATAGATCTATGTGCATATATTTAGAGGTTTAGTATTAAGGCAGCAGATGGACACTGGACCTCCACTCAAGTTTACTCAATACAAAACACTTTGTTCTATTAAGTTGGCATTCCATGATGCACACCTTCCCAACATGATCACTGAAGACAAATGTACGCATAAGCATCTGTGGTGAAGAAAGCTGATGGAGTCCGGCTATCAAAAGATCGGTCTTAAAGGCTTGCAGGTAAATAAGCAGCCATATAGCTTAGAAGCATCAAAGCCCACACAGAAGAAGCACACCAGCCTATGTGACCACGAGGTGTAGAAGGGACCAAGTATCAGACATCAAA
This sequence comes from Tenrec ecaudatus, assembly GCF_050624435.1. Lineage (NCBI taxonomy): Eukaryota > Metazoa > Chordata > Mammalia > Afrosoricida > Tenrecidae > Tenrec > Tenrec ecaudatus. The sequence goes on from NC_134546.1 coordinate 53,315,287, forward strand.
GAACAAAAAATCCTATCACTGGGTGCCCACCTTCCCGATCACTGAAGACAAATGTGTGCATAAGCAAATGTGGTGAATAAAGCTGATGGTGCCCAGCTCTCAAAAGATATAGCATCTGGGGTCTTAAAGGCTTGAAGATACACAAGCAGCCATCTAGCTCAGAAGCAACAAAGCCCACATGGAAGAAGCACACCAGCCTGTGTGACCACGACATGTCAAAGGGAGCAGGTATCAGGCATCAAAGAACCAAAAATCTATCCTTGTAAATGAGTGTGAGTGCAGTGTAGAGACTCAAAGCCCATCTGTAGGCAACTGGACACTCCCTTACTGAAGGGTTGTGGGGAGGAGAAGAGTCCGTCAGGATGCAGGGTAGCAATGGTGAAACATACAACTTTCCTCTACTTCTTAAATGCTTTCTCTCCCCACTATCATGATCCCAATTCTACCTTACAAATCTGGCTAGACCAGAGGATGTACACTGGTACAGACAGCAAATGAAAACAGGGAATCCAGGACAGATGACCACTTCAGGACCCGTAGTGAAAGTGGCAAATACCTGGAGGGTGGAAGGAAGGTGGGGTCGAAAGGGGGAACTGACTACAAGGATCTACGTATAACCTCCTCCCTGGGGGATGGACAACAGAAAAGTGGGTGAAGGGAGACGTCGGACAGTGTAAGAAATGACAAAATAATAAAATTCACGAATTATGAAGGTTTCATGAGGGAGAGGGGAGCAGGGAAGGAGGGGGAAGATGAGGAGCTGATATTAAGGGCTCAAGTAGAAAGCAAATGTTTTGAGAAAGATGATGGTAACAAATGCACAAATGTGCTTGATACAATGGATGGATGTATGGATTGTGATAAAAATTGTACGAGCCCCCAATAAAATGATTTAAGAAAAAAACAAAAAAGAACACTCTTGAGCCTTATGCTCTTTTAAGAATTATCTGTATGAGAGCTCATTAAAAGGAAGCTGAAGGTGGCAAGGTGGCAGTGAATGTATGGTAATGGGGAAGGGATCACCTAGAAGCGGAGGAGAATGATGGTTCTACAACCAGAAGGCTCCAATCAGTGCCCCCAAATAGTACATTTAGAAATGGTTGGATCAGTGTACGTTTTGTTGTGTATGTTCTAAATAACAAATTAATAGACTGTATACAGTGGAACAGAATTCCCATATGACCCAGACATTCCACTCCAAGTAATCCCCACAGGAAAACGAAAACTCTGTCCACATTAAAACTTACACATGAGCCTTCACAGCGGCATTACTCATCATAGCCAAAGCAGGGCAACGCCATGTGCTGTAGCCTTGCAATGACACACAATTCCACTAATAACAAGGAGCAAGCGACAACATGGGAGAACCCTGAAAACATTCCAAGTGAAAGAAGCTAAGCACAAAAACTCAATATCGTACTGATTCTACTTAGGTGGAATGCCCAGAAGAGGCAAGTCCACAGGGATAGAAAGTAAATTAGAGGTTGCCTGGAGCTGGGGGAGAAGTCCTTGGATGTTGTAAACAATTTAAGCATTCAACTACTCACCCAGCAGTGCCTGGGAAGAAATGCCTGGTCGTCTAATTACAAAGGATCCTAGGGAGAGCAGTTCAGCTCTGCACCCATGGAGTTGCCGTCAGAAGAAATGGACTCTGGGCAGCTGCTTTGGTTTGGGTTTAGGGGGCCGGGCAGAGGGATGGGTGGCCAAGAATGGAAGTGCGGTTTCCTTCAGAGGTGTCAAAAATGTTCTCAGAGTAAATTATGTGGATTCACCACTTGTGAATACAATAACCAAACCAAAACCAAACTCACTGCCATCGAGTCAATGCCAATCACAGTAACTCAAAAGCACTCATGCTAGTTCTTTGAAAAACCTAGAACCCGGGTCGGAAGGAAAGGGAGAGGAGTTTCCATTATGGATGACAGAAAATTCTGGAAGCAAATAGTGGTGATGTGTGCACTGAGCCTAATTAATGCTATTGAAGTGTGCGTGTAAAAAGAAAACGTGAGGTGATAAGTGCTTATTATATACGAGAGGGGTCAAAAAAATTGGTGAGAAAATGGAATTAAAAGGAAAAGGGATGCATTTTACACAACAAAAAAAGGCACGGAAATGTATTTCTCAATAAAGCTGTTTTCTTTTTAAAAAGGAAAAAAGCTTTCTCCTAACCCAGAATTTCAAACATTTCAATCATTCAATTATTACCATTGTATGTGCCATAACTAAGCACCCCACATACTATTATTTACATCATATTTTTCTTTAAATAGAATCAGTTTTTCACTGAAGTTTAAAGGTTCTCTTATAACCTCTATAGGAATTATCAGGTAATATAACAAATAATAATGTGGCAAAATAGTGATGTTATTGCTGTTACTTGCTGTGGAGCCGATTCAAATAAATAAAAGCTGGAAGACGCTGGGCTCAAGAAGACAATGGCCAACAAGAAAATGCAGCACAGTCAGAAGACATCAGTCAGGCAGAAATGAACACCAGGACTGCCTGGGCTCCCACTCTCTGAACACGCCTATGGTGAACAGAATTCTCATCTTACCCTGCCCGGTAGGGCCAGGATGCCAGGAGACACCTGAGAACCCTGGAGAAGGGAATGTAAGATTGGTGCCAGGTGAGGTCTCTCTGTCTCTCTCTCTCTCTCTCTCTGTCCCCCGCCCCCTTTGATCTGAATTTGGATAAGTGTGTTCTGAAAAGGTAGGCAGGTAAGCTGGCCCAAAGTGAGAAAGCAGCCTGATCGCAGCAATAGGCTGCAGTGGTTGAGCACGTGGCTGCTAACTGAAAGGTCCACAATTCAAACCCACTAGCTTCTATAGCAGCACCGCTCAACCTATGGGTTGCGACGCCCTTGGGGGTCAAACGACCCTTCCTCAGGGATCACCCAATACACCACAGTAGCAAAATCACTGTTATGAAATAGCAACAAAAATAATTTTATGGTTGGTGGTCGCAAGGTTGAGAACCACTGCTCTATTGGAAGAGTCCTGGTGGTGTAGTGGTTTCAAGGTGGGCGACTAACTGCAAGGTCAGCAGTTCAAAACTGCCAGGCAGCCAGCTTGTGGAAGAGAGGTGAGACTTTCTATGCCACTCTGGAGAACTCACAGGAGCAGTCAGTCCTGTTCTGCCCTATAGGCTCTCAATGAGTCTTGATGGCAATGAATTTGTTTTTAAAGTCTCTATAAGATAGAAAGATGAGGCTTTCTACTCCTGTAAAGAGCTACAATCTCAAAAACCCAGAGACAATTTGACCATGTCCTATGGGGTCGTTATGGGTCAGAATCGGCTGGACAGCAGTGAGTGAGAGAACTCTATAGGTCACTATGGGTCAGCCTTGACGTGATGGCAGTGAATTTGAGTTCCGGAGCTTCAGCATGGCAGAAAGATGTAGCAGCCTGCTTCCATCAAGCGCACCGTCTGGGAACCCCGGGGAGGCAGTTCTACTGTCCTATGGTGTAGCTATGAGCCAGAATCAACTCAGTGTCAGCAGGTTTGCTCTTTAGACCTAGCTAAAGCTAAGACAGTGCTTCTATGGATTGTTGTCATGTTTGCCATGATGTTGTAGGGAAAAGGAGGTTTACAATCACAGGTTCTCTCCAATATTCACTGTATCTATTACCCAGATTTTCATCTTCTCTGACGCAAAATTTGAGTATTTGCCTTCTCAAGTCCGGTACTTTAAGTACTGCTGTGGTAGGCATACTCAAGCCATCAATAATTTTTCACATCTTTGCTAAATGGAAAATGAATGTGTCATGTTAAAAAATGAATGTTTTATGAACCTACAGAGACCGAAAATAGAATAAGGGTTTCTGGGGTACAATGGTCGGGGTGGCAAAAGGGAGCTGAAGTCAAGGAGCACAAGAAAGATAAACATGTTTTCAAACTGAATGCCGTCGCAATTGTGCAGTACTGCTTGATGTGATTGAACTATGAAATGTTATCTGAATTAGCTCCCAATAAAATGGTTTTGTGAGGGGGGGAAAAACACGAATCTTTTAAAGAGTAATATAGATACTATTGTAAATTACCTAATGAGGTTTTTGGTTGTAATCACTCCCATATAGAGCTATGAATATTCTCAAGCAAGAAGAATTTTACTCTCCCAAAAAACTGGAATGCCTAACTGAAAATATCAAAACTACCGCTTTCCCAATACTGTATCAAAAACAGGTAAAACACATACTGCTATCTTTTATATATATAAGTATATAATTTTATTGGGGGTTCTTATAGCTCTTGTAACCATCTATACATCAATTGTATCAAGCACATATGTACAATTTGTACATATGTTGCCTTCATCATTTTCAAAATATTTTCTTTCTGCTTGAGCTCTTTTTTCCCCTCCAACCCTCATGGACCCCTGATAAATTATAAATTATTATTTTCCTATCTTACAACTGCTATCTCCCTTCGTCCACATTACTGTTGTTTGTCCCCGAGTAGGGAGAGTACTGTGCGTCATTGTAGTCGGTTCCCTGTTTCTCCCCCTTCTCCCCATATTCTCATGCATGGTATCGCTACTCCCACTGCTGTTACTGAGTGGTTTATCTGTTCTGATAACTTTCTTAATGGAAATGATATGGTGCCTGAGAGTTTCTCCAAAACTGTTGTCTAGTGGAGGACAGGACTGCCTATGTATCAGCATTTATTCAAATCCAGAGGCTGGCACAGGGCAACGCAGCATAGGTTTTGAAATTTGCCATACTAAAGAATTTTTGAACACCATAGAAAATGAAGCGGATTTATTAATTTACCTTTGTTGCGCCAGCCATATTGTAAGCAATATCAGAAATGCCCATTTCACAGTGGATATCGAATTAGATTACATCATGAGAGAATTCTGTTTAACTTCCCACTAAATAACACCACCGCTTTCTAAGACTGCTCGCATGTGTCTCCCAAAGAGATCTTCCTTCTCCTTTAAACATGTGTTGTGTTGTGGTAGGGTGTGAAGGTGAAAGAAGAGAATCACAAGCCCCTTTGTTTTATTTATCTTCAAAACACCCCTGGTAAAGTAGGTAAATGGAGGAGGCATTAAAGTCTTAATAGCAAATCAATGTTATAGTGATTCTCAAATCGGTATGAAATCCTAAGGACAAAAATGTCTTAAAATCTAGGTTTCTAGTCATCAAAACATTTTATTTATAAAACACTTTGTATGGTAACACTGATTATGCTTCCACGGATGTTTGACATAAACCACCGTGTGATAAACAGAGAAAACTGAAACTGCAGTTCAGAGAGGTGGGGCGGGGATAAAAGATCATCAGCCCACTAGCCGGTCCATGGGAGAGAAAGAGGTTGGCTGCTCCCATAAACATGTATCGTCTCAGAAACCCAATGGAACAGTTCTACTCTGGCCCACACGGTGGCCCTGAGTCAGAATCTACTAGCTATCAGTGGATTGGGGTTCATCTCTGAGTTGGAATTTGGTTTTCGGTGAGACACGAAATCATTATTTTCATGGAAATAACTTGGCACACACATGGGATGGGGGGAGGGAGGGACAGTACCAGCAACAAGATGCTGAACGGGCTTTCTAGCAATCCTCGCTCTCGCTGCTACCTGTCCCCTCCTCTGGCCGGCTTCCGAGAGAAGCTGGAACCGGTGTGGGGAGAAGGGCGTGCACGGAGTGCGGGGTTACAGGTGGAAGGCTGGTCCTACTACGCCCAGGTGGGAGGCCCTCCTGAAACTCTCCACTCCTCCAGACCGCGGTTTGGGGCGGGAACTCCGACCCAGCTCCCCGCGGCAGAGCAGAGAAAGCGTGGTTAAAGGCAGCGGAGAACGAGATAACGATGGCCATCACCTGTCCAGTGACAGGCCGGGCGGGAGGCCCGCCGGCAGCTCTGACATTCCAGAAACCTGGACACGCGCCGCCGGGCCACTCCCCACGAGGGCGGACCCTCTGCCACCCCTCGGCCTAAAGGGCAGCGCCGGGGTCCCCACCTGAACCCGCCGTTCAAGATGGGCCGGGGAGCCTGCCCACTTCGAGCCCCCAAGAGTCAAACCCGGGCCCCCTCCCCCAGCAACGCTCCCGGCAACCCGTCCGCACGCCCAGGTGAGGGCGGGGGGATAAAAGGGCGTCCCCCGCCGCCATCTTGGGCCCCTCGCCCCTACCCCGCAGGCAGCGGGCCCGCACCCCCGGCCGGGCCCGCTCACGTCCTCGAGATGCACGCCCCTCGCGGACACTCACCCTCGGCCTCCCTGCGCAGTTCCGGGCAGCGCCGAGCGTCCCACAGGGAAAGGGGCGGGGCGGGGCGGCGCGGCGCGGCTCCGAGGGGGCGGGGCGGCGCGGCTCCGAGGGGGCGGGGCGGCTCGGCTCCGAGGGGGCGGGGCGGCGGCCCGGCGTGCCACGTGACCCGCGGGCGGGGGCGGCGCTCCCGCAACCGGCCGCCCGCGCGCATGCGCAGTCGCGGGCGCGCCGCCGGGCGGTCCCGGCGTGGGTCTGTGCTCGCTGTCCCGCGCGGCCGCCTGCAAGGTGGCTGTTGCCTCTGCTGGGCTGCCCTCGCGCCCCGCGTGGGGCCACGGTCACCGCTGAGATTCAGTCGTGTCGGTCCGCGCTCCTTATCGCCACCGTCAGTCCCCAGATTAGGCACCCAGAGGTGCGTCTGCCAACTATCTGCTTGAAAGGCTCTGCGCGAAAGCTTCCTTCCGTGTGTGGGTTCCAGGCGCTCGCTCAAGCTACAACGACCTAAACCTATCTTTAATGTACTTCAAGGATAAAATATACACCGGATGAAATTGATATTTTGACGCCGAATCACGGCTCCGAACAAAATAGGAAGGCACGGGATGCGAACCATAACTATGAAAGGAATGGCAGAGACGCCGATTATTTTAGGCATCTTTATCCAGCATCATCCAACTGGGTACTCGGGCGTTTTACCGCTCACTGCCCTGTTCCCCCTAATCGGCAGAAAGCCATAGAACCCAGAGGAGTTGACCTCACAATTAGATTATAAGCCCTGAGAGGGCAGGAACCGTATTTGGCTGTATTCTGGATCCTGTACCCTCCCTCTTGCTTTTTAATAAAATTTGCTCTTTTGTTAATGTATTAGACAATGTTTGTTGAGCATTGTTGGGCTGCGATGCACAAGGTGAGCAGTTCAAAGTAGTTCTGTAGAGTTACAGTCTCGGAAACTCACAGAGGAAGCCCCCCTGCCCTTATAGGGTCGGTATGAGTTGGCATAGACGGGTGCCAGTGGGTTTTGTTTTGTTTTTACAGTGTCAGGGGCTAGACGAGATGCATAGGAGAAATAAATTAAGAAAATCAACAAAAAGCTCTGAGCGGAATAGTCAGTTAAATATAGTAAGTACATTATATGATACTATGTGATACGTGCAGAAACAGAATGAGCTCATTACAATTTCACAGAATGTGATCGAGATTTTCTTCAACAGTTTTATTGGCATATAATTCATCGCCACCCCCACCCCCTGAGGAACTATGAATCCAGTTATTGACCCTATAGAGTTACCTAGCCTGGATTTCATATGCAGAAAAACATTTTAAAAACTACCAAGAGTAACCAAGTGAAACAGATTAAAAACCTGATCAAAAAGAAAGCAGAAAACACTAAAAACTAGAACAAATGTAGGTGGATAAGGGAGAGCAAACAATAGGGTGCTGAACGTTAACCCTAACTGCATCTGCAACCGCCCACTTTCCAGTGCATTCTGCAGGTGCACTGGCTGTTCACATCCCTGATGTGTGTGTGTCCATTGCCACAGGGGAGTTACCAGGAGCTGAATCCACACACCTGGGGATTATGATCAACAATCTCTTATTTCCCTAAGATTTAAACAATGTAATGGCCTTTCTGTGTTGACGTTTCCAGCGCCTTTCTTCTTTTTCCTCCTGTCCTTTGCAGCTTTAGCATCACCCACCCATCCACCCCTTCTCTCTACTTCCTCAACTACTCTGCTTGTCCTCACCACTCCATGGAAAACATCCATGCTTCCCAGAGATCCCTCTAATGAGCCATTCTCAACTTTCCTAATGCCGAGACCCTTTCATACAGTTCATGTGGTGGTGACCCTCAACCATCAAAGTATTTTTGTTGCTACGTCATCACTGTGCCCCTGTGAAAGGGTTGTTTGACCCCAAAGGGGTCCCGACCCACAGGTTGAGAACCACCACGCTAATGCAAATCCAGTGGGCACTTAACATGACCTAATTTAGTTTCTATGACGTAAGGGGGCCCTTGACACTCCTTCTTGGAACCATTCCTGTTCCTTGTTTTTCATTTTTTATCCTCCTGATCTCCCTGCCTGTAGCTATTCCTTCTCCATTTCTTTTAAATTTTCCTCCTGATGCTCCCATTCCTAACATGATGGTGTCCGCAAAAGGACGGATGCCAGCCCTCCCCCTTTTCCTACTGGACACTGCCTCTGCGTGTGACTTCTTTTTATGAGGGTGAGTCAAAAAGTATTGCTGCAAAGAGTGATTGAAACTTTCATTCAATAGAAAGATCAAATGTGAAGCTATTGTTTCTAGACATGGCGTCTCCAGCTTGGTCTATACACTTCTGAAGGGTGCTGTTTCCATCTCTCACACTCTTCCCCTAAAGGAGGGGTGTCAGACTGGCAGCCTACGGGGCAAATGTGGACCCCAAGTTAATATTTTGTGGCCCGCGATCCTCTAAAATAAAATGAAAATAGAAAAAATTGTTATGACGAATATAGCACTTAGGGAAGATCAAGGCAATACTGTACACACAATGCCCTCGTTAACCCTTTAATACTGAAGATGAGTATATACGTGGCCCAGTGCCTTTCCTGGGGGCCTGTGGACGTATATACATGCGCTAACTCAGTTCCGGCAACGACTGGAAGCGATATGTCTGCCACTCTCAGTGTCACATAATATAAACAGATCCCAATAGCAACAAAGTTAAAAAGAGCACTCCTGGGTGGTGCTGTTATGAATCAAACCTAGCGGCAGCGCTCGTTAACATTTTAGAGGGAAGCCATTACAATTGTGCATCACGTTTGTCAGCTGGTCAACATTTTGTGTTTTCTATTGGTTACTTTGTTATATTTTCCGGTCACAGCATAAGAGTTAAGTGAAAACTAGTCGGAGGAAAGCACTGGCCAGTTTGGGGTAAAAAAGATTAATTTTAATTTTATAAATGCATTAAATAAAATAAATGTCCAAATGCAAGAAATGATAGAGTGTTTTAATTATCTTATCTATATTGCTGAATTCTCACTTCAAAATATAAATGTAACAAAATTTGTAAATGTGATGCGGCCCGCGTGAATCTTGCCTGTGGCACCAAACGGCCTGCGATTGAATGGAGTTTGACCCCCCCCCCCCCCCCCCCGTGCTAGAGGATGCTGCAGTCACCGTGTTCTCAAGCATCTGAGGGTTTCTCTAAGCCCAGGGTGCTTATCTGTTTGGGATCAGATGTGGATCTCTTCCATGCCATCTTCACTCTTTTCTGACAGCTGGTTTGCAGGGGTTCCAATGTCGGCCAGTATGGAATGTTGACACCTCTAGGGCTCCAGAGAAGATGCTTAGTGGTAGGGAGTTAACTGTGCAAGCCTGGAGCTTAGGGGAAGCAGTGTAGGCTGAGGATGATGTTATTGTAGTTAGGTGCCATCTAGCGAGTTGTGAATCACGGAGACCGTAGGTACAAAAGCACAAAACATGTCCTAGTTCTGTGCCATCCTTACAATTGTTACTGTGGTCGAACCTACTGTGAAAACTAGCCACTGTGTCAGTCCATCTCCGTGAGGGTTTTCTTCTACTTTGCCAAGCATGATGGCCTTTTCCAGAGACGGGTCACTCCTGAGAACATGTCCAAAGCCATCCTTGCCTCTCAGGGACTTTCCGGTTGTATCTCTTCCGAGATAGATTTCTTTGTTCTTTTGGCAGGCAATGGAACTTTCAATATTCTTCTCCAGCACCGTAATTCAAATGCATCGATTCTTAATGTCCAACCTCCATAGGTAAATAAGACAATTGAAAAATACCCTGGATTAGGTTAGGTGCACTTTTGTGCTCAAAGTGACATCCTTGCTCTTCAACACTTTAAAGAAATCTTGTGGAAGAAATGTAAATGTACCCAATCCATTGCAAAATCAGGGCCCTGGTGGCATAGTGGTTACGTGTTGGCCTGCAATTCACAAGGTCGGTGTAAGGTAGTCAAGAGGTGCCAGAGACAAAATCAGTCTAATTTGAACAAACAGACTTTATTAGGGAGAAAAACCCAGCCTGGGCGAAGTCCCACGGTCCACAGTGTCTGGGCAGGGGAGTTGTGCCCCAGGCTACAGAGGTGGTGTTTATATGGCCAGGGACATGTGACTGGGCTGTTTTGAATCCATATAAGGTAAAGTAGTCAGGGATTGGGAGATACAGGTATATCCGGGTTTCTGGGATGTAAGGTATCTACCTGGTTCCAGGTATATTTGTGCAGGGTGCAGAGTGGTGGGCCAAGAACAAAGCGGGCACTGAGCCAAGTGGGCCGTGCCAGGTGCAGAGTGGTGGCTTGAGAATAAAGTGGGCCATTAGCCAGCTCTGGTCAGCTCTGCAGGTGTGTGTGGGAGATTCAAGGTCACTCGCTGCTAATTGTTTCTGCTAGCTCTGGTCAGCTCGGCACAGGTGGGAAAGATTCAAGGTCACTTGCTACTAGAAGCCAGCCTGGTGTTGATTTGGCCATACAGTCGGCAGTTTGAAACCACCAGCCACTCTGCAGGAGAAAGACAGGGCTTTCTACTCCGCCAAACATTACAGTCTTGGAAACTAAAAAGAGGGCAGTTCTACCTGTCCCATAGGGTCACTCTGAATCAACATTGACTCGATGGCAGTGAGTTTGGTTTTCGAGTTTTAATGCATCATTTGCTTTCTTGATTGTTGCTTCCTGTGGAGGTTGAAGTTATGTACCGGGAAATCAAGAAGACTTTGGCAGTTACATAATCTGTCCATTTGTGAAGGGGTGGAGTCTAACCTATCAAGCAGGTCATAGCCAATGATGCCTCTGTGTGGGCCTGGCCTTCTCCTGAGGATTCTGGAAACTCCTATCTTCCTCCCTGGAGGTGGAGCACACACTTGCTCTGAGACATTCCTGACGACAAGCCAGATGGAGCTACGCTGAGAGACCCAGAGCCCTGGAGCTGGAGCAGTCACTGGATCCAGAAGACTTTCCGTCCACTGGCCTGTGATCTTCCTGCACTCGGCATCATTGTATGTGTTGCATGAGTCTGAAGAGGAATTTATAAACTGGTATTGGACATATGGGCTAATATCGGACTTATGGACTTGATCTGGACTGGGCTGAGATGTTTTCTTAATATACAATTGCCCTTTTTATAAAGCTCTTTCTTATACACATATTAGTGTCTCTGTATTTGTTTCTCTAGTCTACCTGGACTAACACAAAGACAATGATGTCTTTCTTCTGCAGTCTGAAATTAATCAATGTACAATCAAGGAGCATTAATGATTAGTCTCAATTAGAAGTCGAAATGTGGAAAAATAGCAATTGGAAAATATGACCTCGATAAGAGAAACAAAGCTGATGACTGCATGATAGAAGTTTGCAAAAGCAACAACTTCTTCATTGAAAATGCCTCTCTTCAACAATGCAAACATCGACTATACACATAGACCTCACCAAATGGAAGACACAGGAATCAAATTGACTATATCTGTCGGAAGAGGCAATGTAAAACTTCAATGCCATCAGGCAAAACAAGGCCAGGGATCTACTGTGGGACAGACCAGTTGTTCATATTCCAATTCAGGTGTAGCTGAAGAAAATTAAAACAAATCCTCGAGAGCCAAGATACAACCAAAGAATATCTGCTCTGAATTTAGAGAACATCTCAAGAACAGAGTGGATGAACTGAACACTAATGACAGAAGACCTCATAAGCCATGGGATGACATCAAGAACATTACACATGAGGAAAGCCAAAGGTGATTAAAAGGACAGAGAAGATCAAAGTGGATGTCAGAAAAGACCGAAACTTGCTCTTGAACAAAAAGCAGTGAAAGAAAGTGGAAGAAATGATAAAGTAAAAGAGCTGAACAGAAAATTTCAAATAGCAGCTCAAGAAAAAAAAAAAGCAGAGTTCTGTAATGAAACGGACAAAGACCTAGAATTGGACAGCCAAAAGGGAAGAATACAATAAGCATAGCTCAAGCTAAAAGAATTGACGAAAGAGTTTAAGCTTCAAGTTGCTATACATAAACATTCCGCAGACAACATATGAGTGACACAGAAAACATCAAAAAAAGATGGAAGGAATACACAGAGTCACTGAACCAAAAAAAAGAATTGGTCGACATCCAGCCCCATCAAGAGGTAGCATATGATCAATAACCAATGGCATTGAAGGAAGAAGTCCAGACTGCACTGAAGGCATAAGCCAAAAACATGTCCAGGAATTGCTGGATACCAATTGAAATGCTTCAACAAGCTGATGAAACACTGAAAGCATTCACTAGATTGCCAAGGTATTTGGAAGACAGATACCTGGCCAACTGAATAGAAGATAGCTATGTCTGTGCCCATTCTAAAGAAAGGTGACCTAACGGAATGTGGAAATTATTGTCAAACAATATCAATATCACAGGCAAGAAAAATGTTGATGAAGATAATTTGAAAATAGCTACAGATGAATTTGAAAATCCATCTACAGGGAGTTGCCAGGAATTAAAACTGGATTTAGAAAAGAATTTGGAATGAAAGATAGTCATAATTAATATCAAATGGAGGCATGGCTGAAAGCAAAGACTACCACAAAAATATTTACTTGTGGGTTTATTGACTATGCAAAGGCATTTAACTGTGTGGACCATAACAAACTAGGATAACACTGAAAAAATGGAATTCCAAGACACTTATACTCAGGCTAACCCTGTACCTGGACAAAAAGGCAGTCATTCAAACAGAACAAGAAAACATGGCATGATTTGAATCTAGGAAAAGTATACATCAGTATTGTGTCTTTTCTCCATGTTTATTTAATCTGTAGGCTGAACAAATAACTGGTGAAGTTGACTTTATGAAGAAGAATATGGCATCAGGATTGGAGGAAGGCTTATTAATAAACTGCCATGGTAGCCATTCAAGGTCAGCAGTTCGAAACAATAGCTGTTATGCAGAAGAAAGATGAGACTTTCTACTCTGATAAAGAGTATGGTCTTGTTACTGAAGATTCGAATGCTATAGCCAAATCTGGTGAAGTTGGTTGATGCTTGGCTGTCAGAAAGAATGGTGTCTAGAGTCTTAAAGGCTTGTCTTAAAACAAACAGCCATCTAAGTGAGGCATCTATTAAGCTGAGTCTGTGTGATCCAAGGATTATAAATAATAAAATCTAAATCAAGAGGAGGGAGCAGTCTCAGAGCTTAAATTCTGCATGATGAGCTTTCAGAAGGCTATGAATGACAGTGGAAGCCCAAATTTCACTTGTAGGGTCCCCACATGGAATAAGCATCCGGTGAATCCCCACTGGCAACAGTCCAGGGAAGTGGATAGCCTTGCTGTGAGACAGACACATTGTAAAGTTGATTATGGTAGATGCAGTCAGGTACAAAAGTAACACTCTGTCATAGGGTCTCCCTTTTTCAAAATTATTTGGGATTTAATACAACATATTCCATATTTCAATCAAGTAGAATTATACAATTGCTACCACAATCTGTTTCCAACTATTCTTTTTCTACATGGACTCTTTGACATCGTCTCCCTTTTAGCCCACCACCACCACCACAGCACCCCCCTTCCTCTGAACCCCTTATTCTACTTGCTGTGCTTATAGGTTCATCAATCCTGGGTTTCATATACTGAAAAACAGGAAAGTATATAACACCTTCAAGAGGGTGCCCTCCATTGACATAACAGTGCGATACACTCTACGAAGAGACAAAAAACAAACCAAACAATACAGACCAAAGTACAAAAAATTTGGAAACCGGATCAGGCCCAGCCACATCATAGTGGGGGTGGGGGGAGTATACTGACAGAGTTTTCACTGTTCAGGTCAGATGGATGCCTTTGCTCTTCTAGACTCCCCTCTCCCAAGCACTCTGCTTCGTGACCACTTTCCTCCCACCCCTCAATTTTCAGTAGGAGGAGTTTTCTTGAGGGTTATTTCTTATGTGGCTCCACAAATGAATCTTGGCTTCCCGCTGTCATCCATTGCCTCTGCACACCTGATTCTCACCATGTAGGCTCGCATACTGAGCCCTCCTTCGACTGTGGACTCTGTGGATTCCAATCCTTCGGTGATTGATGATGGTGCGCTTCTTCCATGTGGACTTAGTTGACATCTCTCTTAGATGGCTGCTTGTTTGTAAACAAGCCTTTAAGACCCCAAACATTATTTTATCTGATAGCTGGGCACCATCTAAATTCTTTGCCACGTTTTGCTCTAGCACCTGTAGCTCATGTTCCCTGCCTGAAGGCGGGTGTTGAGCAGAATCTAGATGTCAAAACTAATTGTTCTGAAGTTGGAGCTAAAACCCATTCCTGGATCTATGCTTTTTTATTATTATTATTTGCTGTAACTTGAGAGTTAATACCTAGGTCATATCATTTCATAGTTCAATCACGTTGAACAGAATTATATATTTGCTTCCATAATGAGTCTTCAAACATACTTTTATTTCTTGGATTCTTTGCCATCATCTCCCTTTTATGTTCCCCACCCTTCTAAATCCTCCCCTCTGCCCCCCAAAAAAAACACAAACCTTGTTCTATTTGCTTTTCCTACTGGCCCAGAGTCCCTGGGTTTAATTTACCAAAAAATAAAGAACACAACTTTAAGAGGGTGACCCCCATGGAAATGCGCTCCTGAGACGCAGCTAATGAGAACACGAATAAGCAACATAAAACAGAATGCCCTTCACAGATCATTGTCCGATGGGGAGCTTTGGCAATGTCTACAGATATTTGTGGTGACCGGAACGTGCAGTGGACAGCTAGCTTGCAGGCCGAGGTCAAGAAACCTGCTAAATACCTTGAAATATTCAGGCCAGCCCACCACAACTAAAAAGGAATCTGCGTCCCAATACTAATGGTGCTAAGGTTGAGAACCCTGCCTCATTATGAAAGCCGAGGTCCAGCACGCATAGATACTAAGCACAAAGCAAGAAGCACAATTTGGGGATTTGGCAGACAGCATATATGAGGACTTGCATGTGCTTCTCTGGTCCATTCACTGAGACATCTGTAAAACTACTATATTTGAGCATCCCGAGAAAAAGATAAAACTCTACAGCAGATCCAGTCTGCTGTGTAAACTACTTTGCCCAATAATCCTCTCACATCCCAAGTGTCTGCAGTAAAGAAGGTTGCTCCTTAGTGTAGGAAACCTCTGAGAGGCCCCTATAGGATAACCCCAGGGTTTTTACATAAAGCCATTCTCTCCTCTGCTGAAAAACACTTGGCTTTCACCGGATTCTAGTGAAGACTGGAACATGATGACATCAGCAGGCCTATCTGACCTGAGCCACTGATCATGAACAGACCCCATGTTATAAGAAAGGGTGGGCAAACATATAAACAAGGGATTCTCAAGTCAAAGTTGCGGATACAAAATCAGGCTTGAGCAGGTTATGAAGACAATTAAACTGCACTGGTAAATAGCTCTCCGGCCCTAGGGCTTCAGGAGAAGCCACCCAATCCAATGTGGCAGAAGAATGAAAATCTGGTTTTAAGGATGGATCTGTACAGCCGGCACCAGCAAGAAGAGGATAGCAGTGATAGGATCATTCCATTCGGGAGTGGCTGCAAAAGAAACTGGCGAGAGGCAGGCCTCCTCATTAGGAGAACGTTGAGCTGCACATCTGGATGTCCACTTTACCTTGAAGGAGGCACGAGCTGAAGGGTAGATCTACTGCGACTCCAGGGTGGTGGTACCGGCTTTACTTGTTGAACAGAGGCTTGGGATGCATACTACTTCAATATGGTAACAAGGAAATCGGTAGAAGACATATATGACGGGCTTCTCAAGATCTCCGTACAGTAGGAAGATTTTTATGTCCTACGTGAATGTCTCAAACCCAGCCAAACTCATTTCCATCAAGTTAATTCTGACTTGTGGCGACCCTATAGAGCAGGGTAGAACTTCCCCTGTGAGTTTCCAAGACTGGACCTTTCTATGCAAGCTGAAAGCCTCACCCATTTCCTCTGGAGCAGCTGGTGGTTTGGAAATACTGACCTCCGGCTTAGCAGCCCAACATGTCACCACCACACCATCCGGGCTCCTCCATTTGGTCCAATGACAGTCAAATTAAACATTAAACTTATATATCAGTGACCTTCTGCATAGAAAATAGAAGGGGAAAGGGTAAATAATATGGTTCATATGAATACACATGTAGAAGGAGACTTCCAAAAGTTCATGGGACAATGGAATTAAAGAAATGGGAAAATTTCCATAAAATTTCTGATGTACCCCTCATACATATAGTAAAAATATACATGGCTATTATAGTAATTTCTGTAATTAGTCTGAAAGTCACAGTTAATATTTATTATTTCCTTTTTCCCATGTTCATATCCCTACTTATTCTATGTTTCTCTTGTCCTCAGTCAACACTTTGATTGTCTCTTTTCTTTTGATTGTGCTCTTGGGATCTGATTCCTTGGTGGCTTTTCCCTTATTGAGTGGTTTTCCTTTATTAGCCACAACCTTTATTGGTTCACTATATTCTCCTTTACCTGGAGCCCTGATGACATAGTGGTTATGGGTTGGGCTCTGATCCACAAGGTCAGTAGTTCGAGACCACCAGCTGCTCCTTAGGAGAAAGACAGGCCTTAAAGATTTATCGTCTCGGAAACCCACAGGGGCAGCTCTACTCTGTCCTGTAGGGTTGCTATGAGTCAGAATCAACTCAATGGCAGCGAGTTTAGTTGGTTTATGTTCTTCCTTTAACCTTGACTATTGACTCCATGCACCTGACGACAACATTGGAGATGGTAGAGCCCTGATGGCATAGTTGGGTACATGTTGGGCTCCTAATTGAAAGATGAGCAGTTCAAAACCACCAGCTACTCAGCAGAAGAAAGATGAGGCTTTCTATGCCAGTAAAGATTTACAATTTCAGAAAGCCACAGGGCCAGTTCTATTTTGTCCTAGAGTGTCGCCATGAGTCAGAGTCAACTCCATGCCGGTGAGCTTTTTATGAAAAATTAGAGATGGAAGAACAAAGTGATACCCCAGTGATTCTTCTGGATTTCAGACATGGCCCTCCTTGCCTTGATTATGTAGCAAAAACCCAAACTTCCCTTGTTAATTGAGAGTGATGCCTACCAGTACTGTAACCCCTTCCTGACTGCCAACTACTCATTCAATGGGACCATTATCGTGAGCCTGCATGAAAGCCTCTCTTCTGGGAACTATCGCAGATGTGGTTGCAGCTGTGCTGCATATCACCTAAGCCCAGTGGAGTTCATCTGCAGGTGCAGTAGAGAGTTCTTACACCATAACAGCTTTCCGGCTTCTCTTCTCTCCCCGTGAGCTTGATAATGGCAAAAGCTTGCTCGGCCAAAGCCAAATAAAACCCGGGAGTTAATTGTCCCGTGGGACTGGATTTGGTGGTTATGTGCCTAATCTTCCCATCTTCCAAGAGGACAATTCTGAGGCTTGTTACAAATGTGCTTCTCTGGGAGGTTTAGCCTTAGTCTCCCACGGCGTCCACTCGCTTATCAGCATATAATTCCTTGACTTTTCTCATTTCGCGAATTCCTTTTCTCACTCCTTGACTTGTTGCTTTTTGGAATCACCTCCTAGATAAACCACCTGAACCCAAGACCTTGTCATAGGACAAGAATCCAAACTAAGACAGAAACCAAGACCTCTGAGTCAGAGAGTCCAAAGTTATGGAGAAAGGAAATGGAATTATTCAAGTGGGTTATTGGGCGAGTAAGGTTACTATCGCTTCTGGAACCTGGGAGCTCTGGGCTAAAAGAGTAACAGCATCATCTGTTGGTCACTGGTTCAAAGACTAGCTTCTTAGGATTACGCTCAATCTCCCAGTGCCCTCGCATAGTGTTGTAATTATACCTTCAACAGACCATTCCACCAATCTTCCTGGTCATTGCTCCTTGAAGATAAGTGAAATAAGCTTAGTGAATTCCAGGCACGTGACCTTATACTTTGGTTGTGAAATGAGATCCTTGGTGAGAAGTAACCGTGTGTAGGATACTACGATGATGAATCTTGGAAGCACGGCATTCCATTAAGTTCACCGATGGTAGTTCCCCTAGGGGAAGCAGAAAGAAGAACAAAGGGAGGGGGAGACCCAATCCCTGCCCTTCCATGGAAATTATTGTTGTTAGTTGACCTCGAGTCAGTTTTGCCTCACAGGAACCCTATGTACAAGAGAACAAAGCACTGCCTGATCCTATATACCATCCCCCAGTCATTCCTTTGTGTGAGCCCATTGTTTCAGCCATTATGTCAACTCAACTCCTTGAGGGTCTCCTTCTTTTTAACTTACCCTCTACAATACTAGGAGCCCTGGTTGTGTAGTGGTTAGTGCTGGGTAGCAATCCACAAGGTCAGCAGTTCAAAACCACTTGCCACTCCTTGGGAGAAAGATGGGTTTTTTTACTCCCGTGAAGAGTTACAGTCTCAGAAACTCACAGAGGGTTCTATCCTGTCCTATATAATCATTCTGAGTTGGCATTGAATCAATGGCAGTGAGTTTGGCTCTTTTGGTTGTCTATATTACCAAGCTTGTTCTCTTTAGCCAAGAATTGATTCCTACTGGTAAAATGACTGAAGTACATGGGATGAAGGCTTATCATCATCCCTGCCATGGAGCATTCTGGTTATTCTTCCAACACAGATTTGTTCCTTCTCTGACAGTTTGTAGTATATTTAATATTCTGCACCAAACCATAATTCAAAAGCATTCATTTTTAGGTCTTTATTATTCATTGTCCAGCTTTCACATGCATTTGAAGAAATTGGAAATACTGTGGCTTGGTTCAGGCACCCCTTAGTATTTGGGGGTGATGGCTTTGCTCATGAAACACTTTAAAGATCTTATGCAGCAGATAGATTTGTTGAGTGCAATGTGTGCTTGGGTTTTCTGGCTGCTGCTGACATTGACTGTGGATTTATCAATTTAAATCCTTAACAATTTCAATCTTTTCTTGGTTTATCGTTATGTTGATTATTGGTCCCAAGCCCACTGCCATCAAGTAGATTCCAACTCAGAGCAACCATATATAAGGTTTCTGAGACTATAAATCTCTATAGGAACAAACAGTATCAGTTTGCTGCTAAGAAGCAGCTGGTGGGTTTGAATGATCAAGCTTGTGATTAGCGTCTAACACTTAACCCACAGCTCCACCAGGGCTCCTTATGGATCCAGCTGTAAGGATTTTTGTTTTCCTTATGTTGATGCGTAATGCACAATGAAGGCTGTAGTCCTTGATCTTCACTAGCAAATGCTTCAATTCTCTTCACTTTCAATAAGCGAGGTTGTGTCATCTGCATAGCACAGGTTATTAATGAGTCTTCTTCCAAACCTGATACTGCATTTTTATTCCCATAGTCCAGCTTCTTGGATAAGTATGATGAAAGGAAGCAAACCTGACATACATCTTTCTGATGTTAAAACCTTTCAGACCCTTTGTTCTTTACAAGCAACTGCTTTTGATCTTTGTATGGGCCCACATAAGTACAATGAAGTATCCTGGAATTTCCATTCTTTGTACTATTGTCCATAATTTGTTATGATCCACAGGTCTAGTGATTTTGCATGTCAATAAAACACATGTAAATATCATTCTAGTATTCTCTACTTTCAGCTAAAAATCCATCTCATGTTAGCAAACGTCTCCTGAATCTGGCTTGAATTTCTGACAGTTCCCACTTGATGTACTGCTTAAATGACTTTTTGAAAAGTATCATTAGCCAAGCTTTATTTATAATATTGGTCTCTAATTTCCACATTGTTGGCTCACCTTTGTTTGGAATAGACACCAATGTGGATTGCTTCCAGTTGGTTGCCATAGACCAATGCGCATCTGCAGCAGTGCATTGCTTTGTCGAACTGTTTCTGTTGGCCTTCCATCAACGCCTGGAGCCTTGATTTTTGCCAATGCCTCAGTGCAGCATGGATTTCTTCCTTCTATGCCATTGATTCTTGTTCATGTGCTACCTCATGAAATGGTTAAATGTCTACCAACCTTTTGGTATATTGGCTGTGTGTTCCTTTCATCTTCATTGATGCTTTCTGTGTTGTGAATACAGAAGCTGAACACAGAAATGGAATTATATATATTTTTTAGAAATGCCAAATGGGTTCTTCTTTTTGGCTTTCTTACTCCAGGATGTTGTTTATATTTTTGAAAAGAAGTATTTGTATTTGCAATGAATGGGTCATTGCTCTCACAAAATTCTATCAGGGGATCTTCTTATCATTTATAACTCATCATGTTCATCATTATTTCCTAACAGTTGATCCTTCTTTGTTTCCAGCTTTCACATCTCCACCAGCATCAATTTTCAATGCATCCTGATTGAATGCCTTCATGGAAGAGGGCCGACGTAATCAACGTGTCCCCAGAGCCCCAGGGTATGATGCCATATCGACAGCTCAGTGTTGATCTGCTATTGGCACACTGCGCTTTCTGCTTTGGAAAGGGAAGTCCATGCTGCTGAGCTCATGAATAAGGTCCATCCCCACTTCTACGTGGCCCATCTAAAAAGGTTTGAGTTGAATAAAGAAGTTGACCAACATCCACAGAATGGGTCGTCTTGTCCACCTGATTTCTGACTTTCCTCTTTAAAGGATCCACTGCTACTTTCCTTGAGATCCGAGATTTCAAGGCGGCAATATTGACCAGTACCACCCTGGTTGAGAAGATGCAGCTGTCTTCATTTGTAGGAGGTATAGTTGCATCCTGTAAAACAGAAATTACTGTAGAAATATAAGAGGTTGGTATTCTCAACAGTTATGCCCTTTTGCTCCTGGACCATCCCCTGCTTGACTCTGAATCTCAGAGCTCTATTTTTTCCAGGCTCCATTGACAAAAGGTTTCTACATTGATTTCACGGAAGGGAAGCCCTGATAGAATACAGGAGGACCATGGAGATATTTTCTCTCACGTTCTGTTTTCCTCTGAAAACATTTTCAAGAGTGGCATGTGATC
This sequence comes from Tenrec ecaudatus, assembly GCF_050624435.1. Taxonomy (NCBI): domain Eukaryota; kingdom Metazoa; phylum Chordata; class Mammalia; order Afrosoricida; family Tenrecidae; genus Tenrec; species Tenrec ecaudatus. Next base: position 53,336,428 of record NC_134546.1, read on the forward strand.
TCCATGTCTCCAACTCTGCCTTCCTTCTGCCTCCACCCAGTCCCTTCCTTCAGGAGCCAAGATCTCTGCTATAGTTCTCGCTCTAAGACCCTGTTAATTCAAGTTCTCATAACAATACCTTCTTGCTTGTCCCTCCATCGCTAGTCTTAACAGCTATCTGATGTTACTAACCTGTTGTGCCTGCCTTTTCAGCTCTTCTATCAACTGTTGGACGCAATTTTCTGAATTAAAATCCCAGTTTTAATTCTTAAGGTGGCTTATGTTTTCTTGACTAGAGCTTGTCTGATATATAATCTACTGTCCATCTTAGTTCAATAGGGAGTTTCTAGCCCATTGGTGTCACCCTTGGTACCCGGACAAAGGATTTGGGCCAGTAGTTATCATATCAGTAATGAACGCGGGCCAAATGAAGCACCAGAGCTGAGAGCTAAAGCTGTGAAATGTAGGTTCGAGGGGAGGAATGCATGGACCAACCCACTGTGGCTATCCAATACAGTAGCCATCCGCTACATGTGACCAACTGAGCAACTGAACTGTGGCTAGTCCAGTTAGAAAGCTGTGGTAAGTATGTCACACATTGAATTTCAAATAGCATGAAAAAAATTGTCACTATATTTATATTGATGCCACGATAAAATCAGTGCTGAGTCAATCCTAGGAATGGATTGAAATTTATTTAGCATACAATTGCCAAATCAGGACAATATTTCTGTCCAGAGAACTAAAATATTTCAGAGAATAAAAATACTCTCTGAGTTTGATGCCTCAGGTTAGTGCCAAGATCTATATATTCCTATAGAAACCAGGAGAGAAAGTAATTACAAAATAACTTGTGGAGATGTAAGATTCCATATACCATTTTCTTGATAAACAGTTCAAATAATTCGTCCCAGTCTAGCGTGCCAGACTCATCGGTCAGCTTGTCTTACTGTGAGTTGTTTGTTGTGCATTGCTGTGATGCTGTGATGTTGAAAGCTAGGTCACTAGGATGCCAGCAGGGTTATTCTTCATGGCAAACAGATTTCAGCAGAACTTCCAGACTAAGAGCAGAGCAGAAAGAAGGAACAGGCTGTCCACTCCTGAAGGACTAGCCACTGAAAAGCTTGTGAAAGCAGTGGAACATGGTGTGGTGGAGAGCCAGAGGATGAGTTCCTAAGGTTGGAAGACACTCAATACAAGACTGGAGAAAGAGTTGCTTTCTCAATGTAGAACTGACTTTAATGGCACAGATGCAGTAAAGCTCTGGGGACCTACATTTGCTGAAGGGCCACGACTCAACATGAAAAGAAACAGGTGCACACCTTCATTAATAACCAGAACATGGGATGCACAAAGTATGAATCTAGGAAAATTGGAAGTCATGAGAAATGAAGTGGAAAGCATGAAGATTGATATCCTAGGCATTGGTTACTGGAAACGGACTGGCATTGGCCATTTGGGGACAGACAGTTGTTTGGTTTACTATGAGTCAGAAGCAACTCTACAGCAATGGTTTTGGGTGAGTCATTTTAAAGTGAAAGTCTGAATTCTTTAGAATTAAAAATTTTGACCACACTGTTTATATATTAAAATTACAGTATTTGGAATATGTTGGGTTAAATGAAATCTACCACTAAAATAAACTTGACCGTAGAAAGCAAATGTTTTGAGAATGATGATGGCAATGAAGGTACAAATGTGCTTGACACAATGGATGGGTGTATTGATTGTGCTAAGAGTTGTATGAGCCCTCAATAAAAATGATTTAAGAAAACAAACCAAAAAAACTTGACCAATTTCATTTTAACTTTAAAATAATGTGATCCATTGAAATGAACAATCTATTTATAAATGGGCAGCACTGTGCTAGAGACCAGATGAACTAAAAAAGTAGTATAAGTTGGTGATGAAAGGAATTGTGGTAGACTGAATAATGGCCACCCCAAAGTACCTGGGCCCTGGTAGTGTATTACTTTAACACTCAAAGCTTCTTTCCTTCTTCTTTTTTTTTGAAACACTCAAACCTTAACGGAAGATTTGTGGTTCAAAATCCCCACCCCTGTATGGGAGAAAGATGTGGCTGTCTGCTCCTCTAAAGATCACAGCCTCCGACACGTATGGAAACTCTCTCCTATGAGTGGGAATTGACTCAAGAGCAACGGATTTGGGTTTTAGGGCCTTTGACTGGTACCTTATATGGCAAAAGGGATTTGGTAGATGTGTTTTCATTAAAGATTTTGATGTGGGGGGATTACTGTGGACTATTTAGACAGGATCTAACTGTAATTGCAAGCAGCCTTATAAGAGAAAGGAGTCAAAAAATAATTTAAAATCTAAAAAAGAGTCCTGGGGGCAAGGTGGGTTACAAGTTGGGCTGTTCACCACAAGGCCGGCAGTTCGAATCTACCAGCAGATTTCCAGGAGAAAGAGGAGGTTTTCTGCTTCCGTAAAGATTTACAACTTTGGAAACACAAAGGGCATTTTGCTCTGTCCTAGAGGGTCACCACAAGGCAGAAATGACTTGATGGCAGTGAGTCTGGTTATAAGAGAAGATCGGAGGGAGGTTTAACACAGAAGCAGCAGCCTTTGACCATGAAGCAGATGACACTGCCGGTTTTAAGGAAAACGAAAAGAGGAGCGGGCTTGCGTCAAGGACCCCAAGGAGAAGATGTAAAAGGCAAGGAGATGGAGTCTCCCTCAGAAGTATTAGCCTTGATTGAAACTGAGTTTGGACTTCCAAGCTCCAGAACAGTAGTCTCAGAAATGTGTATTGTTTTAAGTCACCAAGTCTGTCGTGATTTATTACAGAGACACAGGAACCGAACACAGACACCAGTATGTCTTCGTGCACTTGATGGTACCGGCACTTGGGGTGGGTTATCTAACCATCCTATGAGAGGCTATTTTAGGGATGAGCACACCAAGACTTACAGAAACTAAGGAATCCCCCCAGGTCATATTCTTAGGAAGAAGCAGAGTCCAAAGCCCTCTGACCACAGGGCCCGCCCACGCTCTTCGTTGTGGGGCTCAGGGCTCTGCATGTCTCTGGGCTGTGGTGTCTCCACTTGCTTTCCACTGCACTAGCTCTGGGGGTCAGGAAAAGGCTTGGGAAAGCAAGTCAGAAGGTTACTGCCACATCAGAGGGAGGCAAGGTCCAAGGTGTGTATGTACCTGACGTTATCCTCAGGCAGTGGACATTTTCTCAGCTCAAGTTATCAGTGGTGCTGAGGCGGTCCATCAAGATGGACTTTTCACTTCATCCACTGGGCGCTCTAACACACTGGAAGTATCCTCTGAACTTTAACCTGGAGGGGCAAAGGTGTTAGTTACGACAGCCACTTGAGGGCAGAGCCTCTTTGTGGCAGGGAAGAGTCAAGAATTACAAACAGGGGCCAGGCTTCAGGTGCCTGGGGGGGGAGCAAGTCGTTTGTAGTTAGCTGTTAACCTAAAGATTAGAGAGATGGACCCAACTTGAAATCTGCCTCCATAAAGATTCTCACTCCCATGGGTCAATGCTGACTCATAGTGACATCCCCCCTTCCCCTCCCCCACTCTCCCTCTCCCCCCTCCTGCCCCTGTGAGTTGCGAAGACCGGCACTATTTACAGTATTTCCAACCAAGAAAACCGTGTGGAGCAACTTGACTCTGTAACACATGGGGTTGCTGTTGGCATTAATTGACTTTTGTTGAGCTTCAGCAACTGCACGAGTGAGGCAATCACTGTAGTGCAAACCCGTTACTAAGAAGTTGATTCCAACTCATGGGGGTGGGGGTGGGGAGTATCCCTGTGCACGTCAGAGCAGAACTATGCTCCGTGGGGTTTGCAATGGATGGGCTTGGGGGATGTAGAGCACCAGACCTTTCTTCTGAAGCGCTTCCTGGTGAACTCAAACAGTTAACCCTTTCATTAGCCATTGTGGTAGTTAGATAACCTAATGTCAATTTGATACTTATGAGTGAAGGGGTGGAGTTTGGCCTGTCAATCAGGGCACAGCTCGATGACCTTATTTGGAGGCGCTAAAGAGATAAATAACTCATTGGAGGTGGACACACACTCAGTTCCTGTGAGACATTCTTGTTGACAAGCCACATGGGGACAGGCTGATGGCGGCCAGAGCCTTAGAGCTGGAGAAACCACGTGGAGACCCCTGCCACCACTGGAACCACAAGACCTCCCACCCAATGATTTTCCTGCATTTGGCGTCATTGCATGTGTTTCCTAAGTCTGAAGAGGAAATTATAGATTGGGATCAGACATATGGGCTAATACCGGACTTATGGACTTGATCTGGACTGGGCTGGGATGTTTTCTCAATATTCAATTGATCTTGTACATAAACCTCTTTCTTATACACATGAGTGTCTATGAATTTGTGTCTCTAGTCTACCCAGACTAACACAGCAGTGGAGCACCGCCCAGGGACCGTAGAATCTAGCCTCCAATCCACACAGGTCTTGTTCGTCTTGGTTGGAGATGGGGAAAACCCCAATTTTTGCACTTCTAAATACTCTCATTTTGACAACGGGATGAACTCATGAAATATGAGAGGCAAAACTGAAGCGAAAAAACAAATTGCTAGTTGTTTTTTTTTTAACCATTCATGCCATCCAGAGAAGTTGGGTTGATGTGGACTGCTCTTCTGCAGTGGGATTCCAGCCACCCGTTTCCAGCTGTCTGGGTGTAGAGAAACATTGCGATCCTACATGGTGATCTCAGCTGACCCCTAGTTCAAAGCCGTGTATGAATCTTTCAAATGATGGCCTGGGGGTGTGGATGTCTCTCAGATGGTACAGTTCTGTATTTTTCGGGGAGACAGTCTCTTGGAGCCCTTATAAGCATGAAGGTCATCGAGTCCACTCTGACTAACTCGTGGTATCCCCAGGAGGGGGAGGGTAGCATTCTGTGCTTCATTGCACTTTCCCTCATCAGTCTCTTGAGCTAGATCACCCGGACTTTCTCCTAATGGACTTCTGGGCCAACTTGGCCTCCCCTCCCCCACCCAAATCGTTTGGGTAGCACCTGAGTTCGTTAACCACTGGCCCCACCCAGGGACTCCTATAAGCATTAATTTCCTCCTACGGATCCCTTTCTGTGCCAACATATCTGGAGTGGTTTCTACTTTCTGCATCGACTCGGCACTGAAATAGCTTTCGACTGCAGGAGGGGATATTTCCACTTAGAGTGTGTTTCATTTAAATAGAAACTACTGTGTGCGGAGCCAACTGCTCAGGAAATGTTTGGTGAGTATCTACGACGTGCCAGTATCTACACTGTGCTAGTCAGTGGAGAAAGAACAGTGAGGGCGAGCCCCATCTGCTGCCCGTTAGCGGCTTCATTCCCGTAGGAGAGGCAGGTATGGAAGCAATGGGGAGCTGTGCTGTAACAGGAGCGTATGCCGTGCGATGAAATTGTCTTCAGAGTCAGTTTAATAAAGCCAAAAGCACACCATCTCCTCATTTTATCATCCATAAGGAACTCTTCCTTCACTCTTCGTCCTCTGGCTCACTGTTTTCTTTAGCGAAATTTCAATTCCCTCCTTCTTTGTCTTCTTCATTTTTACTGCCAATGTGTTTCACCAGGACTTCAAAGGCCTATTGTTGAACACCTGGGGGAAAGGGTGTGGGAAAGCGTTCTCAGGCTTAATAAAGCCGGGAACCTAAGGAGGGGGACGGGAGGGTATTGGACGCTTGGAGTGTGAGGCCCCAAGGCAAGTGACCATATACTTTATCACCCCCATTCTGTGAAAACGGGCACAATTAATAACTCCACCAGGTCAGCCAGGATGTGGGTTCAGGGAACCAGCCAGGGACGGCACTCAGACTAGTATCTGTGCACTTGGGCTGCCTTTAGGGCTAGAGGTGGGTGTAACTGGTCAAGGGCCATAAATGTGAATTGCTGGAAGTAGAGGATGGCTTCTCTTTGAGGATGGAGCTAACATTACATTTGATTGTTGGGACAACTCCAGGTTTAATTTAGGGAAGGCTCATTTCACGGAATCAGTTAAACTAAATCTCTTGGAAATAATTCTCTGAAAGGTTCTTAACATTCTGTGACTATTGACATACTTTTGGATACTCTTTAGACAGAGAAATATTTTTCAACCCACCTACATATTTTCTGGACTCCGCCATAACTCTGGAAGTTGCTCATCTCCTTCTTTTCTCAAAAGGCTGCCAAAAGATTAAAGACCAACAGAATCCCTCCAATTGTCTGATCATTCTGTCTAAGTTGTTTCCCGTTCACTGCCCTCCAGCCTGTGCCTTTGTCTGGTGTCTTCCTTCAGTGTAAAGCTGCAAACTCACTGAGTCTGTTGGCTTTTCCTCTCAAGTTGTTTCTGTGCAAAATCCCCTTCCTTTGGTGGAGATCTGCTTGTAACACCAGTGTATAGAGTAGGTGTGTTAAGTAAGTATTGCTTTGCTTTATTTTAAGTCACTAGTCAACTGAACACATTCAAAACAAAGGAAAAGAACTCGACAATGGCTTTTCATAGCTTTAAGCTGACCCACAGCACATACAATTTAAAAGATGCTGCAAAGACCGCATAAATAGTATTGAGGTCCTTGGATTCGTAAGGAGACTAGGGAAATACAGGTGATATGGACTAGCTCCTGACATCAAGGCACCCACAACCTTACAGGAATGTCAACAAATCATCACAGCAGGTGTATTAGCTGCTGCAACAGCGGTGCAGGCAAAGCACAATGAGATATGAAAAATGAACACTTTTGGTTGACAGGGAGTTGAGGAAGACCTCACCTGGGAAACACGTGCGTTGGATCAGAAGGTTGAGCAGACATTTGCTAGCAGAGAAGGAAGAAAAAGAAAGCATTCTGAACCCATTCTACAAGTCAGATCAATTGCATATCATATTAACAGATCCCTCACTTCTAACTTCTCAGGTAGATTCTCCACTTCTAACTTTATCATTCCATTTTCTTACAAAGCGAAAAAAAAAAAAGTAAGTCATTCGTTCTGGTAACATTCGAGCCTAAGTCTGCCACATTATCAGATTGTATTCTTTCTACAATGCCATACAGCTTCTCAGGATGGCCAGTAGGTTTGCATGATTGTCTGGGTCAAAGAACAGATACAAGTTATTAATGGCAGAAGATCAGCCCTGGTGGCATAGTGGTTATGCACTGGGCTGCTAATCTCAAGGTCAGCAGTTCAAAACCACCAGCCACTCCATGGGATGAAGAACAGGCTCTCTCCTCCCATAAAGAGTTAAGCCTCAGAAGCCCACAGGGCAGTTATACTCTGTCCTATGGTGTCACCGTGAGCTGGAATCGAGTCAACAAAAGTGAGATGCATTCTGAAGTTGTTTGACTTTGTGACTGCTGCTTCTATGAGCATTGACTTGAATCAAGCAAAATGAAATAACTTGAAAACTTTGCATCTGCTTTCCATTTATCGTAATGTTACTTATTAGCCTAGTTGTGAGAAGTTTTGTGTTCTTCATGTCCCTGTATTATACCTACTGGCTACAGTAGTGCTTGATCATCATCAGTAAGAGCTTTAAATCTTGTCTTTCAGCAAGCAAGGTTGTTTCTTCTTTGTATTACAGGCTGTCAATGACCAATATTCATATAGACCAATTTCTCATATTATTTTCTCAGCCGGCAGATTCAATAACTATGGATATAACCCTGACACACACTTTTCCTGATTTTATACTACGTAGTATTCCTTTGTTCTAAATGACTTGCCTCGACCTATAGACAGATTCCACATGAACACAATCCAGTGCTCTGTGACTCCCATTCTTTGCAATGTTATCTATAATTTGTTATGATTCAAGCAGTCAAATACATTTTGCAAAGTCGATAAAATGCAAGTAAACATCCTTCTGGTACTCTTTGCTTTCAGCAAAGAACCGTTGGATGTCAGAAATGGTGTCCTTCATTCCACCTCCTCTTCTGAATCCAGCTTGAGTTTCTGGCCATCTTCTGTTGATGCAGTTCTTCTGTACCTCACTGTATATGAATTCTCTCTCCATAAAAGGTAAATAAAATTAATTTGCTATGTGCTACATACTTTTATAGGTCTAGAAAGTTGATCTCTGAATTCTCAAAATGGCTTTATTTCATAGGTTAGTTTTTCTTAAATAGAATGGATTCATTGTAAGTAAGGACAATCAACAAATCTTGCCTCATTTCGGTGTATTTACTGTAATTGTTAACAGCTAAAATTAAAAAGGCATCAATCTTAAGAGATGAAGAGTTGCTTAGAGACCTATCAGCACCTCAATCTTTTCTGTGTCATGAGTTCTTCTGAGACTCTGATGAAAACAAAGCTAAAGACCTCTTCCCAAGAAATATACATAAATACCAATTTTTTCTTAGGATTTTATATGACTTGGAGACTATTATGCCACTGAAACCCATCCAGGGACTCACTTAGGAGCCCAAAGATCTCAAATTAACACTCCTGAACTGACTCAGTCCCTTCCTACAGACGAAGAAGTAGGTCATTCTCCTTTAAGGGTCTTGGAGGAAACTTGCTGGTACAGTGGGTTACGTATTGGCTGCAGTTGAAATGCACCCGCTGCTCTGAGGTTTAGTCTTACACATTTTTCAGGAACCCTTCTACTCTATCCTAGAGCATCGCTGCTAGAATTGACTTGACGGCAGTCGGTCTGAAGGATCCAAGGAAGGGATCGTGGTGGCGCGATGGTTAAAGCACTTGCTGCAACTGGAAAGGTTGGCAGTTGGAGCCCAGGCAATGTGATGGCGCGTTTCTGTAAAGATTTACAACTTTGGAAGCCTCTGTCCTATAGGGTCCCTAGGAGTCAGAATCAATTCAATAGGTCTGGGCCTTGACTTAGAAGGGTCCAAGGAGGAAAAGTAACCAGTTTAGGAGCCAAAGAAGGATTCCAAGCCTTCTGACGCCCACACGTTTATGTGGTCTGCCCTTAGTTAACTTTTTCCACCAAATTCCCATCGATGGAATCCCTGAACCTAGATTCACTTGACATGATCCTTTTTATTCTACTGCAATACTTGTGGTCACACCAGGTGTGGTTTGAAGTTGACGTTGCACTCACTCGCATAGACTAGGGAGAAAGCTGAGTCCTTTATATGAAATGGAGGCATTTCTCCGAAGATCGCCTCAAAACCCAGAACATAAAAAGCCTTGGCAATTAAAAACAAAAAGACACCCTTTGGGAGGCAGGGGATAGTTTATTTTCATGAAATCCCCTCTTAAAACATTGCCTATATTTATTCTCTGAAACTCCTCAGTCGGTTCTGTTGAGCTTTCTAACATTGGAAAGATCTTATTGAACATACTCTTAGTTCTGGAACCCTCTCCATGGGGTCTGACCAAAAACAATCAAACTCCAGGGTGAGCCAGGAAACCCATGTGAGTTATTCCTATTCAGACGTTCAGTCTGGAACAGCTTTCTGGCCCCCAATTCAAACGGAGGCAGTGAGAAATGAACGAGGACCCAGAAAGCCCTTTCTTCTGTGTGAAAAGGCCTGATGGGAAGTGGGGCAGCTAATAAAGAGACGGCTCAAGCTGCAGCCTACAAATTTCTCTCAGTGGCCACTAACAACAATAACAGCAGAGAAATCACTTAGACCAGCAGCCGACAGTGACAGAATAAATGCCACCTGTACGTGCAATCTATATAGATTTTACTAGGCATTTGCTAAACTACGCCCGTGTTATCATCTCTTCCATAGTTCTACTTGCATGGATAAGTCAAGTGTGCTTAAAAACGTCCTCCACCCGTCTGTCAGTTTGTCCTACCCTGCTGGCTAAGGTGTTCCTGTGATGCTGGAAGCTAAACCACTGTCGTTTCAAACACCAGCAGGGTCCGCTGTGGGTGGGCAGGTTCCAGGAAGCTTCCAGACTAGGATGCAGTGCCTGGTCGGCTACGGCTAAAAAGGAGCCAGGGAGAACCCCGTGGAGTTCCCAGGTTACTTTGGCCGAGCCCTCAGGAGGATCAGGCCCGATGCTTAACTCGCAGCGTCACCAGGGCTCCTTTTGTGGCTCTGGTAAGTAAATTAAGTAGAGAGACACCTAAGGCCGGGGAATGAGCGTCCACACGGAAATGGAATGGACGGCTGTCCCCTTTCTAAAGGGGTCTAGATTGAGCGGGCAGGCGTGTTTTGCAGAGAGGGTCGACGACGGGCGGCAGGCCCCCCCGGGGTGGTGTCCAGGCCGCGGGCCGGCTCAGCCTCCTGGCGCTGGTGGCCCGGCTGCAGCCCGCCACATCGTCGCGACCCGCCCCACGGACCAGCGCCGCGCGGCCCAATCAGCGCCGCGGCCTGGAGCCCCGCCCCCTCCCGCGGCTATATAAGCCTCAGCCCGGGCTCCGCCCCTCACTCCGCCGAAGTCGCCTGCGCCTCCGCCTCCGAGGCCTGGAGGAGCCGCGGCCCCCGCCCCGCCGCCCCCGCGCCTCGCCCCCCGCCGCCTGGGCGCCCGCCCGCCGGCCGCTCTGCCCGCCTCGTTCTGCGTCGGCGATGTGGCCGGGCCCGAGGCCCGCGGCCCTGGGGCTGCTGCTGCTGCTGCTGTGCGCCGCGTCGGCCGGCGCCGCCAACGCCGCGGAGCTGCACCACCCGCCGGGCGAGCACCGCGCCGACTACGACCGCGAGGCGCTGCTGGGCGGCCAGGTGAGGCGGGAGGCCGGGCGGCCGCCGCCACGGCTTTGTCCCGGGACAAAGGGGTGCGGCCTGGCCGGGGCGGCCTGACCACGGGGGCCGGCGGAGCGCATCGATGCTCTCGGGCCTGGCCGTTCGCTCGCTGGCGGAGTGGGTTGGGGGCGGCCGGCGCGGGGGGGGGGGGGCGATCCCTTCACCAGACCCCCTTCCGTCCTGCGGACTTGGGGCAGCATCACGGAGGCCGTGCGTAGGGGGCTGGGGCGCCGGAGAGCAAGTGGGGTTCTCCCCGCGAAACGCCTCTGCCGAGGCAGGCTTCGGGTAGCCATCCCCTCCCCCACCGTTGTCTGTCGTTGTTTTTAAACCACCGATTGTAATGCTTACTCCTGGTGCCCCCCCATCCTTCCCCCCTCCCTCCCAGGATGAAGTCGATGAATATGTTAAACTCAACCCCGAAGAGCAGCACAAAAGACTGAAGTCCATCATAAAGAAAATTGACCTGGACTCGGATGGCTTTCTCACGGAAAGTAAGGCAGGCCGGCCCCTCACCACCTGCCCTCGGAGAGACCCCTTTGTAGGCGAGAGAAAGGCCAGCATTGTAAACAAACAGGCTGTCTGTGGAACGGAGATTGCCAGGCACTCACAAATGGGTGGGGTGGGGGATGGGGGCAGAGAGCAAATTTTAGACTCAGAAATCTTTAGATAGAAGGTACCGAGTGCAACGTCATGCCTTCCCCAGTAAGGAATAAACATCATTAATCCCTGTACGAGAGGTGCCTCTTGAAGCGCCTTACACCTCGGGAGATGTTTAGTTTGGGTTGGCTTGTTTATTTTAAACCGTCAACAATATGCTTCCTTTTATTCCCAGACCCTCTGGGAGGCACTGCTTTGTGGCTTTCTATTTGGTATATGCCACATTAGAATTTTAATCCTTGGGTTTAAAAACCAGTTGAAAAAGACCTGTGGCATGCTCATGGAGTGTTATCACTAAATGGTAGAGCTGGTCAGGGCCTGAGAATCCTCTCTCTCACTCTGGAGATGGAGAAATTCACTGCCCTTTCAAATCACTGGTAAGCTCAGGACTAGCCGCGGGCCTTCTGCTCCCAGTTCAGTGTGTAATGTCCTAGACTGGGAAACAAAACAATCGGGGTGCTCTAGATAGGTCTCTAGACAGAATTCAAATGTTCAGATTATTAAAAGAATGGCCTAAGTCAATGTTTCACAAGATGGGTGATGTCCCACTTGGCCCGGGCACTGGGACATTTCAAGGAGGAGGTGGGGCTGCTGCAAAAGCAAACAGCTATACATTATCCTGGATTATGGGATATAGTACAAACCCCAAGGGAGTGTACTGAGTCCGTCCCCCGCCCCCAGCCCCGGAAAAGGCAGTAGGCTAAATAAATTGGGGAACCTATGGTCTAAATTAAGGTCTGTGCCACTCTGAGTCTCCATCCTTTAATTCAGGGGATGAACCCTTTCAACTAGCCATGTTGATTTGTCCACACACAAAAAAAATCAGAGAGTAATTACAGGGACCATAAATTAGTCCCGTTGCTCTAACCCTTATTTGAATTTTGCTCAGCACCCATGATGAAATCGCTGGAGACCAACTTGTGAACTGTTTGGTAAATTTAAGACATGCTGTCCATGAAATATTCACGCGGATGCCCCCAGAAATAGGAAGGTTTGGGTTCCTTGTACTTGAAAACAAAACAAACGAAAAGCCTTTGGGCCCTACGTACTCAGAACAAGTTTGCACTTGGTTACATTGAAATGGACACAGTGTTGATCTAGAAGACTGTGGTACCTGTCTATAGAGTTCGCTTAAGCAAGGAAAGCACAGGCTTCATGTGCAAACTTACTGTGTAGTGAACAGTCTTGATTTTTTTAAATAACCACCTCAAGGATTCTACTTCTTGGTATGACTAGCACCTGTCTCTCTGCCAACCCCACAGCATCTTCCTATATACAAATGTAGAGCCCCAGAGCAGAGCACTCAGTCATCAAGGTCAGCCTGGGTTTACCTGTGCTGGTTTACTATCGCATAGTGAGCAATTCGGAGCTCTGGTGACGTGGTGGTTACATCTGAGGCTGCTAACCACCAAGTCAGTAGGTGGAAATCCAAGAGACTTAGAGTTCCAGTCTCAGAAACCCACAGGGGCATTTCCACCCTGTCCCATAGTGTTGCTGCGAGTCAGCCTTGAGAGTGAGCCGTTATTTCACCGGGGTTTCACCATGGCTCATGAACAACGCGAACTTGTTCACTATAGATTACTAAGTAAGCACAAGTAAGCCCATGATTACCTTGCTTACTGGGTCTTCTGCCCCTGCCTGGCAGAGTTAGGGCCTGGGTGTTACGTTGGAATGTTTAATCATAGATAATTAAGAAACTTTACAGCTAAAAAGAACTTAGTCTGCATCTTCGCGTTTCAGGTGAGAAAACACAGGCTTTGGGAGGGTAAGCCCCCACCACCACCCGCTGGCATTGCTGAAGCCCATGTTTCGTTCCTGGTACATTTACTTAAAGTAAACTAGAACACGTCGTTGATGTTTTAAGGACACGCTCCTCCTGCTTGTGAGGTCCAGAACTGGATCGGAGAGAGGCTCTTGAGAAGTAATTCAAATTCAGTATAATGAGTTTGGGATTTAAAGCCAAACGTAGATTTGAGATTTGGCTCTGGCCAGAAGACTGCCTGAACCCTGATTTCCTCAACTGTAAAACCCTGTGACGTCAATGACCTGTCAGGGAGATTAGAGACTGCAGATGATGAAGTCATAGTTCAATGGCTGGTTGCCCTACCAGTATAGTTCAGTACCAGTTTGTGAAGCATGATAAAAACAGTGACGACGTGGTGTCTTGGGATGAATACGACATTCAGATGTAGTCATAGTTCAGTACCTGCGTGTACATAGTCATAGTTCAAGAGCTGGTCGCCCTAATGATCGTGACTCTTGGCAGAGCTTAAGGAAAGATGCCGTGTCTTTGTGACTCATCACATCATAGAAGGTCACATCATAGACGGGTACCACACTTTTATTCAGCCACGTTGCCTTTAAACCAAATGGTATGTTCCTGCAAATACTGTCCTTGCCGAATACATACATTTCCCCTCCCTTCCTTTTTTAAATACATTGACAATAATTTTAATATTTTCAATACAATATTTGTAAATGCATGTTTATATTTGTATATGTATAGTAAATACCTCCGTGAATGACTCTAAAAGCTGATCTTAAAGTTGATCATTGAGAACGTTTTTTTTTTTTTTTAACAGTGAAGGCAGTGATTGTGGCAGGGCTTCTAGTATATCGCCACTCATAAATGGGTTAACATTTCCTACACATTTTTTGGGGGGGCATGGTTAAAAGGAATATACATTCAAGTGGAAACCACCTGTGCTTCCAGAAAGCTCTTTGGTAGTTTGCAAAGGTTACCTGTAATTTGTTGGTTGATACTAAAATGTCAAGTGCTGTTTCGACCAATTGGTAATACATTCAGCCAGCCTTTGTTGAGTTAGGAACGTCCTGGGCACTTGTTCTATGTGTCTGTGTCCAAAACCAGACCCAAACTGCACTCAGCAGCTGCACATCCTCGTGATCACATGTTGTACTATTCTTAGGCTCTAATCAGCTCTCATATCTACACAGCATGACCAGTTCCACGCTCAGTATTGCCAAACACTGATGAAACATCCCCCCTGCCCCCATTATCTTTCAAAGGAGCTTTCGACGTCACCTCGGCATCAGAATGACTGTTGTCACACTTGCTGCATTTTATGAATCTCATAGGTGAACTCAGTTCATGGATTCAGATGTCCTTTAAGCACTACGCCATGCAAGAGGCAAAGCAGCAGTTTGTGGAGTACGATAAAAACGGTGACGACGTGGTGTCGTGGGATGAATACAACATTCAGATGTACGATCGGGTGATCAACTTTGACGACAACCCGGCCCTGGATGACGTAGAGGAGGAGTCCTTTAGGCTGGTGAGTACAAGTGCACAAGCTGTTCTGTTTGATCCGATCGCTGTACTTCACCTTCCCACATGACTGAGAGCCAGGGCGCCCGAGATCAGAGGCCAAGATCTTGCTCTGTAGACGGTCACCCGTTCCACGCCAGCGGCCAGTTGGATGGTTTCCTCCTTTGCTTGCATAACTGCCTCGTAACGCCCCTGCATCTGTTTGTCTCAGCTGCTCTGGTGGCCCTCGCTGCCCCAGTAGCTCCCTGATGCGTTCTAGACGCGTTTCTCACATCTGCCTGTTCGCGTCGTCCCTGAACAGCTTTGTAGCATGCTTATGAAGAAGGCTGTGGGGCCTGTTTGCACTTTTAAACATAGTATTATATCAAATAACTCGCTTATTTCTTTTCTTCCAAAAGGTATAAAATGAATTGTTCTTCCTCCTGAAGTTTTCAGAGGACAACATTCTGTGTTGGCTCGGGCTTCACAGAATGTGGAAGGGTACCGTTTATCCGCCACAGAGCGAAGATAAAAGCCAATCGTTTTCAGACAGAGATGTCAGTGGGAGAGCGAGCTCTTGTGCTTGTTCCAGAAGCTGAAGTCATCTGCTTCTGTACGGACACACGGGCTTGGAAACCCTCCCTTGGGTTGCTTGACTGGGTGGCAGTGGGTGGAGCACTGGACTAGCTAAAAGGCCAGCAGCTGAAACTCCCCAGCCACTCCGAGGGAGAAAGATGAGGCTGTGAAGATTCACAGCCTCTTGAGACTGATTCTGGTAGCAGTTGTACAACACTGCTGGATGTGGATGAACTGTGGAATGGTATGTCTGGATTAGCTCCTAATAAAATGGTTTTGGGGTGGGGGGGCGGAGAACCAATAACAGCCTCAGAAACCCTACGGTGCAGTTCTGCTTTGTCCTGTAGGGCCGCTAGGAGTCAGCATCAACTTGAATCCATCAGTGGGTCAGGTTTTTCAGTTTGACGAGTGTCCAGTCTATGAAGATGCTGCTTACTTACGAGTAGTATTAGCCCCTGAAGAAAGACTTTAGACGCTGCAGTGAGGTGCCTCACTGTTAATGATTGCGCATGTGCTTAACAAGCTCGGGTTTCCTGCTTCTATACGAACTTACAACGTGGAAACTTTAGGGGCAGTTCTGCTCTGACCCACAGGGTATTTGGTGAATCAGAATCCACTCACAGTGGTGAGCTGCGGGTATTCATGCGTGGATGCAGAGGGCCTCAGAGGCCTAGCAGGGCTGTCCACTGCTACTCTGCAGTCGCAGTCCGCTCTTAGAGATGAGAGCGCTGGGACAGAGAGGTTCAGCAACTTACTCGAGGCTGCAGAGCTGTTGCGTGGTAGAACCAGATGTGGAGCCAAGCCGACTGGGTGGAAAGCAGAAACGGAACCTCCACACGTAGTGCCCTGCCCACACTCCACGCATAGTCATTAGCAGGGAAAGCAGCTTTTCTTAAATTGCTACTCTTACTAAAAACTACTCTATTCTGATGAAAAAGAATATGTTGAAGGGAGCATAAGTTTACATTTCATTGATTTTGTGAGTGCATCAGCTTTAGATTAGAGTTTAAATTATACCCTTTTACTCCTTATTGGGGTCTCCATTTTATAGCAGAATAAAAATAATTTCAGTCAGTGAAGTGAATGATAGATAATGAGACTGGATGGTACTGTCTATTAGGCAACTTCCTTTATTATTGAATTCACTTGGCTCACAAGCATCTCTAAAGATCTGGGATTTTGTAAAGCTGAGCCATGGTATGGTGTTCATTCCTTCCCTGCCTAGGGGCAACAGAAGTTGGCCTCAGTATTTGACAACCTTACTGAAAACCCAAAACCAAACTCACTGCCATCAAGTCAGTGCTGACTCATAGCGACTCCTTGTGGGTTTCTGAGACTGTTTACCACAGTAGAGAGCCCGGTCTTTCTCCCGAGAAGCTGCTGGTGGTTTTGAACTGCTGACCATATGGATTGCAACCCAACTCAACCTAAAATAATATTTCCCCCAAAATGGGATTTTGGGTGGTTTTTGTTTTGTGACATAAAAGATACTTTTTTTTTTTAATAAATCATTTTAATGGGGGCTCTCCCGGCTCTTATAGCCATCCATACATCCATTGTATCAAGCACATTTGTAAATATGTTGCCATCATCATTTTCAAACCAATTTCTTTCTACTTGAGCCCTTGGTATCAGCTCCTCATTTCCTTTTCTCCCCCACCCTCATGACCCCTTGCTAAATGATAAGTTATTATTATGTTAATAGCTTAAGCCGTCCTCCGACTCCCTTCACCCAGATTTCAGGGTGGTGGGAGGTGGTGGTTGCACGTCGATCAATAGAAGATACCATTATTGGGAAGAGAAACGGGGCTCATTAGCGCAGCTAGTTGTGTACAGCTTTCCTTTTACCCGATGCTGTGAGACTGCTGTTTTCAGAAGGTCTCAGACCAGCTGGAGGCTCTGAGGCAGATCCCTGAAGTGGACATTGGCCAGTGGCAGCCCCATTGGCCCGGGATATGTCTGCCTCTTCTTCAGGCAGGTCAGCTCATACTTGGTAAGCATTTGATATCAGTAGCCCCTAAATATCCACGTGGCGTGTGAAGACAAGCCGAGGCGCATGTGCAGAGTCCTTGAAACGCGAAGTAAAGGACAAAGGTGCATCCATCTCAACCAAAATTACAGAATAAACTTACCCACAAATTAAAAGTAACTGGGTAGCCGAAGGACACAAAATTTTCATCTTTGAGAACCTATTAAGAAGCTAGAGTCAATATGATGATACTTGAATCGTATTTGATGTTTAATAAGCTTCTGTGTGGAGCAGCGTTTCACAGCCTGTGGATTGCGGCCCCTTTGGGGGGTTAAACGACCCTTTCCCAGGGGTCGCCGGATTCACAACAGTGGCAAAACGACAGTGATGAAGTAGCAACGAAAATAATGTTAAAAAAATAAATAAAATAATGTTATGGTTGGGGGTCACCACCACGCGAGGAATTGTCTGAAAGGGGGGCGGCCTGAGGAAGGTTGCGAACTGCAGGTACAGAGCATTGCGAGAACCAGGAGCAAAGCCCCTTTCCGGCTGAGAAGTGCCTGCAGAAGCACTTCCTTGTAATAAGACGAACCGTGACGGCCAGCACACTGAAGCGGGATAATGATGGTTTGGAGACCTACCTGGCAAAAGCTCTGTTGTACTCCTCACGGCAGCTGCTGAATATGCCTATACAGCAGTATTTATTTATGTAAGCTATAGCCTTACATGTGACTAATCTGAATTTTTTAAGACCTAGACTT
Source organism: Tenrec ecaudatus (assembly GCF_050624435.1). Classification (NCBI taxonomy): domain Eukaryota; kingdom Metazoa; phylum Chordata; class Mammalia; order Afrosoricida; family Tenrecidae; genus Tenrec; species Tenrec ecaudatus. The sequence goes on from NC_134546.1 coordinate 53,354,273, forward strand.
TTGTTTTTACTGTCGCAGTTAATGAATCTCCTCATGCAAAGTCCTTCTTCTACCAAAAGATGGCAGTTTTGTTCCTCATAAGTTTCTGTAGTAATATAAAAAGAGAAATCCCGGTAGTTTCATTTTACTACTGTACCTAGCACTCTCTGCCCTTGAAGGAAATATAAGGTTTTTATATAAGGGTTGGGAGGGGGGAAATTTATAAAAATGCCTATCTCTTCGTATCTTTTAGACACTTTCCATTTTTAAAGAAAATGTATCATAGCTTATTGGCTTATTTAATAATGAGCTGGTCTTAAGTTGGGTTTTTCAATTGTTCATGAATAAAAGCTTTCAAATAGATATTATTTTATTTTAAAGATGTAAGAAAAGTGAACTAGAAAGCTATCTTTCCTCTTATTTAAAAAAAGAGAGAAAGAAATATCAGCTTGACAGCCTTTCTTTCCCTGGACAAATACGGCCGGATGGAGCTCCCTCCACTGAGCCGTGCATCTTGTCTCCAAACGGGAGGGTTCTTTCATAAGGAAGCTAAGCACTTGGTATTTTAGATAGTGGTTTATTCAGACACTTGATTTTCTTAACAAAGTACCCCAAGTTCTCATTTCTCTACTTTTCCCCCTGTTTATGCCCTAATGTAAAATGCAAATTATTTGGTCTCGTTCTTGAAAACAATGAAACATGAAGGTAAAGGCAATTAATTGGGAGGAAATACGTTGGAATTTTAGTTTGCCTTCTCCCCTCCACGTCTGCCATGACTGAGTGACTACTAGGCTTGTGGGGTTGGATATTTAAGAGCCTGCATTCTACTGGAGAACAGGTGAGCCTCAGTCAGTCCGTTCTTGCACGGGGACTGGTGTTTCAGTAAACAGCTGCTACCTAGCCTTCTCCATTCTAGGACACGGAAAGCCCTGTTTGCCTTCAGCAGTGAAATACATCAATCAAAAGCTGCCAAAACGTTTGACATTGTGCTTTCCGAAATGCGCGCATTCATAGGAAGGAAAGCTATTCCTGGGATTCTGAAAATAAAAATGATGCCCCGTTAGCCATGTAGCATCATCTGCTCCAAGGCCCTTGTTGCAGAAGGGCCTTTGACAATTGGTCAGAAGCAGCTTTGTCCCTAAGAGCTGCTGGACCGTTTTCCGACTTGAGCAGAAACAGAAGATGGGAGGGAAAATAGAAAGTAGACCCGTTCAGACTTCCACTGTGTTTCAGAAAACACAGAAGTAGCACTCGAAGGAGCTGGCTAAGAGTAGACTTCCAAATATTATGTACATATTCTAATAGTATGAGGTCCTCAAGATAAAACTTTGAAATTTTTTTTTATAAATTATCATGGGGGAGGGAGGGAGGAAGGGTGGGGAAGAGGGAGAAATGAGTTGATATCCAGGGTTCAAGTAGAAAGAAAGTATTTTGAAAATGATGGCAACATGTACAAATTATGCTGGACACAATGGATATATGTCTGGATTGTGATGAGCTGTATGAGCTCCCAAAAATGATTACAAAAAGAAGGCTTTATTTGGTGGGAGGGGGAATCTATTAACTTTTTTTTTTTTAAGTCATTTAGAAGCTCAGAAAAGGCCTGAGGTAGTTTATGGTACCAACCTGGCCGATAAACGCATGTAGAATTAATTGAAGGGTAGAGAGATAAATGGCTCAGTGAGCCTTGCCTCTCGAGTTCTCGGGTCTCTTTCTTTGTGATGGTCGGACCAGGGTGCAGCTGCCTTAGCAGTTCCCTGCTTCAGCTTTCAAGGCTCACTTTCTGTAAGACATCCCCGAGGAGAAGCCACATGGACCTACCCCGATGCAGGCCTGGGTGCTGGAGCAGCCGTGTGGAGACCCCTGCCAGTGCTGAGATGCTTACACATTCACTGATAAGGCTTTCTTCCTGCAGTCAGCATCATTGCGAGTGTTTTGTGAGATGGAGGAGGACTTTGTGGATTGGTGGGTTAATGTTGGACTTGTGGGCTTGGGCAGCACTGGATGTTTTGTTGATGTGCACTTAACCTTTACATAAAACTCTCTCTTATACATGAGTTTCTGTGGATTTGTTTCTCTTAAAGTACCCAGACTAATACAAGGCCCCACCAAGGTATGGTACATGTCTAAACGTCACTGCTTTTTGGAATCTGGAAAGGTCTTAAGATTGTTGAAAGGAGCTAGCATAGGACTATACAAAGGGTAGGGAGGATCAAGTCCATATATTTAAACTGTTACTTCTAACGTTCATCAAATCATGTCATCTCAACCATTGATCAATGTTGATCAGTCATTACGGTTTTTAATTAGAAACATTAACAGCTAACATTGAGTAGATACTTTATGCAATGATTTTAATAGGGAATTTTATCCCAATTTTAGACATAAGGAAACCAGAGAGCCTGGCCTGATTAATAAAGGTAGTAAATAGCGTTGGTGGAATTCAGATCTTGGTCTAGCTCTGCTTCTAATGTTGGTTACTATTTATTCAACCTACCTTCAAAGAAATGAGGTTGATGGAAAGATAGATCATATGAGAATGTAATTTAAATTTCATATAGTTTATATTTCTCAAAATGCTTTTTAAATAATGCTATGTTACAACTGAAAATTTTTTAACCTTTTTTTTTTCTTTTCAAAGCTTCATTTAAAGGACAAGAAACGATTTGAAAAAGCTAATCAGGACACGGATCCGAGTTTGAATCTTGAGGAATTCATTGCTTTCGAGCACCCTGAAGAAGTTGACTATATGATGGTAAGGGGGGGGAAACGTTGAGTGAATTATTGAGTGACTAAAACTTTAAAAGCTGTGTTTACCAAGTCATTAAACTGGATTGCCTAGCCACTAGGGTTTTTAAGAGACAGCAAGATCAATCAAAATTCTCCCCATCTAATAGTAAAGGTGGGAAAAGGAGGCTTGGGATGGTGGTGAAACAACACTGACCACAGGCCCATTGAGTCCACCCCAGCTGCTAGCGACCCAGTGGGACGGAACACAACTCCCACAGGCCGTCCTGGGCCGTGATCTGCATGGAAGCAGACTGCCCTTTGTTTCCTCCCCCTGCCCTGCTTCTTCCTGTTGAGTGAGTGCTTTGGTAGGTTTGAACTGCTGACCTTTGGGTTAGCACACTAGTGCTTAACTGCTGTGCCACTATGGCCTTTATAACAAATACTGTTTACTAAGTAGAGTATTTATCTTGCATGGCACCGCTTGGCTCCCAGGGTAAGTGAGGGGCGGGGAGGGATAGAAGGCTGGGTTGAGTCAGAAGTTGCTGCTTTGAATAACTGGACTGCCGAAACACGGTCCGTGCCGCCTCTCTTTGTGAGACTTTGGATAGCTTACTGGACCCAGAACACATGACCTAGTGTAAGAGCCTCACAGGACACGATGTGTTTTAGTGCCGGGGTGAAGTTTGATCAAGCTGGAGTGAGCCTGAGAATGGCAGTCAAAAGACATAAGGTCTTGGTTCTCTGGAGAATACGGAACAGCTGCAGACTCACAGGAGGCAGGACCACTGAAAGCGCTGAAGTGATGCCAGCTTTCTTGTAGCCTGAGTGGACAGGGCCGCAGGATGACACAGACTTGAGCAGCCTTTTGAAGAATGCATAACTACAGCCAGTTAACGACTGCAAGTCCAAGATGAACGGCCCTGGGACTCTGAGTTTGTGTGACAGTGTGAGGTAGCACCCGCCCTTCCATTGGTGGCTGTGGGGATGGCCATCAGTTCTCGCGGACCATCATTAGACATGTTGGCTTCTCATTCAGAGCAGCGTCATTAAGGCCCGTCTCTGCAGGGTAGCCCCAGCCACCTCGGAATTACCACCAGGGAGGTTACTTCCTATTGACCTTCACTGTCTTTGTGCATTCCTTCTGCCCTCGATGGGTGTATATGAGGCTGTCTGGTGGTGTAGTGGTTACTCATTGGGCTGCTGAGAGGTCAGCAGTTCAAAACCACTAGTCGCTCCAAAGGAGAAAGATGAGGCTTTCTATTCCCAGAAAGACTGTAACTCTGGGAAACATACGGAGGCAGTCTCACCATGAGTTAGAATTGACTTGATGGCAGTGAGTTTGGATGTTTCTTTTTTTTGTTTGTTTGAGGCGGTCAACTCTCATAAAAATCAACTTGATGGTAGTGAGGGTGAGTGAGTTCATACAGTAAAAGGGCAACGGTACAAGAACAAGTTTTCGGGTCTATAACCAAACATGTTGCCATCTGGTGGCTTTTGATTCTTAGTGGCCCAATAAAACTGGGTAGAGCTGTCAGGGTTTTTGAGGTTGTGAAATCTGTATGGGAGCCGACTGATGGGTTCAAATCGCTGACCTAGCCATTAGTACCTCAAAGTGTTACCCTCTCTGCCACCAAGGGTCTGATCTTTGCGTCAGAGTGGGAAAGGTTGGCTGACAGGCTTTGGTAGGAGTGGGGAGCAGGTTTGGGATGACTGGAGGTAGATTGGGTGGAAGAGGAAGGCGAGGCTTGGTAAGAGGCTGCACATTTCAGATGTCTAGACAGCAACCATTTTAGGCAAAGGAAGCTAAGGTAGGGCTCCTTTTGCTCATGGATTGGAGTTAGGAAACAGCAAGGGAGCAGCATGTCACCCTTGAAGGGAGGGGGCCATGTAGAGAGTAGCAGAAGTTGCAGGAGTTGAGTGCCCAGGTGGTTTCCCAAACACTCACTGCCATTGAGTTGATTTCCAGAGCAGAACTGGGTTTCTGACACTGTCCACAAGTGGTTTCGAACTGCTGACCTTACAGTGAGCAGCCCAGTGTGTCACCAGCTCTGCCACCAGGGCTCCTTCAAGGAAGCTAGGAGGGTGAAAATTGAATTATTTCAAGGTTTGGGGTGTTGGCCATATGGTTCTCAGCAATAGGCGGTTTAGTCCTGCTTCGAAATTCCAGTGTTTAGGGAACGCCCTACAAGTGTGGACAACCCGGGGCTTATTCCGGAAAGCGTCGTACAGTAGGATTGACTCAGATGGTGCTGAGATTGGCAATTTTGTGACTAAGTTTTGTTTTGTTTAATGAAAATGTCGCAGGAATTTGTCATTCAAGAAGCGTTAGAAGAACATGACAAGAACGGTGATGGATTTGTTAGTTTGGAAGAATTTCTTGGTGGTTACAGGCGGGATCCAAGTAAGTAGCCTGGGGAATGTGCGAAGAGAAGAGGGAACACAGAATTGAGAAAGAAAGAAGTGGAAAGACGGGCCTGCTCTGTTGGAGCCTGGTCTGACAGATTTCTCCCTTTTCCATAAGTGTGGTCTAATTATCAATTCAGATGAAGGAAGTCAAGGTTGACCTTGTCAACAGAATCTTGTATCTTTGCACCATACAGGAGAAAGCAATGTAAAATGCTATAAATACTGGTGTAAAATAGAGAAAGTGGCTGACTGAAATTGAAGGGATTGGTGTATGCAGCCATTTTATTTTTTATTTTTTGTAATCATGGTTTTATTTGCCCTCCTTTTTTAAAAAACATCATTTTATTGGGGGCTCGTACAATTCTTATTACAATCCATCCATCCGTTGTGTCAAGCACATTTGTACATTTATTGCCATCATTCTCAAAACATTTGCTTTCTACTTGAACCCTTGATAATTTATAAATTACTATTTTGTCATATCTTACACTGTCCGATGTCTCCCTTCACCCACTTTCTGTTGTCCGTCCCCCAGGGAGGAAGTTATATGTAGATCCTTTCAATCGGTTCCCCTTTTCTATCCCATCTTCTCTCTACCCTCCCGCTATTGCCACATTTTTTTTTAACCGGTGGGTGGCTGTGTTGATCAAAATTATTGCTTAAAAGCATCGAACAGTGCCATTTTAACAGTTGGTCATCCATTTTTTCTTAATGTGGAAACGACTTAAAATTATGTATGATGTGTTAGACATTGTCTAAAAGCCACAGAAACCTAGGTTTCTGGACAAGAAGTGGCAGTTAATAAGATTACAAGTTCATGACAGGACGCAGCTGTTTCAAAGCTGTTTCTTAGTCTGGATAGACTAGAGAAACAAATCCAGGGAAACTCATAAGTGTGTAAGAAAGAGTTTTTATATCAAAGATCAATTGTACGTTGAGAAAACATCCCAGCCCATATCACTACCATAATTCTGCTATTAACTAGTCCATAAATTCCTCTCGAGATACACACAGCCACGCAATGATGCCGAATGCAGGAAGATCACAGGCCAGTGGGTGGAAAGTCTTGTGGATCCAGTGGCAGTGGAAGCATCTCAGACTTGGCGTGGGTCTTCCCATAGCTCCTCCGACTCGGGTTCTGGCCATAGCTCCACCTGGCTTTTCAGCAGGAATACGAAACAGAGTGGGTCTGGCCTCCAGTGAGCTGTTTATTTCTGTAGCGCCTCCAAATGAGGTCATAAGCTGTGACCTGATTGACAGGCTAGACTCCACCCCTTCACTCTTTTAAAAAAATTTTCCCCATCACTCTTAATAGTCTCAAGTTGACTCCAGATTATGTAACTACCGCAGAAGCTATGAGCTGTTTGCCTTAAGAAAATTACTATCAAGAAAAGAGAAAAAAATGATTAGGGCAAAGACTGTACAGATGCGCTTTATACAATTGATGTATGTATATGTATGAACTGTGATAAGAATTGTATGAGCCCCAATAAATTGTTAAAAAAAATTACTATCATTTGGACTGACTTCAGGACTTTCCACTTAAGTAGTTTGGTTTCATTAGGCTTCCTCTACACTAAACTTTGGTTTCCTTTCTTCTTGGGAAGGACCAGACTTCCTATTGGACACTCATGATACTCTTCTACATGTGTATTTGTGTTGTCTTTCTATTAAGCTGCGACTGAAGACCCAGAATGGATACTTGTTGAGAGAGACAGATTCGTGAATGATTACGACAAAGATAGCAACGGCAGACTTGATCCCCAAGAGCTCTTGTCGTGGGTGGTCCCCAATAATCAGGGCATTGCCCAAGAGGAGGTGAGTGGCAGGAGGGCCGTTGGTTTTTTTGTTTGTTTGTTTGTTTGTTTGTTGCGTGTTTCCATTTTGGCGCGTTGGATAGGAGAGGAACTTCAAAGTAGATCTTGAACCAAAGTAAGAAGTAATGGAGTTATTTACAGTTGACGCAATGCTATGTTTTTATTTAGATCTGCGAATTGTTGCACATCATCAGACAATGAAGTTACTACTTTTATGTATTAATTTGCTGGTACAGTCAGTAGAATAATAGAAGTTAGCATTTGTAAGGGCCTTAGGATGGATCACAATAATTTGATTTTCCTGGTGACAGCAGGATTGAATTTGAATGGGCAGGAGGCAGAAGAAGACAGGAGAGAATGGGACATGCTGTAGACAAATCCTGTCACGATGTGTCAGGCGTTGAGATGCTTAGACAGACAGCAAGGCGTACGCGGCACATCTGAATGGTTCTGACAGATCAAAACCCAGGTCTGGGAATGTGGAGAACACCCTGCTGGAAATACTGACTCCCCGTGACACCCTTTTGCTTTGTTTTGTTTTAAAGGCGCTTCATCTGATCGATGAAATGGACTTGGATGGCGACAGAAAGCTCTCTGAAGCAGAGATTCTGGAGAACCAGGACTTGTTTCTCACCAGCGAGGCCACCGATTACGGCCGGCAGCTCCATGACGAGTATTTCTACCACGATGAGCTCTGAGCCCGAGGCCAGCTGACGGGAGCACCGGCTCCTTCATGGTGTGTTACCAGCTTTACTTTGGTGATACAGTTTCAATGATGTTCTATTGGACACACTAAGTCTTACACCACATCCAAGATTACACCTTCCTGGTCAGTTCTGGTCCTCTCAAAAAAAAATGAAACAGAAACCTGACAATTATTTCAAAACTGTATCTGAAGAAACGGAAACATTAATACTGTGCCATAAGACAATAACGTCTTTCCTAAGTACCCCATCTGTGTAGTGCTGTCTTGTGGAACATTTGAGTCGTTTCTCCTACTCGAAACACAAACAAGAAGAAATGGAGAACTTTCGAGATGCCTCCACACTGCTATTTAAGTCGTCCGTGACGGAGCTATTAGTTTTTGTCTGAAGTAGATTTAATTTTGGAACTGACAGAAAGGACATTGTTTTTAGAATTAGCCTTTTGTTTTAAAACCTTTAAAGGAACCTTTAGAAGGACTTCCACCTCACATAATGTTGAGAAGTTCTGCTTCAGTTTAAAACGGTTTCTATAAAGGATTTTATTGTATGAAATAGAACTTTATATTTTTGCATATGTATAGATAGTAATTATATTTAATGTATAACAATAGCATTATGGTATGTGGAATTTGACATTGTCCCCAACTGTTTGTTTTGTTGTGGTGTTTTTTTTTGACCGATTAAAAATGAAATGGCCTATCTTTTTATATGTATGTTTGTTTTTCTTTCATCCTCCTGACCTTGAACCAAACACAGGTGGTGGTTTGTGTTATCTGACCTCAGCATCTTCCACAGTAACTGCTCACAAATTAATCTCATTGTACTTTTTATTTTCAATTTTTAATCATTTTACAGCTCTTACCACAATCCACACATCCATCCATTGTGTTAAGCATATCTGTACGTATGTTGTCATCTTCATTCAAAACATTTTCTTTCTGCTTGAGCCCTTGGTATCAGCTCATTTTTCCTTCCCCATTCTCCCTCATGAACCCTTGATAATTTATAAGGTTTTTTTTTTTTCATGTCTTACACCAACCAGTCAGTCACCTTTTACCCACTTTTCTGTTGCCCCTCCCCCTGGGAGGGGGTTATATGTCGATAATTGTGATCAGTTCCCTCTCTGCCCACCACCTTCCCCTTACTCTCCTGGTATCGCTACTGTCATTGGTTCTGAACTTTACCTGTCCTGGATTCCGTGTGTTGTGAGCTCTTATCTGTACCAGTGTACATGCTCTGGTGTGGCCAGATTTGGAAGGTAGAATTGGGTTCATGATAGTGGGGAGGGGGAGCATTAAAGAACTAGAGGAAAGTTGTATATTTTGTGAGTGCTATATTGCACCCTGACTGGCTTGTCTCTTCCTTGGGACCCTTCTGTGAGGGGATGTCCAGTTGTCTACAGTTGGACTTTGGGTCTCCGCTATGCTCTCCCCCTCATTCACATCATAATGGTTTTCTGGGTCTTTGCATGTTCTGATCATTGCTTTTCTACTCCCCTTGATTAAAAAAAAATCACAAACGAGCATGCACACTGTACACTTTAGTTGCTTCTGTGGTGAATGAGTTTTGGTCTTGCTGTTTGGGCCTAGACATAATCTAAAGTACAAATATTGGATATGATTAGTAGAGTGCAATATCAAGGGAAAAGCATATTAAGCATTTGTCCACTTTGAAATGTCCCTTTTCATCTCATTCGGGAGATGGACTTCTCGGCCCTAGGGAAAGCGCCTGCGTGGCACAGTGGTTTTCACGTGACCACTAGCCTGAAGGTGGGTCTGAACCCACCTGGCCACATCCCCGAAGAACACCTTTTTTATAGAGGTCAGCCAAGAAGACCCTCTGAGCAATGTGAGGAAAGGTTAGCCTGAGGAAACCACAGAATGCCGAACTGACTTGATTCACAGAACGTAATTCAAAAATAATAATTGTCTTTAGGTCAGAGATCGTAATGAGGGGGGCTGCAAAAAGATTCCTGGAGAAATGGAATAGAAAGATGAGGGAATTTCTCCACAAACATTTGAATAAAAATTCCTTTGCCTCACATTTCCCTAACCGGCTGGTGAGGTCAGCGAATTCCAAGTCATGGTGAGCCAGTGTGTCGGAGTTAGATGTATGTATCGTGAGGAGACCACCTCCCTGAGTCAAAGCACATGTCCTGGGAGACTATAGCAGTACCTTAGTAGTTTCATTCGTTTTAGGAAAAAGTGAGGTCTAAGTGGGGTTACTGGCTTGACTACGAACCAAGAGGTTGGTGGTTTGAATCCACAGTGACCTTGCAGAAGGAAGGCGACACCGTGTACTTCTCTAAGTGGACAGGTCATTGGAAACCATATGGTGTGCGGTTCTATACTGACACGTTGGATCACTTCATTGTGATGTTTTTCTCAGGCAAGTCTTATTTTCATAGCTCACCTTTGGGGTCTCAAGTATTTCTGAGTTTTTGACTAGACCTGAAGCTCTTTTCTGATGAATTGCTGCTGTCCTATCTTTGCTGAGGAAGGATATAGATACACATTGCAAACACACCCTGCCATCTAAAGTCGCTACTGAGAGGTTGGAGACGGAGGTGTGGAACAGAGATAGAGTTTAGCCAGGAATGTGAAGTTGAGAAAGATTTTATTGAGGCAGGGAAAGAAATCCCGGGAGGGAAGGGAGAGCAGAGAAGGACGTGGGGGCATCTTGAGCCCCCGGGCGTCTTCTGAGACCCACCGAGTTAGGTCAGGGAAACCGCGCCTGGCAGTGAGGCAGTGGGATACATACAGGGCTTGAGCCAAGGACGTATGTGCTGATAAGGGAAGGAGGGCCTTCTGATGCTGCAGTTGCAAGGTCTGAGTCAGGATGTGGTCTGTGAGTAAATCATTCCAGAACGCTGAGGGAAGGGGCTGTACAGACCCAGCCCAGAGAGGTAAGCTCCTTGGAATGCTGGAGGCAGGGACTGCACAGTCCAGCACTGACCTTGAGAGGCAGGGGGAAGGGGCCACACAGTGCAGCAGGCTAGCTTTCGGGAGAGCTGGGGGAAGCGGCTGCATCGTCCAGACCTGGTCCAAACAGCTACATGGTTTCATTTTGGCCTAAGACACCTGCTTGGCTATGGCCATTTGTCAGAGACTTAACTCTGCCACTCACCTGTCACTTCTCAGCCTACAGATGTAGGGATACATCAATTTGATTAGCATGTTCCCCCTTTGTTTTTCATAGATTTCTCCAGAATCTATGGCAGAATTGTTGGACCATCAAATAGGGGTTTTCTTTCCATCCTTAAAGAGCCTTAACAGGTATGCTCTGTGTTAAGAGTCAGCATCCCAAGCCACGGTTCTGGGGGCTCTTTCTTGTGACCCTTCTGTAAGGAGATGTCCAGATGGGTCTCCACTCTACTTCCCCTGTGGTAGGCACCTAATCTGGTGTCAATTTAAGGAGTAAGAGTGTAGGGATGGAGTCTAGGCTGTCAGTCTGGAGATAGCCAATGAGACTTCTGCATGGGTATGGCCTTCCCCTGAGAATTCTGGGATATCTAGTACTTCCTCCTCGGAGGTGGAAGACATCTCTCTCCTCTCCTCTCTCTCTCTCCCACTTCCTGGGAGACATTGCAGGAGACAAGCCACATGGACGCAACCAGACCTCTGAAGCGGGAGAAGCCACAGAGAAACCCCTGCCAGCTCTGAGATGCTTACACTGGACCCAAAAACTTTCTACCCACTGGCTTGTGATCATCCTGCATTTGGCTTCATTGCATGTGTTTTGTGAGTCTGAAGAGGACTTTATAGATTGATATCGGACATATGGGCTAATATCGGAACTTATGGACTTGATCTGGACTGGGCTGGGATGTTTCTCCATGTTAAATTGCTCTCGTATATAAACCTCTTTCTTATACACATACGTGTGTCCATGGATTTGTTTCTCTAGTCTACCCAGACTAATACCCCGTCCCCCCATTCTCAATGATATGACTTTTTGTTGTGGGTCTTTGATGCCTGATACAGATACCATAGATACCTCATGCACATAGATCTATTTACCTATCATTATATATAAATATATTTACATATGTATATGCCTGTATTTAGACCTCTATAAATGTCCTTTGCTTTTTAGTTCTTTCCTCTATTTCCTTTTATTTTCCTCTTGCTCCACTATCATATTTGGCCTTCATTCACTCTCGACTACATTGCCCTTGATCATACCTTATTAGGCATCCTATACCCTCCTCGCCATCAATTTAGGTCACTTGTTGTTCCCTTGTCCCTGGGTTGGTTGACACCCCCTTGCTTTCCCCCACCTTCCCTTCTCCCATGTCCCCTCGGAACCATCGGTCCTGTTGTTTTCTCCTCCATATTGTTTATCCCGGATAGACATGCCAAGACAATAAGCAGCACATAAACAAGACAGAGCAAAACAAAGCAACAAAAGAAAACAAAACAACACACACAAAACCAACAAAAAAGAAAAGCTTATAAATAGTTCAAGGTCTGTTTGTTGACCTTTAGGAATGTTTTCGGGTCGAGTCTGATGGGGAGCAAAGCTCAATTCCTGGTTTTAAAGCCTGCAGTGTTTCTTTGTTTTGTTTGAGGACTGCCTTGTGGGCCATGTACAGGTTCTACATGAGCCCAATGAAGTGTTCTGGGAGCCACATTTGTCTCAAGGCTGTCCATAGTTTGTTATGATCCACACAGTCAAATGCCTTGGCGTAGTCAATAAAATACAAGTAAGCATCTTTCTGGTATTCTCTGTTTCTGGCCAAGACCCATCTGATGCCTGCAATGATATCACTTTTCCTCTTCTGAATCTGGATCGAATTTCTGGCAGCTCCCTATGAATGTACTGCTGAAGCCTTTGTTGAATAATCGTCAGCAAAAAAAAAAAATCACTTGCATGTGACACCAAAGATATTGTTGGATAATTCCCCCATTCGGCTGGGCCACTTTTCTTTGGAATGAGTTTAAATATAGATCACTTCCAGCCAGTCTTCTAAAATTTTGGCATCGAGGAGTGCTTCCAGTGCTTCATTAGCTTGTGGAAACATTTCAATTGGTATAATTTATCCTAATTGCGAATTTTATTTCAAGAGTGTGAAGGAAGCATTACAATGACATCCTTCAGAAAGAGGGAGTGTTGGGTCTGTCTAAAGTTGCCCACTGCTGCCAAATGCCCCTGGTGCTGCTATGTTGGGGGGCAAATAGGCTTTGCATGGAGAGGATTCAAAATGAAAGGGACTAAATGCCTTAACTAATGAAATGAAGGCGTTATGACCACCAAAATAACAGGCAAGTTGAGTACTCCCGCGCAGACCTTCTTAAATACCATATTCACCCGTGGGAAAGGTTGGCTTGACCCGTTCGCTGTTGGGGAACAATTAAACATAACTGCTTGTTTAATTTTTAAGAAACAATAAAACAGTTTCTCTGGACTCAGCAACGTGCATATATTATACTTCATATTATGAAATCATGTAGAGTGATAGCTTGAAGGAAGCAGTAACATTTTTAAGAGGCTAATTCAATTCTAGAAGACTGAAAAATGTAAGCTTCCCCCGCCCCCCTGAATATAGAAATAACCTTATGAAAAAATGTAAAGGAGCTTACTGCTCTTCCTCGTTGCTCCTCCCTTCCTGCACAGCTTCCGGCCCTGGCTGTTCATTCGTCACCTCATGAGCACACAGGCAATGCCAACTTTTCTGGAGTTAGTTCTCATCCATATTGCAAGCTCCCTGAGGCAAGGACTATGTTGGTGATGTCTTTATGTGTGTTTGGGTAGACTAGAGAAACAAATTCATAGACACTCGTATGTGTATGTGAAGAACTTTATATTGAAGAGCAGTTGAATATTGAGAAAACATCCCAGCCCAGATATTGGCCCATATGTCTGATGTCAGTCTATAAATTCCTCTTTAGACTCACGCAGCACATGCAATGATGCCAAGTGCAGGAAGATCACAGGCCAGTGGGTGGAAAGTCTTGTGGAGCCAGTGGCGGTGGAAGCATCCGGTGGCAGTGCTGGTGTGACTCTTTCAGCTTCAGGACTCTAAGGTAGCTCCATGTGCCTTGTCCACAGGAATGTCTTACAGGGAGTGAGCCTGTGTCTCACCTCCAGTGAAGTATTTATCTCCTTAGCGGCTCCAAATGAGGTTATCAAGCTGTGACCTGATCGACAGGCTCAACTCCCCGCCCCCTTTGCTCTTAAGTCTCAAATTGACAACAGGTTATGTAACTGCCACATTATGTTACCCCCTTCTCTTTCTGGCAGACACAGAAACACACCAAACAACAAACATCACTTGTCATGAGTCCATTCCAACTTACAGAAACCCCGTGCATGCTTGGTAAAGTGGAGGGACAGGGGAATGAGAGAGGAAGGCCCATGAAGAGATGGACTGACACCGAAGCTACAACCAGGGCTCAAACATCACAACAATCGCGAAGATGGCGCAGGGCCGAGCGGTGTTTGGCTCCGTTGTACGTGAGGTCTGCGTTGTGGAACCGACTCCATGGCCCCTAGCGCCAGCATGCACGGCAGAGCAGCCCTGTGCCTGTGCCCGGGTTTTTAGCGGGTGATGTTTCAGAAGGAAGTCACCGGGCTTTTCCTGCAAGCCCCCTCTGTGTGGATTCGAGCCTCCAGCCTTTTAGCTAACAGCTGAGCCTGTAAGTGTTGGTTGGCCAGGGTAAGTATCTTCTTTAGTGGATAGTTTTATTCATTTTCCAATTCAGTGTGGGGGTTGGGGATGGAATGGGGGGGGGGGTGTTTGAACCAGTGATTCTCAGACTTGCTGCCCCTTAAAATTGTCTAGGATGCTTTTCAGAAACACTGGTACCTCAGTCCTGACGCCTAACACACCCACCCCGCTGCCATCGAATCAATCGAACTCATCGGCACCCACTACGATAGGGTTTCTGAGACCGTCACTCTTTACAGGGACAGACAACCTCATCTTGCTTCCTCAGAGTGTCTGGTGGGGTTTGAACCTCTGACCTGGAGATTAAGAACCCAATGCCTGCACCTCTGCCCGTGGACAATTTCCTTCCATTGGTCTGAGGTGGCGGAGGTGATTCTAAGCTACCAAAACCAAACGCCAAAGTCACTGTCATCAAGTTGGTTTCGATGCATAGGAGCTCTGTAGGACAGGGTGGGGCTGACCCTGTGGGTTCCTGAGACTGTCACTCTTTACGGGAGTAGATGTCTCGTCTTTCTCTCAAGGAGCAGCAGGTGGTTTTGAACTGCTGACTCTGTGGTTAGCAACCCAATGTGTAACTACAACGTCACCAGGGCTCCCTCGAACTAGCATAGGCTTTCTTAACCTGGGCATTGTGGACACTTTAGGCTGGACAATTCTTGGGGTGTGGTGGGGGCTGGCTTGTGCCTAGTAGCATGCTTAATAGCACCCCTGGCTTCTACTCATATGATACCCATAGCAGACCCGACTAGATACTTGCTCTTGTGAGGCGGCGATCACTGAAGATCTGGGTGCTGTAGCAAAGTGTAGTGGGGAAAAAAAATCAGAGGGTGATGATAAAAATGAATACACTATCAGAAAGAATAGTGCCTGGGATCTAAAAGCCTTGTCTTAAAACAAGTGAGGTGTCAGTTAAGTTCACACGGAAGCAGCACACCAGCCTGCATGATCCAAGGATTGGAAATAATAAAGTCCAAGGCTGGAGGAGGGAGTGATATTAGAGCTTAAATTCGGGCCGCCTAGTCTGCAAAAGGATAGGGACGGCAGTGAGAGCCCAAGATCCGCTTGTAAGCTCTCCATTCGCCTCTGGTGAATCCACCTCTGACCATTGCCCAGCCATGCCAATAGCCTGGCTATCAGACAGGGTGCATTGGCGAGAGGACTAGTGGCAGGTGTCGTTAGGTTAAAATGGAACACTTTTATCACCTGCTCTCCCTTTTGCCCGTTTTAAATCTGTTTTAATTTTTATTACCGTGTTTTCCCGAAAGTAAGACACCCCCGAAAATAAGACCTACTAACAGCTTTGCCTCTCGCTGAAATATAAGGCATCCCCCGAAGCTACTGTAACTCTGGACTCTGGACCGTAGAGCGGGCGCCGCCACGCAGCTCACTGTTGGCCGCAGCGCAGCCGGAGCAGATAGGAAGTGCGAGGTCTCTTTTAATAAAACAATAAACAATAAATGTGTGTCATATTCTTCTTCATGGAAAAATATGGCATCCCCTGAAAAGAAGACCTAGCGCATCTTTGGAAGCAAAATTTAATATAAGACACTGCCTTATTTTGGGGGAAATGTTATTTTCTTCATTCTTTTCTATTGAGGTTTATGCTTTATTTTGTTAATGATTTTTTAATATACTTTTTAGAATTTGAAACCTAGGGTAGATAAATCTAGAGAGGCAAGAACTGGGTTAATAATTAAGAGCGTGATGGGGGGGCTGTTGGAGGGACATGGGAAGCTAACAATAATGAATCCAAAAAAGGAGAACTTATTATTTTTTTTATTTTAACAATTTATTAGGGGCTTATACAATTCTTTTCACAGTTCATACATACACATACATCAATTGTATAAAGCACATCCATACATTCCCTGCCCCAATCATTCTCAAGGCATTTGCTCTCCACTTAAGTCCCTTGCATCAGGTCCTCTTTTTTTTTCCCCCTCCCTCCCCTTTCCCCCCTCCCTCATGTGCCCTTGGTAATTTATACATCGTTATTTTGTCATATCTTGCCCTATCCGGAGTCTCCCTTCCCCCCTTCTCTGCTGTCCCTCTCCCAGGGAAGAGGTCACACGTGGATCCTTGTAATCAGTTCCCCCTTTCCAACCCACTCACCCTCCACTCTCCTAGCATCGTCCCTCACACCCTTGGTCCTGAAGGTATCATCCACCCTGGATTCCCTGTGCCTCCAGCCCTCATATGTACCAGTGTACAGCCTCTGTCCTATCCAGCCCTGCAAGGTAGAATTCGGATCATGGTAGTTGGGGGGAGGAAGCATCCAGGATCTGGGAGAAAGCTGTGGAGAACTTATTTTTAAGCTGTGGTGAGGACTGCGCAGCTCTTTAAAAGTGCGTGTACTATGTTTCCACCACTGCGTGATAAAGATGCCAATAGCCGCTGCCACCAACACGAATCTTTCCAACGCTGGCAAATGTGCTCTAGGGGGCACCATCACCCTCGGTAGAGGCCAGCCCTCTGATGGCTCCGAGTCTTGCTTGTGAAGAGCTGCGTCTTGGAAGCCCCCCGTTTGGTTTTCTGTGCCTGTTCTGACAGGAAACTGCAAAAGACTGAGAAAAACACAAGCAGGTGTCAGATGGCCGCCCCTGCCGCTCAGTAGTGCTGTGACCCTCGCAGCCCTTTTACCGTGCCCAGTCTGTTTTCTCATCAGACGACTGGAAAGCTATCACGCAGATGGGAGCTTTAGCTTTCCTTCCAGCTCTAGCCTTCGGGCCTTGTCTGCTTTGCCTGGCCACCAGTGGGAACTGGAGTGCCTTGTCTATTTGATACGTATGTCTAGGAGAATGTTTTGGTTCATATTGAACAAAAAAGTTACTGAAGTTGCTGTATGGTAGAGACTTTGTGTTTTTTCGTTTTGTTTGGGTTTTTTTTTTTTCAGTCTCCCCCCCCCCCCCCACATCTGCACTGGAACAGCCTAGAGGCAATCCGAAGTTACATAACCCGTTTCCGGGAGGAATATGGTTTAAACAGACAGGAAGGAAACACTGCCTTTTTTATTATTAGAGGAATTTTAAAGTGGAGATGATGGATTTAACAATTTTACTTTCAAAGACCAAAAAAAAAACCAACCCAAAACCGTAGGATGTTCCAGGAGACCAGAAGAACCGGGTGATGCCTGCTACCATGAGTGAACATTTCAATCAAAGATTCCATAGAAACGTTGCGATCAAAAGAGGGAAACATGCAGAATTTCAAATTCTCATGGGCTCCAGACTTTCTGGGTGCATGTAGGTTAGGTGAAAGCCTGAAACGATTATCCTGACATAACTTCTACCCTTAAACCAAAAATACCCCCTGAAGTCTTCCTCAGGGCAAACAATCCTTTTGCGTGACTGCTAACGAATGTCTGCCTTGAGCACTGTGCTCACATGAGATCATCTACGTGGGACCAAATTGACAACATCAATCAGCGACTGGAGAGGAACTTTACGGGAAGTGAGTTTGCATGAATGGGGAAGCAACAATTCAGACACGGACCGTGAGAATAGTTGCGTAGCTTGAAGAACAGAGTTGCGTGAATCGAGATTGTGACACTAGTGTATGCACTGCTGTCTGTATCCTCACCATCAATGATCCTAATAAAACCAAGTATGTAAACAGTAAGGACTTTAAAATACAGCTACTCTCTTTTTTAAAAAAAATCATGCTATACCGGAGTTCACAAAGACAGTGTCCTGCATCCGACTGGTGAGACATGTCGTGGGGTAGAAAAGCCAGCTCGGGGCCATCTGAGGCACAGCAATTGGTCTTTCCTGGTGTGAAGCAAAGAGGGATGGAAATCAGACGCATGCGAAGAATTCGTCTAAAGTACCAATGGGCCACGCCAACTTCAGCCTTCACCCCGCTCAGACCAGCAGTGCAAACTGGGTCTGGCTAGCACTGCTGGCCTCTCGGAAAGGCATCACCATGGAAGATCCTGCCTGGAACGGGAGAAACATATGGAGCACAAACCTCAAAGGCATAAAAAACACCAGTCTCACTGCTCGGACAGAAACTGGTAGGACTCTGAGACTGTGGATCTTAGTTGCCCTTCAAGCCGGGAACTGAACTCGTCCTCATGATTCAACTGGCAGCGGACGCGTGGGCCTGTCAGGACGGGATGCACGCCTTACAACAGTACACTCCACCAGCGGGGACCCAAACCTGGCTGGTGACTTGCTCTCTAAGAATTACCAACAGGATAGCATTTTCCCAGAGATGAAAACTCAAAAGGCCGGAAGAAGAACGCGTGGCAAAGGCAAACACAGGGAGGAAATGGGAAGCATGCTGTTTAGTTACCTGGTGGGGCGGGCAATCAATGTCACAAAAGAAAATGTGTATCACTCGTTGAGTGCCACCCGATCTGCTCTGTACGCTTTCTCAAATCAGAATCAAAAGTTAAAATAAAAGTTTCACGTAAATATTAAACAGAGCAGCTTCAGTTAAGGGTAAAGGATTTCAAATAAATCTCTGATTATCCAAAGACTGACTTCCTTCCTTCCAACAATCATTGGCTGAGCTCTTCCTTGTGTGAGATGGGAGAGGCCAGCTGCACTGCCCACGGACTATCCTGCTGTGTTAGTCTGGGTACTTTAGAGAAGCAAATCCACAGAAACTCATGTATAAGAGAGAGTTTTATATAAAGGTTAAGTGCGCGTCACGAAAACATCCCAACCCAGTGCTGCCCAAGCCCACAAGTCCAACATTAACCCATTAACCCATATGTCCAACACCAATCCACAAAGTCCTCTTCCACCTCACAAAACAGACGCAATGATGCCAACTGCAGGAGGAAAGCCAAGTCAGTGAATGTGTAAGCTTCTCAGCACTGGCAGGGGTCTCCACATGGCTGCTCCAGCACCCAGGGCTGCATCAGGGTAGGTCCATGTGGCTTTTCCTCAGGGATGTATTATAGGAAGTGAGCCTTGTCAGTTGAAGCGGGGAACTGGCTAAGGCAGCTGCACCCTGATCCCACTATCAGAAAGCAAGAGACCCGAGAACACGATATGCGAGGCTCACTGAGCCTTTTATCCCTCCGCCCTTCAATTAACCCCACATGTGTTAATCGGCCAGGTTGGCACAATAAACTAACTACCTCAATCCACCCCTTGCCAACCTGGCACCTGTACAAAATTCTTTAGCTTCAAGATTGAAATTAAGTAACACCTACACCTTAATCCTATAATTCTGTGACTATGTTCTCCCCCACTTATGAAAGTGTGTCAGCCAACCACTTCATGCCTTTATCCCCCCAATTTTGAGTATCCAATTTATATACTGCCCACTTATATCAACACAGTTCTCTGAGAAGAAAATCATATTTTTCGACATGAAGAGTCGTCGTTCCAGTGGGAACCTTGTGAAGTCTGCATCCATAAGCAAAGTCAAATCCGGACAGGCCATCCATAAAGTCATCAACCATATGCACCAGTTCACAGGCTCAAAAATCTCATCTGGTCGAGTTCTGGTTAACTCATGTGGGCTGCCTCACTCAGCCTCCACAGGGTGCCCATTGGTCGCCTTGCCTCTAGACAAGACATCCTCAAACTATGGCGCACGGGCCACCCGCTGCCCGCCGAGGACATTTATCCAGCCCGCCAGGTGTTTTTGCCCCGTTTGTGTTTAACTATAGTCCAGCCCTCCAATGAGTCTGAGGGACAGTGAACTGGCCCCCAGTTTAAAAAGTTTGAGGACCCCTGCTTCAGACCATGGGCTCTCACCAATACTCAACAAGCCTAGCCTCCTAGTGCTAGGTCATGAGCTTTGGACCAGTCAACCCGCTCTCGTCTTCTCCTTTTTTTCTTAAAACCCAAGTCCACAGGTGTAAGTGCATTTCTCCCACTTCCACTCAACAAGTAGGTGCAGGTGGTCACCTAGCAAGCATTTCAGCCTGCTCACAGGCTCCTTTCAACATTCAGTCCCAGAGAGCAGTTTTCTTCATGGTTCCAGATTTTTTCCAGCTTCTGACAAAGACTACAGCACTGGGTGGGGCATATCTTTTCAAAGCTTTTTTTACAGGCATGGCCTATATCCATCTAAAGATCAAATGTTAATGGCTGAAGCAAGTGGGCTTACAAACTTTCTATTTTCATACTTCCCGTATTTTTCCCCAGAAACAACCGAGTAAACAGCGTGGCTTTATCTGACCTCTGGCTAGACAAGAAAAACTACCACAAGGGCGAGATCAAACAAACATCTACTTCTCCATCTTATGATTTGTTTCTTCAGTACCCCACTCCCAAGGGACCATACCTGCGAACGGAGTACCTTGGGGTTGTGCACAGGGAAGCCCTGCTAAGCGCGCTGGAGATAGAAAAATGGCTAAGATTTGTGCCTTGCCCTTGAAAAACCCAACAATCAGATCTGAGAGGCCCGGTAATGGAGACAGAGTTGGAGGAAGGTAGGGTTAGGGACAACTCACTTAGTTTCTAAGTCAATCTCCATGAACCCTTGCCACTTCTCACTTCTCACTCCCATGCCACTGCCAAGCCAGTTCTCCCACGCCCACAACTTCTGCCTGGATTAAGGCAATTGCCTCTTGATTGCCTTCCTCCATTTCTGTCTGTGGCCCACATCCTCACGTCCATAATTTATTCACCCCTGAGACACTGGAGACACCCCACTCCCATTTCACTCAGAGGAAAAGTCCAAGTCCTTACAGTGGCTACAAAGTCCCACAGTGCCCGGCTTCCTACCAGGCGTCCCCTGCTGTGTCTGACTGGATCTCCTAGTGTTTTTCATGCCTTCTTTTCTCTTCTACCAGATACTGTTCCCTCCCCAAATCCAACCCAACCCAACCCAACCCCAACCCAACCCAACCCACTCCGGTTGAGCTGATTCTGATGCACACCAACCTTCTCTAGCGTTTCTCAGCCTGTCTATCTTTATGGGGGCGCATTGCCTCAATTTTCTCCTGCAGAGTGAGTGGTTGGTGGGCGTGAACTGGTGACCTTGCAGTTGGCAGTACAATAGAACTACCCAAGCGCCATTACTGTTAGCTGCCATTGAGTGGGCTCCTACTCAGAGCACTCCTCGACACAACAGAAGGAAACACTGCCTTTCTCACAGTGGTTCTTCTCATTGAGCCCACTGACACGGCCACTGTGTCCATCCATCACGCTGAAGGTCTTCCTCTTTCCCCCTGCCCCTCCACTTGACCAGGCATGATGTTGTCCCCCAGGGACTGGTCTCTCCAGACATGTCCTAAAGTACATGAGACGAAGTCTTGCTATCCTGGCCTTGATGGAGCAGTCTGGCTGGACTTCTCTCAAGACAGGCCTGGTTGTGTTCTTGGCAGTCCGTGACACTTTCCATCTTCTTTGCAGGCACCCGCGTTCACATGCATGCAGTCTTCCTTATTCAAGGAACAATTTTCACATGCATCTGAGGCCATTGAAAATACCATGGCTACAACGAAGTCCCTAGGGAATACAAAAAATAGACTTGGGGGCCAGGGCTTGACACCCCATCAGACTCAACCGGAAAACACTCCCAAAGGCCAAAAAACAGTCCTTACACTAACTACAAGCTTTTCTTTTTTGGTTGTTGTGTTGTGGTTGTTTTTTTTTTTTGGTTTTGTCATTGGCTTTTTGTTGTTGTTATTTTGTTTTCTTGTGTTGCTTGGTTTTGCTCTGTCTTGTTTTTGTGCATGTTATTATCTCCGCAGGTCTGTCTAAGTAAGATATGCTGGATAAATAATCTGGAGGAGAAAACAACAGGACTGACAGTTCCCGGGGGACATGGGAGAGGGGAAGGTTGGGGGAAAGGAAGCGGTGCTAACAAACCCAGGGACAAGGGAACAACAAGTGATCCAAATCGGTAGTGAGGAGGGTGTAGGAGGCCTGGTAGGGCTTGATCAAGGGTAATGTAACCGAGAGGAATTACTATAACCCAAATGAAGGCTGAGCATGATAGTGGGACAAGACGAAAGTCAAAGGAAATAGAGGAAAGAGTTAGGAGGCAAAGGGCATATATAGAGGTCTAAATAAAGGCATGTACATATGCAAATATATTTTTATATGAGGATGGGGAAATAGATTTATGTGCATATAATTATAGGTTTAGTATTAAGGTAGCAGGTGGCCATTGGGCCTCCACTCAAGTACTTCCTCAATGCAAGAATATTTTCTTCTATTAAACTGGCATTCCACGATGCTTACCTTCCTGACACGAACACTGAAGACAAAGTGGGTGCATAAGCAAATGTGGTGAAGAAAGCTGATGGTGCCCAGCTATCAAAAGATATAGCAGCTGGGGTTTTAAAGGCTTGAAGGTAAACAAGTGGTCATCTAGCTCAGAAGCAACAAAGCCCACATGGAAGAAGCACCCAGCCTGTGTGATCATGAGGTGTTGATGGGATCAGGTATCAGGCATCAAAGAACAAAAAATCATATCATTGTGAATGAGGGGGAGTGTGAAGTGGGGACCCAAAACCCATCTCTAGGCAATGGACATCTCCTTATGGAAGGGTTGCAGGGAGGAGATGAGCCAGTGAGGGTGCAGTGTAGCAATGATGAAACTTACAACTTTCCTCTCGTTCCTAAATGCTCCCTCCCCACTCCCCCACCATCATGATCCCAATTCTACCTTACAAATCTGGCTAGACAAGAGGCTGTACACTGGTACAGATAGCAACTGGAAACACAGGGAATCCAGATGGATGATCCCTTCAGGACCAGTAGTGAGAGTGGCGATACAGAGAGGGTGGGGGTAGAGAGGGTGAACTGATTACAAGGATCTACAGATAACCTCCTCTCTGGGGGGACGGACAACAGAAAAGTGGGTGAAGGGAGACATCAGACAATGTAAGATATGACAAAATAATAATTTAAAATTAGCAAGGGTTCATGAGGGAGCGGGGAGCAGGGAGGGAG
This sequence comes from Tenrec ecaudatus, assembly GCF_050624435.1. Lineage (NCBI taxonomy): Eukaryota > Metazoa > Chordata > Mammalia > Afrosoricida > Tenrecidae > Tenrec > Tenrec ecaudatus. Next base: position 53,377,446 of record NC_134546.1, read on the forward strand.
GGGGAAAATGAGGAGCTGATGTCAGGGGCTTAGGTGGAGAGCAAATGTTTTGAGAATGATGAGGGCAATGAATGTACAAATGTGCTTTATACAATTGATGTATGCATGGATTGTGATAAGAGTTGTCTGAGTCCCCAATAAAATGATTGGGGGGGGGAAGGAAAATGCAAATACTATGGCTAGAGTCAGGGGCACCTTAGTCCTCAAATGCCATCCTTGTTTTTCAACACGTTCCAGGGGTTTGTGCAGCTGCTCGACCCACTGCTCCATTACAGTCCGTCAAACACAGCAGGTGCCGTCCCATCTCAGGACTTCTATCCCAGCGACTCCCTCTGCCAACGATGCACTCCCTGCCATCGAGTCCATGCCGACTCACAGAGACCCCATAGGACAGGATAGAACTGCCCCTGTGGGTTTCTGAGGCTGTCGCTTTTTGTGGGAGAAGAAAGCCCCATCGTTCTCCCACCGAGAGGCTGGTGGTTTTGAACTGTTGACCTTGTGACTCTCAGCTCAACGTGTAACCACTATGCCACCAAGACAACCTTCAGGTCTGTGTAAAGTACCACTTGCTTAGCACATCCACCCACTGAGTCCTGTAACCTGCCAATGGCATCCTGACTCCTCAGGCCCCTACTCCCTGATACTCTTTTACTCTTGTGGCAGGGACGGCCTTTGAACATGCTCAGTAACTTAGCACGTCTGTTCTGTCTTGCCCCTCCCCTTCCACTGGAGGATGAGCTCCATGAGGACAGGGCTCTCCAAGTCCCCGGAACACAGTACAGGCTCTAGCACGATGCGCAGACTGAGCAGCGGCTGCAGCCTCTGGGCCTCCCGCCACACTGCCTTGCTTGTGCCAGACACCTAATCTCTCCAATAGCCTCTCACCACAAACTCTGAGCCTGAGAGCTGATTAGCTTCTCAGAATCTCATGACAGTTAAATGGGCTGATGTGTTCGTTGTATTCTCTAGTAGGGCCATTGTGGGAATGAAATGAGTTACCACCTGAAGGGACTCAGCCCCTCGCCCGCCATAGGACGTCCACAGCAAATGGCTGCTGTCATTTCCCCCCATGGATCCGGCTCTCCTGTCCAACAGAAGAAACGTTGCCCGGGCCTCTGGTGCAGTCGCTGCGTGTTTTGAGAGATGTCCAACAGAAAGACCTTCCATCTTCCAGCGTCACTGCAGACTAAAGTCGAGGGGGACGAATCCGGTTCCATTGGCTAACTCTTTGGCCAAAGGCCAACAGACCTTTATCCTAGTTTGTCTTAGTCTAGAAGCACCCCCCCACACACACACCCCAAGACTTATCCACTGTGGGTCACCTTGCTGTGCTCTGAAAGACCGATGGCATGCCTTTCGGCCATCGCAGCCACACAGAGGCTATTGCACTGCACTTGTCATTGTGGTGGTGGCTGTTTGGTGCCATTGAATCCATTCTGACTCATGGCGACCCCGTGCCCGACGGAACCCAACACTGCTCGCTCCTGCGTCATTGTCTGAGCCCCTCGCTACGGCCACTGCGTCGGTCCATCTTGTCGAGGGCCTTTCTCTTTGTCACCGCCCCTGTCCTTCTCTAGGGACTGGCCTCTCCGGACAACACATCCGGAGGACGTGAGACGTGATCTCACCATTCTCACCTCCCAGGAGCACTCTGGCTGCATTTCTTCCAAGACAGACATGTTTGCATTTCGTATAGATATTAGAGCTTGTTTTTTCAATCACTCAAACTCTTGCCTGACATCCGTATTAGAGCTAGTGTGTGTTGAGTGAATCCTTGAGTGGAAGAATGGACTCCTGGCTGTAAGACTAAGAAAGCCTTAGGGGGTAGGCACTGAGGACGGGGGAGCACCGCTGGGTATGCTGAACCATGGGTGAGGGTAGGCCAAATGAAGCCTGGAGGCAGGTCGGGCCCCCGGGAAGAATTTTGGACCTGACTCTGCGTTTTGGATTACATTAGCAAGACCAGAACAGAGAGAGAGAGAGAGAGAGAGAGAGAGAGAGAGAGTAGAGGCAGAGACATCAGTTAGTAAGCTGTGGACTCACCAGAAAAGGAATTGTGAGCCTGTGGCTAGGACATTCTGGGTTAGAACCAACGGGACTTATCTGACATCTATTATTAAAAGGCAAACCACACCATCTCCTGCAGAGCAAGTCCAGGAAGCCCATCTAGCTTTGTACGCCCCAGCACGCAGCAAAAGCACAACGAATGTGAATGATAGAGATTCTTACCTACCATTAATTTCCAAATGGACTTTCAACTTTTATGAACTGACTCTTCTGCCTAGTATTCAAGAGCGAAGCAGACAGTTTTTCTCCTGGGAGACTATTTAGACTAGGGGGTGGGGGTGGGGAAAGGAGAAGAAAAAGGAAATTCTTTCCTTGCTAGGTAATAATAGAGAGATGAAGCAAGGGTGGTCAAAATTCGACAGGAAGGAAAGCTCTGGAATTTGCTGTCATGGAGCAGGTCTCTCGTCAAAGCTCAGTGGGCACTACAGCCGCTTCTCTTAAAGGTTAACACAGAAAATACACGCATTCTGATATGAAAACCCATCTGTGCTCTGATGGGAGCTGACGACTGGCATTTCAAGATCTCAATAAAACACCGCTCAATAAGCAACAACGGCACGTCTCCGATAAGGCGGTGAGGGCTGATGGGGCAGGCAGCTGGAGGATAGGTGTCTGCGAAGAAGGCAGCTTTTCTTCATAGAATGGCCACCAATGGACAGCTCCCGCCCCTCAAGCCTAATTGCCCTTCCTCTGAAGTGTCAGTCTGTCAGTCTTCGATGCTCGGGCTCGGTGAAATATCTTAAAAACCACCTCCACGGACAACAACAAAAAGACAACCCAAACCCTAAACCCCCAATTCTTGACACTTCCTTGCCCTAAAATAGCCCACCTACCGTCTTCGTCTTCCGTAGTGACCGCCTCGCACTAGCACCCTCTAGGACTGTCAAGGCAGGTGTTGTCCTTGGTCCTTAAAAGTATTCCGCATCCCTCAGGAGGCATATCTGGGAAGTGTATTCCTCTGCATTCGAAACTTGCCCTTTGGAGGTCCGGAACACCTTTGCAGGGGACTTTGGCTTAGGGGTGTGTGTGTGTGTGTGTGTGTGTGTGTGTTTTGAATATGCAGACCATCTGCGCTCAGCAGGCTGCCTCCTCGAACTGCAGGCTTCAAGGCAAAACAGAGGTTTCTCATGCCAGCTCTCACAGTGGCCCAACCTGGGTCCAGAGGAGCAGTTTCCTCGTAGCTGGAAATGAGATGGTGAGCTAGGCCAGGGCAGGCCAGGCTGTGTCCGACTGTGCTCCCAGCCCTGCGAGATGCCAATTGGGGGAGACGCTGCCCTTGGATTGAGTACAAGTGAGCAGTCAGGATGAGGGCCTCGGACCCGGGGGCAGGGCATCCAGGTGAAGGGAGAAGGTGTCTCAGGAAGAGGCCACCACTCCCGGATCTCAGAAAGCTGCTGAGGGCACCGGTCAGGTCACATGTCCTCTGAGAGGGCCTGTCGAAGCGCTTATGTTCTGTGAGACCTTGCTTCCTTTGTAGCATTGCTCCACAGTTTTTTGCTACACTGGTCCTCAAGATGTGGTCCAGAGACCAGCAGCATCCGCATCACCCAAAATCTGGTTCCCAAGCCAAAGCAAACTCACTACCATTGATCGAGTGGATTCTGATTCATAGGAACGCCAGTGGGTTTCTGAGACTAACCCCTTCCAGGAGTAGAAAGCCTCCTTTTTCTCCCTTGCGGTGGCTGATGGTTTCGAACTGCTGACTTTGCGGTTAGCAGCCCAATGCATAACCCCCTACACCAGAGATTCTCAACTTGTGGGTCGAGACCCCTTTGGGGAGGTGTCAAACGACCCTTTCACAGGGGTCACCTAAGACCATCAGAAAACACATAAATATTTCACAATACATAATTACATATTGTTTTGTGATTAATCACTATGCTTTAACTATGTTCGATTTGTAACAATGAAAATACATCCTGCATATCAGATATTTATATTACGATTCATAACAGTAGCAAATTATAGTTATGAAGTGACAACAAAAGTGATTTTGTGGTTGGGGGATCACCACAACATGAGGAACTGCATTAAAGGGTCGTGGCATGAGGAAGGCTGAGAATCACTGCCCTACACCATCCAGAGTCCCAGTTAGAAATTGGTGGGAGAGGAGAATGCCCAGGCCCCACCCAGCTCTCCTGCATCAGAAACTCTGGGGTTGAGCCCGGGGTGGGGTGGGGTGGCGAGTGCGTCTTCACAAGTCCCCGGGTGTCTCTGATGCCCTGGCAGGTGTGAGGACCACCTATCTGCACATCTGTTTCTGTGGGTGTGGTTCATCACATGGCTCTCCTCCCAGGGAGAAAGCCTTTGCTTCCTGATACTGCACATCTGCAGCCGCCTTGTTGTACAGCTGCTGTTACCATGTCAACAGCAACCCAGATCATTTGTCCTCCAGACAGGAGGGATGCATGGGGATGGGGGCGGGGGGGCGGTGCGAGGCAGATGGAGGACAGAGTTCTTGCTGCAGAATGCCTGAGGAAGTAAATCTTAAACCTGCTGGGACCTGCCGTGAATCTTCACACCTTAAGCGAGCGAGCGAGCGTGCAGAAGAGGGGGTAAATAATAAAAGGGGGGCAGAGTGGGGAACAATTGCTGTTTTGAATCAGTAGCACAGCAAATTGAGGTGACAGCCAAGCACATCTTTACAAGAGACCTCCTTTCAGGGCAGGCAATGGTGTATTAAATGCCGAAGGAGCAGACCAAAGACGGGAGGACAATTTGTGTGGAGCAGAGGGGGGGGGGGAGGCAGCCTGAGCTCCTCCAGGTTTCTCAGAGCCACCACCCTGTCCCCTGTCGTGGGCAAGAGGACCAGGTGTGGGACCGATGCAGAGAACCACTAAGAAAGCTTGGGCTCCTTTTGATATATAGAGCTGCCCAAAAGCAGTATGGGATCTTGGGGGAGTAGGGAGCCCCAAAACCTGATGGCCATGTAACAGCGATGTCACGGTCAAGGGAATTCCTGTGCCAGTCAAGACATGCTGTTTTCAGGTGTTATCAGGTGACTTTGACGCTTGGCGACCCTGTGTGACAGAGTAGAACTTTCCTCATAGGGATTTCTAGACGGTCAGATGGGTCTTGGTTAAAAGCAGAGAAGACCAGAAAGATGTTTGCTTGTGTTTTATTGACAACACAAGGGCCTTCAACTGTGTGGATCCTAACAAATTATGGACAGCCTCGAGAAGAATGGTAATCCCGGAATGCTTCTCTGTGCACCTAAGGGCCTGGATCCAGAGGCAGTTGTGCGAACTGAACATGAGAACACTGCATGGTTTGCCATCCGGAAGGATGTGCCATCAGGGTTGTAGCCTCTCACCGGACCGATTGGATCTGGATGCTGGACAAAAAGCAGAGCAGCTGGATCCTGTGAAGAAGAGTGAGGCGTCGGGATTGGAGGAAGGCTTATTAACAACCTGGGATATGCAGGCGACGCACCTTGCTTGCTAAATGTGAGGAGGATTTGTAGCACATGCTTTTGAAGATCAAGGATTGCAACTTTTAGTGTGGATTACAACTCTGTGTAAATAAAACCAGAACCCCCACATTGGGACCGATAGGTAACATCAAGCGAAACAGAAGAGAAAAGAAGTTGTGAAGACTTTCATCTTGCTTGGCTCCACCATTAGTGATCCCAGAGGGAGGGGTGAAGAGCTCAAAAGACATGGTGCATGATGCAAATCTGCTGTATAAAACCTCTTTAGATGATTGAAAAGCAAGGAGGTGACGTTGAGAACTAACGTGTGCCTGACATCGTTCTTTCTGTTACACATAGGGCAGCGCTGAGCTGGACAGACTCAAAGCACTGGAAAGTAATCATGATCTTCACAGCCCCAGATGGCCGATGTGTTTCCCATGGGACCTCTGCATGGGCTCTAGCCGCCAACCTTTCTGTGAGCAGCCGCGCGTAGCCATGTGTCACCACGGGTCCCCTCTCGATGTGTCAGGCAGATACCGCAGGCACCTCTCCCTTATCCCCAAGACACATCTTTGGGAATCCTAGATGACACCAAGGTCCCTTCCATCAAGAGTTTCTCGACTCTGGGCTGGTTTGGCAGGTTCCCAAGCACTCAGGCTTCCTCCCTCCCCGGGGTCTCTCCAGAGCTGCCCTGAGCATCCTTGGAGTAAGCAGTTGTTAGAAGGATGAGAAAGAGACTACAATGTTCTGTGGGAAGCCACACACCCCTACTGGTCCTCTGCAAGGATGATGAGCAGAGGGCTTCCCATGCAGAGACCAAGGTCATGGGGGAAGGGCAGGGCAGGGGTTGTGATCTGAGTCCAGCTGAGAAGATCTCTGCCTTTACCTGTACTGGGTGTAGAGAGACAAACGTTAGCCAAGCCCCGGAGCTGCGCCAGTGTGTGGGTACAGGTGGTCATTCCATAATACCAGCACGCATACCTTCAAGGGAGCCCAGAAGGCTGTGGAGACAGGGTCTCCAGAGATCAGTAAGAGGGGCTTCTCTCACTCGGAAGACCCCCCCACCCTTTGCTGGCCCAACGCTTGCCAGCTCTGAATCTGTTTATTTCCCACAGCATTTGAGGTTTTTTTGTCATTAAATTCTTGGGCTGCTTGAGGGTCCAGAAGATGGTATTTTGTGCTTTGCTTTTTTTCCCCTTTGCACAGTGATACTAGCGCTAATCTCGCATGAACATCTAGCAAGAGGAAAATGTGTTTTCCCCTAAGAAGGGTAACCAGAAACACAACACCAAGATGACTCTGCTCCACTGCAACTGACCCTCTGCATGCTCGGAGGACGCGCCGGGGTCCAGGGCCGTTTTGTTGATTTTTCAAAAGGAGAGGCACTTGGTCCTTCATTCAACAAACACTTACTGAGCATCCAGAGGGGCTGGGCTTCTGGTGGGCACTGGGGAAATGACATCAGTCCAGTGCGCAACGAGCCCTCGGTTGAGCGGAAGTCAGAGACAGCCACTAGCCGCCACAACACCCAGGCGTCCTTATGTCACTAAGTTATACAGGCAGCTGTGACCGGACGGAGGAGGGGCCCAGGCCAACGGGCAGAGGAATTAGCCTGATCAAGAAGAGGACCAAAAGCCTTCTGAGCAGAGAGGAGCATGTACACTGGAAACATGGAGTCAGGGAAGTGTGGACTGTCCTCCTGGTTGGAGAGGAGCTGGGGGCCTGGGCAGGGCAGCATCTAGTAAGGTGTTGTGTGCTCAGCTAAGGAGTTTGGACTTGATGATCAGCGATGGAGCTTAAGCAAGGAAATGCCATGAGCACACCTGGACTTTCAAAAACATTCCATGTGTGATTGATACCAGGTCTGGGATTCACATCCAAATAAACTCAGACCCAAACACACAAAGGCAGGGACTACAGGACTATTTATAACAGGAACGGACTCCAGTGTCTAGGCGAACAGACAATCATACATTCATCCAAAAAAACCCATAGTTGGGAGCCACCTAGTTGGTTTTGACTGGTGATTGAGTGGAATGACCCAACTGGGTTTTGGAGACCAAGACCTGTGAGAGCAGATGCCAGGTTTTTCTTCCATGGAGTGGCTGCATAGGTTTGAACTGCCCACCTTCTGGCTAGCAGCCAGGTGCTTAAGTGTTGAGCCACCAGAGCTCTGGCTGCAGTGTTGCTGTTGTTGCTGTTAGGCGCCATTGGGTTTGTTCTGATTCATCGCATCACTATAAACAGGAAACACTGCCTGGTCCTGGGCCACCCTCACGATGTTTATGTTGGAGCCCATTATTGTAACCGCTGTATCAACCCATCTTATCCAAGGCCCCTCTGCTTTTGCAATCATGATGGCCTTCGGTAGGGACTGGTCTCTCCTGATAACATGTTCAAAGTCTGTGAAGTCTTGCCACTCTTGCCGTTTGTACAAAGGAGTGAGGAACAGCTCCACGCACAATATACTGGTAAGTGAAAACTAGGATTATGGATAGAATGTTGACCGAAGAAAGACAGAAATACAAATCTATCCATTCACAAACACATCTGCTCTTATTAAACACAGGCCAGCAATCGGAGGACAAACCCATGAAAGTCCATTGCCCAGAGGGGAGTGAAGTCCTCCAGCATAGAGTGGAGGACACGGGGTGGGAGCCTGGGCTTATTCGAATCTATCTTGTTTTCTTTTTAATGGTTTTATTGGGGGCTCATACAACTCTTATCACAATCCACACACACATCAATTGTGTAAAGCACATTTATACATTCATTGCCCTCACCATTCTCAAAACATTTGCTCTCCACTTAAGCCCCTGGCATCAGCTACTCATTTTCCCCCTCCCTCCCCACTCCCCCTCCTTCATGAACCCTTGATAGATTTATAGATTATTATTTTGTCATATCTTGACCTGTCCGACGTCTCCCTTCACCCACTTTTCTGCTGTCCATCATTCAGGGAGGAGGTCACACGTAGATTCTTGTAATCCGTTCCCCCTTTCCAACCCACCCTTCCCCTACTCTCCCAGTATCGCCACTCACACCACTGGTCCTGAAGGGATTATCTGCCCTGGATTCCCTGTGTTTCTGGTTCCTATCTGTAATGATAGTGGGGGAGGAGGAGGAAGCATTTAGGAACTAGAGGGAAGTTGTATTTTCACTGTGTATCTTTTTCTTTTTTTGTAATCAGGTCACTAATAAACTCTGATAAAAAAAAGTCTCTAGGCAGAATATCACCAGAGATAAATGTCAAAAGGCACTTAATCTTTGTGGGAGCAGATTGCCTCATTGTTCTTCTGTGGAGAGTCAGATGGGTTTGAACTGCCAACCTTGAAGTTAGCCACCCAGTGCTTAACCCACATCCACTGAGAGTACAGCCAAGAAACCCCTCAGAAGCACAGTTCTACTTTGTAACACATGTGGCTGCCATGAGTCAGAAGCAACTCAATGGGCAACGGGGTCTTGGGTGTTTTCTATAGTTAACTTTGGGACCAGGTTAATATTTCATCCACCCCCAAAAGAAAATAAACTTAAATAGAAATTCCTGCAAATATAAGAACAAATTTCAGCAAATGAACATACACGTGTAGTGATGTAAACCCATGAAAATGAATGATCCCCAACATAGGAATTTGACTAAAAGCCAGGGACAAAAAGAGGCACAGATAAAGCCAAGTTTTCAATGGGGACTGATCAGAGAATGGCTCTCCGTATCCTGAGACTGATGTGTGTGCTGTGTGGGAGGAAGCAAAGGAGAAAGGATGTGAAGCTCTAACTCCATAGCACGTGGCTGTCTTTGAGAAGCGAGCACTTCTTGGCATGAGAGGAAGGGAATGTGGGTGGAAGTCAGAAGAGACGTGCAAAAACCTGTAGCGGTGAAATGTCATCGAGAGTATCAATGTGAACCCGTGATGTGTTTTATCTGTGAAACAAACAGAAATCGGATTTCCTAGCTCTGACCTCTGGGAAGTTCTAGGAGCAAGAACCAGTTCAGCAGCAGTGAGCATCCCAAGTGCCCAGATTGTGGTCTGGGAATACTATTTCACAATGGAAGAACTAGAGGCATATGGGGGGAAAAACAACAAACAAAAAAAACACAAACAAACAAAAAAAAAGAACTAGTCCAGCCCTGGGGCAGGAAATGTGCCCATAACCGCTGTCATATCAGACAGTGTGTTAGGCTGGGTAGCCTAGAGAAACAAATCCACAGAAACTCATTTGTATATAAGAGAGAGTTTTATATAAAGGGTAAGTGTACATGAAGAAAGCATCCCATCCCAGTGCTGCTCAAGCCCATAAGTGCAACATTAATCCATATGTCTGACACCAATCCACAAAGTCCTCCTCCATCTCACAACACACAGCACACACATGCAAAGATGGCCACTGCAGGAGGAAAGCCGAATCAGTGAATGTGTAAGCATCTCAGCACTGGCAGGGGGTCTCCACGTGGCTGCTCCAGCACCCAGGGCTGCATCAGAGTGGTTCCATACAGCTTCTCCTCAGGGTTGTCCTGCAGGAAGTGAGTCTTGCCAGCTGAAGCAGGGAACTGGCTAAGGCAGCTGCACCCTGATCCGACCATCAGAAAGCAAGATACCCGAGAACTAGAAAGGTGAGGTTCACTGAGCCACTTAGCACTCCGCCCTTCAATTAACCCCACATGTGTTTATCGGCCAGGTTGGCACAATAAACCTTAAGTATGTCAGATGGCAAGAAGTCCTCAAGAATCCCAGGAGAGGGTCAAAGCGACTCAGGGGTCAAGTTGAAGTGGCTTCTTTGGCCAAAGGTGAGACAATTTGAGCATCAATAAGAATAAAGCTGCAGTGGATGTAATATATGAAGTATATTTCATGAGCTCATAGCTATACGAAAACAAATCTAGTTGGTCCCCCTTTGGAGGATGCCAGCGGACAGGACCGGGCAGTGTTTTGTCCTGTTGTACACAGGATCGGTCGTTCTGAGTTTGGAAACGACGCAATAGCACCTTACGACAGCAACCAGTCATTATTTTGAGAACTGAGGAAGAGAAAGAGTTGAGTCCTGACCCTGCCTTTCCTGTACAAGTTGGACTGCCAGGTAACCAAGTAGCAGGAGAGATGAAGGTTCCCACTGTAGAAGTGAGCCAGCTCCGCAGGAGGAAGGAGTGATAGAGCCGGACTATCCCCACTGACAACCCTAATGGACAGACCCTGGCACGCTTCATCAGCCGCTGACGTCAAATGTGAACTGGGAGCCCTGGCGGGCAGTTGATGCCATTAGAAATGGTTGTGTGTGCTTCAGGGTGATGTGGTGACGGTTCCCCCAGGAGCTGAGTCATGCTATGTTCCACTGCTCCATGGGAGAGCTGGGCGATGGGTAAGGTGGACACAGATACGGCGTAGGTGGCGAATATTGACAGCACAGTGGACTGCCAGAAGAACAAATCAATCTGTCTTGGAGGGAGGGAAGCTCGAATGCCCCGCGGGGATGGTTCATCTCACGAACTTTGGCCGTCTCGTCGCGAGGGATCTGCCCCTGGAGATGCACATCGTGCTTGATCAAGTCGAGGGTCCATGAAAGCGAGGAAGGCCCTCGGTGAGATGGACGGACGCAGTAACTGCAAGAAGTCGATGGCACCTAACAAGAATCATTTAGAAGTACGGACATCTCAAAGACGGTACTCAACAGCAAGGAATGAAGCACGTAGAAGCTGTTGTGTTGGTGGATGCTTTGCTGACGATATTCTCAACAGCAACAAAACATCATAAAAAATTTTTAAAGAAATACAGAAAAAAAAAGAAATACAGAATTATTTACAGCTCAATTGATACCACGTCTGGGGGTGGCTTCAAAATAATAGACTAGGAGGAGGAAGTAGATAGCGTAAAGCTGAAACAAGTTTGGCTTCCAGTTGACAATCACTAAAGCTGGGGGACAGGTGTGTTGAAGTTCACTCGACTATTCAACTTTTGTTTGTGTTTGAAATTTTTGCACAATAAAATATATAAAAATATAAACATGAAGAGATGTTATAAAGGGGAGGAAAAGAAGGATGCTGTGAGAAGGATGGACTGGAGGGGAGAGTTAGGGACATTTGGCATTGCACTGCTAACCTCAGGTTCAGAGGTTCCAATCCACCAGCTGCTCCAAGAGAGAACGAAGAGGCTGCCTGCTCCTATAAAGATTCAGAGCCTCGGAAACCACTGGGAGGGTGTTTCTGAGTCAGAACTGACTTGAGGGCCGTGGGGAGTTTCCTTTTGGGGCCCCTGGTGGTATAATCAGTTAACACAGTCGGCTTTTAACGTAGGGACACCCAAGAAGAAAGGCCTGGCACCCTACTTCCACAGAAGCAGCCGTTGGAATGCCTATGACGCAGCACAGTTCAACTCTGCCCAGCACGTGGTCAGCCGGAGTCAGACTTGACCCCATGGCACGGGACCATCTGGTGTTCATTTCATCAGAACCAGAGGCAACGGCACGAGCTACAACCAAGTATGCATCTATGCAGGCAGGTTCGTTTATTTATCTATTTTAAATCTACTTTTGCTGTTGAGAATATGCACAGCAAAACATACGCCCATTTGACCATTTCTACATGTCCACTTCAGGGCTATTGATTGATGCATGTATTTTTTAATACTTTTTGTTTTTAAAGATCGTTTTATTGGGGGTTCTTACAGCTCTTATAACAATCCATACATCAATTGTTTCAAGCATATCTGTACATATGTTGCCATCATTATTTTCTAAATTTACTTTCTATTTGAGCCTTTGGTATCAGTTCCTCTTTTCCCCTCCCTCCCCTTTTCCCCCTCAAGATCCCTTGATAAATTATAAATTATTATTACTTTCATATCTTACACTGATTGCTGTCTCCCTTCCTCCACAGTTTCTAGGTGTCAATCATTTCGATTGGTCCCCTTGTCCTCCCCTCTTCTCTCCACCTTTCCCCTCCCCTCCTGGTATCACTCTGCCCATGTCTGTTCCTGAGGGGTTTATCTGACCTGGACTCCATGTGTTGTGAGCTCTTATCTGTACCTGTGCACATGCTCCGGCCTAGCCTTCAGTGAAAGGCAGGACTGGGGTCATGATCGTAGGGGGTGAGGAAGCCTCAAGGAACAGGAATGTTGTTTCATTGGTTCTGTACTGTGCCCTGGTTGTCTCGTCCCTCCTTCCTTCTGACCCTTCTGTGAGGGGATGTCCCACTGTCTACAGAAGAGTTCTGGGGTCTCTGCTCTGCCCCCACCCCTTGTTCTCAACAATATGTTTATTTGTTTGTTTTGGGTCTTCTGGTATCTGTTACCTGATCCCATCGACACCTCATAATCACACAGGCTGGTGTGCTTCTTCCATGTGGGCTTTGTTGCTTTTGAGCTAGATGGCTGCTTGTTTAACTTCAAGCCTTTAAGACCCCAAACGCTATATCTTTTGACAGCTAGACACCGTCAGCTTTCTTCACCACATTTACTTGTGCACCCATTGTGTCTTCAGTGATCGTGCTGGCAGGGTGAGCATCACAGAATGCCAGGTTGTTAGAACAAAGTGTTCTTGCGTTGGGGCAGGGCTTGAACAGAGGCCTAAAGTCCGTCCACTTCCTCAGTGTATTGCCATATAAGTAGATGTACCTAGGTCAATACCACTATTTTTATGAATTATTGAATACATTTTATTATGGATTGGATGACAGGTTTACAGAGCAGATCGGCACTCCACCCAACATTTCGTCCACAATCCATGCACGTTGTTTTAATGTACATGGATGGTGTTGAGTTATCAAAGCTAGGGCCTCTTTTAGTCACTGAGCACCTTGAGTTTGCTGTACGTTGGTTTGCCCACCGGCGTCACCCTTCCGTGGGCTGCTTCACACTCACTCCTCCCCCAGCGGCACAAGAACAACATTTCCAGGTCCCAGATCTGACCTGGTGGCTTTAGACTAGAAGTCTGCTAGCACCCAAACCCAAAGCCAACCCAACCCAACCCATTGCTGTTGAGTTGGGTCCTACTCAGCCCAGAAGATGCCAATGCCCCTCCCTGTGCCTGGAGGACCCACATTACCTCCCATCCTTAACTCCCCAAGTGACAGGATTCTGAGTAGCTAGGAAGACTGGAATCGAGGACCTGAAAGTCCCCTTACTCTGCTCTTGAAGAAGTCACCCTGGGGTCCGGACAGGAAGCCCAACATCTCTGTGGTTAGTATCTGATGTTCACCCAACAGTGGCCCAGCATCCCTTAGCAGCCCAATGTCTTTGGAAGGTACTTGGCTAGAAAGCGGAAGCTACTGGGCCTGCTGCTTAGGCACCCAGCTCAGGGCAGGAAGGGTGGGGTGGGGTGGACAGTTACTCCTCACCTGAAGGGCGAGGAGACGTTGGGGTACACAGAGCAGCCTCGTCAGAAGCCCTGAGCACCCCGGGAACTCCTGCCTCACTCATCCCTGCAAGTGCAGCTGCTGGAAGAAGTACGGGCTTCAAAGGAAGTCAAACCCAGAAAGGTCCCTCTTGGCTCTGGCACGAGGTCCCCCAATCCCAAAGAGAGCAGCTGGCCTCCAGGGGCAGTGCGCATCCAAGGAGGGCGAGCCAGAGCCAGAGCAGCTCCCGGGCCTGGAGGAGGAGGAGAGGTAATCGGCCCCAGGAGAACCCAGGCCTGGATGCCCTTTCTCTCTCCCATAGACCCTTCTGTTTATCCCAACCCCAACCAAACGCACTGCCCCCCCAGTCTGGTCTGACTCACAGGGACCCTACAGGACAAGGTGGAAATACCCCCAAGGGTTCCAGAGGCTGTAAATCTTACGGACGCAGACTGCCGCATTTGTCCCACGCATGCCTGGTGAGCGCAAGCCACTGACCTTTCAGGGAGCAGCTGGATGCTCAACTATTGCGTCACCCAAGCCCCACCCTCACTGCCAGTGAGTCAATGGTGACTCAGAGTGACCCCACAGGACAGGGTTGAATGCCCCTGTGAGTTTCTGAGACTATAAGTCTTTAAAAATGTTTTTATTTTATTGGGGACCCTTAACAGCTCTTATCACAATCCAAACATAGATCCATTGTGTCAAGCACATCTGTATATATGTTGCCATCATCTTTTCCAAAACATTTTCTTTCGACTTGAGCCCTTGGTATCAGCTCCTCATTTTACCCCCTCCTACCTGCCCTCCACCATGAACATGTGATAATTTATAAATTATTGTTTTTGAGACTATACGTCTTTACAGGAGCAGAAGCCCCGTTAGTCTCCCACAGAGAGGCTGATGGTTTCAAACTGCCCAACGTGTTAAGCACTATGCCACCAGGGCTCCATGGCATTCTTAAATACACATCAAAAGAGAGGGACCGCGCCCTGCACCCCGCCTGACCCTGCAGTTCCATCTTTTATTTTTTTAAGTGTTCACCCTGTTTATGCAATCCGACAGTATCTCATTTTAGAGCCACCCTCCCCTGGAGGACACGCTTAACCAGTGAAAGCAAATGTGACACATCCAAGTCCTGATCTTGTGGAGACCGAAGAACAGGTGAGATCACGCCTCCACAGAGTACTACAGCGGCGCCTGCTCGGAGTTTCCGGACAAGCCTGGTGGGCTCTCAGATGCCATCTCTTCACATGGAATGCAGTAGAGCCCGGGAGGGCAGCTCCTGTAACACGTTCTCATTACAAGTGCCTTCCAAACATGACTTTGACGCGCTTCACCAACAGTCGCAAGCTCGCATAATATATCCAAAGAATAAAAGCTGACAGAATGGAGGGAAAGCGGGGAGGGGAGGACGTTACTCTTGGGGCAGAGAAGCCGAACCGGTCCAGGCCTTTGGTTGGAAGAGAAGACAGGAAGTCCGCATTTCCCAAATCAAGACTTTCTAAGTTGAAGACAACAGGTTCTTTTGAAGTTCAAAGGTTTACAACGTGTGACTCTAGGCCTTTGCGGTCCCCATGCTTCCGGCTCTAAAGGTCAAGGCTGTATTCCTTGTCTGTCTTTCACGCGAGGCGGTGGGCACCAGCAATCCTCCTTAATGAAGTGGGCGGTTAGCTCCCCACCCTTCTCCCCCCAGCACTCTTAATAACGCACCTTAAAAAGAAGGATTCGTCTTAAAAAGAAGTCAGTCCGCCATCCAAACATACACTAGCTCGGCACACAGCAGTTAGAAAATGCAAGGCGGTGTGAAGGACGGGCGAGAACCACGCAGGCTGGACGTGGCTCCGATTCGACACTTTTCTTCTGGTGTCACCGGTGTCAGGGTCTGTTCCTTCAGCGGACTCACCGCTCGGGGTTTGAAGAAGGACCTTTTCTTCGTGGTTTGGCGACACGTGCTGGACCCAACCAATAGTTTCTAATATCAACCAGGACTTTCCCTCTGCGGTCCCGAACACTGGCCTCCTGCATTTCTGCCTGGAGGATAATGGGCTCTGGAAGTTTCCCCGGGCGTTGGCTTCTTTACAGGGTTTTTCTGGTGCAACTTGATGTTTCCTCTTTAGCTTTTAGTCCACCTCACTATCAGAACCACTGCCCCAGGAGCCTGAAGAAACAAGTTCCTTAGATCTAGGCCCGGCTCTGTTTGCACAGCCTGGCATCGGTCCCCTGCTCCTGCAGTTCCGTTGTCTGCCTCCTCCCAGCCACAACTTCTGAATAGTGACAGACAGCACTCTGTGGGAACGTGTGGGAAGCAGATAACCGGAAGTGAGTGTTTACAGATGAATCATTTATTCTCATGTATTAAGAAGCCTGGAAGGCTGGGTTTCTGGGGGTGACGACGGGAGGCCTCTGCCCTTGTGAGTTGGAGGTGAGTCCCAATATTCTTATCATTAATATTGTTCCCCACTATCGCCTCCCATAATAGTGCTACCTCAAAGTGACCTCTCACAAGCACAGGCTGGTTGCAGCTTTCACGACATCTCCCCCTAGGCTCTGAAGACAGCCACTCCCCCTTACCTGCCCCTGGGGAACTGATGTTAGGTTACTCCTTCTATGTACTCGGGACCTTTAGAGTTAGGGTACAGTTCCCTTTGTTACCTGTAATTAGGGGGGCTTGCATGTATATAAGCCTTAGCTAGAAATATTCTCTCTCTCTCTCTCTCTCTCTCTTTCTGTGGGTCTGGCTCCTGAAGTCAGGGTGGTCCCTTACATGCGTTCTCTTGTCTCTTTCATTTCACCTCTGAATTGCACAACTGGCCCTTGAAACCCTTTCCATGGTGGGGACTGGTACCCACAGTCACGCACTGGAAGGGAGAGGCTGGGGAAGACTTCCCAATGCCCTCTGGCCCTTGTACCTGGGGCATTGAAGTGACAGTCCCAAGAACAGACAGTGGGCCTGGGGGCCAGGGATGGTGGGAGAAGAGTAGGAGCTACGGGTGCCAGAGCCTCTGGGGGTGGGTGGCAGACCCCCAGGAAACAAGCGTGCTCCTTCCCTGGGGAGAGGGTCCCCGAGTAAGGAGAGGATTGCTTCGGCAGCTGCTCTTTGAGTCTCTGTGTTGGACACTGGGCTAAATTGCAGTATACAAGGGTGAACAGATGAATGTGGGTCCTGCCGCATGGTGGAGAGGAGACAGACCAACAGCAAGCCAGCAGGTGTGCAGACCGGAGGGGCTCCTAGAGGCTTCAAGGCTGGGATGTTCAGAAGTAGATCCCCGTCACCAGGCCTTTCTGCGAGGCATGAACCCTTTGGCTCGTCCAAAGGATCCGTAACCATTGGCGGCACCAGGGCCTCCAAGTGCGCACTTGAAAATTGCAGTAGGAGCGGTGGGGTAAACGAGGAGGGTGGGGGTGAGCTGGAGGATTGGGGGGCAGCCCGATGATCAGGAAAGGCAGCCTGAGAAGAGCTTTCTGCTGGGGCAAACATCCCTTTCCTTCCTCTGGGACAGCACCCTCATTGCCCTCTACAGCCTGCCTGCAGGAGGTCCCGGCAGCGAACCTCAGCGTCAGCAGGGATGGGTGCAGGGGGAAACGGTTGGCAGCCCCGTGCACACACGTCTGTGAGGATGGAGGTGAAGTGCACACATGTCTCTGGGCGTTGTTCTGCAGACACAGACCAGGGACTCCTTTCCTACAGTGGCTGCCTGTGAGGGACTGGGCAGGCGAGGTCTCAGGCTTCCAGCTGGCAGGCCGACTGGCCCAGAAGGCCTCCAGGGACCCAGGCAGGGGTGCAGGAGGTTTGCCGTGGGGCTTCCTAAGGGATCCCTCAGCCTTCTGAGTCTAGTGACTCACTGTTCGGATGGGGAAACCAAAGCTCGGACCAGAGGGAAGCGATGTGCCCAAGGCCATTTACACAATTCCGCAGAGACAAGAACACGGGTTGTGGAGCTCCAGGTTCAAATCTCAGTTCTGCCATTGCTAGATGGAGGAGCTTGGAGGGGAGAGAAAGGCCTTGGGACCTTCCCTGAGACTTCCTTTCTGCGAATAAGAATGGAGCCCTACACGGTAAGATCTCAGTGCCAGGCGTCAGAGGAAATGGCGCGTAGAACACACCCGTCCCGAGGGTCTGTCCAGGCATGCTGCGCCATGCCCTGGCCACACACTGACGTGGAGGTATATGCCGCTGACTTAGAGACGTCCTAAACGGCACAGGGGACATACAGGGGACAGGCATGCTGTGGTTGGGATCAAGCTGCAGTATAATTTTACACCTCGTTATTGCTACTGGGCAATAGGTCATAAAGAATTCCCACATGCTATTGCTGAACTCTTTGGTAATATTTCCAGGGGAAGCATTTTTACATCAATGCCATGATTTAATTAAGCTTAAGTGCTTAGTTTGTTTTCTTTTTCCTTTATACACAGTACTGGTTTTTAAATAATTTTTGAAACTTGTTGATATAAAATTCAGATAGCATACACTTCTATCGTTATGTTGCTTTTAAGAAGTCTTGGATGTACATCATCACAAACAGTTCAAAAAGAATCCTGTTACGAACATCTGTGCACATACATCATGCCCCGTGTCTCTTTTTCTGCCCTTGGTCTAAATCTACAGCTAGAGGAATTCCTGGGTAAAGCAGAGCAACAGTTTTAAAGCCCTCGAGATAATAGTCCAGGACTTACTTCGGAGTGACTTTCCGTAAAGATTTTCCTGGTGCACCCTGTCGGATGTGGCCAGTTCTTCATGTCATACGGAGATCGGTTGGTGACAATGTTGTTCGTGGTAGGCACTGTCAAGTCAGGTCCAACTCATCGCCACCCTATGCACCCCACTCCTGGTACCAGAATGTGTTAGGCTGGGTAGACCAGAGAAACAAATCCAGAGACAGTCATGTGTGTGAGAGAGCTTTATATCAAAGGGCAATTGTATATTGAGAAAACATCCCAGCTCAGTCCAGATCAAATCCATAAGTCTGATATTAGCCCATATATCTGATATTAGTAGACTCACAAAGTACATGCAATCATGCCGAATACAGGAAGGTCGCAGGCCGGGGGTCGCTACGTTTCACAGTGGGTTTGGCTATGGAACCTGATTGCTCTTATCTACAGGTGACCTTCAGGCACAAAAATGATTCATCTATTATGGGAGCTCTTTTGAGACTACTCCTGAATGGAGGACTACTGGAGGAGGGGAGCACGTTATACAGCCTGGAGAATGTGCATTTGAAAACATTTCTATCCTGGAACAAGGAAGATCTTTCTCAAAACAGGGCTAGTTTTCCCTGGCTGTGGTCATGAATGTAGGTCAAATACTTTCTACCAAGGCCTCAGTTTACCACAGAGTCCGTGAAAGGAAGCGGGCAAGCAGGATTGGACAGAGGGAAAACCAAGAGGCCCTGCCCAGTGGGCCCACCTGTCGTGAGACATCCTCCGGCACGGGACTTCAAGGGCTGGGCCTGGGACTCCTGGCTCACTCAGTCACCAGGCCAGGGCTGCCTCCCTGAGGACGTGACCCCAGGCCTGCTGGGCTCTGCAGCTGGGATGACCCGGTGGGAACTGGTAGCTGGAGGCTGTCTGCGGACCACACTCCCTGCAGGCTGGACAGCAGATCTCTGAGTCTGCTGCTCCTCCGGCAGGAAGTCACCTATCTGCCTGCATGCACATGATAGCCCGGTGGGGGGAGAGAAATGTTAAAGGACCAAAACATGGGCTTTGCCCAGAGGTTGTGGCAAACGTGGGCAGGGAGTGAAAGGATCGCGTCGCAGAACATTGTGTTTGGAGCGAGGGAGTCCTGGTTGGGAGCATTGTATCCACTGGGTCCGCTGGTCGCTGGCTTCCTGGTCTGGCAGGTTTGACAGGTGTGCCTTGTCATGTCTCATCACTTCCCTCCCCTCCAGCCCGTGGCCCTAGTTCTTGAGACTGTTCATCTGCTCTCTGCTGGGAGAGATTGTCGGGGTTTTCTTCATTTACATTTAAGGCCAAAACCACTCCCCCTCCTCTTTCTGTGTGATCTGCCCACAAGACCATGAAGTCAGGGCGTGAGAAGGGAGCCTGAGAAAGACATGACTCGAGTCTTCAAGGGAAGGGGGAAGAGGGGACGCTCAGGCTCCCTAGGTGAAACCTGGGATGGCTCTTTCGTGACCTTAGCTGGAAATCCCAACCCTTACCCTGGCATATGATGCCCGCATGAGCTGGCATACTTCCTCTCAGCCTGGAAGCACTAACAGAGACTTGGTGCATGTTTCATTGATGGTAACCATGGGAGACTGGGTTGACTAGAGAAACAAATTCAGTGGCTCTCATAAGAAATAGCTTTCTATCAAGAAGTAGGTATAATATATCCAGAAAACATGCCAGCCCCATCCAACTCAAGTCCATAAGTCCCTCATCACAGTCACGAAGCCACATGCAATGATGCAGAATGCAGGAAGATCATAGGCGGGTCGGTGCACAACCATGTAGAGCCAATGACGGTGGTTCTGCCGCTATTAGGGTCAGCCAGTAAGAGGGTGAAGGCATAGAGAGAAGGGAGGTTCCCAGGACCCTCCTTATGAGAAGGCCATGCCCACAAGGCATGGCACCACCCAGGCGGTGACCTGACTGACAGGTTGGCTACCACCCCTACATTTTTATATATCTTCAAGTTGTTGTAAATGATCTCACTAGCCCAGTAACAGGGCTCATGTTTTGCTAGGTTCCCCCAAAGCCCGGGCACTTACATTGTGGTGGTTGGGTGCTGCCAAGTCTGTATTGTGACTTTACGTGGCACAGAATGAAACACTTCCTGGCCCTGTGCTCACCCTCCCAGTGAGTTGAAAATACCGTGGCTCGAGCCACGCAGACAGCCCCCCCCCCCAGTGATATTCTTTCTCTTTAACACTGCAAAGAGCTCTTGTGCAGATTTGCCCGAGGCAACCGGGCTTGATTGCTTGATCGCCACGTCCATAAGCATTGATTGTAAATCGAAGCAAAATGAAATTTTTGACAACTTCTATCTTTTCCCCATCTATCCTGCCGTCTCGTGATCCAGTTGTGAGGATTCATGTCTTCTTTACGTCGAGTGGCAATCCATACCGAAAGCTGCAGTCTTTGATTTCACCCTCACTTTTTTTTTTAATCATTTCATTGGGGCCTTATACAGCTTTTATCACAATCCATCCATCCATTGTGTCAAGCACATTTGTACACGTTTCTGTCATCATTTTCAAGACATTTTCTTTCCACTTGAGCCCTTGATATGAGCTCATTTTTCTCTCCCCCTTCCCTCTTGAACCCTTGATACCTTATAAATTATTTTTTCATGTCTCACACTGACCAACATCTCCCTTAACCCACTTTTCTGTTATTTGTCCTCCTGGAAGGGGGTTCTATGTAGATCATTGTGATCGGCTCCTCCCCCCCCCCTTCCCCTACCCCTCCTGGTATCACTACTCTCATTATTGGTCCTGAGGGGTTCATCTGTGCTGGATTCCCTGTGTTTTCAGCTCTTATCTGTACCCGTGTACATGCTCTGGTCTAGCTGGATTTGTAAGGTAGAATTGGGGTCATGATCATGGGGTGAGGAAACATTAAATAACTAGAGGGAAGTTGTATGTTTCAACGGTACTATACAGCACCCTGCCTGGCTTGTCCCTTCCTTGTGACTCTTCTGAAAGGGGATGTCTAGTGGTCTAAAGATGGGCTTTGGGTCTCTATTATGCTTGCCCCCTCATTCACATCAACATGGTTTTTTGTTCTGGGCCTTTGCATGTTCTTATATTGGTTTTATATTCCCCTTGATTAAAAAAAAAGTCACAAATGATCAGAAGCACCCCTCTCCCTGAGCTGCAGCTTCAGTGCTATACTCTGAAGTGCATTCTTGGTGGGGTGGGGGTGGGGGTGGGGTGGGTCCAGGTAGTTGGGATGACTGGGCCCGGTCCCTCAGACCTTTGTGTTGGTTCCCTGCTTCCTGCCAACATGTTGCATTCATGTCTTGGCACACCGGTTGGAAGTCTGGTCCCCCTCTGCCTCGCCTGTGGACATATAAACAATACCCTCCCCTTGTTCGCTCTCCCTTCTAAGGGGCATCCTGGCTGTACTTCATCCAAGACAGGTGCATCCATTCTTCAGGCTGTACCTGGTCTACTCGGATTCAGTTGCCTTCACTAACTCTAGAAATCAAGTACATCAGTTCTTCTTCAGTTTTCCTTCTTCGTTGTCCAACTTTCCCATGGATCTGAGGCCATGGAATACACCATGGCTTGGAGCAGACACACCTCGGTTCATTACAGTGACAGTTTGCTTTTGAGCGCTTTTAAGAGGTCTTTTGGAGCAGATTTGCCTAGTGTCATGTATCATTTGATTACCACTAAGACGAATGGCTTATAAAGGACCCCTGGTGGGACCATAGTTGAGCACTCCATTGCTATCAGAAGAGTCGACGGTTCAAACCCACTGGCTGCTCTATGGGAGCAAGATGTGGCAGTCTGTTTCCATACACATTTACACCCTTGGAATCCCTGTGGGGCAGGTGGCATAGTGGTTATGTATTGGGCTGCAATCTGAAAGGTCAGCAGTTCAAAACCACCAGTCTCTCCCAGGAGAGTGATGCGGCTTTCTACTCATAGCACAGCCTCACTAACTCACAGGAGGCAGTTCTACCCCGTCCTATAGGGTCATATGAGATTTTGACGGCAGTAGGCTTGATTTGGGAAGGGATAGAGTCCATTGAATGGAATAGGAAATTCTAAGTCCATACTAATATAAATCAGTGAATTTTAAAATGGGAAGAAAAGAGAGCTCTTCTTTATAAAGGAATGCCAACTCATAAATGCAGACAGGATTAGAAGGCAGGCAGTGACATGTGTGGTCCCCTTCTCAGACCTCTGCTTACTGGGTTTCTTGCCTCCTTCCCCTGGCCCTCAGATTCCCCCCGGAAATTAAAAAACCCTAAGCCATGCCAGCTGCTGCTGGGCCCAAGCAAGTCACGGCCACACCAGGTGTTTCTGGGGAGAACCGCTCCACGGGTTTTCATGATTGCCCTGCCCCAGTTCAGCCAGCCCCTCGTCCCCACAGCATCTCAGAACAATGAGCTATAAGGGACAGTGGCGAAGCACTGAACGTTCAGGGGTTCAAAACCAACAACCAGTCATAGGGAGAAAGATGGGGCAGCCTTGGAAATCCCATAGGGCAGTTCTCCTCTGGCCTCGAGGGCTGCTTCCAGTCTGAGTAGACTCGACCGCAGTGGATTTGGCTTTGAGTTTTGGTTTAAGACAGTGGTTCTCAATCTTCCTCAGGGCGCGACCCTTTCCTACAGTTCCTCATGTGGTGGTGACCCAATCATAAAATTATTTTTGTTCCTACTTCATCACTGTCATTTTGCTGC
This sequence comes from Tenrec ecaudatus, assembly GCF_050624435.1. Taxonomy (NCBI): domain Eukaryota; kingdom Metazoa; phylum Chordata; class Mammalia; order Afrosoricida; family Tenrecidae; genus Tenrec; species Tenrec ecaudatus. Next base: position 53,400,612 of record NC_134546.1, read on the forward strand.
TGTTAGTAATCAGGTGACCCCTGTGAAAGGATCGTTTGCCCTCCAAAGGGGTCGTGACCCACAGGTTGAGAACCGCTGGTTTAAGAGAATAGCAGTTCTGACTCACTGAGGAAACATAAAGAATGTGTGTACACCCGGCCCCAACCCAAGTTTCATTAAGTCTATGTTTTTATTTTATTTTACTTTATTTACAAAGCTCCACGAGAGGTTCTGAAGGGCACTGACCAGCAAGCTCAGGGCCTGGTGATTCTTGGGGACCATTGGAACCCCACCTGTCTCACTGCTCACACTCCCCTGTCTCCTGTATTCTGTGGGTGCATGTAGCTTCTGAAGACTGACAGTATCCAGGGGTCCTCAAACAAAAAGACGGCCTCTAAATCCTGCACTGAGAGGGGAGGGGGGAGCCCCAGGTTAGGAACATGCGGGCACACTGGGCGATCATGTCACACGGGTGACACCTGAACGGCTGTCCGTAAAATGTTTGTGCAGTTTCTGGAGAAATGTATTCTTTTTAGTCATAAAGATATCCCATGTTTGCTGTTAGTAGTCATACAATCTAGGACAGGCGTCCTCAAACTATGACCTGGGGGCCACATGTGGCCCTCCGAGGACATTTATCCGATCTGCCGGGTGTTTTTGCCCCGTTTTGGTTTTTTACTTCAAAGTAAGATATGTGCAGTGTGCATAGGAAGTTGTTTATAGTTTTGTTTTTTTAACTACAGTCCGACTCTCCAATGGGTCTGAGGGACAGTGAACTGGCCCCCTGTTTAAAAAGTTTGAGGACCCCTGATCTAGGAAGTATTACATGTAAGCAATTGACCAGTAGTGTTATCCCATACCATTCCAGGGTTAAAGCTGATCATCAGCATTACCCAAAGATTGAGTCCTTTGGGGAGGGGGCTAAGCGTTGGTCACAAGACCAGCAATCAGAACCTGCCATCTGCTGCCAAGAGTGGCAAAGAGGAACAAGCAGAACACCCTTTACAGGCCAGGACGGTGACACATGGGGCACGCTGTCAGGAGAGACGCGTCCCTGGAGAAAGATGCCGTGCGTGGTAAGGTGGAGCGAAAGGCCCTGGGCAGGAGGGATGGACACGGCGGCTGCGACCGCGGGCTCCGACATCAGAACAGCTGTGAGGACGGCGTGGGCCCAAGCTGTGTTTGGATCTGCGGTACGCAGGTCACCGTGAGACCAAATCAACGGGATGGCCCACACCACGACCAAGAGAGCCACCACCTCTGAAACCCACGTGGGCAGGTCCACGCTGTCCTCTGGGGTGGCTATGTGGCAGGATGGGCTTCACAGCAGTGAGTGAGCAAGATTCTGCACCGTCTGGTGTGGGAGGAGGCATGACTCCTGGTAAGGAAATTGGTGTACCCTTCCCCCCCTTCACCCTGTGAGGGTCCCCGGCTAGGACATTTCCTGGAGTTGGATGTAGCTCAGTCTGTCTCTGAGAGCCCCCTCCCCCCACTACCCTTCCCACCCTCAGCCACTGGTCTCTGCACTTCCTCCTCAGCAGGGAACGCTCCTTCCTGCCCTTTCCACCTCTGCTTCTGCCCCACGCCCTGCCTGGACCCTCACTTTCAGCCCCACGTTCTGGGAGAGAAATTGCCTGCTGAGTCATGGAACCCCGCTGAGCCTCAGCTTCCCTGTCTGCTAAGTGGAGATCATTGCACCTCACGTGGCTGTTAGGACTGGATGAGACACAGGCTTACAGTTTGGGGTCAAGGTGAGAGGGTGGGACTGAGGAAGGAGACTCTTGGATGGGACAGCAGGGCATGTGGCAGAGCCAGAGAGGGAGGGTAGTGTGGCCCTCGCTTGGTCAGAAGCCCAGCTCTCTGGTTATTAGCTGGGTGATGTGCTCCCTGGGCCTCAGATTCCACATCTGTGAAATAGAGCCAGCTTCCTCGTTAGAACACTAATCAGATGCCCAGGACCGTGCTGAGGGCTGGGGTATCTAGATTAACTAGAGCCAACCCAGGGTCTGTCTGCTGGGTTGTTCAAGTGTAATCAAGGGCAGACATTGACCCATCACACTGAAATGTGTACATACAGTCATAGATGCCGTTGTACCAAAAAAACCCAACCAGTGTTCAATGTGTTTCAGGAGCCCTGGCAGTGGAGTGGGTTCCTCTTTGGGCTGCTTTATTGCAAGTTCGAAACCACCAGTTAGCCTGAGAAAGAAAGGTGAGGCTTTCTACTCCCGTAAATAATTACAGTCTCAGATACCCACGGGGGCAGTTCTAACCTGTCCTCCAGGGTTGCTATGAGTCGGCATTGGCTTGCTATCACTGATTTTGGTTTTTGGTTTTAAGTGTGTGTGGCTGGACTCTTGGTCCAGGCTGAGAGGTCAGGGAAGGCTTTTCTGAAGACACCACCTTTGATGAGAGCTGAGTGGACCAGGGCCTGAGATGGGCCGTAAAGGACATCCCAGACAATGGGGAGAGGGTAGAAAGGCTGGGGCCAAATCATACAGGGTCTACAGGCCATATGGAGACGAGGACTAATGTCCTGACCAACATCAGGGAGCCCGAGCCAGGTGCTCACTTGGTGGATATTCATTGAGTGTCACGGCTTAAGATCCTGCGCTCAGAAGGGTTCGTACTTGGGTGTGATGCACTGAGGGCACGTCTTGAAATTCTTAAGTTTTATCTTTGAATTTGTGTTTTGTAAGAGAAGCCCAATGGGGCAACAGAGAACACACCAGGGGTGTGGAGCCTCGGCTTCTGTGACGCTCATTCTCACTCCATCTCACCACCAGAGGGGTCCTCAGCCACACCTAGTTTTCCCTCCCTGCCCCCAGGGCCCCAGCACTGGCCTGGGGGCAGGTGGAGGAGAGGTCAGGGTCAGACACAGGGTCTGAGAGGTATCGGTCTGTGTCCCAAGCTGGCCGTGCAGGGACTCCTAGGGGGTGCCTGCATCTGCTCCCGACTCAGGACCTAGCACTCGGAGAGTGGGGGTGACCTCGGGGATCATCAGCTCTGAAGATTCGGCTGCTGGGCTCATGGGAAGGGGCAGTGCTTCCCCTGGTGGCTGGAAGGTAGGGAACTGGCAGCTGGTGGGCTGGACACATCTCTAGTCTTCGGCAAGGGGACGCAGGTGCCCAAGGATTCCCACACCCAAAGGAGCATACCATTAGACCATTGAAAGCCCCATGACAGGTCGAGAGAGACTGCAGAAACAAAGGAAAACACATTCTCTCTCAGTACCCTGAATGACATTCCCTGCTCTTTTGAATAAGAGACTGGACCTTTTCACGTTGCACCTCTGCACAATCTCAGCAAGGTCTGGCAGTAAGCACTCCATGAGATGACGTAGGTGTTGGGCAACTAACAGCAAGGTCAGCAGTTCAAAACCGCCAGCTCCTCCATGGAAACACGATGAGGTTTTCTACCTCTGTGAAGTGTTCCAGCTTCGGAAACCCGCAGTGTACGGTGTATTCTGTCCCGCTGGGTTGCTACGAGTCAGAACTGACTCTGTGTCCATGACCTGAGTTTGGGTAGTGCCAAGGAACTCTGGTGGCGCTGTGGGTCAGGTGTGGATGGTTCAAACCTTCCCGAACTGCTCTGCAGGAGAAGACGAAGCTGTCTGCTTCGGTAAAGACTTGTGGTCTTCAGAATCCCAAGGAGCAGTTCTACTGTGTCCTGTAGGCTCACTGTGAACTGCAATCGACTGGGCGGCAGTAGGCCTGGTTTGGGTTTAGTTTGCTTGTGGTGATGTCAAAGGTTAATATGCTGGGCTGCTAACGGTAAGGATGGAGGCGCAATTCCACCCAGGGGTGCCTCAGAAGAAAGGACTGGCAATCTCCTTCCAAAAACTCAACCACTGGAAACCCTGTGAGGCACGTGAGACCCTCGTGCCTTGGGGCCGACACCCCCCCCCCAATGGGTTTGTTTCTGCAATCTGTGTTATTCTCGTGGCTGGGGCTGGAAGGCGTGCCTGGAATGCCTCGGGTGGCTGGCTGGGTGTTGGGGGTTGTAACACCTGATTTTTCATTTTTATTCGGAATCCTCAGATCCAGAAGCCTCCTGCTTCTTGAATGCTTCCAGCAGATGTGTTCAAATGCCATAAAAACAGGATGAGCCTCTGTCTGCTTGTCCCTGTGCCCACCTGCCCTTTGCAAAACAGAGCCACTGCCTGGCCTGAGACACAGCTGCTCAGACCTCAAGGCAAGGTGCTCTGAGCATCTGGAAGAGTCCCTAAAGAGCAGTGATCTTTCAGGACTGGGCTTGCCTCCCCAGGGGGTTAGGCAGGCTGGGGTGATGTGGGCAACTGACAAGGGAGGAAGGGGCCCAGGGAAGGTCTCTTTTCTGAAGAGGCACCTGGGGCCCTCAGTCCTGCCCCTCTACCCCACAAGCACTCCCCTCACCCTCTCACCCACCTGCCCTGGCCTCAAGGTATCCCTTTGCTCTCCCTGTTCCAGGCCACTTCCTGCTGGGAGAGATTTTTTTTAGGCCCTACCAGTCTGTGGGTCCCCCAGGGCAGAGACCAAGTGAGCCCCTGGCTGGGTCACCAAGCAGAGGTTGTGGACTTGGGCTGAGGAAAGGGACCTGGTGGTCACAGAGAATGACTCCCAACAACTGTAATGAGGGATCCTGCTCCTGGGGGCCCCCAAGGGAGAGGAGGTGACCCACAGGGAGGCTCACAGGGCTCTCAAGACCACGAGACCCACAGAGGGACCCATCTTTCCTTCCTAGATGTCGTGGCAGCGTCTGTCATTGGAGCCTCGAGCTGCCCCAGTTCCTTGGGCACCAGCCAGGGTGAGAGACAGCAAACGGAGAATCGCTTCTCCAGGAAACTGTCGGAGCCCTGACTTACCACACCCGGAGCTCTGCGGGACAGACTTGCTGGGTGCCACCCTCCGCCCCAGCCCCTGTGGCTTCATGTTCCTTGCCGCTGAATGGGTTCTCAGTGGATCCAGACTTGACTGCGACCTCAGAAGGCCCGGGCCAAGGCTAGCTAATCGGTCATCCCAACAGCACCGCCACCGTCAGCAGCCTCCTTGGGCTCTGTTTTCCTGCCTCCCAAGTGGAGGGAGGCCCAAGGAAAGGAAGCGTGACCCCTGTGGGGAGGAAAAGGCTGGCCATCCAAAGTGAGCCGGCCTCGTGGAGGCCTGGGAGCCCCTCCCTCATGACTCATTTCCTCATCTGTGAATTGGGGATAATAGTAGTATGTGTGTCTCCCACAGGAGGGAGTGAGGAGGTGTGAACGTGGTTATTCTGGTCACCAAGCCCTGGCAGCCAGCTGCCGAAAGGTAGGGTAGCCTGGCCTCCTGTCAGGGACTGCTCAGCGTGAACCAGAGCTGGTGGGAAGGGAAGCCGCCTGTGTGGGAGCCTGGAGCGGGGCTTTGGGGCAGAGGAGGGGTTTCCCAGCTAAGGAAGATGAAGGAACGCTGGCCAGAAAGGAGGCAGCCGGAGCAATGGAGCAAAGGTGTGGAGCTGGGAGGGGGAGGGCAGGGGATTTGGGGGAGAGGGCAGAGGTCTGACTGGAGCAGAAGTCTGTGAGAGCAACAGAGCACAGGCGTAAAAGGGGGCTCGGTGGTAACGATTTCTGTCAAGCACAGGGTTGGAGTCTTGTATTGACAGGGCTCTAGCTGGAGCCCTGGGGGCCCTGGTGGTCTAGTGGTTGTGCATTAGGCTGCTAACCACAAGGTTGGCAGTTCAAAACCACCGGCTGCTCCATGGGAGAAAGACAGGGCTGGGCTTTCTACTCCTGTAAAGAGTTTCAGAGTCAGGAATTCACAGGGCAGTTCTACCCTACCCTCAAAGGTCGGCATTGACGGGATGGTAGTGGGTTTGAGAGGTGGCTAGAGCCGCCACCCCATCTGACAGATAGGAAGACTGAGCCCAGAGAGGCAAAGCCGGTGCTAGTAAAGGCGATGGGGGAAGCCTCTGTGCGGAGAGGTGAAGTCACGGCACATGGCCTTGGGGACGTGAGGTATTTTACCCCCTTAGCTTCCGCCTGTGTTCAGCTGCAAAGCAATCTTGCCTTGGGGAGCCTTAACCACTGAAGATGTTGACTAGCTCTTACCACAAGGAGCCTGGAGGAGGGGGGGCTTCTGGAGCAATAGAGCTACCCTAACCCTGCTGCCCTGCAATTCTCTCTTTCTCTCTCAGCTAAAATTATTTAGGGCGAGAAATGAACTGAACAAACCATATGTTCAGAAGCCGGGGTGGGCCCCTGGCTCTCTAAACGCTAAGTACGCCTAACTGGCACTTGTAAGGGGAACCTCTGAGAGGGTGGTAATTTGTGGACACTCCCTGACTCAACCCTTTTTGCCAGCCTGCCTTGATGGCATCTTCTGCTGAGTGGGCACAGCCTGGCTCCTTGGGGCTGTCTGGGGCTCTCTCCCAGGGCTCTTCCCAAGGTAGTACTGGACAGCGCCTGAAGCACCTGCCCAGCCACACCAGCAATTCAAGAACTATTCGCCACACTGTTTCCACTCCAGAGCCTGGGGATGGCTGATGGGGAAACTGAGAGTCAGAGGGCCAGTCGAGGTCCCACAGCCCCTAAAGGGCCATGCTCAGACCACATAGACACCGAGTCTTGAGCGGGGTTTACCTCTCTGCCGGTCTCTAGATTCAACTCTGTTCTTGGAAGCCTGAAGATTCATCTTCTGAGCGCGTCTAATCTGCGGCGTGGGGGGGTAAGGGGGGCATGTGCCCCTCTAGACAGCCTTCTGTGAGGAGCGGGAGTCAAGCTGGCCTGGGCGGTGAGAGGTAGAACCTGAAGTTCCCCGAGCCCTTCTGCTCTGAACTTTAGTGTGAACCTAGCTCCCTAAAAAGGAGTCCTGGGGTGCAGCAGTGAAGCACTCAGCTATGAACCCGAAGGTTGTGTTTGTGCCCAGCCTGTGGCTGCTCGGGAGAAAGGCACCGCCCAGACACCCCTATGGGGCCGTTCAACTCAGTCACCTCGGACTGCTATGCGCCAACATTTGACTTGGCGCCTAACAGCAAGCTCTAAATGCTATGTCTGGGGCCTCCCGGTGCGAGACTCATCACAGGCTCGGGCATCGGAAAGAGGCAAGCAGAGGCAGGCAGGGAGGTGGCAGGTGGCAGGCACAGAGGGGCCCCCGGAGCTCCACTTCCTGGGGACGAGAGGGCCCTGGCGCCTCCCCCAGGGGCGGTTGCACAAACCTTCCTGTGCAGGCCTCAGGCTGCCTGCCTGCCTGCCTGCCAGGCCTGCCTGGGGGCCAGCCTACCTCTCTTGGAAGCCGCTGCCTCCTGCTTGGGGCTGGCATCTCCTCCAACTGCCCCAGACCTGGCCTGCGCTCTCCATCACCCTGGCTGCCGAGGGGCTGGGCTGGACACTGGGCCCGCCCGCCCATCACTGGCCACTGCTCCTTCCTCATTTTGCTACAGATCCTGGCCCCAACAAAACAAAGCAGGTCGAGCCCTTTCCGAGCTCTGGCTTGTAGCTGCCTTCTGAGCGGCTGCAGAGGGCTCAGCCAGGCCCAGTGGGGTGCGCGTGGGCCAGCTCTGCCGAACTCAGCCTGAGACACTAGACGGTGCTCCTGGCCCTCAGATCGCCCTGTCCAGGGCAGGAGAGCGTGTTCCACCGCGGCAGACTCCCAAGGATGATGCCCCAGCTGCAGTTCAAAGATGCCTTTTGGGTGAGTAAAGGCTACTGGAGTGGGGGCATGTGGGTGGAGGAGGAGGGGGTCCGGGGGAGTGTTAGCGGAGTGGAATGGGTTACAGGATACCTGTTTTCCATGGAAGTTCAGGAGGGTATGCTTGTCGTGATTGCAGTGTAGCTGAGTTATCATGGAGGTGGCGTGGGCCCCTCTGCCTTCCAAGCTAGAAGGCCAAGGGGACTCTGACTTCTTTGCCAGCTTCTCCACAGAGGGGCGGGGCATGGGCTCATTTCCCACCTGGGAGACCCCTCCTCAACCAGAGTTCTTTCAGGAGACCCTAGCTCATGGGTGGGGGCTTGAGGAGGCAGGTGGTTGGAGAAGGTCTCCGGTTTGGGCTCACATGGGCTTGGCTACTTATAGCCTGGGAAAGGCAGTGCAAGTGTCTGATCCCCCAGCTGCCCCTCCTATACCCAACCCCAAACCCAATTCACTGCCCGCCCGTTGATTCTGACTCACGGCGACCCCGTAGGACAGGGACTTCTGAGACTCTACCTCTTGCTCCCCGGAACGGCTGGTGGTTTCGATCTGCCGACCCACTCTGATACCAGGCCTCCTCCCATCTCTCCCAAACCAAAGGCACTGCCCTGAGTCCATGCTGACCCCTAGCAACCCTGTAAGGCAGGGCAGAACTGCCCCTGGGGTTAGAGACTGGCTGTTCACAGGAGAAAGGCCCGTCTTTCTCCTGCCCATCTATAGCGATATATAATAACAAAACGATCAAGTGAATGGGAGGTTAGCAAGATGCTTGAATGTAGTAAAGCATTCAGCTCCCTGCAGTACTCTCAATGGGCCTTCTCTTTCCCTCACTCCATGCTTCTCCCCTTGGAGGCCTGGGGGAGTCTTCCAGGTAGCAAGGAGGCCTGGGAAATTCCTGACCTCCTGTCTTAAATCCAGTATAGACCTAAGCCGTCACCCTCCCTTCACCTGGTGAAATACCTGGTTGGCTCATGGAGGTAAAATGGCTTGACCCAGGTCTCATGGCTAGCAAGCCCATTTTGGATCTCAGACCCCCTTGGCCTTTCACCAGCCTCCCTGCTCCCTGAGCTCTGGCTGTCCCCAGGGGCGCCTGGAAGCCTCTCTGGTTAGAGAGGGCAAAGGCTGGACCTAGGATGCTTCCTCCAGTCCTGAAGAGGGCTCTTTGGCCCTGTGCTTAGTAATCTCTGTCCCAGCCAACTGCCTGGCCCTCCTGGGCCCTTTCCTGGGGCCAGCTGCCAGAGGGAAGAGAGCTGATGAGCTGGGCCTGCTTCCTCTCCTTCTGGGCCACGCTCTGCTCAGGGGCTTGTGGCCAGCGTGTGCGTGTCCCAATCTTGCCTCCGGTGACCGCATCGTGGGCAAAGGCCCAGCCCGAGGAGGACACCCTGCCCGGGCTCTGGGCATCTGTTTCCCCAAGGCAGACCTGACCGGGCTCAACCTGAGCACCAGGGTGCTCACTGAGGGGCTGGCAGCTGGAGCCCCAAGGGGGTAGGGAGCAGAGAATAACTATGTCCCTGCCTTGACCAGAAGGCAAAGTTGGGATGGGGTTAAACTGGAAAATCCAGGCAGCTCTGCAGCTCAGGCCAGTCCAGGGCTCTGTCTTCCTTGAGGCAGGCCTAGGGCAAGGAGCAGCCCCCATGCAGGGGCTGGTGGGTAGGAAGGAGAAGGGGGAGGTGGCACAAGAAGCAGGGTGTGGTGGCAGTGGCAGCTTCAGCTTCCTGAGCAGAGAGCTTACCCCATGTCTTAGCGGTTGTGGGCATTGTGGCTTCCAGGTGCCTCCTCTCCTCTGTGGCTGCTCCCTGGCCTGGGTGAGGCGACAGCTGCCCCAGGGAAGGCCAGAGTGGGGAGGGGCAGAGAAGTGGCCAATGGGAGCCCCTCACAGTGAACCTGGGCAGATGCCCCTTCCCCCACCCCCCTCAAGGCATCATCAACATCACCTGTCCCCAGCTGATGCTCTGAATTCTAATCTCTCTCTGTTGCTCAGCCCGGCCCCATGGAGATGACAGCCAACACTCACTAGAGACTAGCAATATGCCAGGCGCTGCTCTCAGGCCCGTCTGTGTACATGTTAACATAGCTAATCCTCACAGCCAAAGGAGCCTGCCCGTGTAGCGGTTATGCATTGGGTTGCCAACTTCAAGGTCAGCAGTTCAAAACCACCCGTCTCTCTGAGGAAGACAACTAAGGCTTTCTACTCCTGTGAAGCCTATAAAGAGTCTCAGAAACCTCGATGGACATAGAGAAAAAAAATTAGATTAAATTAAGGGTTCCTGGGGGGGTAGGGTGGGGGGAGGGGCGAGAAGGGGAGCTGAAATCAAGGAGTTCAAGAAGGAAGCAAATGATTTGAAACTGAGCGTGGGAGCCGTTGTACAATGGTGCTTGATGGGATTGAGCGATGGAATGGTATCCTGTCTGGATTAGCGCCTCATAAAACACTGTGGGGGGAAAAGTCTTCTCAGAAACCAAGTTCTTCCCTGTCGGGTCCCGGTGAGTTGCCATGGACTTGACGGCAGGGAGTTTGGGTTAGGTTTTTTTTTTGAATGCTCACAGCAAGGCAGAGGGGGTTCGGCAGTAGGGATCTCACCTTCCATGTGGGAGACCGAGGTTCAATTTCTGGGCAGCCGCCAGGTGCCCGTTGGTGACGCCTTATGTGCCGCTCTGATACCGAACAGGTTTCAGCCGCGGTGCTAGCATGAAATGGATGAGGGAGAAAGGGCTGGCAATCTGCTTCTGAACATCCGCCGATGAAAGCCCTGTGGGTCTACTAGTCTGATGGGAAATGCAGCGCCGGCAGTGAGTTAGACAGGAACCACCATCCTCACTCCAAAACAAAGCCAAACCCTCTACCAACTGAGAGCAACTCGGTAGGGCAGGGTAGAACTGGCCTTGTGGGTTTCCAAGACTGTAATTCTTTTGTATTATTAGTATTAAATACTTTTATCAGGGGCTCTTACATCTCATCACAGTCCGTACATTCCTCCAGCGTGTCAAGCACATTTGCACATACGCCGCCATCATCATTTTCAAAGCATTCTCTTCCCACTTGAGCCCCTGAGATCAGCTCCCCATTTCTTCCCCCTGCCCTCCCTCATGTACCCTTGATAAGTTATAGATTGTTATTTTCATGTCTTACATCATTGAGACTATAATTCTTTATGGGAGTAGAAAGCCCCGTCTTTCTCCCAAGGAGCGCTGGTGGTTTCGATCTGCCGACCTTGCGGAGGGCAGCCCAGAGGGTAACCACTATGCCGCCAGGGCTCCTGGCCATCCTTCACAGCGACCTGTGAGGTGGCTGCTATCGTCACCCTGTTACTCAGAAGAGGGAGTCGAGGCACAGGGAATTGAGGGCACTCGCCCAGGGTCGCCTATCTGGGGTGACTCTGACAGGCTGGCCGAGCTACATTTTCTCCTCTGTCTGCCAAATCCCCAGATCTGCAGACCCTCGGCCAGTGTCTGTGAGGTGACAGGACAGATTCTCTGCTTCCTGCTGCCCAGGGGGGTCGGTCGGCCCCAGACAACATGTTGAGAGCAGGGCTCTGCAGCTCCGGTGGCAAATGAGACCAAGGAGAAAAGGCCCAACTCTTGGAGGAGTGGGACATGTTAGGGACATGCCTGGCCTGCTTGTCCCCAGTTTCCCCACCCTGCCACCCCCACCCCCTCCAGCCCTGCCCTGGCACAGTGTACCCTGGGCTGGGAGGAACAGACATGGTTTCTGGGGAGCTTAAGGGGTGTCACTGAGCACTGTCATCAAAGGTCCTGTGCTTTCCTCAGAGGAGGGGCCTCCGTGCTTATTGCTGGGGCCTGTACACTCCGATCTTGCCCCCACTTTTAACCTATAGGTAACTGCCCTAGAGCAGACTCTAACTTGTGACGTACAGCAGTAAGAGACACTTCCCGGTCCTACATCACCACTGTCAGCATGTTGAGTGTCCCGCCCTGGCTCTCGTGCCAACTGACCTCCACAGAAGTCTCCCCTCCAGGGACTGACCCTATGTGACGTGTGTCCAGAGGGAGCAGGTTTGCACTGGCCGAAGCAGATCGCAGGCCTTTCCTCCCAGTGTGTCTTAGTCTGGAAGTGAACATTTCCCACCGTCAGTGACCTTGCTGGTGTGGGAAATTCTGGTGGCAGGCCCTCCGGCATCATTGACACACAAGCCAGGGCGATAGGGATGACAGTCTGAGGACCCTATGGCTTGTTTGGCTCAGGGGAAAGTTTGGGGCATGCTAACCTGGGCAGTGAGAGGGGATTTTGCTGAGGCTGCTGGCTTGAAGGGAAGGAGACTGGACAATGAGGAATTGCAGACAGAATAGCTCCGCCGTGGCGGGAGCAGACGCAGCCCCGTCCCTCCGTCCCTCCATAGGCCTGTCTGTCAGCTGTGCCTATGGGGTCACTCGGGCGTTGTTGAAGAAGCATGGGTCTTCCAACTTCAAGGTTAGTGGCTCAAACCCACCAGCCGCTCAGCAGAGAGAAAGACGAGGCTGTCTGCTCGCATAAGGACTGACAGCCCCAGAAAGCCTGCAACAGGGTCGCTCTGAGTCAGAACGAACCATGCCAGTGGGTTGGGTGTGGGTTGGATCTGCCCCGGGACACTCAGATGGAGGCGGGGAGTGAGGTGGGAGTGGGCTGGCGGCAGGGGAGGGCCAGGATGCTTTGACGTCTGTTGTGCAGACTCAGTGATGGAGAAAACGTACACCCACTGCCACGGGGCCATTTCAATTGGTGGCATGGCCCCCGAGGGTGTCCAAGGGTGCAAATCTCTACCACAAGAGCAGACTGCTGCATCCTTCTCCGTTGGGAGGCTGGCAGACTTGAACCACCCACCACCACTCGGCCAGGCTCCTGAATGATGAAGAGCAGGAAGTTTGTGGCTGAGCTCAGAGCGAAGCAGCCAGTGAGAGGAAGGTGAGGCTGGGAATCCCAAGCGTCTGAGCTGAGAGGGCCTTAGACCTCGTGCACGTCCTGGCCCAGAACTGAGTCAAAAGGTCACAGAGGAGACATCGACCGCCTGTTCACACACACACACACACACACACACACACACACACACACACAGCTTACCACTGGCTCTGCTCCCAGGGCCCCCCGAAACCATGCCGTGAGAACCTCTGTCTGTCTGTACTTTCGTCACAGGGCTAGAAAGTGAGGTGCTTGCTAAGTAAAGGCTGGGTGAAGAGTGCTGTTCTCCAGGGTCCCCCCGTCCTTTGGAATCTGATTTCGCTTCAGATGTATTCTTCAGACATTTTTCCTAGCCAGGTCTACCGGCGCCAGTAGGTCAGTCAAGCTGGACCCTTGAACTTCGCCCAATCCGTCAGCGGCCTTCCAAACCAGCGCTCTGAGCTGTGCTGCCCAGACCTATATATCTAATAGCCTTGGAAGGACGTTACTGGGGTTCTGTTGTGGGAATCTACTTGTGATCGAGATTATATTGAGTTCTTCTCTCCTATCATTTGGGGCGGGGGAAGGTGGCCTCTGACTCGATCCTGACTCCTAACGACCCCGTGGGACAGAACAGAACCGCCCATAGAGTTTCCCAGGCTGTAGATCTTGATGGAAGCAGACGGCCCCATCGTCCTCGGCAGTCAGTCGCAGCCGAGTGCTTTAACCAAGGTGCCCCTGGGAAGAAAAGGGCCCGAGGAGGCTGGGTCACACACACAGACCGGGACCCCTGCAGCTCTGGTTTCCCCAAGGGGTGGTGAAGGGAGTGAGTCTGCACTATCTCCCGTGAGATGTGGTCCTCTCTCTCCATCTTCCTGGAGAAACCTCGATGGCAAACTGGAAACTGCCGAGTCTCCCAGCCCCACCATTTAGGCAGGCGAAGATTTTCCAGATGGGCAGGGGAGTGGCCCACCCTAAGTGGCGGGGTGGGGGGGCGGCGCTGCCCCTCCCGGCAACGGCTGCTTTTTCCATTTCCCATTTCTGAGATGTGGAGGTTCCCCATTTAAGAGACTACAAAGAAGGAGGCTGGGGTGGGGGGGGGTGTCCACATGAGTTTGTTCTAGGACTGTCTGTCCTCTGGCCCCAGGAGCATCATGGGAAACCAGGAGAGGCTGGCATTCACAGAGCACCTGTTCTATCCTGGGCTCTTCAAGAGACGTAAATGAATGAACACAGGTCCTAACAGGAATGTGGGGAAGTACAAACAGTAGGACTCAGGCACCCCCATCTCCTCACACAGAGGCAATGGGTACTGTTTCCAGAAGACTGCTTTATGCAGGTGTGAGCATGCTGGGGGCAGTGTGCTGCATTCTGTTTCTGTTTGCTTTTGAAGGTAACTTTGGAGGGGCGGTTGTGGGGTAGGTGTGATTTCCGTGTTGTCAGTATCACCTTTGATAGTGGTGAGATTGTCGGACTGCTTGTGCATGGGGTGAATGTGCTATGATTTGTCCAGTCCCCTCGGGTTGGGCACTATCTCAGCTAGTTACTATTCCGGATGCTGGTGCAATAGGTGGGTCTTTGTTTAGATTTTTCCACTTGAGGATAATTTCCTTGGGTAGCTTCTCAGGAGAAGGGGGGTTGTCTGGAGTGGCACTTGTAGCCATTTCAGAATCCCCAAAGGCCCTCTCGTGATGATTGGCTGCCGTGGGGTGATTCTGACTCACAGTGACCCTATAGGACAGAGCAGAACTAGCAGAATCTATTCTGAATCTTCAGAGGAGCAGAAAGCCTCATTTTTCTCCCAAGGAGCGGCTGGTGGGTATGAACTGCTAGGAAACAAGAGCTCCTGGTTGGGAAGGATCCTTTTTAGGCAGCAAGGAGGGGCTAGAAGGTTTTGGAGTATGCTGGGCCCATCTGACTTGTGGGAAGACTTCCAGGAGGGTGACTCCCTGCAGCCTTGCCGATGGAGGGCACCCATGAGCTGAGGAACTGGCTCTCTGGGGGAGGACTTGGGGGTGGTGCAGAGTGGGAGGCTTTGGCTGTCCCTCCTGCTTTCCCACTGTGGAGCTGGTGGGTGGGAATGAGGCCACTCTGTCTGAACTAATTGGGCAAGTTCTTGAAGCTGAGTTGTTAAGTATGGAATGCACAGTGCTCAACAGTGCATCTGGCAAGTAACCTGGTGTGAAAAGTTTGGGAAATAAGCATTTTTGTTGGAACAGGCTTGTGCTACCAGAAAGAATCTCTGGTGCCTAGGACGGTTAATGGCAAGGTCAGCAGTTCAAGTCCACCAGCCACTGCACACGAGAACAATGAGGCTTTCTGCTCCCGTAAAGGTTCACGGCCTCGGAAACCCACAAGGCAGTTCTGTTCAGGCCTATGGAGTTGTTAGGTGTCAGCATCCGCTCCACAGCGGTGAATCTTAACCAGAGGGATGTGCGGGATCCCCCAAATGGCTACAAGGGTCAAGAGCTAGACAGCGGCCCTTCCTCTGAGAATCTTCCCAAGGAAATTGTCCTCAAGTGGAAATGTCCTTTCTTACTCCTGCGGAGCCGCTGGTGGGTTTGAACGGCCAACTTAGCGATGAGCAGCCCAGCCCTTCGGTCACTGAGCCATTGTCAATATATTACTTATTCCAAATACCGAGGCATTAAAAAGGGCATGTTTAGTTAAAACTCCATGGTGAGGCCTCTTTCTGAGTCCCAGCTCCTTAAATCATCCACAGAGAAGTGGCCGCCGTGCTTGTTGGCTAAGTGCCTACTCGATGCCCGGCACTGGGCCAGCCAATCCATGTGTTTCCAAACCAACCGCAAGGAAGGGCTGGCCAGTGTCTTCCTGCATCTGTGGGGGGGAAACTGAGGCTGTGAAGGTCAAGGGCCCAGTGCAAGGTCACCCAGACCATGGCAGAGCAGGGCCTCCCACCCCAGTCGGTCAGACTCCAGCACACTCAGCCCCTGTGTTCTTGGTTCAGGCATCATACGTGTCTGAAGCACAGATAGAGGAATGGGCATCCCTCAAAACGTTGACACTGGTTTCTGTGGATTAGGAAGCAGGATCGTTGCCAGGAACAGGAGTCCCTGATGGTCGCTATTTCAGTCCAAGACAGAGACCAGGTTGATTTGAGAAACTCTTAAGTTTCTTTCTGCAAGCACGAGACACACGAAAACAGCAGGGTTTGTTACTGCCTCCAAACTGCTTCACAGACCCAGTGAAAGTCACACAAGTCATCTACCCTAAACCGTGCGATACAAAGCAGGTTGTACCATGGTGGTGGGAAGCAAGTAGCAGGTGTTACATTGAGCCCCGGCTCCGACTGGTACTCCAGACAATGAGACAGAGAAGGGCAGGCTTTGCAGTGGTCACAGGGATGATGCCTCCATTTGTCCCACAGCCGTCAGACCACCCCTGCCCCCCGAACCCTCATCCTCCACTGTTTGTCTTTGATGGCCTTGCTTAATGAATCGTCTTTGTTTTGCTTCCGACATAACATTTCTTTTAAAAGTTTTTATTCTCCCCTGCCCCCCATAAAAAGCAAAAGTCCAGTAAATTGGGGGGAAAAAACCTGAGAATATTTTCCATAGGCTTTGATAAAGCATTGATTTTTTTCCCCAGTCCTACTTTTACCAAGTCCCATTTCCAGTCCGATGACAGAGATGCATGTGCCCCAGATGGCTGAGAATAAATACAGCACGAAGGCAGAGTGGTCATGCTCAGGGCGCGCAATGGGCTCCCAGGGAAAGTCTCAGCAATACCCACAATGGCTGCAAGGAAGGTTTGGCTGGAATTTGAAGTTCGCTCAGTCATCGTTGTCTTTCCCTCCCTGTGTAAGGATGCACGTAAACTCGATGTAACAGAAGCTCCCCTTTTGTCGATGGGTGCTTCTCTGTGTGACTCACCCACCTCGTCTCCGTGAAGCGACCTCCCTCGGTCCTCAGCAGCTTTCTGAATGGTGCCAGTTGCCTCTTGGTCAAAGCAGGCAAAGGCATTTCGCATGACGTCTTTCGACTCTGCCCCATTCAGCTTCACCCCAAACATCGTAAGAAACATGGTGAAATGGATGGGGCCTGGAGGCCCGTTCGTCATGGCGTCCAGATTGTCATTGGTTGGATCTTTCCCCGGGAGGCAGGCATGTCATGCAAATCCTCCTTGTCAATGAAGCCATCTCGATTCGGGTTTGAACTCCTGAACCTGTGACTGGTCAAACATGCCAGACACGTTGGCTGTTGCCCGCTGAGGGCGCTTCTTGGTGCTCTTGGTCTTTGCCCATTTGCCGGACATGGGGACGGTTAAGTACTGCACAGACGAGAATCGGAGCACTCCTGCGACCACAGACCAAAGTGCCTGAGTCGCTGCCTTTGCCAGTTACCACCCTTCTCTTAACCAGGGAGCCCGATAAATTAATTTTTACCGTAAGGGAGGGGGCTCTTGTATTTGAGATTTCAAACAACTCAACCTTAAAATGGTGTCATATTTCTAGTATTGGTATGAGCAGCAAGCTAACTCATTCACCCCTCTGTCAGGGTGGTTTCCCTCCTCCTCTCCTACACACTTGATTTCCTGCAAGTGAACCCAGACTACGTGTGTCATTCGGAGGGAAACGATGAAAAATGGAACGAAGGCATTTCTGTCTTCTGTTGCCAGGCTCCCTCTGTGACTTGAGAGCAGCGCCTCTTCCCGATACTCCCTGCCCTCTTGGTGGCTCCTCTACGACAGGAGGTAGGCCAGTGTGAGGAGACTGCAAAGGCTGTGGTCCTGCTGGATCTGCTCTCCCGATGGCTGCAGACTGTCACCTCTAAGATTTACCGGCTGCAGTGTCCAGGTCGTGAACAGGGCCTCCAACGTTTGATTTTATTTTGGCTCCTTTGCTGCCCCTGCACATTCCAGCGGTACCACCTACCACCCCCCACCAGAAAAGAGGGCTTTGTTTGGTCCGGGAATAACCCAAACCCGACCCACTGCCCTTGATCAATTCTGACTCGCAGGGACCCTTCATAGAGTTTCTGAGATGGCAAATCTTTTGGGGAGCAGACAGCCTCGTCTTTCTTCCCAAAGAGCGGCTAGGGAGTTTGAACCACCAACCTTGCAGCTAGCAGTCCAAGGCTTACCAGACAGTGCCACGGTGGGTGAGCATCCATCCTGTGGAAGACAGGAGGGTGAGTAGCGCTTCAGATAGAAGGAATGGTGTGCACAGGAGTGGGGTGGGGGTAGGGGGTGGGCACAGTGGGCCTGGAAGATGGTTTTCGGGCCCAGAGATTGAGCGGGACTCTAGTGAGTGGCATGAGGAAGGACTGACAGCAAGGGAAGAACAAGCTGTTTCCTTCCTCTCTTCTTATGCAATAAGGGCCTGGAGGCTGCAGGCTGTGGGTCGGAAGCCCTCTGTTCTCGTCCAGGGCCTGGCTGACGCTGCAAACCACTCGCTGGAGGGAACTTGATGTGCAAACTGAAACTGCCTTTGCTTCCATCGAAAGTGCCCTGGGGGCCGCCCCAGCAGGGTTCCCTTGGGGGCAGGCATGGGGGATGGGGGGGTGACCCTGAAAGGTCCCTCCCATATAAGCCAGCCTCTCTCTATTTTCTGTATTGGAAGGCTGACCTGCACCCCACACCCTCACCTGCTGGGTAGTTTTGCAGTGTCCCCCTTTTGAACCTCACTTTCCTCGTGCCTGGGGTGATGCCCTTGAGCCAGGTTTGACTCATGTAGAGGCTTTGAAGAAGAGGAAGCCAAGGGCCATTCTCTGGGGCCCCTGTCCCCTGCTTGTCACGGGAGTTAGCACACCAGAAAAGAGTTCCAGGAAACCCGGCTTCTCACTGCTTTTGTGACGAATCCTCTTCAGGGCGAACCTTTTGTGGGGAGTCTCCCTGTTTCCAGAACGTCTCCCCAACTCTGTCCCCCAAGTCTGCCAATCAGTGCCATTCGCGATGATGCCTCTGATTCCATGGAAGGTGACCGAGCTTCCACCACGTCTTGGGAGGCTGGTGTTTTGGCTTCGGTGGCATGGACAAAGCAGGCTCCTCTGGAGCCACGCAGACGGGTCTGCCCAGGCCTGGCCTGGAGAGAGCCCTTTGGAGCCAGCGGGAAGAGGTGGTAGCTCTCCCAGGCCTTGAACCCTGAGCCAGCGGGTGACCGAGCAGGAAGTGGGTGACAGTCCCTTCTGTGGTGTTGACAGCTCCCCCCACCCCACTCTTGGGCAACAGGGCATGTCCACTGGAACTCCAGCGATCCGGATGGGGATGGGGTCACCAGCTGAAACTCAGAGTTTCCTGGCTGGCTGAAGAAACAGGGAAACGAGAGGCAACCCCTCCTGGGGAGGCAGGTGCGCACAGGAAGTGTGCAAGGCATGGGGGTAGGGGTGGGGGCTGGTGACTGGGGCAGGGTATCGGGACAAAGTCAGAAATGTAGGAGGAGCCAGAGCTTGGAGGACAGCCATTAGACAGGATCTTCCCTGTCCAGGCCAAGGGTCTGTCGTGTTGTGATGTTCCCCATGTTTCCCACATGCGGCCACTGGTGTAGACCCACATGGGGGGTTCTGAGTTCATGGCTGGTTCTAGAAATGAGCAGGGAGTGGGCTCTTACTCTCTACGGGGCCTCAGCGGACGCTCAGCTGGAAGTCAGTAAGTTTTTCCTGTTCCCATTTTACAGGTGAGGAGACTGAGGTTTGGACCTGCGCTGGGTGAGGTTGCTCAGCCTGGACCAGCCTTCAGCCCGAGATCCCCTCACCTGTAACATTCCCCGACCTGAGCACCTGCCTTGGGGAGGGAGGTGGGCTCCTTCCTGTGCTTTCCCCGCCCCAGCAGGCCCCCTGCTTCTGAGACTCTCCTGTGAGGATCTGGGGACGGGCCTCAGGTCACGGGCATCCTCAGTGCAGAGTGGGAAGGCCCTTGGCAATTGCCCTCAGGCAATGGGTACTTGCTCTAGCCTCTGACTGAGCAGATTGGATGGGCTCAGGAAAAGGAGGAGCTGTCTGCCCCACTGCTGCCCACAGCTGCCAAGGCAGAATGGCCTCCCTTGGTCCCCCCTGGATACTGTCCCCTCTGTCTGGACCAGCTCTAGGCCGGTCCTTCCAGGTGTGGATGGGAACTCTGGGAGGAGGGCCCAGAGTTCAGCTGGCAGGCAAGCAGAGTTGAGGGGTGGTGGGCAGGGAGGTGGGCACTGGAGTCCTGGACTGGATTCCCTGGAGCTACTAAACAAAGCAGGGGAAGGCATCCTGAGCAGCACAGGGGTGGGGGGTGGGGGGAAAGGACACAGTCACGGCGGTTGCTGGTGGGCTGGCCCATGACTCTCTGGGATTCCCTGGAGCCGAGGGAACAAGTTTGCTGATTCTAGGACATGAGTGAGAGCCAGCAGCTGAGAGTGGGACCAAGGTAGGGGTGTTCACCACCAGGCTGCTGGAATCTCTTCTGAGTCCTCAGATGACCCTCAATCCTGGAGGGGGTATGTTTCTTCTCAGGCATGGTAGTCCTCCTTTGAGTCCTCCCCACAGCTGGCGGGTGTGAGGGGCTGAGGCGAAAAGTTAAAGGGAAGGTCCCCAGAGAGCGCGAGGCTCTCTCAGGAAACCCTAGAACCTAGGGCCCATCTGTCCTGTTTTCCACCGAGCACAGCCCCCACCGGAGGTGCCAAACTGGCGGTGTTGGCCTTGGGGAGCAGTTTCCCAGCGTCCAACACAACCGTGGTTAGGAGGGCGCCATCTTGGTCCACATTCTGATTGTCGAAGCCAAGCCTGCCCACCTTCCAGCTTCAATTCTGCTGTGCTCGGGGTGTGGTCCTGGGAGACCCTGGCTCTGAGCCCTGGCTGCTTGTCCAGAAGCATCTGCATGAGCTTCCTGGGACCATTTGAACACAACCCAAACCAAACTCCTCGCCCTCTCACTGTGACCCGGGGTCGAACTGCCCCCCATGGGTCTCAGACACGGTCACTCTCAGGGGAGCAGGAAGTCCTGTGTTTCTCTCAGCCTTCACACAAAATGCCATGTGTCAGTCTGGGTAAACTAGGGAAACAAGCCCACAGAAACTCATGTGTATAAGAGAGAGTCTTACATAAAGGCTAAGTGCACATTTAGAAAGCATCCCACTCCAGTGCTGTCCAAACCCATAAGTCCAACATTAGCCCATATGTCTGACACCGATCCACAAAGTCCTCCTCCATCTCACAAAACACATACTATGACGCCGACTGCAGGAGGAAAGCCGAATCAGTGAACGTGTAAGCATCTCAGCGCTAGCAGGGGTCTCCACACCCAGGGCTGCATCAGGGTAGGTCCATGTGGCTTCTTCTCAGGATGTCTCGCAGGAAGTGAGCCTTGCCAGCTGAAGTAGGGAACTGGCTAAGGCAGCTGCACCCTGGTCCAACCATCAGAAAGCAAGAGACCGGAGAACTAGAAAGGCGAGGCTTACCGAGCCATTTATCCCTCCGCTCTTCAATTAACCCCACGTGTGTTTATTGGCCAGGTTGGCACAATAAACCCTAACTATCTCACGCCATAAACTGATGGCTTATGAGAACAGAAATGCATTGCCTCACGGTTTGGGAGGTTAGGAGACCACATTCAGAGCACTGGCTGGGAAGATCCCTCTCCTCTCTCAGTGTCTGGTAGCCCCTCCCCTGACTCCCTGGGCTTGCAGCTGCAGCCAGCCTCCCTCCACAGTCACATGGCTGTTTCTCCTGTCCCTCTGTCCCTGTCTGTCTCCCTGTCCCTCTCTCCTAAGAACACCATTATGATTAGATTAGGACTCATCTTACTGGTTATGACCTCGTCTTAATTGATAAAGACCCCGTTTCCAAACATGGTCACGTTCACAGAAACCAGAAGTTGTGTGTCTTATTTTTTGGGTCTTTACAATTCAACCGACCACAACAACCAAAAAACCTCCCCAAACCCACTGCCATCTCGTCAATGCTGGCTCAGAGAGACCTTGGAGGACAGAACAGAACTGCCCCTGTGTGTTTCTGGGAGGGTAACATCTTGACGTGGGTCGACGGTCTCATCTTTCTCCTTAGGAGCAGCGGGTGGTTTCGAACTGCTGACCTTGCAATTAGCAGCCCAATGTTCAACCCACTGTGCCACCAGGGCTCCTTCCCACAAATACACTGGGATCTTAACTCCGCTTCTATGTCTAGGACTGAGACGTGGAGATGTCTGCATGTCAATGAGCTAGCGTGGGCAAGGGGCCCCACGTGAGAGCCCCCATCAGCAAGTGCACACCTCCCATGCTGGCAGGACATCACATCTAGGGCCCAGGGCCAGTTGGGAGGCCTGAACCCACTGAGGCAGGCAGTGGAGGCTGAGGTTGAAGAAGAGGTTGTCCTGCCTCTAGGGGAGGACATAGGGGTGGAATTAGAGGCTCCCCTTCAACTTTAAGGCCTCATTTTGTCTCCTGGGCAAGTCCCAAGTCAGGAGAAGCTGCCGATCTTTGACCCGGTAGCAGTTCACAGCCCCAGCACAGGACAGACCATGGCAAGGCGGAAGTGTCCACCCCACTCTACAGATGAGAACATCGAGGCCAACAGATTGAGAGCAACTAGTCAGGTGTCGTAGCTCAGATTCAAACCCAGGTCTCTTTTGTAAACTTCCCTTTCATGGCTTTCAGGGACACCCTTTTCGGGGAGTTGATTAAGCACCCAGGTGCCCTTTGCCTGTATTAATCCCGCTAGTTCTTCCTCGACATCTCCTGGGAGAGAGGCAATGTGTCCACCCCTGCTTCACAGTGATGCTCTTGGGACTCAAGAGGTTAAGTGATTTGCTTAGGATCCCACAGTTGGAGCTGTGTGGGGGATGGGGGCGGGGGAAAGCAGAGCAGAATGATGCCTGAGCACACACCGCCCCCCGCCCCCACCTAGACGCCCCGCCGGCCAGTGTCCCCAGTGGAGCATTGTCCCCTGGCCAAGATAGGCTTTAACTGATATGGGTCTGCAGTCCCAGCTGGCCACTCACAGACTGGGGCCCTTGGGCAGGGCTGACCCTCGACAGGGGATGGACAGAACATCCCCTGCTTTTTCCGTGAGGCCAGTCCTGGCCCGTTTTCTCCCTCAACCTGCCCTGGGACTTACTACCTGGCTTCTCTGCCTGCTCTACTTTCAACGCCCCCCCGAATCTGCTCCTGCTTCTCCCACTGTTTTATCCCAGGATACCCCTGACTGCCAACTCAGCTTGGCAGGCTGAGCAGAGGAGCTGTGCAATGTTGGCACGCCTCCGCTCCTGTGTGAAACGGGGCAGTGCCTACTAGTCACACAGAAGGCAGAGATGACCCATACAAGCCCATAGTGCCCACAGCACTCACAGGAAACTATCTGGCAGGGGCTGAAAGGTTACATGGAGGCCTGGTGGCATAGTGGTTATGCGTTGGGCTGCTAAGCTTAAGGTTAGCAGTTTGAAACTGCAGCGCCCTGCTGGGGAAGGCTGAGGCTTTCTGCTCCCATGAAGAGTTGTCATCTTGGAAACCCAGAGGGCAGGTCTGCCCCGTCCTGCAGGGTCTCCACAAGTCAGAATGGACTCGATG
Source organism: Tenrec ecaudatus (assembly GCF_050624435.1). Taxonomy (NCBI): domain Eukaryota; kingdom Metazoa; phylum Chordata; class Mammalia; order Afrosoricida; family Tenrecidae; genus Tenrec; species Tenrec ecaudatus. The sequence goes on from NC_134546.1 coordinate 53,423,584, forward strand.
GCAGTGAGTTTTTGATAGCCGGGCACCACATGTGCTTATGTACCTGCTTTGTCTTCAGCGATTGTGTCAGAAAGGTGAGCACCATGGAATGCCAGTTTAATAGAACGAAGTATTCTTGCATTGAGGCAGTCCATCTGCTACCTTAATACTAAACCTATACATGTATCCACATAGATCTATTTCCCCATCCTCATATATAAATATATTTACATGCCTACAACTTTTTAATTGCCTGCAATTTAAAAATGCCTACAATTTAAAAATTAAAAACACACAGGAATGTGTGTGTGTGTGTGTGTGTGTGTGTGAGTCTGCCACTAACACTCTCTTGGCAGTGAAAGTTGTCTTGAAGTAGCAAGACTCTAGTTCTAATCTACATTTACCCTGCTTTGAGTGCCTTCTCATACATTTCACTGCAGAAATGCGACTGCGTCTGATGACCAGGGCATCTCCAGACCCTAACGGCAGGCAGTGTGACACCTGCTCCATCCAAAACCCAACCAAACTCCCTGCCATCGAGTTAGTGCCAGCTCACAGAGTCATCGCGACCCTCTGGGAGAGTGTAGAATTGCCTCGGTGGGTTTCCAAGACGATAATGGTCTACGGGCGCAGAAAGCCCCACCTTCCCCTCTAGGAGCAACTGGTGGTTTTGAACTGTGGACTTGCAGATCACAGTCCAATTCATTACCTCTAGGCCAGCAGGGCTGCTTACAAGCTGTCTGCAATCTGAAAAACATCTAGTTCTAAAGGCGCCAAATCGTGGGCCTGTCATATGAGCTGGTGGTGACAAATGCAGACAATCAGCAGTGCCTGACATTAAAAGGCAGCAGGATAAAGCAATCATGACACACATCTGTTGATGGGGACATGATGTACAAAGATATCAATATCCCACCAACGGCGTTAGGGGAGAAGGGGAACGGAGCTAGGCAGGAGCAATGTTTTCATATGTTATTGATATTGGGTGAGAATTAATCAGACTGGATTATTACAAATTAACATGTTAATGGTACTCCCCAGGGAAACCAATAAGAAAGTAACTAAAAAGTGTTTAGTAAAAGAGATGACAAGGGAATTAAGAAGGCATGCTGGAAAATATCTATTTAGCATGAAAGAAGGCAGTCCTGGAGCAATTAAGGAAGACCAACAAAGACATAGGCACCCACAAACAGGCATAAATCCTTATCAGTAATTATGTCCATGACAAACAGATTACACTCTCAGCTAAAAGGTAAATATAGGAAGGATACACACACATGCATGCACGCACGCATGCACATACATGTTCTCACTATTATCAAGTTGATTCTGACTCCCAGTGACCCCACTGGGCAGGGCAGAACTGCCCCTTAGGGTTTCTAAGGCTGTAAATCTTTATGGAAGCAGACTGCCACATCTTTTTCCTGCCGAGCAACTGGTGGGGCCAAACCTCAGCCCTTTCCGTTAACCCCTCACCACTCACTGTGCCACGAAAGCTCTATTTCCCTCTCCTTAAACATATATTCAGAAGCTAATGATCTAACGATATATTGTCTACAAGAGATTCGCTCTAGAGTTCAAGGCACAAATAAGTTGAAAATAAAATGAAATAGTCCCAAACAAAAGCTGGAATGGCTATACTAATAGTTGGCAAGACAGACTTTAACATAAAATATTACTAAAGACCAAGATGGACATTTAATGGTGAAGAAAGGGTCAAACAGAACATCAGATGTATGAAGCAAAACTAACTGAATTGAAGGGAGAAACAGACAATTCAACAATAATCATCAGAGAGTTCAAGACTCCATTTTTCATAATGAATAAAACAAGTAGGCAGAAGTTCAGCCAGGAAATGGAAGACTTTGGGGGTCTTACAGGTGACTTCACAAACCAACGAGACCTGACAGACGTCTACAGAATGCTTCACCTGGCAACCTAATCATGGAATATGCATTCTTATCAAGTGGATACAGAACGTTCTTCGGGACAGACCACGTGGTCAGCCATAAAGAAGTCTCAGTACATGTTAAAAGATAACAGTTACAGAGTTTGTTTTCTGATCACAGTGGAATAGAATGAAAGATCAATAATTGTAGGAAATCTGCAGAATTAAAAAAATATATATATCTAATGGAAATTAAACAAAGATGCTCCTAAATAACCAATAGACCAAAGAAGAAGAAGAAAAATCACAAGGGAAATTCGGACATACTTCAAAATGAGCAAAAACAAAACCACAGCAGCAAAAGCGGTGCTGGGGGAAATTCTGTAGCTACACTGCCTACACTTTAAAAGAAGGCTTCGAATCAATAGCCTGACCATCAACCTCTAAGAAACTAGAAAAAGAAAGTCAAAGGCAACCCCAAAATAGTAGAAGGAAGGAAATAATAAACATGAAAGCAAATAGAAGCCAAATTAAAAAAACAGAAAAAAGTACTCAAACCCACAGGTGTTGGGGTTTTTTTGGAAAGACTCATCAAAATTAACCCCTTCAGCTAGGCAGACCACGCAGTGTGGACACGGGAGTCCTCCTCTAGCTCCAGCTCCTGCTCAGAGGTGTGTGCTGGGGACAGCTTGGGGACTAGCCTTCTGGTCCCGTTTCCAATAACGGTCTTTCTTCCCATCTCTTTAATGACCAATCTTTGGGCGCTTTGCTACTTGTGGTGACGAGGTGTTTTCCTCCTTGCTTTTCTTCTGCAAGGCCGCTGGGTGGGCTCGAACCGACTTCAGGTTAGACCAGCGCAAGTCGCTTGTGGCATCTATTTGTGTGCACTGGTGAGAACATGCGTGTAGGAGGAACACGCGTGTGGGACTGCGGTGTCATCCGAGGAATGTATGGGACATGTGCAGAGAGCTCTCCAATGCCCTGCCAAAGGACTGGGCCAGCATAGCCGTCGCTGGCCATGCCTGTACCCCCACAGTGTGAGTCTCTAGCCTCAGGCCCCCTCTTCAGCAGCTCCTCCATCTCCCTCACGGGGTCTCTCACCAAGCCTCGCAGGCATCACCAGCCGACCGTTGTCATGGGTGTCTGTCTTCCCACCTGCTCCCTCTGGGCTCCCGGGTCACGGGGCAGTTTTCTCATCATGTTTCCACCTTGCAGAAGAGGTTGGTCTCCGTGGGAAAGTACGCTTTGGCCGGCGCCGAGACTGATGGGAAACTTGCTCCCACAAGTGACGCCATTCTGCCAGATTTGCCTGAGGCTCGTCCAGAAGTATACTTCTCTATAAACGCTCCTGCTGACCTCTGCAGGCCGGGGTGAGGGGTGGGGAAGGGATGTGGAAGGCTGAGGTGCTGCTGTTCCTCAGCTCCTCCAGGCTACTCAGACAACCTCCCTGGTATGGGGTACGTGTGGGGGTCTGCTGACTGCCACGTTAGTGGTTCAAAGCCTGCCAATGTGGTAGTTTGGTGGGACTAACAGAAACTCTGGCTCAAAGAGCCATATTAGCTTATTCAATGCATTGCGGACTTCATATTCTGATACTCCATGTTCTGCTGCCGTTAAATGTGGGCCCCCACGCCCAAATCTGGGCCCCATTCCCAGTGTTTGATATGCCATATAGTCATTCTAGGGCTCCAGGGACACGTGGGGGACAGGAATTCATGTCTTCCAGTCTGACCACAGCTGAAGGAAGAGTTTGCCTGCTGGGGAGGGGACAGAGAAGGTGGGGAGCAGGGCATGGGGCCCCCCTATTTCCTGAGCAGTCTGAGAGTAGTGGACCTTGAAAGTGAAGCGGCATGTAGTTGAAGAGATGAGATGTTGACCTGGGGGCCTGTCCTTCCAATCTCAGGGTTGCTCCGTGGGTCTGGGGATAGCTTAGTTGGCCTCTCTGAGATCCATCTCTTCATCTCTAACCTGGAGGTGGTCATCTTTAGTCCAGACCGGCCTCAGGAGAGGCACTGACCTCGTGTTAGCCACTGCCTCCTGAGCGCATCACGACACCATTGTTTTCCACGCAGAGCAAGCCTGGGTGATGGAAAACGATTCAGCCCATTTTTTTACAACATGTGGAGTGACTCAGAATGATGACAGGACTTGTCAGAGCCCACATCTAGTCTGTCAAAGTCTTTCAAGTTTCCCAAATGGGGCCCGAGCACCCTGTCTAGAGGAGAGGGGCTGTCAGAGGCCAGAGAGACGTCGACCTCCTGCCCCCAAGAGGAAACCAGGTCCCAGGAACGGAAGCAGCTTGCTCGGGGCCTGGTCTCTGTGGCCTAGCTCTGCAGCCGCTGAGAGTGATACAGGCGTGAAAGGAGGAAGTGGTGGTGGGTACAAAACTGCTTCTCTACCCAACCAGTGGGGCCCTGGCAGTCTGGGCCAGCTTGCAGGCCTGGCCACTGGCTCACACCCAGGCCCACACATCAGAGGGAAATGGTGGGCTGTCCTGGCAGAGCAGAGCCCCACGGCCTTCACTGTGTAGCTGCAAGGCTTCCTGTGCCGTGTTCTCCGGGAGGTGGCCAGGAGCTGGGAGCCAGCCCTTAGTGGGCAAGGGGAAGCCCAGAGTGGTCCCATAGCAAGTGCAGAATTTGGAGCCCAGCCTTGGCCCCAAGATCCTGCATCTGGTTTGAAGGGGCCTCCTAGAGGAAGGGGCCAGGTGCATAGCACCCTGGGTGCCCATGGGTGTGCCCTTTGGCTGTCTACTGGCTTTAGCTGGCAAGTTTGCAAAATCCAGGACCACCCTGCTGCAGGGCTGCAGCAAGGTAGACCCAGTCTGGGGGCAGGGCACCCCGGAACCCATAGGGGCACAGGGCACCCCTGGTTGACGGTGGAGAGCGTGGCTTCAAAGATGTTTAATTACTATTTCAAATATCACTATTGGGAACATCATCCATCCCTTGGGGGTGGGACTGGGGGTTGTACAATGGTGCAGTCATGGTGGCAAATAGCTGGCGGTTCCTAGAAGTTCAATGTAGAGTTAACCAGATGACTCAGCAATTCTACTGGGAGATCTATGCCCCGGAGACTTGAAGCCAAGAACACACAATGATGTGAGTACACCAACAGTTACTGTCCTGCTAGTCACAAGAGTCACATGGTGGCAACAACCTACATGCTCCTAAGAGATGGATGGATAAACCAAACATGGTACGCCCCTGCAGCGGTATATGATTTAGCCATGGAAGGCAATGAGACATTGACATATGCTACGTCACAGTGAACCTTGGAAACACGTGGGGCAAAGTGAATCAACAGCCAAAGGACAGATATTCCATGAGCCCACTTATGGAAGTATGTAGAATTGGTAAGTGTATACTCATCTCAAAACACTCCCCACTGCTGGGTTGATGCAGACTCATAGCAACCCTGTAGGACAGGGTAGAACTGCCCCTGTGAGTTTCTGAGACTGTGACTCTTTAGGGGAGTAGAAAGCCCTGTCTTTCTCCCTTGGAGTGGCTGGTGGTTTCAAACTGATGACCTTGTGGTTAGCAAGTCATTGCTGGGGGGAGGGGCACTAGGCTCCTGTCAAGGGCCATGGAAACAACGGTGGTGACTGCATCACCCAATGGACACAATGAGCATGGCCGAGCTGTCCCCGAGAAGCCTGTGAAATGGCAAGTGTTTTGTTACCACGGTTTTTATGACGTCATTATTGGATGGCTCTAAGTGACAACGGGTTCCTGGGAGGTCTACCAGACAACGGGTTTTGACATGTGGTTTGGGGGACAGACCAATCTGGGTTCAAACCCAAGCTCTGCCCTTTACCGGCGGTGTGACCTTGGGTAGTTACCTCCCTGTTTGGGCCTTCTCACCCCTTCTGCCCCTTCCCTGTGGAGACTCCAGGAGGTGAAGGTGTGAGTGGTGGCCAGTGGACCTGGCAATCCCACAGAGGGCAGGGGCAGAGACAAGTTTTAGGGCACGGAGACTGGGGGTTGCCAGGCGGAGGTGAGTGACCCAGCTGTGGAAGGAAGCACCGGTCTGTGCTCCTGAAAGGGGTCCCTGGGAACCTCAAGGGCAGAGCTGGTGGGTATCCTCCCCCCACAGGAAGGGACTCCGAATGGCGAGCCTGCGTGACTAGTTAACCGATTGTTTCATCCACCCCTGTCTTTCCTCCCGCATCTTCTCAGCAGCATACTGAGTCTCCAGTCTGCCCAGTGCCTGCAATGAGTCAACCCACACCCTTAAGGAGGTGTGTGGGGAAGGAAGAGGGGAAGGCAGACTAGGGGTGGGGTGGGGGTGGGGGTGTAGGGAGGCATAGTCATGGGCAGCAGCCCCCGGGGAGTTAGGCACTTCCTCGGAATAGCCTGGTCACTGTGGCAGCCCCTGCCAGTGCCCTTAGCTCTGAGGACTCAGCCGGCAGCATTCTGGGCGGGACCTGCGCTCCTGGGGACCAGCCTGCCCGCTGCCTCTGCCAGAATGGCCAATGTAGGTTGGGCTTTGCTTTTGTTTCCACCTGGGGGGAGGTCATGGGTTGGGGAGAGCATTCTGTTTGCTGCTTCAAGCTTCCCATCTTCCCCTGGGAACCCCGATCCTTCTCCCAATTCTGCGCCGTGTCCCTAGGCAACCCTTCCCCTCCCTTGGAGGGTTTCTTCCTGGGACTGTGGGGCAGTAGGGACGTTAGGGGGAGGGGCAGAGGCCAGGGCGGCAGGAAACTGGGGTCTGTTGCTGGTAAGTGGCTACACACTTACTACCCGCTTACGATCGGTAAGTGGCTACACACAAGAGCCACAGACGTGGAAGCCATAAAAAGGCCGTCTACTCGTGCAAAGTCCCAGAAACTCACGAGGGTGGGCAGTTCTACCCTGCCCTGTGGGGTCCTTGGGAGTCGGAATCAGCTTGATGGCAGTGAGAGCTACGAACTTCCAGGCTTCCTATTTCGAATTTGCTCATGGGGGGGGGGGGTCATTCGTGCTTTTCCGGAGTCTCCTTGCCCCTTGAAGAACAGTACCTTCTCTTCCCAGGACCTGGCTCAAATGTTCTTGCTACTGGAAGCTTTCCTTAATTTAAACACCCCTCACCATCCCCCTACCCGCAAACAATCCCTAACAGTGACTTGAGAGGAAGGAGGGCGCCGCATGGGAGAAGAGGTGGCAGCTTTGGACTCTGGAACAGGTTCAGTTTGGTCTCCGAGTACCTGTGGCCTTGGGAAGCTCCGTTGATTCTCCCAGCTCTCAGATGGGACAGGATGCAGGCTGACAGAGAAGCCGGGGCGCCGCCCCTGTGTCTGGGAGGGACTGGAGAGTGCAGTGGAGGTGTTGACTTTCCTTGGCCTGGCAGAGTGCCCTGGGGAGTGGGGAGTTTCCCACAAAAATGGTGATGAGTCCGGGAGGAGACTGAGCTGTGTTTCTGTGGTGTCTCAAACCTCTGGCAGGATGCGCATCCTCCCGCGGGTACAGGCCCTGTGTGCTGAGTCCCAGGAGAGATGTGAGGCAAGCAGGCCCTAGGAGACCCCCTGACCCCTGAAAGTCCTTGAGCACCACCTCTACTCTCCCAACTTCCCACAGCTCAGACACACCGAGCACCTAAGGGTGATTCACATTCACAGCAGGGCTGGATGGGTAACAGCCCTGCCAAGGGGGTGGGTGGGCAAACTATTCACCTCCCTGCTCCCAGCCCAGCCTGCCTCTTAGCCAGGTGGCTCAAGGTGTCACCTTCAATGCCCACTGCTCAAGGGTAGTGGGAGAAGACCACCAGAGAGAGCCCAGTGTGGCACTGGCACACTGCCGGTGGGAAGGGGTGACCTGGCTGTCTACTGCAAACGTTACGCTCATGGACTCCAGCCGGCTGGCTGCTTCAGCACAGGGCCTGCCACTTTTGAGATCCGTGACCTAGGGCAAGGTCACTGTTCACCTCACATGGTTGAAATGGTAGGGTGACTGGGTGGGGGGGAGGTGATGTGAGCAGTGCCCAGCGGCGGCAACCAGCAAGTGTCTCTGGTGTTGGCCATCTTCACAGGCCTGGGCTGCGGGCTAGTTCTGGCCGGTGAGCTCCCAGGCTGGGTGCTGTGCCCATGCCCAGCCAGCAAGTGGGGCTCTCTCATGCATGTTTCCTCCGCAAACACCTAATGTGTACCTGTGTGAACCCAGCTCTGGAGACCCTGGCAGGGGGCAGAGGGAAGTCAAGCAGAAGGCTGCCTCCCGCCCCCCTTGCAGGCAAGCAGCTCAGCGAGGTGCTTGCATCCTGCCCCGCACTGCCGTGGCCCCTGGCAGTCATGTGTCCCTCTGTGTCGCACAGTGCAGGGACTTCACGGCCCACACCGGCTACGAGGTGCTGCTGCAGCGGCTGCTGGATGGCAGGAAGATGTGCAAGGACGTGGAGGAGCTGCTGCGGCAGAGGTGAGCCTCAGTCCGGCGGCCCGCAGCGAGCGAGGCTCCTGCCCGGGTCAGCTTGACCTTGGGCCTTGCACCTTTGCGGAATTCACTTTTTAGCTCTAGTTGCTGTTTTGGGTGTGTATTCTTTGGGGGTTTCTATCTAGAGAACCACGTCCTCTGTAGATAAAAATAATTTCACTTCTTCCTCCCCCCTTCAGAAGCCTTTTCTTTCTTCCTCTGGCTTAACTGCTCCGGCTGGGACTTCCAGTACAGAGCTGCAGGGCAGTGGGGAGAGCAGGCACTCTGGCCTTGCTCCCCGATCTCGCGGGGATGGAGCGGGGGCAAAGCTCTGTCTTTCTCTCTGGAGCAAGAGGCTACTGATGACACTTTTCCAAAAGCCCTGTGGTGCTGAGGAGTCGGTTTGCTGTTCCCCTTCTCCTGGGTAACAAGACAAAAGCAGTGGCCATGGCTTTGACTCAGCAGCCTGGTAGCTGTGTATATCAGATTAGAAGCACCGTCTTCTGGAGAGTTTTCCGTGGCTGTCTCCCTCCCCACCCACCCCTCCCCACCCAGAAATAAATCACCAGGCCTTTCCCCTGAAGTGCTTCAGGGTGGCCTCCAACCTGACCACCTGAGGCTTTGTGCTGGCCTATTGGCACCATTCAGGGACCTCTTTATCACCAAAAGGTGCCTCCTGCGCCTCCACCAGCCCCTCTCCTGGCAGCCAAACCACCTCCCGCACTGCTCAGAGCACCCGCTCTCCAACTTTGGGATCCTCTCTCTTGTTGTCTCCAGACCCCAAATTATTTGGGGGGGGCAAATATTTCGACACCCCTTTAGATGTCCCTGTATTGGGCCAACAGACAAAGGTGCAATCCCATTAGCTTTTGATCCCTCCCCCCTCCCCTGGACTTTTTTGAGGCCCTCATGTGATGCAGAGGCAATGCCTGTTACCTGAGCGCAGGTTTAGGGCCATGCAGCGAGCCGGCCTTGGGGCTCAGCATGCACACATGGTTCTTGCAGGGCCCAAGCGGAGGAGCGCTACGGGAAGGAGTTGGTGCAGATTGCCCGGAAGGCAGGCGGCCAGACGGAGATCAAGTAAGAGACCCCCATCCCTGGGCCTCAGCCCTTTCCTTTCTGGGCCTTTAGGAGCATTTCCACTTTCCTGACATGGGGTGGGCTGGGGAGGGCCAGGGAGGACCTGTGGACTCCGGTGCCAGGTGTTGTGGCCCTGCCCAGCTAGCAGGTGTGGTCACTTACATCAGGAGTATGGCCCTCCTGGGCCCCATGGGTGAAGGCCTCTGGGAGACTAGGCTCTGTGTGTAGGAGCAAATTCGGTACCAGATGTGACGTGGGTGGAGGAAGCCAGCAGCCCACAAGGATTAGCCACACGACAGTCTGGTGGCCTCACGAACATCGCAGGGTCCTGAGGGGGCAGGCGGCAGAGCCCAGCGCTGCACTACCCAGAGCCGCCTGCCGCTTCCAGCAAAAGCGATGTGGCCAGAGCTAGGTCTAAGTCCCAGCTTGGGTCGGTCACTAAAACTTTCCATGCCGCCACCTCCCCAGCAGTGTGATGAATCACCCCGAAAGGGTTAACTGAGCCCAGCCAGGGCTCAGAGGAGGAGACAAAGAGCTGTCCATGGGACAATTGGGATTCTATTTGGAGGCAGGCCTGTGGGCCGGGAGGTGGAGTGGAGGGAGGTGAGGGATTTCAGTGCAGCTGAAGCAATAACTCCCTAATGGTGGAATGGAAACACCACTGGGGGAGGGGGCGCTCCCTGCTGGGGGAGGATGCCCCAGGACCATTCTTCTCACATCTGGACCCCTAGACCGACCCCAGCCTGCAGCTGCAGCAGAGAACAAGCCTGTGACCTGCCTGACTGCCCACGGGAGGTGGCCACTGAATGCTCTACCCCCACCCCCAGGGAGCCAGGGGAGCAGCCCTGGTGTGAGTCCTGCCCATTAACCCTCCGGGGCTGGCTGGTCAGAGTGAGCACCACTCCCTGCTTGACCTGTGTGAGCTGCGGGGCTGCAGGCAGCCCCCCTGAGCTCTCTGAGGCCATTTCCCATGGGTGGGCTTGGTGGGCAGTGGTGCTGACTGGGGGTTGGGTTCTGGCCCAGAGGACTTGGCTCCTGCCTTTGTCCCCCGCAGAGCTGGTGTGTGAGGCTGATGGAGATGCCCAGGCCTGGAAGATGCTGGCTGGGGGAGGGAGTGGATGGGGAGGGCATAACTGAGGAAAAGGAAGGAGAGGGGAACTTCCCGGTGGCCTGAGTTGGGTGGGTGCAGAGGCTGGGACTTTGAGGCACTCTCAGGGGGCTGTGAGTCAGAGGGCCTAAACCGGGAAGGGAAGGAGAAGCCACCAGCAGAGAGAGCAGGAGGCAAGAACTGGAGGGCAGTTCCAGGGGGAGGCACGGAGGAGCAGGAAGTGACCAGGGAGGGACAGAGTCTACTGACCTCGGAGTGGTCACCCCCCAACTCTGAGTGTTGAACCCCAACCGTTAAAGAAGGCGGTCAGTCACAATGAGAACTGAGCACCCCAGAATGCCTGATCAACATTAGTCTCAGTTCCCCTGTCCCCCCCATGCTTGGGGTCACCCTGGCTTGGGCAGCCTTCCTGACAGGGCAGAGCACTTCCTGGGAAGGAGGGCAGAGGGCAGGTGGAGAGGGAGGTGCTCCATGCGACACAGAGCACACAGAAGGTGCTCAATAAGTGCTGCTGATGCATGTGGCAGGTGCTACGGCAGGGATGGCTAATCATTCATTCTCTTGGTCCATGTTGATTCTCTGTGTCAGGGACCCCATCACCAGTCCGTTCAGGCCTCTAGCACTTGCTAAGCCTTCTAATGTGGGCGTGCCCTAGGCCAAGTGAGCGCTAAGTGGAGAATTAAAAGAAAAAGAGCCACGTCATTCTCTTCCCCATTTGTGGTATCACCTCCCTTCAGGGCGCCCTTATACCCTATCCCGCCTCCTCCAGGAAGCCCTCCCAAACTACCCAGTTTGCCTCATCCCCACAGTCTTGTTTTAGACCAGGGCCCCAACCCACCCCAGCCCTGGGGGGGGTGGCTCTTTAAGGGAGGTGTGAGTGATGGCCGGTGACAACCCCTGTCACCTCCTTGTCCCCAAGACTCATAGGGTTTGTGTCTTGGGGGAACCCATCCCCCAGACCTGGCCTATAGAACCTATCCTGGGTGGAGGGACACTCCCAGCTTCCCTTCAGCCCTCAGCTGACCAACCCCAGCCCCCACCCCCCAGGTCTTTCAGGATGCTCATTCTCAGACACCGCCCCCAAAAGGCAGATGGGGTGGGGTGGGGGTAGGGGGGTGGAAAGCCTGGGGCAGGGGAAGATGGGGAGGATAAAAGCCAGAGGAAGTGAAGTGATCCCAAAAATAGTCCCGCGAGAACCTGAGAGAGATGTGGCTCTTTTGTGTCATCCCTGGATGTCACCACCCCCCCCACCCCCACCCCACCCCGAGCCTCTCTCGGGCCTGGCAGCTCAGGCCACCGACAGCACAGGAGGGTTCCCAGAGCTGGCTGACATTCCACTCCTCCTACATTGACTCCGCAGACTGGGCGATGGGTGGACCGGGTGCACAAACAGCACATGGCCCCCACTCCAATGAGAATGCCAGGGCATTTCACAGACAGCAGTGCATCTCTGTGTAGGGGGCGTTTGAACGCAACCAGCACAGCAGGAAGTCCGCCTGCCACCGTCCCCAGCCCTCCCTGCTGCCCCTAGGGTGTCACACCTGTAAATCGGAAAGAGTAAGGGCACACACCTTGCAGCCGCAGCACATGGAGGCGTGTCAGAGCCCAGAGTTTCTGCTTCAAGATGTCCACCACTGGGCCTGAGAAGCTGCATCTCCAGCAAGCTCCCGGGAGGCAGCTGCTGCTGGCCTGTGGAGACCACACTGATCCCCCAGGCCAAGATCTCTGTGGGAACTTCCAGGCTGCTACTCTTCCTGGGGTCTCAGTTCCCCCAGTTGTTCAATGAGAGGAGGGAGCCCCCATAAAGGCTGCCTCTCCAGGCTGGCTGGATGGGTGTCATGCTGCCTTGTGGACACCAGGGGGCAGGCGAGCTGCCCTGTGGAAGAGGCGCGGGCCTGGCTGGGCCCAGAACCGCAGCAGGTTACCTCCTCTGGCAAGCCTCGCCAGGCTCTGGGCTGGGTTATCCTGTGGGCCTTGATCACATGCAGCACCTAAACCGGAAGAAGCCACGGTTTAGTTTAACTCCTAGGCTGGAGGGCTGCAACGTGGGCAGAGAATTTTAACCTTGAGCGAGAAGGGGCCTCCTCTTGGGGCCAGTTTGCATCCGACACGTGCCCATGTCTTTGTGCTTGGACGTTCGGTCCATGTGGGCACCGCTCACACATGTTCCTCATGCTCTCAGGCTGCCGTGACTGGTGGACAGGGAGGCCAGCCTGCCCTGCAAGGGACCCTGCCCGAGGCCAGGCCCCCAAAGAGGGGGAGGGTTTCCCAATAAGCTGGGGGCATTTGGTAAGTTCTTAGGGGGACATACTAGGGGGCAGCTCAGGTCAGGTTGCAGAGGCCTGTGGGACCCCCCCAGGACCCATCAGAGTCTGCCATCCCTGGTGAAGCACCTGCTTCTGAATAGGTGCTACCGTGAGGTCTTTACTCCTGACAGTCCTCCTGCTCAGAGAGGGTGGGTAACATGCCCATGGTCACACAGCAAGTCAGAGGCAGTGCCTGGATGCCATCTGATTCCAAGGCCCAATTCTAATGCCTGTGGAACTCTAGAGCAGGAAGAAGCCCCTTCCCAGGTCTACACCCTGGATGAGGAGCTCACCCCTCTGAGGGGGCTGGGGAAGGGGCACTCTTCAGCCTGGGACATCCCCCAAGGGCACCCCTTTGCTCACCTGGCTATACCTTTGCCAAGGCTTCAGCTCTGCCCGTGACTCGGTGGTGAGCTCCTTCGGGCAGCTCTGCTCAGACTGGCTCACCCTGCTGCCTCGGGGCCCCAGGCTGCCTGTTCCAAAAAGGAAACTCTGATTCCGGTCCTGGTGCCCTACTGGGCCACCCGACAGGGACGGGGAAGAGTCTCGCCCAGCGGTCATCTGGGCAGCGCCCTGTTCCTCAGCCAGAGGCCCATCACATCCCTCCCTCTCAACAACCTGTCCCTGAGGGCCTGAGGGGCCTGGGGGCCTGCGGGGGTGGGGAGAGGCTGGGTCTGACGGGGAGAGGGCTCTACAGAGGGTGTTAGGGTCGGTTTGGGAGACAGTCCCATGGTCTCTAAGACAGCAGCTAGAAGCAGATGGAGGGGGGTTTTGGTGACTTATCTTGTGGAGTGAGAGGGGCTTGATTCATGACTCCTTAAGAGTGCACCTGGCCTCAGAGCCCCTGAAGGTCACCGTGTGAGCTACCGAGGGCTGCCCCCCCCCCCCAAATCAGACCCTGAGGCCAGAAGGCACCCTGGTGACACAGTGTTGGTCGTGGAACTGCAAGGTCAGTCCTTCGAGCCCTCTCATCTGGCTCCTAGGGAGAAAGACAAGACTGTCTGCTGCCACTACCTTACAGTCCTGGAGCTCTGGGGCAGTTGTCTGTCCTACCGTGTCGCTGTGAGTCGGAACTGGCCACGGCAGGGCGTGGTGGGTAGACAGGCCTGCATGGTGCTCCCTTCTGGCTGACCGCCTTTCTGTTTGCAGCTCCCTGCGGACCTCCTTCGAGTCCCTGAAACAGCGTAAGTGCTCACCCCAAGCTGCAGGGGACCCCATCTCCGCCCACAGAGAGGGGCTGGTTCCTGCCCAGCTTGGCACCAGGGGAATTGGGGAGAGGACACAGAAGGTGCGGGCTTGGGACTGGGTGGGTCCAGGCCGGGTGAGGGCGTAGGCGGCCAAGGGCCAGCAGGACTGACGTCTCCGCTGCCGCTCAGAAATGGAGAACGTGGGCAGCTCGCACATCCAGCTGGCCCTGGCCCTGCGGGAGGAGCTTCGCAGCCTCGAGGAGTTCAGGGAGCGGCAGAAGGAGCAGAGGAAGAAGGTGAGGGTGGGGGAGGCGGGGTGCGGCGGGGTGGGTTCCCCTCACGGGGTCCTCTAGGCCTGGAAGGTGGCAGGCTCTCCTGACAGATCTGAAGGCTGGGCCAAGCCTGGGTGTCCTGGTCAAGCCACAGCCACCCCCTGTGCCTCAGTTTCCCTTTTACAAGATGGGACACAGAGGAGGGAGGGGGCTTCAAAAAGCTGGTGGGAAAACCCCACTATCTCTGAATTCCATTTCCCCACAAGCTTTCTGGAGCCCCTTGTCTGTCCCTTGTCCCCCAAGCCTCGGGGCCCGGCTGGGCCCAGCCCCCTGGGCATGGCCAGGCAGGCAGGCGGGCAGGCGGGGTACCAGCTCACAGCAGTGGCTGTCACCAGAGCTCAGCGAGGCTGCACCAGACCAGCCGGGCCTCGGGCTGTCAGCATTCTAAATTTGGATTCCAGAGCAGACAATGGGTCCCCAAAGCCAGCACCAGACGCCAGCCCAGCTGATGCAAGCAGTCCCGAGGTGGGACTGGCCCGCAGGGCGCCTGCCTTGACGGGCCTGCTATTTTGAGCTCTCCTTCCTGTGGCGGGTTGGCCAAAGCTGGTGATCAACCAGGGTCCTGCAAGCACAGGGCCAGCATAGGTGGGGCTTGTGCACACACATGCAGGCACACGCGTGTGCATGTGTACATAGGTGTGTGTGTGTGTGCGCACACGCGCATGCACAGAGAGCACCGACACATCTTGGCGCCCTCATCCTGCTCTGGCTTTGTGTGCCTGACCCTCAGGGACAAGGTCACTTGCTGAAGATTTCCCCCCCCCGCCCCGCCCACCGCCACCCTGGCACAGACCCCCCACTAAGCCCTCTGCACAAACAGGCTCCAGCCTCCATTTGAGGGGCGTTTCACCTCCAGATCTCCCCAGATCTTCTCCCCAATCGCACTCCCCGCCAAGCTCGCTCCATCTTCTCTCGGAAGGTGTGCCTGAGTGTGCCCGGGAGTGGGTGTGGTCTGTGCTGGGCCGAGCCTGGGATAGCCTTATGGATTCACAGGGGTGTCTCTGTAAGTAAGCGGGGAGGGGGGCATGTAGGCCTGTGTGACTGTGAGCCAGTTAGGCATGCTAGTGTGCACTTCTGAGCACATGACTTGTGTGTACAGGGGGCTAGTGAGGAAGAGAGAGAGAGAGAGAGATGCAGCAAGCACAGGTACGTGCAGCCAGGTAGACACGGTGGGCTTCTCCTTAGCTCTGATCTGGGCGGTTCTCAGGACAGGGGGCACCTGTCCCTCTGAACCACGAGCTGCAGTGCCTCATCCCAGGGACACCCGTCCGCTTGGCATAGGGGAGCATCCTGAGGTCCCAGCCCCCTGCTCAGAGCCCCGTATCCCCTGCAGTATGAGGCCATCATGGACCGTGTGCAGAAGAGCAAGCTGTCGCTGTACAAGAAGACAATGGAGGTGAGTGCCAGGGCCTTGGTCAGCACTGCTCTGGACTCGGTCCCCAGGGGCTCGGCTGGGCCCTCAGTCTAGCCACACACTGCGGCCTGCTGGGTGGTCAAGGCTGTAGTGGACACCAAGCCCCTGAGAGGACCAGTGGTCCATGGTGATGTGTGTGGTCAGCTAAGGACTGCAGGGGTGGAGGGCAGAGGGAACCCAGAGGGACACCCCGCAGGACACTGGGCAGTGAGGGGAGACATGAGCAGTGGTCGGCATCATGTGTTTGCGCACCATCTCAGGCATCTGCTAGCCATTGGCTGTGACCATGCCCCAGAGAGGTCAGGGTCATGGGCAGAGCGACCCGCTCCCAATGGGAGGGGCCTGAGGATGAGACTTTGGCAGCAGCCTGATCCATTCTCTATTTCCCAGATGCCTGTCCCTGGTGAGGGTGCTCCCCCACCCCAGCCCTAGCATCCCAAGAGGGAGAAAGGCGTTAAGCTCAGGGCAGGGTAGGGCTGGGCAGCCCCCAAACCTCTCCCACCCTCTCCGCCCCCCCAGTCCAAGAAGACCTACGAGCAGAAGTGCCGGGACGCCGATGACGCGGAACAGGCCTTCGAGCGCATCAGTGCCAACGGCCACCAGAAGCAGATGGAGAAGGTGCGACTGCCCTGCACCCTCCCTGGGCCTCAGCCTCCCCATCTGTGGGATGGGTGCCTAGAATCTCAGGGCATGGTCAGAGGGCGCCACATGATCCTCTTCGATCCTCAGAGCAGGGCTGCCGAGGCCCAGCCGGACTCATGGGGGAGGGGCAGAAGCTGCAGCATACCCCCCACCACCCCCTTCCCCACTCCCACCCGCTAGCTGACTGAACCTCACAGCACCCTAGGCCCACGTCACAGAGAGGGAACTGAGACCCAGTGAAAGGATCCAAACTCATGACCCTCTAGAGCTCAGCTCTCGGCTACTCTGACCTTCAGGCCACCCAAGGACAGCCTCCCAGGGCCAGGCTGAGGGGGGGCTGTCAGAGCCACCAGGGCCTGAGAACATGTTCTGCCCATGACACAGAAGGTAAGCTGAGGCCCAGAGGTGGCAGGGCCTACAGGCGAGTTGGGGGACTCCAGTGCAGTTTCAGTCTGAGTCTGGGCCAGTGGACTGCACCATGCAGCGGCTTCTGGTCGGCTTTTCTTCCTCTGGTTTGGACCCGTCTCTTCCCGGGCTGCCATGTCTGTCCTTAGACTTTGACCTTGACCTGCCTCTGGTCCGCTGTGGGGCGAGGCTGGCAGTCATGAGGACATCTGTCCAGAAGGGCCCCAGAGGAGGGAGTGATGAAGTCCGTGGAGCTCCGGGGGTACCCGGGGGGTAGGGACAGCAGGGACTCAGTGCTGCTTTGTCCCCCCAGAGTCAGAACAAAGTGAAGCAGTGCAAGGAATCTGCCACGGAGGCAGGTACGTGCCCACCCCCCACCAGTCCGACCTCAGATCCCACCCCCCACCACCAGGCAGCCTGCCAACAGTCTCCCTAGAACCTGGGGCCTCTGACTTTCTCTCTCTCTCTCTCTCTCTCACACACACACACACACACCCTCACACCCTCACTCACACGCATGCACACACACCAGCCTTGTTTCCACGTCCCTGCATGAAAGCATCTCAGTGGCACTGTGGCTTAGGCACCGGGCTGCCAGTCACCGAGCTGGGGACTCAAACCGACCGGCTGTCCTGTAGGAGGAAGAGGAGGCTGTCTACTCCTCCAAAGACTTGCAGTCTAGGAAACGCTAGGAAACCAGGGTCCTTCCTGTAGGTGGTGATGAGTCAGGCCCACTGGATGGGTGGAGCGGCGGAGGGTGGGGGGACTTTGTTTGTGTTTGTTTGTTTAAGTAGGTGAGGAAATGGGAACAAAGAGATTAAGTAACTTGCCAAGCCAGTAAGTGGTGGTGCCTATATTTGAACCCAGGCCATCAGGCTTCAGAACCCAGGACTTGGGCACATTCGTGCCATCCCATAGGAGGCAGACTCACTGGCATAGCACACACACACAAACCCAAACCACACACACATGAACACATAAACTTGTACAGGAACACACAAAAATACCACCAATACACACACGCGCGCGAATGCACATACACGAACACAAACCACACACACATATGAACACGCATACAAACGCAAACTTGTACATGAATACACCAGCACACACATATAAACACACAAACCACACAGAAACGCACATGAACACAAACAACACCCACAGACGAACAAGACACATGAATACACTGGAACATACATGAACACACAGACATATAAACTTTGTACACAAACACGCAGGTGTGAACACATTAACTTGTACAGGCCCAGCTTTCTCTGGCTGCTCTCTCCTGTTCTTCACCTGATGACAGGACCCCCCAGGGCCCTTGTCCCTGCTGGCAACCCCAGACTGAGCACTTGCTCACCTGGACAAGGCTCGCCTTTCTGCCCTGGTTGGGAGCAGGTAACCCCCAAAAATCTGGGGACAGGGTCACTCAACACTCCAGTGCACCTGCTATCCTCTCCGAGCCTCGATATCCCATCTGGAAAGTGAGGGGTGGGGCCCCAGCACACTCCAGCTGTTGGTGCTCAGAGCAGGGTGGGAGGGGGGCAGCCCCCACCCTGTCAGATGACACAGGGCAGGAAAGGCTGGGGAGCAGCTCCTGGGGGAGGGGGAGTTGGTTGGGGTCTCCACACCCATCCCTAAGGGCGCCTGTGCTCGCAGACCGGGTGTACAGACAGAACACGGAGCAGCTGGAGAAGGTGCAGGGCGAGTGGGAGCAGGAGCATCGTACCACCTGTGAGGTGAGTGGTCCAGGTACGGCCTCCCCAGTTTCCCCAGCTGCTCTAACTGCTTCATGGGGACACACGGGTGTGGGTGGTGAACGGTGCCATTCATTCAGTCCCTCATTCACTCATCCGCTCATTTGCCCCGCCTGCAGGGGCACCCACCCCTGTGCTGGGTCCCTGCCCCCGTAGCTGGCACTCACCACCTGGCTCTGTGCCTGGGTCCTTTGGTTACAGACCTGGAAATGTCCCCGCTCTGTGCAGAAACGCAGGCTCACACAAAGCCCTGCAGCTTTCTGCCAAGGGGCAGGGCTGGAGATGGGTCCCAGGCTCTGGGAGGGGAGGGGCATGCAGCTCAATCCCTCTTCCCAGAAGCCCCAGGGGTTGACCAGGAGTTGGGAGTGGGGGCCCTCGTAGGGAGAGTCTTTAGACTTGACTTTCAGTAGAGAGACAAATCACCTTGCTGATTCGTGGGTGGGGCCACCCCTCTCACCCCTCCGCTGTCTCCCCCCGGCCAGGCCTTCCAGCTGCAGGAGTCGGACCGGCTGACCATCCTGCGGAACTCGCTGTGGGTACACTGCAACCAGCTCTCCACGCAATGCGTCAAGGATGACGAGGTGGGCTCAGTCGGCCAGCCCCCCACGTCCTCTGTGGGGGCCCCTGCTCCGGCGTCTCAGACCACAGCTCCCCTGCTCTGCACCCACTGCCCCAAGGACAGGCCACCAGTTCTCTGTCTGGACAACTGTTCTTTTTCTCCGGGTGCTGTCTGCTCATGGGGAGGGGTGGCAGGCTGTGTCTCCTGCCCACAGGGGTTGTAGACAGGATCTCCAACTGCTCTGCTCCAGCCCCAGTGCTTCCGGAGCAGGGGTCCAGTCTCTGCCCGCCCCTAGACCTCCCCAAGAGGTCCTGGTGGCCCTCACTGGGCCCAGCATGATGGGCAGTATGGGGCAGCACGAGGGACCCCGACCCTGAGAATACACCCTCAGTTTCCCGTGGCTGCCCTCCCTCCTCATCCTCACCTCACCTTGCCCACAGCCTCTGGGTTTGGTTTTTGGGTTCTGCCCGAACAACTCAATCTTCCCGGGTAGTCTCCGTAGAGCTTGTGGGAGGGGTGTGGGCTCTGGACGCCCTCGTGCTGGGATCCAACACCCACTACTGTTCCGCATCCTTGCTCCGTGACCTTGGGGAAGTCCCTTTCCTTCTTGGAGCATCCTCACCTGTAAACGAGGGAAACAGCATCCCTAACCGTGGCGTAGAGGAGGACCGGGGAGTCGAGTCCTCTGTCCAGGGCCTGGAGCGTCATAGGAAGCAGGGGTGCAGCTCAGCCCTCAGGCAGGTCTGGGCAGTTTACCTCCAAGCTCCCTAGTCACAGGTCGGAGGAGCTGGCAGGCCAGGGCAGGGCTCGGGGGCCTAAGGAGGGGGTTCTGGGGGAGGGCTCCAGCCAGGCCTGGCACAGGCTCCGGTCTCCCCCAGCTGTACGAGGAGGTGCGGCTGACGCTGGAAGGCTGCTGTGTGGATGGCGACATCGACGGCTTCATCCAGGCCAAGGGCACGGGCAGCGAGCCCCCAGGTGAGGCCTTTAGTGCAGGACGTGTGCCCGGGGACAAGCAGGCTCCGAGGGAGGGGAGAATGAAGGTGAGAGGTGAGATACCTTCTCAGAGTCTCCACCCAGCCTACTTCATCAGTGGTTCCCCCACTAAACCCTGAGTCCAGAATTTTCCATCTTGGTGGTACCCAGAGGGGGAAGGTATCCGATGGAACCCCAGGTGCCGGGATGGGAAAGGGGGACCCCAGCCTCATCCTCTGGGTGAGGATAGGCTGGACACTGGGTGGCAGAAGGCGTTGGCCATCCTGCCTCTGGCCACCTTGCCTCACGGGTTTGCTGCCCGCAGCCCCGGTGCCCTATGTGAACTACTACGACCGGGAGACTACCCTGTCCAGCAGTCCTGGCATCCAGCCGTCCTGCGGCGTGATAAAGAGGTGAGCACTGCGCTGCCGCAGCCAGAGCAGAGGCTGCTGGGCTGCAGAGGCGAGCCAAGCAGTGCTCATGCCATATGCCACATACCCCGGGGGGGGGGGGGTTATGCCACAAAGCAGTTAAGTGAGCATAGGGTCCCTCCACCAGCTCTTGAAGCCCTTCTTGTTTACCCAGCCCCTCCTGTGTGGCCAGCAGAGGACTTTGGGGCTGTACACCCTGTGGGGACAAGACAGGTGCCAACCAGCCTTGGGGCGCCCTCCAGCCCACGCATGAAACAGACCATCCCACCCACCCCACCCACTGGAGACTGGGCTCCAAGCTCAGAGAGCACGGCCTTGTCCCTTGGTGTCCTGGGCTGTGTGGGCTGTGGTGGCCTCCCTGGGTGGAGGGATTGAGGACAGGGCCAGAGAACCCCCAGGCTTTCCCTGGGCTCCAGCCTGGCCTGGCTCTGTCTGGTGGCAGGGTCCTAGTGCCATGCTGCTTGTGTTGCCCAGGTGTGTGGCACAAGCTCTCTGCTCTGTCCTGGGTCCTGAGCACTCTCCTGGTTCAGGTGACAGGTCTGCAGCCTGCTCAGGGAGCCCCTCCCACCCAGCAGCCAGGTCTCTCTGGGGACAGGGAGGGGCGGGCACCATCAGTGGACATGTGTGAGCCGATGCAGTCTCCAACCAACTCAGCCAAACAGCCCCGCAGCATGGGGGCAGGTCCTGACTGGGGGAGGCGGGGTCTGGTGGGCAGGGGGCTCACCAAGGCCCCAGAGCCTCATGAAGGAAGCCTGGCTGGGAGCAGGGGCTCAGAGCTGGGTCACAGCACATCCCCAAGAGAGTCTGGTGCGTGGGGCGGGCCAGACACACTCACCCCTCACACTCTCCACAACCCCCCGGGGGACCGGTCCCCACCTGCCCCGCACCCTAGGGGAGGGCCTAGATGTCAACAGAGGTGGTCATTTTGGCAAGGGGCAGCGTCAAGGAAGGAAAGAGCTCTGTCCTGGGGGCAGAGGAAACGATGGAGAAAAGGCAGGCTTTCTACTCCCTGCAGAGCGACAGTGTTGGAAACCCACAGGGGCAGTGCTGGCCTGTGCTGCCCTGTGGGTGGCTAAGAGTGGGCCCTGACTTGAGAGCAGTGAGTCTGGTTTGGGGTTTGGCTGCAGGTGGCGGTCAGGAGCTATCGGATGGGGCAGCCTGAACAAGGAGGGGGTTGGAGGAGTTGGGGTCAGGAGTCAGTGGCTGAGACTCCCAGGAGAGGAGAAGGTCTGACAATGGTCACTTTGGGGAAACAGGGCAGGTGAGAGAAGGGTGGGATGGGCCTACACCTTGGAGGGGATTCAGGAAGCAGGCATAGTCTTTGTCCCCTCCCCCTCCCCCAGCTGCTCAGCTCCTCCTACCCAAATGCCCCGCCCCCTCCCCACTCTAATCTGGCCCCCGCTGCCCCAAGGGCCCCCCCACCCCAGCCCCAGTGCACTGGCCTGTGTTGGGCAAGCCTTGTTTCTTGCCCGATGCCTGTGCACTTCCATCCTGAGCACACCCAGACTCCCTGGATGCCCCGAGGTATCCAAGGGAGCCGACTGCACCCCCCCCCCCACCACTCTGGGCTCCCGGCAGCCTCTCCCTCCCACCAGCCCTGCCCCTGGCTTCAGAGCCCCCAAAGGACAGGACCTGAGGGACAGGAAGAGGAGGACTCCAGTGGCTTAGGTGGTGTCAGGGGAAGCCAGCCCCAAACACATCATTATGGGTCCAGTAGGCGCAATTGTACAGCCATAATAAGTAAAGATCATAGTAAAAAAAATCATGGAGAGCATAAGAGATAGAAGTATTGAAATAAATGGAGTCAGACACAATTCATGGTAGCATGCTCACCTCAGCCCCGCTTGGTGGTCCACGTGGAGAGAGAATCTTTAATGCTAGCCCAGGCTTTTATTTTTCTCTGGGGACATACAAGCCCCCTAATCACAGGTGAGGACATTAATCACAGGAAGAGGTTGTGCTATAGGTAATACACTAATGAGAGGGGGTGGTCTAGGGACATACATGCAATAGGAAGAGGGATGGGGGTATACATGTGACAAGATGGGCAGATCCTAGAGTCAGGATGGCAGCCTAACCTTGGTCACCCTTGGGTGGGCTTGACCTCTCTGGGGTCTCCTACAAGGAAACAGACAACTACTATCCTTATCAGAAGGGAGTGGGCCCTACTTGTTGTGGGGTAAACAGTGGTGACTGCTTGCTCTAGATGGCTGATAGCTCTTAGGGACAATGACCCCTGATCTACTTCTGATGACCTCCAAGTGTATGGTCATTCGCAAGCAACTAAGTTTGCCATATATTTAGGGGAGACAGCTTGGGAGAAATCCTGTTTCCCACAGGGTGGGTGGGGGACTGCTTTCGCTCCAGAGACTCAGGTGTCCTGGGTTCTTCTGACCAGGAGGGGCCAAGGCTGCAGTCCCTTTGTGTCTGTCCTGTCCCTCACCCACAGGCCAAGTCATTGCTCAGCCCGAATATGGGCTCTCAGGGTCTCTGGTCAGAGCTGGCCCACTCCATTCCCCAAACCTCACCGAGACAGACCCTGTCTGTCCTCCCCCTTCCCACACTGCCTGGGATCAGTAGCCCCCAGGCTCTGCCTGTTAGCCTTTCACTGTGGACAGCGCAGCCACGGCCTCACGCAGGGAAGCCAGGCAGCCCACATGCATGCACACACACACGTGGCCCCCACGAAGTGAACCTCAAGTCTCCTCCTGTTTTCTTTTATCCAACCACCCTTCATGACTGCTGGCTCAGGCCAGGCTCTGGGCGAGGTGGACACTCGCCGAGGGCCGCCTATAGTGTGTTCAGGGGATAGCCTCCCAGCCTGGACACTGTGAGCAGAGACTGGTGCGGCCTAGGCTGGTAGAGACCCCACTTGCCCATGGGGAGGTGGGTAGGAGTTTAGATAGGGGTGCGTGGGTGGGGGGACCTGGGCATTATCCTGGGAGCCCCAGACCGACCCCAGAGCCCCAAGGAGCAGGGAATGAGCATAGGCCTATTGTGGGAGAGGGTGGGAGGACCCCCCTGGTAAGCCTGCATCCCTGGGGGCATCCCACAAAACCGAGCCTGGGCTCTGAGGGGGCTCCTTGCCCTTAAGCCTTCCAGGGTCCACCCTTTGCCTCCCCATCCCAGGTTCTCCGATCTGCTGCATGGAAGTCCCAAGACTGCTCCCACCATAGCTCCCACCAGTGAGTGCTGGGAGGGGAAGGGGTCAACACACTGCCCCGGGGGACAGGGACCATTCCATATGGGGCGACTGAGGCCCAAAGGGGGAAGTGGATGGGGCAGGGAGCGAGGGGTTGGGGGACTTGTGTAAGGGACACTGGAAAGGGTCGGGGTCTGATCCTCATGGGCTCTCAGCCTCCACAGAGACTCTAGCCCCTGGCTCCACCTCCACGGAGAGGGAGATTGTCTACGCTGCCATTGCAGGGCAGGACACGGCCACCCTGCCTGCCCAGGACTACAGGGCGCTCTACGACTACAAAGCACAGGTGAGGCTTCCTGACAGACCCCCGCCCACCACACAGCTGCCCAGGGTCTGCCCAGGGCCAGGAGGACTGGCCACTGAGTGGGTGGTGGTGGGGTGGTCTCTCTGAGAGCCTGAGTCTAGGCATACACAGGACAGGCATGTGGACCTGGTGTGGGCACCAAGGCTTGGTGAGTGTTGAGAAAGTACCCACGCCAGGATGCATGCAGACATGTGAGGCATGCATAGGGTACATGTGATGGGGGTGCCCAGCGGGCACGGCTCTGCGCCTGGCTGCACATGTTCCCACAGTGCAGGGAGGCTGGCAGAGCCGATATGATGGGCTGGCTATATGCTGGGTGGGTGTGGGGAGTACTGGGGAAAGCTGCTCAGGGGGACACCCCGGGCTGGGGGCGGGGTGGGTCTGTGTGGAGTGAGTGCTCAGTCCCCCTGGCTGGCTTTGATCACTGAGTGCCTGGAGCCCAAGTGTGGGGTGAGGAAGCAAGAACAGGTGAAGCAGAGAAGCCACCCTGCCTGTGGGTGGTCTCCAGTAACAAACTGGTGCAGCTGGAGGCCAAGTCCCTTGGGACGTGCCCACCCCTACCTGAGGGTCTGCCCAGCCCCACCCCGCATGCCCCCCACCCCAGCCTGGTGTGTTCGAAATCTGTTGCCAGAATCCCGATGAGCTGGACATCACCGCAGGAGACATCCTGGGGGTCATCCTGGAAGGAGAGGACGGCTGGTGGACGGTGGAGCTGCACGGGCAGCGTGGCTTCGTCCCCGGGTCCTACCTGGAGAAGCTCTGAGGTTGAGCGGGAGCTCCACCAGACCTCCCCTGCGACTGGCTCCAGTGGAACTCTCTCACCACCCTCCCCAGACTCTCCCCAGGGAATAAACTGGGGCCTTTTGCCCACCCCCTTGGTCCTTTCTCTGTCTCCTGACCGGGTGTCTGCATGCTCAGGGGGGTGGGGGAGCCAAGGAGAGCAAGCACTGCCCGCCCCTCCGAGGGACTGCAGTGCGGTAGCTGGACCTGAGGTCGGTCATGTCCCCACTACACAAGTCCCTTGTTGAAGGATGCTAATGGTCCTGTCAACCTTTTCTCTGGGCTTGCACTTACGTGCCTCACTCACAGAAGTCCCCTTGTGGCCACAGCGCTGTGTGAGGCCCGGCGAGGGCCAGGGTCGCCAAGCCTCAGTCCTCAGCTCTATTTCAACTACCCCTGGCTTGGTGGAGGGGACCAGACAGTCCAGCAGGTTAGGTGATGGTACAGAAAATGCTCCAAGGAGTGGAGCAGACTCAGAGGATGCAGGAACGGGGTCGGGCCAGGAGGAAGCTGTGGCTGTGGCAGAGTTAGAAAAAGGTGATTCCATTCTACCCCTTCCTACCGCTGGCCACTCCGAGGTGGGCAGAAGAGGAGTGAGGGTCATCGTTGGAATGTCCCGGAATTGAGAATTGGAAGGGATGGAGAGAGAACCTGGGAGCCCTGGTGGCAGATAGGTCACATGTTGGGCTGCTCACCCAAGGTCAGCAGTTTGAAGTCATCAGCCACTGCACAGGAGATAAGGCTGTCTACTCCTGGGAAGACTTGGGCAGTTTTGCCCTGTCCTCCGATAGGGGCGCTATGGGCTGGACTCCTTGCCGTGCTGGTGAGCAGGAGAGAAAGTAGACTTGCTGTGGGCTGCAGGGCTGGGTTGAGAGGACCCAATCCAACATCCCACACGATGGATGCTTTCCCTGGCACTCCTGGGGAACGGAGACCTAGGGCCCTCAGTCTGCGCCACCATCTCTGATGACAGGAGCCCCACTGTTCACCTGTGGTGTCCCAACTGGCCCTGGTCCCATGGGAATGTTACTCTACAGGCCCAGGCAGGTGTTACAGGAGGTCGGAGGAGACTTGTCTGAGCTCTGTCCTGGGGAGAGAGCAGAACAGTGGTCAGGATGGCCTCTGCTGTCCACGGGGGCCACTCCAGCATCCAAGGTTGATGCCCATCTGTGTGCCCTTCCCCACCTCCCCAGCAGAACAGAAGGGTGGGCTTGGGTAAGCGAGCATCTGGGGAGGGCACTGCCTGTCTGTGGCCAGTCATCTGTCTGTCTCATGTGTGTGGTTCCTCAAGCTCTTTCATGGAAAGGCCGGTGGAGGCCCACACGACCTTCATGCCATTCAGCAGAGGGGCTCAGGCCCGAGGCAGCCCCTGGCAGCGGCAGAGGTGGGGGCAGGCTCTAGAGTTAAGGAAGGTACTGAGAATCACCTGTCACCCTTTCCCACACGGTGAGGGCTGGAGGTTGAAATGGCTGTGTCAGTCCACGAAGACCAGAGGAACAAATCCAGGGAGACTCATATATGTATAAGAAAGAACTTTATATACAAGAGCAATTGGACATTGAGAAAACATCCCAGCCCAGTCCAGAGCAAGTCCATAATCCGATATTAGCCCATATGTCCGATGCTAATCTATAAAGTCCTCTTCAGACTCATGAAACACATGCAATGATGTCAAATGCAGGAAGATCACAGGCCAGTGGGTGGGAAGTCTTGTGGATCCAGTGGCGGTAGAGGCATCTCAGGGCTGGCAGGGGTCTCCCTGTGGTTCCTTCAGTTCCCAGTGCACAGGGTCTACCAGCATAGTGCCATGTGTCTTGTCAGTAGAGCACCTGTCAGGGAGTGAACCGAGAATCTCCTGCCTCCAAGGAGGAAATACAGGAATTCCCACAATCCTCAGGGGAAGGCATGCCCACAGAGGCCTCATTGACTATACAATAATGGACAGGCTAGACTCCACCCCTTCGTACTTAATCCTCTCAAATTGACAACAGATTCTATAACTACCACAATGGCTTTGGACCTTTGCGGGAGGGGGTGGGGAACAGAAGGAAGTTACAATCCTTCCGGAAATGTCTACATCCCTCTTAAGGTCCATTCGGAGAGCAAGCTGGCCAGAAGCTGCACCTGAAACAGGGCTGGGTGGAGAAAGGGGGCCAGGTGGTGGGACTGAGAGCTGGCAGTCTGGGAGTAAAGACTTGGCCTTGAGCCAGCTGACCTGGGACTCAGGGTGTTCCCAGGGCGCACACGCCAAGTCCAGCCAGACCCCTCGGGTGCCAGACTGCCCGGAAGGAACCCGGGCAGATAGGTTGATGACTTCCACTGGACCAGCAATGTGGTTAACAGGTGTGGTGCTAACACAAAGAGGTGACCGCACGCGTGCGCACACACGCTCACCCCAAAAGGGACAGGTAGGCAGACACGCTATACTGTCACTAGTCTCTTCTGACTCAGGGCAGCCTTGCACGACAGGGTAGAATTATCTCTAGGCAGACTGCCCGGCTTTCCCTCTGGGGGACGTGAGACAGACAGCGTTGGGGAAGCGTGGAGTGGAGGGGTGAGGAGGGACTCTGGGCTGACCTTGCAAAGCCAGGCAGGTCTCCCTGGGTGCAGTAGGAGGTAGAGGAAGGGAAACCGAGTCTGAGCCATGCCTGAGAAATGAGGGCCGAGAAACCACGCTGAGGGGCGTGTGAAACCAGACTGGCAGGGCAGCTCAGTGCCCTGACCACTGGTCCTGGTTCTGTGTGGGGAGCGAAGCTGAGAAGGTAGGCATCAATGCTTCATGTATTCCCTTTTTTTTTTTTTTTTGGCTTCAACAACCCAATTTATCCCCTCAAGTGTAGAAGAGTAGGAATCTGAATCCATGACAAAAGCTTCCCAGGGGAAAGCTCTTTGTCAATTCTTGGGGAGGGGCCTTCTTTCCTCAGCTTATTTCCTGGGTCCTTGGGAAAACTCCACGTGACTTGGATTCTAGCTTCTCTGCCTGCCGTGTCTACGTATTTGATATCTTACAAGATATATAAAACACTTGTTAGGGGCTCAGAACACCCAGCCTCACTGCCGTGGAGTTGATTCTGATTTATATTGTTGTTGTTGTTGTTGTTGTGAGGTGCCATCGAGTCAACTTGACCCTTAGCAACCTGATGCACAACAGAATGAGACACCAAGCGGTCCGGCACCAGTTTCACAATCGCTCCATTCCTGAGCATGCGGATGCAGTCATTGTGTCAATCAATATCGCTGAGGTCTTCCTCTTTTGGATGCCAGTCCACTTTAGCAAACACGATGTCTTTCCCCAGGGACTGGTCTCTCCTGGCGATATGTCCAAAGTATGTAAGACAAAAGAAAAGTCCTGCCATCCTTGCCTCTGAGCAGCACTCTGGCCTTACTTCTTCCAACACAGCGCGGTTCGTCCCTTCAGCAGCCCGTGGTACTGTCTGCATCCTTCTCAGCACCACGCTTCAGAGAGGCCAATTCTGCACGGTCTTCCTTATTCGATGTCCAACTTTCACATGTCCATGAGTAATGGAGACGACCAGGGTTGAGGTCAAGCACACCTTCATCCTCAAAGTGACATCGGTGTTCTTCAATACTTCAAAGATGTCTTATGCAGCAGATTTACCTCATGTAATACATCTTTTGATCCTTTTTTCCTTGTTTTATTGGGGGCTCAGACAACTCTTATCACAATTCATACATGCATCAATTGTATAAGGCACATTTGTACATTCGGTACCTTCATAATTCTCAAAACATTTGCTTTCCACCTAAGCCCCTGGCATCAGCTCATTTTCCCCCCTCCCTCCCTGACTTTATGTATTCCTTTTGACAATACCTCGCCACCTGGATCGAGTATTCCATTCCACGGCAAAGGGATTTTTAATTTTATTTTTAAAGATCCATGCGGCCGCTTCACAGCAATGAGTGCTGACCGCCGCCTGGGAGGAGAGCGAGCTGTAGAGGCAGTGCATCTGGCTGGGTCTGCTGTGCTGTGCTGGCTCTTTAGAGCCCCTGGTATAAATTGACCCAAGACTTGGGTTCAGTTCTATTTTCTGGCCACCTGAATGAATGGAGCACAGACTAGGTACCTGGAGAGGGGAGGGCGCCAGAGAAAGAGGGAGCTGGCGGGTATGAACTCAGGTGAGAAACTGCAGACCTCTTCCAGAGAGACCCTCGGGCAGCAGGGCCATGGAGGGTCTGGATCCGGGTGCCCTCGTACTTGTGAGTGGGTGTAGGTGAATCACCTGTCTTGGAGCCTCTGGGTCAGCATCAGGGAGATGGGCACAGTACAGCCCTGGGTGGGTGGTCCTCCTGGAAGGTTCTAATTAGGTAATGGTGAGTGCTGACGACAGGGCCCACTACCTCCGAACCTTGGCTCTAGGCAATACCAGAGCTCTGGGCCCCACTGACCTGCTTCCATCAACATGCCCTTGGGACAGGCGTAGTGGCGGCAGCCAGCCCTTCCCACCCTTAGGCCAAATTGTACTCACGCGCAGTTGGTACCCAACACCGAATCCTGCTGCTCTGGCTGGGCCAGGCAACCTCAAGGCAGGGGCTCATCTACTTGGCATGGTCTAGCTGCAACTGGAAATGTCTGCAAATTTCCTCATCCTGGCACAGACAGTGGTGGTACAGGCCCACCAGGGTGTGGCTGCCAGGAGGGCTCACTGACCTGGGCATCAGGACAGGGATGCCAGGCCCACAGGGACATGTTTTCAAGCTGTGCCTGGCAGAGCCCCCTCAGAGGCCCAAGGGAGGGTCAGTCCTACGTACCTGCTTTGTGTGGTGATGCTCAATTCTGACCACTCAATGCAAACACCCGAGAAGCTGCTGTCTGTTTTTCGGTCCATTTCTTTTTTCAAATGGAGCTTGGTGGTGTAGTGGTTATGCGTTGGGCTCCGATCCGCATGGTTGGCAGTTCAAAACGACCAGCAACTCCTCGAGATAAAGACTGGGCTTTCTGCTTCCATAAACTAAAACCATCTCGGAAACCAGTAGGGGGTCACTGTGAGTACCACTGACTTGATGGCACCGTTTGGCTTTTCTTTTTCAAATGCTCGTGTTAGGGCTCACCTTCAATCAGCTCTGAAACTCAAATAGCACACACGTTAAAGGCCTGTCTGGTGGTCCTGGTGTGCAGCCATGACGCAAACCTCTGGCTGATGGGCTCTTCACCTGGACCTTGTGGAAGCCATCAGCGATTTATGCCCGACATTGACTGTCCCTCTGTGCCCGTCACTGAGTCGGAATTGATTGGATGGTAGTGGGTGGGTGTCGGTGCTGTAGATGCAAAGGTGTACAGCCTCCCTCCTCCGCGGCATTCTGATTTCGTCTATTTTACTGTCTTGGGTAACTGAAGAAGCCCGGCAGTGCATTGCATTGGGCTGCTAACCCCAGGCCAGCAGTTGAAACCATGAGTGATTGGTAACTCCACTAACTTCCCAGTTTTTGCTCTCTGCCGAGAGGAGCTCTGATGGCACAGTGATTAAGCACCGGGCTGCTACCTGCGAGGTCAGCAGTTCAAAGCCACCAGTTGCTCCACGGGGGTAAAATGAAGCTTTAGAGAGTTATAGTCTCTAACCCCCCTGCCCCACAGGGTTGCTATGAGTCACACTGACTCGATGGCAGTGAGTTTGTGATAACTCTCAGTGCCCCAAAGGTTTTCAGTAGGTAAATTGAGGACTTTGCTGCAGGGTCACTGCCCAACGCCCTTGGGAGAACTCGAGGACACTGGCAGTGTTCTCCGGACCTGCACAGACGCTGGGCGTATGATCAGCACGCCTGAAAGTTAAGTGTTCACACACACGAGCAGCGACCAGTTAGGAAACATTATCAGGAAAATCACTCCATTCTTTTTTGTTTTGTTTTAAAGATCATTTTATTGGGGGCCCTTACAGCTCTTATAACAATGCACATATCAATTGTATCAGACACATTTGTACATGTTGCCATCATAACCTTCTAAACATTTATGTTCTATTTGAGCCCTTGGCATCAGCTCCTCTTTTTACCCACCTCTCACCCTTGTGACCCCGTAATAAATCTTATTACTTTCATATCTTAGCAACAGAAAGTTTCCTAGAAAATAATTTTTAAGTAAACTGAACTCTCTTAAGACCTGTGAGATAGGAAGACAAGCATTTCTAAGACTTGGCAGCAGACCCCCAAAATCAAAACCACCCGAAACCAACTGCTATTGCGTCAATTCCCACTCACAGCAAGCCTGTAGGACAGAGTAGAACTGCCCCTGTGGGTTTCCAAGCCTGTGACTTTTTTCTGGGAGTAAAAAAACCTCATCTTTTTCCTATGGAGCAGCCGGTGGCTTTGAACTTGCAGTGAGCAGCCCAATGCGTAACCATTACACCACCAGGGTTCCTTTTGGCAGTCAGTGGAGCTCCCAATGGCTGCAGCCCTGTGGGAGACATCGAGGCTTGACCAGCAATCAAGCAGAGTCCTCGTTAGTTCTGCTGTCTGACTGGAAGAGTTCAAGGCTGGGGCCACTCAAAGGGCCAGGGAGGGGTTGGGGAAATGCTCATTTTCATATGCTGCTTGTGAGCGTCTCAGCTGGTATCACCTGGCCCGAGGACAAGTGCATGTGGCTGGGAGAAGTTTCCAGTGTGACTCTCTCCCGGAGTTCATGCAGACACACGGGCAGGGGCCAGAGCTCCACTCCACTCTGTTCGGCGTGGCAAGGCTGGTGGCAGCCCGCAGGACCGTACACTGTAGCCCCTGGAGACGGGCTGATCCTAGTACCAGAACATCCTTGTAGCTGATGAGGCACGAAGGCGATGCTACAGCCTGCCACAGGGGCGTGCCGCCCTATGTGGTAAAGAGGAGAGGTCTTGCCAACGAAAACTCGCCACAGCAGGAAAAGCAACACCGACAGCCACCGCTGGCACACACTGCCACGACACCTGCCTGCTCGTGGAGTGCTTTCTTCGAAGACGGTTGCAGGTCACATTTCTGAGATCAATAAGGGTTCGAACATTTTTTTTCATGCAAAGATAACACACTAAGATCAAAATGAGCTTCAGAAAGGCACTGGCATAAACTCTTGTCAGCTGTGGCTGGTGAGACACTCGGTGCCGGATGCCAAGTCTCCTTGAGGGGCTGGGGCAGGTGAGCCTGGGCCACCTGATCCTATCTGAGCCTTCCCTCACAGGTGGGCACAACACACCTTTCGAGCACACAGGAGGTAACTTGAAGGGACTCCCAGTGGCCAGACCGGGAGCCCTTTGAGGAACGGGCCAACCTGAAGCACGGGCTGCCATGGGCTCCATCCGGCCATACTGGACTCACAGCAATAGCCAGGGCATGGCCAATGGGGAAGGTGGGGGAGAGGGGGCTAGAGAGGAAACGAGAAAGAAGCGCTTGACTGTAAAACACGGTTACAACGATCCTAGAAATGGAACCGAGCCAGTGTTGTCAGAACTGGCCGGCAGGTGGTAGGGATAAAGAGCAGGCTGGCTGGAATGTACACAGGTAGGAATGACTGGCTGTCCAGAGATTGCAGGGGAAGCAGTAACTTCCCCACGGAGAAAGTGGGGCCTGCCCTGACCAGGTATGCCGGCTCTTAGTTATTGCCTCTGAGCTCCAAACACTCCCTTCCGTGGCCGGCCGGCCTGGTCCCTGAGGCAGCGACTCTGCAGACTCTAGTTCAGTGGTTGGGTGAGCTCAGCGGTTCTCAACCTATGGGTCTCGACCCCTTTGGGGGAGGGCCAAATGACCCTTTCACGGAGGTCACCTAAGACCATCGGAAAACACGTATTTCCCATGGTCTTAGGAACTGAGACACCACTCCTGTCTCCAGGTGGGTCTGCATGCAGATATGCCCACACAGGAGTACCGGGCATGAAGACTGCTACCCATGCTACACCACGCTTCAAGACAAAATTTCATTTATTTGTCGTTAGAAATAAATATTTCACAATATATATTGTTTTTGTGAGTCATCACTATGCTTTCGTTAGGTTCAATTGTAACAATGAAAATATACCCTATCAGATATTTACATGACAAATCCTAACAGTTGCCACATTACAGTGATGAAGTGGCAATGAAAATCATGTTATGGTTGGTGGTCACCCCCGCGAGGAGCTGTCTGCAAGGGTCGCAGCAGGAGGAAGGAGGAGAGCCACTGCTCCAGTTCCTGCTCACTGGCCGGAGAAGCAGGCTCTGGGCGGGACTGCACGGCTGCAGGGTGACTTTTTCTTCACTTGTCCTCCCCACAGCACTCAGTGTGGCTGCAGACGGTCTCTGGTCTCCGGTGCAGGCTCAGCAGGACTGCGTTACATGTCAATGGTTATGCGGTCACACTCCTGCCTCCGCCTCGCCAGGCCCACCTCAGACTGACTGGCCAGTGGGACAGGCAGCACACAGTTGCCAACGGCGGCAGAGCACGAGGTTGAGCGGCAACACGGCTCTCTGATGGATGCCATCAGTACCACCAGCTTTCGGACCGTGAGTCCCCTGTCCTCTTCGCCTTTCCCACGCCTCCGCCACGTTCAGGACTTACAAAATGCTCAGACCTCTCGAGCTCAGTGGGCCCAGGGACCCGGTCCTGACTTTCGCCTCACTCTTGTCAGTAATTGGTCTCTGTGAGTCCCATTTCCGCTTGAGCAGGCCAGAAACCTGGGGTTCAACTGGACCCCGCCCCTGCCCACCACGGAAATCAGATGAGATGCTGTCACTAGTTCAAACAGTCCCGCCCCCGCCAGTAGAGCCCTATCCATGCCCTGAACTCTCCTGCGTACACCTTAACCAGGGTGCAGTCGTGTCTCTGTGGGGCAGTCACGGACCCACCACAGGCCAACCCTCTGATGGCATTGGGCCTTCCTACTGGTCTGGTCCACCCTCTTCGGGTGACCGGTCGAGGACGCCAGTGGACAAAGGCTTTGCCACTTCGATGACTTCTTCCCGCTCTGTATTTTCAGTTCCAGGCATAATGAGTTCTTTGTAGCTTTCAGCACCCTGCATCCCACTTCCCACCCCTACAAGTCTCTGTGCTTCCAGGCTCAGGCATCTCCTCCAGGAAGCCGCGGGAAGAGTCACATGCAGCTCCCCGAGGCCCCCTTCTTCCATCATGACAAATCCCTGCACTGTATGGAAATGACCCCTTTCTGTGTCTCCAATACTCACACTGACTGACTGCAGGCCCCTTGGAACAAACGGCAGCAGAGCACACCCGCCGTGGCCTGGAGCCGGCCTCAGCAGCAGGTGCTCGTAAGTGTGGGGACACGGGCTAAAGAGCACCCGTGGTTTCTTGAACACCTGGGCCGTCAGACCTTGCCAACAGAGATCATTAAACACACGCACACCATGAGGAGGAATTAGGCACCAACAGTTTCAAACAGGCTACTGCTGCTCTGGAATTCAAGAATCCCCCAAATAATTAAACACTGCATGTCGAGGGGTGATAGAGTTTATTGAATTAGATTTTTCTATTTACAACTGAGAACACATCTACATACTACTTTGCAAGTCTACATGGGTACATTATTTCCAAATGGCTGTAAGACTTATGATGAATGGGCTCAATCTAAACATACACACACGTTCTCTCTCTCTCTCTCTCTCTCACACACACACACACACACACACACACACACGAGTTTTAAAACAGTAGTGCATACATTATACTCCTCCTATAAAGTCAGTTTTGATTAAAAACCACTAGTTTCAAAGATCAGTCTCTGATTTTGAAGGTGAATCAAGATATATACCAAATGATTCTAAAGTCTATCTTAGCCATTTTGTACAACTGCTACCTTAGTGGACTGGACTACAGTAGATGGTTTTTAAAAGGAAACTCACTGATGAGGGCACCACCAGGTGATCACTTTAACCACACACGTGGCTCCTTCCCCACTCCCTCCCAAACCTTTGGCCAAGAATTCTACATCGTGAAGACTGGGAGGGGGTGGGGTGGGGAGGGGGGGGTCAGTGGTACTTCGGAATCAGTCCCACTAACGCTCAGAGGTAACAAAGGCAGGTCACGGCTGCCTTTAATTCTACCACGCCACACCACTCGCAGATGGTTCGGAAACGAGGACATTTACCACCAGACTCAAAAACGCAGGGATGGGTGAAGGGGCCAGAACCAGGGGCTGGGAGGGCAGGGCAGGGCAGGGCAGGGCGGGAGGTCACCGGAGAGCTCAGCTGCTCTGTCCAACACCAGTGCTCGAGTGCTCCCAGTCAGACAGCTCGGGAGGCGGCAGCAGCCCCGTGCCATTCGCCTTCCCGTCGGAAGGGCCGAGGGGGCCGCTAAGCATAGGTCCCGCTGGTGATGAGGAGCTCGTAGGCGGGGTCTCTACTCCTTCTGCACAGCACGATGCAGGCGCACAGCATGCCGAGCAGCTGCGGGAGGAAACAGTGGGAGGCAGGCTGAGAACCCTCTGGAGGCCTCAAGTCATCACACCAGCAGCAATACCCCCCGCCGGAGGGACCCCTGTGAATGTGCTGTGGCCATCGACATCACTGGTGGCGGTCTTATTTCTAGGCATGGCATCAACACCAAGTGTCCGCGCCCCAGCCTCACCCCTGCAATGCCCAAGGAGCCGGGACGGGCTCGGTAGCAGTGAGTGCAGCTGACACACAGCTGGGACGCTGGGAGGGCGCGTCTTGATCCGCGTCTGGTACAAACGTAGACCAACGTGCCGCAGAGCTCCCAGTCCTGGACACAGACGGTCTAGCGAGTGCTGAGGGATGTTCACACCCCTCACCAAGGCGGGCCTGGCTTTGGGGGTCAGTACGTGAGGGGCCAGCAGCCCTGGGGTGGAAACCAGCCCTGACCAGAGAGATGAGCATGGTGGCTTCCACCCCTTCCATTGGCTTCCAGAGTGCCCCCTGTGCGGTACCTGGCAAAGGTCGTTCTGCCCGCTCGTTTACTGTAACGAGGGCCGTTCCTCTTACGGGGGCAGACAAAGTCAGGCTGTGCTATTTTTGATAAGCAAGAGGACTACACTGTGTTAAGGGGAAAAGAGGGAGCATTCCTGATTTGGTGTCTCACAAAATGAAATATAAACAGTAACCAAAGGGCGGGATGTGAGTAAGCTTATTTGTTGTTCTAACTTTTCATCCAAGGTGAGAGGCCTGTGACTTCATTTTCAAAGACAGGGTCAATCTAATCTCTGCCAAGGGCACCCGATCCAGCGGACTCACAGAGCTGAGTGGGAGGCGACACTAAGGTGTGACACAGACAGAGACTAAGCAGGCCCTCGGGGGACTCTCACAAACAGCCGAGTTCCAATCCTGTCCTCGCTGAGCCTATACTCTGCCCCTCGTTTCACTTCACGCTGTTGGCACTCCTTGGAGGCCTTTTAAAAAGTGGGCACTGTTGACAGTTGACTTGGTGGCTTGTCAAGTTGGACATGTTTGGTATCTGATTCCTAGAGAAATACATTTCTGTTTGCTGTACACCAAAACACTCTTAGAACAGCTAGAAAAGCAAACTCAATTATGTTCTCGGGCAACGTTAAACTGAGCAAGAAACATGCTCCGCTGACACGTTCCTGATTTGCTAGGGGAAAATCTCTCTAGCCCCACATTCCTTTCTCTAAATGGGGTCTGAATCCTACTTTCCCCGATTTTTAAAATTCCAATTAAGTCAACTTACGTTGATTTAAAAACAAATAAGCTGGATAAAACCCTACTCATGCCTGGGAACGAGCAGTTTAAGAACATTAAGCTCCACACAACAGTTGCTTATGGTTCAGACTTCACTGTGAAGTGTAACAAGCCCATCTCCAACACTTCGCAACGGTGAAATTTCCCTGGTGGCTGACATTTCCTCGTTGTAGACTTTGAAATACTACACATGCAAGTTAGCTTCAATATTTTCTCTTGCAATAGGAGCTTCTCCTATAATCTTCAAGGCACCATGACCAAGCTTCTCAGAGCCCAGGCCACTACAAAAATGACAACCACACACAGACACAACTGGCAATTAAAAAAAAAACCCAAACTGGCTACCAAGGATTAAAATGTCCAAGGTGAAAATGTATAATGAACTGTGAAGGCGATGGTGTGGGCTTGGAGTAAGTATTCGTATGAAAGGCAATGGGAACTGAGAGATATTTGGCAATCTCTATGCAAATTCATTCATAAGCTGACGCCTCCATTTCACAGCCCACCTGCTTGCTAGGAGTGGGCTGGGCGCCCGCGTACAGAGGACGTTCACCGACTTGCATTTGTGTAGCAGCAAGACTGTGTTCACTAAAGACGATTCCTAGTAACACCCACCGCTCAAGTCATTCCAACTCAGTGACTCCTGTGGAGTTTCTGAGAGTGTACATTTTACAGGAGTAAACAGCGTCAGTTTCCCTACAAATAAAACCTGAATTTGTTTCCTATCTTCTGGTTGATGTTTTTAAGGAAGAATTACTCAGGCTTTTAAAATTTTAAGTGTTAAGACTTGTCAAGCCACTGGGTCTTGGTTCCTATGTGAGCGCGGGATCCAAAGCGCTGTTCGCTTCTGTGTGTTAACTCATTTGGCCAATTGGAGGAGGGAATCCCTGCCACTGAGCCAGTACTAACTCACAGCGACCCCCTGGGGTGGAGCAGCCAGGCGGCAGTTTCGGCTTCTTTCCCCTTGGCATGTAGGCCAGGCGGGAAGCAGTTCTCTGGGAAAGCTTGCTCCTGGATCATTCCATCACGAGGACGGGCCAGCTTCAAGATGTCTTTCCAGGTTGCTTCTGCCCGACAGAGACCCTGGTCCCGCCCTGCAAGTTTAAGAACTTGCCAGATAAACACCTAGATTTTTTACTTATTTTTTATGACCAGACCCTTTATATGCACAAATGTTAAGTCTTCATTTGCAAAGCTAAGACCCAGGCTACCCTGCTCGCAGAGGCAGTGAGGGTGGGATTAAAACAAAGACTTCACTGTCTCTATCCCTGAATCCCACAGGAACAATCAACTAGCATTGTCCAGCCTTTTCTTTCTCGATCATTTCCCACCTACCCAAACCCTAAAGCATTTAGCTAGATTAGAGCAAACATTTTCTTAAAGGGCCACAGAAAAAATACTCCAGGCTCCAGGAGGCCCGAGGCACATCTAGTCTCTTAAGCCCTGCCTGTAACACAAGCGCTAGCTGCCCCAGACAATGCCTGTGAGCTTCAAAAACTGAGGAAAAATGGCATTCAGAGAGAGAATGGAATTTCCCCACAAACTTCCTGAATCCCCTGCACACACAAACCAATGAGTGTGTGTGGCTAACACGATGCAGGTGGGCGGTCTGATGCGGCCCTCCAGCTCCACCCAATCGAGAGCCTCGTATTGCGAGTTTAGCCCATGAGAGGATTCCTGCTTACATTCACCACTATGGCTTCACAGCACCACAAGCCGCTTCAAAGGGTGAGCCTGGGTTCAGCACCGTCTGGAGCTCGCAGCGCTAGCAGAGCGGCCTCTGATCTTTGCAGCATCTAAAATGGTCTCAGATTATATGTAACCCTTCAAGTTTCCTGGCTCTTGGACCCGAAGCAAAGTGTTCAGGAGGCTGTGATGCATTACACGGTGGGTTTTATCCCACGGAAGCGCCAACTCACCAAACTGCCGGGTTTCCTATCAGAATGAAGGCGTCGGAGAGTCTTAGTTTAGATCTCTGAGTGGAGGGGGAAACCGAACACCAAAGGAATCGGGGTTCGAGTCCTGGGTTTGTCATCATCTGTGTGCCCGCCCGAAGTCCTACTCTGCTTGCTCCCCTCACTGCTGTGGCCCGCAGAACCCAGGGGACAGGCACTAGAGAAGTTGCAGGGCCCCGCAGCTCCAGCTTTCCCCGTCAGCCTGGGTGAACAGGACAAACCCCCACTGAGCTTTGCGGTATTTCTGCCTTTCTTCCGGTTTCCACCCAGGGCCTGCCTTACATCTCCCTGAGTCAGCAGAACACTGAGAACTGCTCTTAAAAAACAAACCAAAAAAGGGGAGGCAAATAAAGAAGTGCTCTTTATTTCAAATGTGGATATTCTGCTCCCCACACCACCACCCCGTCTTAAAACCAACATCTGATTTTCAAAACCGCCAGGTTTGGGATCCGTGAAAAGTTCTGCCGCCCTCCCTGACTCGGCCTTGCCGAAGTAGAAATAGCCAATCTTTCTCGGCTATCACCGAAGCCAGGGCCATTTAACTGCAACACACATATGGCAGGCATACTTAAATTAAGACACGATGAAAAATTTATTAACCCCCACTGAAAAATACTTAATAAAGAAACATCTGGCTGGTTAACAAGCTTAACTGGATGAGAGGCATGGCCAGAGTGATAGCTTTCATCAGTCTCCTGCACACACGCTGTGCTTGTCGTGACCACAGACCGTGTGGCTCTTCTGCAGCGTGACCATGGTTACAGCTCTGTCCCCACATGGACAGCCACTGAGAACACACAGGCGGGAGTTCCCTTGGGAAAAGGGACCACCCTCGCGTCTCATCACTTTTAGCTCAATTAATCTGTTTGCATAGACTATCAAAATATAAAAATACATCTCCACCGATGGCCAGACCCCTGCCAGGCTGAGCGGCAAGAGAAATGCTTAGCAGAGCAGAGACCATAGCAAACAAACAGGGAGCTCTAATGACTCAGGTCAGGACCGCGGAAACAGCAGCAAAGTAAACAGTCTCTCTTTGCCATTTAAAGACACTTCCCTTGAAAGACACTGCCTTCTGTTGAAGTACATCCTGTACACTAAGGTCAGGCAAGAAATTTAAACAAGTACTCCAATTCACTGCTCTAATAATTTTTAGAAAGGTGTTTTCTTCAAATTGGTCCTCTAGGCCTGAAGCCCACTTCAAGAATGAGGCTCAGAAAATCTCACACAGATGCTGCTGTGGGTAGTTAAGACTCCGCTGCAAGAATACACCCGGCAGACTCAGTTTCGGAGGAACCAGGCATGTGGGTCATTGTGCAAACAGACTCAACTCACTGCGCTCAGCCAACACTCAGAGCGACTCTACAGGGTCGAGCAGAAGCCCCCCCTATCCCC
This sequence comes from Tenrec ecaudatus, assembly GCF_050624435.1. Lineage (NCBI taxonomy): Eukaryota > Metazoa > Chordata > Mammalia > Afrosoricida > Tenrecidae > Tenrec > Tenrec ecaudatus. The sequence goes on from NC_134546.1 coordinate 53,463,285, forward strand.
GGAACCCACCGCCCCCAGGGCTCCCTGTGGCTACACCGTCCTGGGTGGAAATGGTTATTTTTCTTGGCTTCCGGTGGGGAGAGGGATGAAACTATGTTTGGGAGGCAAGGAGGAGGGGAGCAGATTTAGTAAGAAGTGATTAGGGTTGACCGTCTTCACTGGTCAAACTCCAAAACCAGTCTCCTTGCCACCGAGTCAATTCGGGCTCAAAGCTCCCTATAGGATAAGAGTAGAACCACCCTTGTGGGTGGCTGTGGCTGTAGATCTTTATGAGCCTCGTGTTCTCCTGAAGAGGAGCTGGTGGGTTTGAACTGCTAACCTGGAGGTTAGCAACCCAACATGAAACCCACTACACGAAACCACTTCCTCATGGTTAGAAAAACGGCTCAGCACCCTTCCAGAGGTGCCATGAGGTGAGGGAGTCTCAAAGGCTGTCTCAGCACCGGAGAGGGCAGAAGCGCATTATATTGGAAGGCCTCTACTGTGCGGCAATACAATGGCCCCTTGCAGTCCCAGAGAACAATACTGTTGTAGTTCTAGTACTAAATTTATGTCTCCGAATATGGAAAACTCTCGAGGAAAGGGCAACCAGAACTGGAAGATTGGCAGACAGCTTTCCCATTCACCAACTGAAACGAGGCCGTCCCATCGTTTAGAATGCCGTTAAGTTCTATTAACATCCCTCCCCAGACCCAAGACGACAACAGTAACCAAGGCAAGAGAACAAGGCAGCCCTCCTCCCCACTCCAGCCCTCCCCTCCCCACTCGAGCTCCCTGGTTTCTTGGGGTCACGCTGCAATTAGTCAGCGCCCATCCCACCTTACCTCCAAACACACTTTCTCCCCATCCACCCCTCCCTTAGGAACGATCATTTCCCATCCAACACAGCTATTCACATTCCTAGTTCCTCAAATCCAGGCAGTACCTTGTACTGGCTCCGTTGGAGGAGTCTTACAACTCAGGATAGCCAATTATTTAAAGTGGAAAATGCTGGCAACTGGTGGGGAGTCCCTCCAGCACTACTAAGTTATTGATCTGCATCTGGGGCTGAGAGCAGACAAACAGCTGCCCGAGGTCACTCCTGGCCACTTGCACCTACCTGAATAGCTGCAAAGGCCAGCGCGGCCCAGATCACATGCATCATGATTTCTTGTAGCTTCTTCACAACTAGTGCTTCACACCCCTGAAACACACAGAGCCATCGGCATTAGAAGTTGTTTGTAAAAGTGGAAGCTGCTGAATTGCAGATCACTCCTCACTGGCAGCTACTGAGAGAGAAAGCACGGTGACAGCAGTGGATCCAGAAGGAGACGTGGCATTCAGGCAGAAGACAGGGCGTGGAGAGAACGCTCATGGAGTCACACGACACTGGAGCAGGTGAGGTGGGAAAGCAGCTCCTGGCGGAGGAGACGAGGCCTGGAGAACAGCAGGATGGATGCCAGGCTAGAGACCCAACTCACCTCGGCGTAGAGATCGGAGGGGTGGGCCAGGCTGCCGTTACAGCTGGGGGCTGTCTCCCTGCAGCAGCTGAGAGGGACGCTCTGGTTTTTGGTTTCTTTGAACCAGTCTGTGTTCTCCCAGTCGGAGTAGTTGTGAATTCCACAACAGTGCAGCTGAAGGAGACAGAGACGGGAAGATGACCACGGTGACCTTGAAGGTTCTGGGCACTGAGGGCTTTAAAAAGCCAATCTCTAGATTCTCAACAACAAGGTAGAGGTCAAGTCGCAGGTGGGGCTACGCCGGATCCAAACGCACTGCCAGCAAGTCCCTTCCGACTCATAGGGACCCCGTAGGAGAACTACCCGTGTGGACTGCAAGTCTTGATGGGAGCGAGCAGAACACCTCGGCCGTGAGTGAATCGGCTGCCGACCTGTCGTTAGCAGCCCAACACGTCACCAGCTGTGCCGGTGCTAGCATGGTGTGATCCAGGGCCCCATGTCTGCGGTGAGGGGAAAGTCCGTGTCCACATGCATCCAATGTGGACTCCGTGTAGGGATGTGCTTCTGCAGCGCCCCTGAATCAGTACTGCATTTGTCAGACCCAGAGGGAGGGCTTTGGGAAACATGGGACTGGATGGTGACTGGGGTGGGGGGGCCAGGTGGGATGGGCATGGGAAGCTTTCTAGGGTGAAGGTCAGAGAAAACCATGAAGACACACCAGGAGGTTAACCAAAGCTGTGAAGGTACATGGCTAATTCACTCCATAATAGGCTGACGTTAATGTTGACCCGACAGTGCTTGGCCCTCAACAGCAAAGTCAGCTCACCTGTCTCTGGACATAATCAATAGCCCGGCTAGCAGCGTCAGGATTGGTTCCGTTGTAGGTCTTGTACACTTTCTGAATGCGGCGGTCGACTTCATTCTCCACCTGAGTCACAAAGGGGCCTTTAGTTCTTCAGAGATATTGCTACAAAAAACGTTAGTCAAAGCTCCAGCACAAGGGGTCAAGAGGGCCTCTCTGCGAGGGGCCTGTTCTCTGAACTCCTTGCAAGACAAATGGCTGCTTCTCTCCTGCCTCCCTGTCGATGCCGAGTGACAGGTGAGAAATCAGACATGATGTGCGCGCTGGGTGAGCAGCGCTCAGAGAGGAGGCGGTGTGCAGGAGGCTAGGCTAACAGTATCTGTTAGAGGGGAAAGAAGTGGGGTTTGGTGGTCAATGTCCTCAATTATAAATGGACCACCCTCCTCAAGTGCTCTGTGTGTTCTCAGAAGGCTCACTCTTTTTCAGTGTTCTACTGGAGGAGAAACGAAAACAAGCTTGAACGGGAACGTGACTTCTAGTTCACAAGTGCAATGTTAGACTTGGCCAAATATGAAGCCTGCAACAGCTGCCGCCGCCATCCGTCTCTGGAGGGCCCTCTAGAAAAAGCTGAGGTCCAAAGTACTTCACAGGAAGCAGAAACAGACTCTTCAGAACGTCCTGCTGCCAAGTAGTGAAAACAACCAGCAAGTCTCATTGAAGGAAGTTTGCTTGGACTGGCTTCTCCCTGACCCTGGAAGGCCAGGAGACTCACTTAGTAATTGCCTCAGCGATGCGAAGCTGCTATGAAACGGATCACCAGATCACTGCGCTTTTTGGCAGAGCTGCGTGGCACCTTTCATATGAAGGTGCTATGTCATGCCTTTGACTTACATTAAATGAGAATGCGTCTACTGAGCTTTTATCGTGGGTCTAGACAACTAACTAACTGGTAATAATTAATGAGATATTTATGCTAATTAGTGAATTTAAAGCAGAGGTTCAGCTTTAAATGGACAAGGAGGGGAAAGAAAGTAAAAACAAGCAAAAGAGAAAGGAGGAGAAGGCGGGGTGTGGGGTGTGTGTGTTTGTGTGTGTGTGTTTGTAAAATCAGAAGGGAGTGGCTGATGCCTTCTTCTTAGGAAAGAGGTGAAGGTAGAAACTCAAATTAAACTCATTGCTCTCCCTCTCTGGGGCATGTGTATGCCTCTCTCTCTCTCTCTCTAAAAGAGGCAATTAAAATTAAACCCTTGATTTAATTCTTCTAAAACAGAAATCAGAAAATGTATATTTCCCACCTTGCAGACAGGAAAACTACGGGCTAAGGAAATCTGAATAAACTTTGCAAATGACCACCTATTCATTTATAGTTTGTTGTGATAATGAAAAGAAAATTAACAACCATAGTCAACAGGCAGGCTGCTATACTCAGTGAATGAACACTGCTACGCCAACTCGGTGACCTTATAGAACTCTGCTCCATAGGGTTCCTAAGGATGTAAATCCTATGGAAGCAAACTGCCAACTCATTTGCCTACGGAGCAACTGGTGGGTTCGAAACGTTGAATTTTCAGTGAGCAGACTGTCGTAGTCCAGGTAGACTAGAGAAACAAATCTAGGGAGACATTCCTGTTGACAAGTCACAAGGAGCTACACTGATGGCGCCAGAGCCCTGGAGCTGAAGGAGCCACGCGGAGACCCACACCAGGACTGAGATGCCTCCACTGCCACTGAATCCACAAGACTTTGCACCCACTGGTCTGTGAGCTTCCTGCATTCAGCATCATTGGATGGCTGCGTGAGTCTGAAGAAGGACTTTTGGACTAGTATTGACATATAGGACAATGTCAGACTTATGGACTTAATCTGGGCTATTTCCTTAAGGCACACTTGCTCTTTGACCTAAGTTCGCTCTGACACACATGAGCCTCCCGGGATTTGTTTCTCTAGTCGATCAACCCTGACAACCAGAGATAGCAGCTAGCCACTGCGTCACAGTGCTCCTTTAGACATCAAAGCAGTACAATGCGGCGATGTGCGTGCGTGCGTGCGCCACGTTACTCTGGTGAAGTGGCCTGACAAACGGAGAAGCATCAGGCGGCTCTTCTCAGACAACCTACCTTGGCTCTGTACACGTACCCCAGCACCACCACGACAACCTCCGTGACAAAAACCAAGAGCAGGATGGCGGCAAACTGAAAGGAAGCACAAAGGCAGAAGCGGCTCACAGGGTTCTCTTGGACACAGGGGAGAAGGAACAGCACTGAGCAGCGAGGACTGTGTGACCTGGAAGACAGGGCTCATTCCGTCGATCGTTTTAACAGTCAATGAGTATGTGGCGTTCCATGCGCTTCTCAAGATGCGCGTGACAGGAGCGAGTGACTACAAATTGGGTGCTGTGGTGTCTTAGGGCGACCCCGGCGAGCGGGGTGGGTGGGGAGGGGCTCACTTACTGTGGCGAGTCCGCAGTGGCTTTCGCGGATGGTGGCACAGCAGCCAATGAGTCCAATGATGAAGAGCAGGGCGCCCACAGCTATGATCACCACAGCGGGGATGAGCGTGTACACGTCTTCAAAGAAGTGGTCATAATCGTCATACGTGATGAAGACGTAGGCTCCCACGTAGCACAGAATGCCCGCTGCGCCCTAGGGAGAAAAAAAGACCACGAGGCCTTCAGCCTTGCCCAGGACAGTGTTCCTACTATCGCTTGGTAGGGGATCACTTAATGAGACTCCCCCCCCACCCCACCCCAAAAAGCTGAAGAGTCACCTATGGTTCGTTATCTTTTCAAAAAGCTTTAGACTGGGATTTGGGTGACAGGTTCCAGAGCTAACTGGTTTGGCATTCAGCAATGCCCACATTTTGTTTCGCGGCAATGACTGCGGTCCCCACATTGCCCTCTTCCTGTGCTGATCGCACCCGTTCACCGTCCTTTCCTCTCCTTTCGGGGCTTCTAAGCTTTACCCTTGGGCAAGTGCTATGCTTTTGACCTCCAGTGGACAGTTTCACTTGTGTTACTGTTCACACTGCAAGTCTGTCCTGGGGGAAGTAAAGCCAGAATGCTATACTTCTCCCAAGCACAGCCAGGCTGGTGAGGCTCTGTGTCATGTACATTGGGCATGTTATCAGGAGGAGCCAATCCCTGGGAAAGGACAGAAAGCTTCATACAGTAGAAGGTCCGTGAAAGAGAGGAAGGCCCTCAATGGGAAGGGTTCACACAGTGGCCCCAACATGACAGTTGTGAGGGAGGTGCAGGACCTGGCAGTTTCACTCTCGTGTACACGGGGCTGCCACGAGTTGGCCACTCCATTGACAGCCCCTAACAACTCCATGGTCTGGCTGAAAGCTGAGCATGGGGTGAGTTCAAGTCTAGGTCTGAAGAGTGACTACGGGCCATCATTCCAGGGGGTTCCACTAGTCTCTGCCAGACCAGTCAGCCTGGTCCTTTATATGATTTGAGTTCTGTTCATTTTTCTCCTGCTCTATCTATCCACCATCCTCTATTGCAGTGGTTCTCAGCCTTCCTCATGCCATGTTCCTTTCATATAGTTCCTCATGTGGTGGTGACCCCAACCATAAAGTTATTTTCGCTGTTACTTCATCACTGTCATTTTGCTACTATTATGAATCGGGCGACCCCTGTGAAAGGGTCGTTTGACCCCAAAAGGGCTCACGACCCACACAGGTTGAGAACCCCTGCTCCACTGTGATCCCTTCCAGAGCCATCAGCAGGGGGAGCCAGGCACCATCTAGTTCTTCTGGTCACAAAGAGGAGGAGGCTGAGGTTCCCTGGCCCAGGTGTTTTGTTGTTGGGTTTGGGGGCACCTTAGGTCAATTCACTTACATTGGAACCCAGGCAATCTGACTGCACAATCTGCACTTATAACTCCAGCTACTCCCCGGGAAGAGAGAATATGAGGGGCTTCGAAAAGTTCATGGAGAAATGGAACAAAAGAATAATGGGCCTTTTCTCCTGAATGTGAAGCCTCGTACTTGACGGCGTGGTCAAGTACGGAGGTGCACCCACCACAGAACATCACGCACCCTTATGTCCACTTAGTCTTTAGAAAGCATCTCAAACTTTAATAGGAAGAGAAATCACTTGGAGATCTTGAAGAGAAACTAGACTCTGAGTGAAGGGATTTGGGCTGGGGCCTGAGAGTCTGTGTTTCGGATCCGTTCCCAGGTGGTTGTGGGTGCCGTTGGATCTCTGGGCCGCTCTGAGGAACAAGGCTTTAGAGCGGTGAGAGGGAGGCAGATGCGTTAGGGCATGTCACAGATCAGCCTGTTTCAGCTGCAGCTCAAGGCCCTTTCCCAGATGCAGGGTTGCGCGCGCATGCGCGCGCGCGCGCACACACACACACACACACACACACACACACACACACACAGAGTCCTCGGTCACGGTCAGTTCTGCTACCCTAGGGGGCCAGCTGTGTACTAACAGCCTGGTGCCACTTGCTTAAGTACAAATGACCAAATAGAAAGTCAAGCTGAGTAGTATATCATTTGGTCTAATTAGCTATTTTGAGCACTTTGAGGCCGAAAAAGAATTATTTCTCCATCTTCACAATTTAATACATAAATCATGAATCCTCAAAACAGACAACACTGGAAGTATTATTTACTCCTCTAGATCTGAAAACTTGGCTCATTTCTTGGGTTAATTCCTTAGGGTCTAGTAAAGGGCATTTGGGGTATCTGTATTTTCTTATACTGGGACAACAGAATATTGAAGGAAACGATTCCATATATGAAAAGTTGAGAACATAATCTGATTTTCTTTTATAACATGACTTTTAAAAATGAGTATACTGAGGCAGTTTTAGAATATCTATTTTTTAAAGCTAACTTTGGCTCAAGGAGCCCTGGTGGCACAGTGGTTGTGTGCTGGGCTGCTGACAGCAGGGTTCAAATCACCCGCTGCTCTGTGGGAGAAAGAGGAGCTTGCTGCTCTTGTAAAGGAGCCGGAGGAAGCCTCTGGTGCAGTTCTGCCCCACCCTGCGGGGCACCTCGAGCACATCGACTAGGCTGGCAGCGAGCTGGGTTTGGTTTCCCTTGGTTTCCAAGGGGCCCTAACTCCTCTCCATCTCATTTCCTCATTCTCATCCCGCACTCTGGCTCATCAGTGTGAAAGGACAGCTGCCTCCAGGGTGCCCTTTGGCCCCGCCCCCCCCTCTCTCACTCCCACTCTGCGCCCCCTCTCTCCAGGAACTCCGGGAGCTGGGCTAGCTAGCTGTAGATTTCACTGGTCACTATAGCACTCAACCCCAGCTATTCTCTCAAGACCTACACACTACATCTGGGGTCCCACAAACAGCCCACCCTCAGCCTCTTTGACACTGTTGTCCCCTTCTCATCTACTTCAGCAAAAGTATACCACATCCCCGATTTCTCTCGCCTCCAACCCACTTCCATGTGTACTCCCCCAACAACTCCCAAGGCATCACTCGAAGGTCTCAGCTTCTCTTCAATGCATAATTTGGGCTTCATCGCTGTTCGTCCTAAATCTTACTCTGCTCCTCTTTGTTCTTTCATAGTCATATGCTCTTACCACCGTTACCATGGCCCTCAGGATGGGAGTGAAGGAGGCCTTGACACTGGTCCTCGTTTCCCTCCGATTTCATCGCTGTTCCTTCCTCAAACACAAGCGACGATTCCTCCATCCGCCCACTTGCGCAACTCCCCACTGGCTGTTCTCGCTGGAAGGCGCTTCTCTTCATTCACCTGGGAACTCCTGGTACCCTAACCTGCAGCTTCGATGCCATCCCGCCCGGAAGTCATTCTAGATCACTGCAGGCTTAATCAGGCGGCCCTCGTCCACTCATAGATCACCCCCTCTGCACGGCTCCAAGCGAGCATTACATCTGCTGCAATTATAGCTATCCATGTCTCAAGATGCCTCAAGGGTACAAACTGTGCCCATCTGTCTCCCAGCTCTGAATCACCACCCGGCACTTACAACTGTGCTTAGCACAGTGCAGTAGAAGCCAAAATCTACTGAGCACATGTCATCTCTTCCTTTCTACCCCCCCTCCTGTATAAGGGTCGGACTTGTTTGGGCTCAGTTTCTCTTAGCCCGATGTGTAGTCTTCAGGATCACTGTTCACACGTGATTTGGCAACTCAGTTCAACTTACTGCATGCCTGGTGGTCATTACACGGGGAACGCATTACTCATCATAAATGCCAACGCTGCACTTGTAGCAACTCTGTCTGTTTAAAGGGCTTCAGAGTTCACAGACTACTTGCTTCATGAGCACCCTGCTGCGGAATGAAGGGAGGCATAAGAAGGGAGAAATGGCGAGGAGGGACGCGGGCTTCAAGTTGGTGGAAAAAGTGGAATTAGAAGATAATGGAAATGTTCAACAATTTTTTTTTTTTGCAGACCCCATGCAGTTTAATGGCTTGGATGTACTTCTTACAGAAACGCTGGGACTACTCAGTACTCTTACCAAGTACTACTTACCTTTGACTCCATGTGCTCTGACTCTTTCCCACACCAGAAACCCACTAGCATCAGGACGACTCCAGCCCACAGCAGCCCTATCTATAACAGACTTACTTTTAACATTTGATGGTGAAGCAGGTGAGGGCTTACACACTGGATCATCAGCTTCACATCAAGCAAGTTCATACACACTTTGTTCCAACTCATCCTTCGCAATCCTCTCACCTGTCATCACTTGTCCCGCTGCCTCCCTGTGTGTCTTCTTTCCATCCCTCCTCCTCTCCTGAGCCTCTCAACTTTGTCCCTGGGTAAATGCTGCCCTTTCGATCTTCAGTGGCTGATAATTCTAGCGCAGAGGGAGGTGAGCTTTGTTTCCGATTTGAAGGGTGACTAAGGACCATATCATCTTGGGGTTTCTACTAGTCTGACCAGTTTCCACCTGCCCAATAAGCCTGGCCTCTTTTATGACTGAGTTGTGTTCCACGTTTTCTTCCCACTCTATGTAGGGCCCTCTGACGGGATCCTTCTCGGAGCAGGCAGCAGTGAGGACCAGGCACTATCTGGCTCTTCCATCTCAGCACTGTGGAGACTAAGGCTTGCGTGGTCATTATTAGTCCACTGCATTCACCGTCTCCATGTCTTTTGGTTGTCCCCACACTTCTTTCCTCAGGAGGGTGGGGGACCAACAGCTGCACCTCAGATACCTGCGCACGATCTTATAAGACCTCAGCTGCTACCCACCAGAGCAGCCTGTAGAACCTTGTCTTGGTGAAGCATGTTACGCCAGCTGACCCCGGCGTCTTCCGAAATGATGGTCCTGCGCCCTCAGGCCCTCCACCTCATTCCCTCACGGTGTTTGGTTACGCTGGAGAACTTTTCATAACTGCCCCTACAGACGCTACAATGTTCACGGGTATATTTGCAACAAAGACAAATACACATATGCAAATATCCAGTCACACTTACATAGCCAGGGGCATACTCCCACTCTGCTCAGTCTGTGTCTATCCGTGCATCCACTCATCCATCGGTGTCCCTGAAGAACTGCGCTATAACTGCATCTGCTTCTGAAGGCTTGAGGCCTTGCAAGCCTCCTAGTACCATCCTCCCTGCCACCATCAGGTTTTGCCAGGTTACTTCTATAGTGACACTGGTCCTCTGATGGACTACCTTTTGCTCAGGTCTCATGACTTTTAGACTTTTGACAAGCTGCAGTCTCACCATTTTTGAATTGCTTGTTTTAATGGAAAATATTTGCATCTCCCTTCTCCATGTTCCCACCTTACACAGGTTCCAGCTTTGGCAGGTTTTGCTGTATACACACAGCCATATATTTTGGGAAAAAATACACAATTTCAGCTCACAAAAAGTGTGCTGAAAAACTGGGATTCAGCTTATACACGGGTCAGTGGTACCCCAGCGAGGTGTAACATCTAGCTGCCCCCACACACACCGGTAACGGGATGAGCCCCCGTTATCTCACAGGTAATTGTTGTTTCTCCGCTCTTCAAAGCTCCGCTGACACTGCAGGGCTTTGAATGTTTGTTTACTCACATCTAACCAATCAGAGCTCTCCTATGACGTGGACAGCTCCAATTCACAGAAGCACCCATAGTGATTCACTTACGCAGGCAGCTGAACTGGTAAGGATGTGTCTGTGGCTGTGCTCCATCTCTCCCCTCTGGTCTCTGTGTTAATTCACATCCTGCATCCCCCGCCCGCATGGACTGCCCTCCTCCTCCTGGCTAACACGTGGTCGTGGGAGGGGTTGAGGGGGGCAGGGGGCGGGGGCGCATTACCAGGAAAGTTCTTTTTCAAAGTCTTGTTTTTTTTAATCCTCTTAGAAATGGATACTCTTGAACCAAAACAAAAACACCAGTCATATGAATATGAGGCTGGTTTCAAAATGAAGGTGTGTCAAGAGCAGAAGAGAGCAATAACAGTATTGCAAGTAGGAAATTCTGTGTCGATGAAAAGCAAGTGAGGGAGTGGTGGAAACATTCCAAAAGCTGAAAAAGCTCATCGTGGTTTAACATCTTTTTGTGGAGCTCTAGAGAGTGAATTGCATTAATGGGTTATGGAGTGTCGTCAAAATGGTTACTGCGTAACACACACACATGAGAATCCGCATACGTGCTCTACAAATGACTAAGGATGACAAATATGAAGCACCAGGCATTGAAAAATTTGCTCAGTCAGCAGGATGGTAAACCTGCTTCATGAATAGGCTTGGCCTGCTATGTTTGAGACAAAGAACAAAGATCTCCCAGAAATTGCCACAAGAAGTTGAAGAACAAATTATGTCATTCCAGTCATTTATTATAAAACAAAGAATTTATAATTATGACCTGGCAGACATTGGGAATATGGTTGAAAGTGCCATGACTTTTGATCTTCCAAGCAACAGAACTGTGGCAAGTTTAGGAGAAAAAAAAAATTTTTTTTTTTCCACAAAACCACAGGAAATGAAAAAACAAACACTTTACAGTTGTTCTGTCATGTTTGGCTAATGGAACTAAGCTGCGTCCTGTCATTATCTTTAAAAGAAAGACCTTGCCTAAAAAAGATCAATTTCCCACCAAGAATTACTGTGCATGCACATGTTAAAGGCTAGATGGATGAAGACGGAACAAAAAAATGGCTGGAAGAAATTTGGAACCGACGACCAGGAGCAGCCTTAAAGAAAAAGCCATCGTTACTTGTTTGGGATATGTTCAGAGCCCACCTATCGGATGACATAAAAAAGCTGGCAAAATCTAGTAAAGGTACTGTAGGTGGGTTTACATCTGTACTGCAGCCTCTGGATGTTTCTTTGAATAAGCCTTTTAAAGACTGTGTGCGAAGGATGTGGCATGAATGGATGTCATCTGGTCAAGCCTGACTAACAAAAGGAGGAAATTTCATGAAGCCTGACATAGAGTTCATAGCAAAGTGAGTTCGAGATGCATGGGAAGACATTCCAGAAGACATGGTGTGATGTGCCTTCCAGAAATGTATTAGTAATGCTATGGATGGCAGTGAAGACTGCTCTTTGTATGAAAATGACAGCAGTGATGGTGGTGACTACGATCTCAGTGAGGATAGCGTCTATGATGACCTCACACCAGCTGAAGCTCTGCACTGGGATACGGACGATGATGAGGAATCCAGTTTTGAAGGATTTTAACTCTTTACATTTTAGCTTGGTTGCTGATTGAGCTCAGGGAATAGTACTCTTAGGGTATCATTGTGGATACCTCATTGTTTTTGTTGAACCTATTTTCCACTTACTGTGCTGGTTTACTAATGTTAAATGACTTGCTGTTCTTTTATTTATGTTTTTTATTTAAAATAAATATTTAAATACATTACCGCACTGATGTCTCAATTTTTAGTAATTTTATTTTCATTTGTGTTGATTATTGAAACTCACCAATAGCTTCTGCATTTTCCACCCTAGGCTTATACTCGAGTCAATCAGTTTTTTCTGGTTTCCCAGGTAATAATTAGGTACCTCGGCTTATATTCGAGGATATACGGTACTTACTTGATCTGGACTGGGCTGGGATGTTTTCTCAATATTCAATTGCTCTTGTATAGAAACCTCTTTCTTATACACACGAGTGTCTCTCTGAATTTGTTTCTCTAGTCTAGCTAGACTGAGTCCCCCTCCGAGGCCCAGGCCAAGGCGCGGTCAGAGATGGAGACTGTAAGAAGGCAGTAGGGAAGCGGCCAGCAGCCAGCACCAGGTGTGGTGTGAGGCTTGGAGGCGGTGTCATTTGTAAAGCTGCTCTGTGTTTTTGGTGGAAACAGGAAAGAGAAGAACACACGCCCTTTCACCAGTTCCCACGGGCACAGGCAGTGGCACCGGTTACATTCTTCATGTTGTGTCAACACGCTTGCTATCTCGACCCAAATATCACCTTCCACTCAGACCGGCTGCCCTCAGCTTCCCGTCTTTGCCTTCGAGTTGCCTCTGCATATAGACTTTGAGAGCAACGCATGCTCGGGCACACAGATTTGAACTAACTGATGCCCAATCTTTTCTTACAGACGGGAGAGCAGGCGCTTTCCCCAGGTACAAGCCAGTCAACACTCAGTGCATATAGCAGGGTTGGCTTTGCCACAGCGCTTCAGACAGTGAGAGAAGTAACTTATTATGTGAAGCGCCAGCAACTGCCTGCGTGCTAATACCCGTCAAACGACTTGTAAATAGAGGCCAGATTCCCTAAACTGAAAATGGCACCTTCAGCTTTTCCTTCTTTTCAGGAAAGCCCAGATGGCCCAAGGCAGTGGTTCTCAACCTTCCGAGCACTGCGACCCGTTAGTACAGTTCCTCATGCTGTGGTGACCCCCAACCATAAAAGGATTTTCATTGCTACTTCATAACTGTCATTTTGCTACTCTATGAATCTTAATGTAAATATCTGATATGCAGGATGTATTATGCGACCCCTGTGAAAGGGTCGTTTGACCCCCCACAGGTTGAGAACCATTGGCCTCATGGGTACATGTTGGGCTGCTAACCACAGGGTCGGCTGTTTGAAAACACCAGCTGCTCCTCAGGAGAAAGACGAGGCTTTCTGTTCCTGTACAGTCAGTCCGATAGGGTCCCTATGAGTCAGAATGCACCACGTGGATTCTGAGTGGGTTATGGTGCCATGTCTTGCTTTGCGCAAGAAGCCATTTATGGACTGATGCCAGTGGCCTGCTGACAACAGCTGAAGCCCTGAAGGCAGCTCTGAGCAACTGCTTTCCTGGCGCGTGACCCTCAGCATGGGGAGCATGCAAAAGGACCTGGGGAGAGCTGGGTGCGGACGGGCGGGGAGTGGAGGAAAGGTTATAAGCTCGTATGCAGGGGGACTTGGTAGCCACTTGGATTTTGAACAGAGGAGACACAGCGATTAAAAGGATCAAAGGTGAGCATTTCTGATGAAAGTCCGGGGTGGAGCTAGGCTCCTCCGAAGCTCAGGGAGTCGCCACACAGCAGCTGCAGCAGGAGGGGGAGGAACAGATGGGCGATGAAATGAAGAGGCTGGAAGCAGCTGATGTGCTTCAGTCTCCACTCAGAAGAGCTGCGCCTAGAAAGGAGGACTGGTGCCAAGTCCGCTGCGTGCTAAAAATAGTCACCTTTTACAGAAAGGCAGGGGACCCTAAGGGGAAAGCTGAGGTCAGAAACTACAGAAAGATCCTTCTAAACACAAAACACCAAACTACTCTTCTTACTTTTGAACAAGCCCGTGCTCCAAATTAAGTCATAGGCTTTTAAAAACCAAGGGAGTTCCGGGCCTCCTGATAAGGCACCCAACTGTCACAGAGTGTACAGTACAGCCAGGCTACAGCGACAGGGGAGGCGTAGGATTTACACATACACACACACACACACACACACACACACGAAATCTCTTTGAAAGCCAGGAACATCCTTCTTTCATAAGATTGCTTTAGCTACAGTTTAGGGTCCTAACCCTCCCACCCCCCACTTTTAATTTTCAAATCTTCTATGGGAAAAAATACAACAACAGATGAGCTGGTCAAATGCTGGAATCCCCAAAGCTATGGGATTCCTTCGTTTTCTTACGAAGAATGTGCTGACCATGGTGAGAGGTGCCATAACCCATGGCCATCGCGTCGACTTGTCCTCCCACGTGGCAGGACACTGAGTTTCTGAGACTGAGAAGCTCTCCAGGAGCTCTCGGCCCGGTCTCTCCTGAACTTGCCATCTGAGTGTGGCAATATTACAATCTGGAACACAAAGCAGGCTTGTGACGAGCTGGGGAGATAAAACAGCTCCGTTGTCAAAAGTATATCCATATGGGAACTCAGAAATATGAAGGTGCCAGCAGCCCACGGAGCAGGTGGGGAAGATGAAAGCAAAAAGAGATGCCATTTGCCTGCGGTGGACGGTAGTGGACATGGGTGATTCCTGGGCAAGAACTGGCAAGAACGGAGCCAGTGCCAAGACGGGCGACACGCGAAGGTCATTCAGCTAGAAGCACAGAGCCTTTGCCAACTGCGCCGCTGGAGCGATATTTTTGCACCAAGGAATCAAAAGAGAAGGGATTGGAATGTTGGAAGAAACAGTCCGTAAGAGAAAGATGGGGCAAACCACTGTGTGCTCAGACTTTAAGAAAGCCGATTTTCAAGCTAGAAAGCATGGGGGTGGGGGACAGGTCAGCAGAAATCCATCTTTTAGCATGTAGCTCAGAAAGTTCCCCAGACACGCATATTGGGTTGTGTATCTCCTTTGTCTCCTACAATTCAGGGCTCACCAGCACTTCTAGATGGTACATTCTGAAAGCTTCCTAAACCTCCGCCCTGAGGTCTTCCGTAGACCTTAAGACCACCTTAGCACTGCACTTCACATAGCAGTCTATAGCCAAGCCACCCTAGTTTCAATTCTGACTCGGTCTGCCAAAGTATTTCATTTAATCAAACAGGATTACTCCTTTACCAAGTCCGGAAACCAGCTGACAGAGAACCAACTCTGACTCAAGCCTAAACTCCGACGTTGATCCCAAAGCCTCTTTCAAAGACTGGTCTTTTGAGAAACAAATCACCAGGCCTTTCTTCTGCATAGACTTGAACCTCCATCCTCTTGATTAGCCGTGGAACAAGTTAACCATTTGCAATATGCAGGGACTTGACCGAGTCCACGCTGCCTGTGAGGATGGCGGAGGCCTGGGCAGAGTGTCATTCTGTTGTCCACAGGGCTGCTGGAGAGCATGTAACAACACTGCCTGTGTATTTACTTATCAACTTCAAAAGAAAATTAAAAATAACAAAGAGAGACCACTCTGAAGAATTCACCTTTCAGAAATTAAAGCTATTCTTACCAAGGTTTAAGAAAAAAACTGTTAAAATATCTTTTTAAAAAACCAAACGGAGTGTAAACATGGAAGACCCTTGACGAGGGGGTTGACACAGTGGTTGCGATGATGTGCTGGAACATAGAAACAATTAGGAGGAGAGCACAGGACTGGGAGTGTTTCCTTCTGTGTACATAGGTTTCTAACAACAACATTACTGAGCGAACTTGACTGAAGCCATCCACTGAGCCGAGCGGCATGTTGAAACACATTTTTGTTCGACAGAAACCTGTGTGTGCATGAACTGGAACCTGAGTAGCAATATTTTTTTACTTGACCTTGAGATGTGCATGTATGTATTCCAAAACATGGATGGGATTATCTGATTACGAGTTTATTAATCCCTCCATTTGTGTACTTGATGTGGCCCTTCTAGGAGATACTGCAGAATTAATAGTGGTAACAGTTATAACTTGATCGTAGTGAGAGTTTGCACAAAGGTGGCATTTTAATTTTTCCAAAGCTCCATCTCATATAGAACGAAGTTGCACTGAACAAAGAAAATCCAAAAAGGTCAACAGAAACTTAATTTCTACTTGCAGTTTACTGGTTTACAAGGGGCTTATTTTATTTAACAAGACTTTAAATGTTGTTGAATGTTTGAAAAATACCCCCAATATTGTATTAAACTGCCAAGTCCTTGGTAGCCTTGTGTAACTGGAAAATAAAACAAAACAACAAAAAAAACCCCAAACTGATCAAGAATAAAACCAATGCCATATTACTCAAAGACACATGAGAGAGAAAGAACTAGGGAGGGAAAGTGGGGCCTGGGCTGGAAGGACTAATGAACAGAGAATGTTTTTCTTGAAGGCAACCAGGCAACATATGTCAGCCAAAGCAGTTAAGCTTTCGCATTACTAATTTTACTTTTAGAAATCTATCTTTAAAAAAAGATGAGAACAAAAGGTTTTTATAGAAGGTATATTCATCATAATGTTTTAATAACTGTATACACTATAATACAATTATATAATAGGCCAAAAAAACCCAAATAAACCTCCAAACAAACAAACCATCCAATCCTGGTATCCACAGGTTGGATACATTCTAGCTCTTCAATATTTTGTTAAAGCATACTTTAGTAATATGTCTGTGGTGCGTTAAGCGCAAAACATACATCACATATTTGAAAAATCTACCAAAATGTTAATACTGGTTACTACTGAGTAGTGGGATTATGGGTAGTCATTTACAATGTGTGTTTTAAATACTCTTTAGCATCTCCTTTAAAAAAAACCTATACTACAGTAGAACCTGTTAAAGTGGGAACTGTAGGGTAGAACCCTGTCAGAGGCAGAAACCTAATCATTTCTACTAAAATGGGCAGCAGAGGAAGTGGTGGAAAACTTGAGAGACCTGGAAAAACAAGGCAGCCCGCGGTGCGCTAGCTCTCACAGGCCTCGCGGTGTTTGCACAATTAGAAGCGGCTATTTTAAATGACATCTGAAGCTGAGACTTGATGATGTCCTCTCCCAAATGACGTCAATCCTGTGTCCTCAGCTACACAGCAGGCACTCCACCCTCAGTGTGAATCCCCGCTGAAGCCTCCCCCATCCTGCAACTGTTCCCCCAGGAGCTCCTGGAACTCAACTGGAACCCTTCAGCGCACAGCTTTACCTTTCACAAACATCACCTTTCCAGAAGACAACAAAGAGAAAGATCCTGTTCCCGAGCATGAACTTCCCATAAGAAGCTACTTCTCCCACCACCATCAAATGCACTGTTGTTACTGCCGCCATTCTTAAGGAAACAGCATTTCCCGTCTTTAGAATGGCCATTACTCTGATGAAGTCATCTTCGTCAATCCTGCTCGTCTTTACTTTTTCTATATCCACTGTTTATCCAGCTGAACGAAGGTGTTCTATAAATCCAATTTAGACCTACCAGTTCAAAGACCACAACGTTCAGGTTACAACAGATGGAGCTCAGCCAGCTTCTAAACGACTGCGGCAGCATGGAAATGGCTGTTTTCAGATTGCAGGGCTCCGGGGGTCATCCGAGAAGCATGGGATTTAAGCATGCATTTTCTGGGAGGCCCCCACCCCGTTTACACATTCTACTATGCCAGCATACAAGGGGCTTCCAGAAGTGGCTGGGGAAAAATCCGTTATCTGTTCACTCCATTTTCCATGAGCCTTCTGACCCCTGCGTACACCAGTTAGTGTTGAGCCGCCTCTGACTCCTGGCCCACCCAAGAGCCAAAGTGCAGCCAGCCAGACTCCGCAGGTTCTCAGTGGCTGCTTTGTTCAAGAACACCCAGCCTTCTTCCATGGTGCCTCTGGGTGGACTTAAACCTCCTACGGCTCAAACTTTATTCTATCTGGAAACAGGATTTGCTACTATTATAGGAACTAGGGTGACTGAGCTTTATAGATATTAGAACTTACCAATACTTGTGTTATGTTTTTAATTTAGCACCAACAATGTGTAAGATAAATTATGTCAATCTTTATTCTAAACCCTTTTTTGTATATCAAAACCAAATAACGTATATACTCACGTATAAGCCAAGTTTTTCAGCACACTTTTAATGCGGTTTTTGTGGTAAAATTAGGTGCCTCGGCTGATATTCAGGTTGGCTTATTCCCGAGTATATATAGTACATACATGCAATTTTTTCTTCTTCAACTATTGACTCTGTTGGGAGCTCTGGTGGCACAGTGGTTATGAGTCGGGCTGCTATCCCTGAGGGCAGCAGTTTGAAACCACCAATCGCTCCAAGGGAGAAAGATGAGACTTTCTACTTTCATAAAGAGTTACAGGCTCACGAACATACGAGGGCAGTTCTACCCTGTCCCACAGGGCCACTGGGTTGGCATTGACTCGACAGTGAGTTTATTTTGTTTGGGGCTCTGTCAAATGATTCAATGGGAAGGCGGGGAGAGGAGGACATGATACTCTTACTGACTGAAAGCAGACTGGGGGTTTGTCTGCAGAGTGATCTTCAGAAATTAAACAATGAAAAATTTGATGATTTGGAGATCCCTGCTTGCTCTCCTTGCCCACCCCGCCATTACCAGGCGGCAGAACTGTCTTTTCATTCTTTGTACTCCCTAGAAACAAAGAGTCAATCATCAGAAAGCACTCAGTACAAGAATAATTTTTAGGGCATGCTTGTTTGATGCAAGTATAAATTTTATGGAATATATTTCTGAAACAAATAAACAAACAAACACAGACCTAAACCAAATTGGGTTCTAGAGAATAAAATTCATCAAAAAAATTGTAAAGAATGGTAAATACCCTAGAAAGCTAGTCAACAACCAAGTGCTCAAATGGCAACTAAAGGGAATGCCTTGGTATATGGCCACCATGCCAATCCCAAGTTCCCAGCATTGGGCGTTTTTTCAGCTAATAATTACTCACAGCCACCGGGCACTTGGTAGGGGACAGATGACTGAGAGTGTATTAAAAGTGGAAACATCCATTTTCTTAATTGTCCAAGACAAATTAAAAACTACGTTATAAACCAAGCATCTATGGAAACTTGGCGTGGCCTGTAGTATGTAGTCAAACAGCACTTCCACCTGACGGATGGTTCGCTAGTTCTCCTGATAATCTGACAAACAACTATGAAAGACGTTCGCTTCAGGTGGGCTCCACTGGCACAGTCTTTGTCACAACAGTCACTAAAAAAACGACAGACAGGAGAGAAAGACACGCGTGCCAGGCTGTCAGACAAAGGAAAAGGTGCTGAAGCAGCAGGTTCTGAACTCAAAAGTGACACAGGGGCTAGGTAACCCAGCACACACAACCAGAGGGAAGACTACCTGAAAATGCTCATTGTACACTCTCAATAACAAACCAACTGAAGAAATCAGATGGTGCCCGGCTAGCAAACAGAATAGTGTCTGGGGTCTTAAAAGCTTGTTTCCAAACAAGCAAGCAACCAAGTCCACATGGAAGACGCACACCAACCTCTGTGACTCAAGGAAACCAAAGGAGAGAACAGTAGCAGAGTCTCCTCTGTGAGATCCTAGTTTGCAGAAGGCGATGGATGACAGTGGAAGCCCACGAACATTGGTGAGAGCCACACAGGAAATAAACCTCCGGTGAGTTCTCTCTGTCCATAATGGAGGGATGGAAAGAAACAGTGCCTTGGAGTGATGACTCGAGATCAAAATAATAACCCCAACTTTAACAGTTAATACCCTGCCACACGACCCCCGAATTCTGATACAAGTTAGGCCTGATCTGGTTTGCAACATTTTCTGTGGTTGTGTGTGTTTTTCCCATATTGCAGTTTATCTCTGATGTATTCCGCCGTGTGAGTGGCCCTCTTGAATCTGTTCTGTGTTTTTCTGTATTGGATACCCAGAATTGAATTGATGAACCTATAGAAACAACAAGTAGAATAAGGGTCAGGGCAGGAGGAGGGGAGAAAGGGGAGCCGATAGCAAGGAGTTCCAGAAGAAAGTGTTCTGAAACTGTTGTGGTGGCAACTGTGCAATAGAGCTTGATGTGACTGAACTATGGCATGATAGCACATTTGTACTGGCTCCCAATTAAAGGGCTCTGGGGGGAGGGGATGAAAGTAAAGGTAAAACAAACTATGAAGGCATCGGTAAACTTTCTTTTAGTCATGTGAACATGCCAAGTACATGAACGTTCTGCTCCTCTGCTCTGAAATGCCCTCCAAGTCCCCCACCCCTCCTCCTCCGGTTTCAATTAAACTTGATCTCCATGGAGAAGCCTCCCGCAGCCAGCCAATCACTCTACCACATCACCCCTTTAAACGCTGCACAGCACATCGCCACTGGACTATTTTTCTTGTTTATTTTTAATTGTCTGCTTTCCTTTGGGAGAAGCTTCTGTGAGAACCGGGCTTTCCCCATGCGCTTCACCTTATCATCAACACCCCAGCCTCGAAGTGGGGACCTCCCCAAACGTTTGCATTCCATCTGCTTAACACAGCCAGCTTTCCTGGATTCTGTGCACTGGAAGAGGGGAGGGTGATATGGAAAGTTTGGGGTTTGTGTTTTTCCTATAAGAGGGATTCACTATAAGTGTTCCATTTTGCTTTCAAGCACGAATTGTGTGTGAGGGTTATCTACATATGAGTGAAAGGGGATTCAGGAAGGTGCCACATTCTGAAGTTGGTTTCTAAGGTGTTAAAAAAAGAAAGGTGCTGATGCTCTTGTGACTCTCCTCCCCATGGGTGTTTTCCTGTTACTAGGACTGCTTCTCAGAGAAGAGAAACAAAGGTGAGTCAGGACCAAGCTTGCATTCTCTTGTCCCTACTATGATGCTCAAAACAAAATAAGGAATGATGCAAATATGACCTTAAAACACCAAGCAAACCACTGGTTTCTCTCACAGGGTAGGGAAAGGTAATTTGTATTGCACTGGATTTGAAGAAGTATGCCATTAACTAATTAGAATTAAAACCGGGTCATTAAGAAATGATCTTCATGTGTGCAGAGTGGAAAAGCTCCGCAGGTTCTCAAGGCTGTGAGGTTGCCAGCTCTGTCTTCCGAGGTGCCTCTGGCTGTTTTGGAACTACTAACCTTTAGCTGGAAGTTGAGGCTCTTAACATTTGTGCCACCCACTGACTCCTATAGAAAAGACTAACCCCCTGCTACCAAGTTGATTCAGACTTATAGCAACCCTATAGTGTTTCTGAGGCTATAAATCTTTACAAGAGCAAACAGCCTCATCTTTCATTCACGGAGTGACTGGTGGGTTTGAACAGCTGGCCTTGTGGTTAGCAGGCCTAAACGTAACCCGAGAGTACCACCTGGCTTGACTTGGCTGGTGACTTGCCATCAATAGCCTTCGAAATTCAACGGTGTGTCTCAAACACACCGAATGGTCATCATAATGGGTCTAGCATGAATACACTTACATTGAAAGCTCCAATACTCTCGAAAAATGAAGAGATCTAAGCCGTCCCTCTTTCTTTCCTTTGTACAAAATGATTTTCCAGCTCAAAACCCTAATTTTCTGGAATTTGGGGAAGAATTCTCTGTTCCCCTTATAACAGGCCATCTTCAGGATTTTAGAAATGATTTTTATTTACACTGTTAGTTTTTGCATCTCCACAGACTGTGTAGACGGCGAGTAAACAATTCAGAGGAGTGACTTCCAACAATTTGCCCTGTTAACACCGAGCCGGAGCCACTCAGGTACATGTTTACTTCCACATCTCAGCACACAGCACTGCCAACTGAACCAGGACGTCAGGATATAAAAGCATGTACTCTAAAGCTCTTGCCAAAGCAATTAGCTTTAACCAGCCATTGCCACCCATGATAAGGAGTTAAAATGTGTTTCCTAAAGTTGCCCAAGGGAACCTAATTGAACTTCTAATAGGCTGGGTGTAGGGGCTGTTTCTTCTTCCACTTCGAGATCTCAAGACACTACCAAGAGGGAGGGGGCATTACGTGTAGAGTTCACTTAAAAAAACTGATGTGGGCAGTCCAAATTCCCGGGGAAACTTTGTGAGCATTTGTTTTGTATGTCTTTTTTATTTTAAACACACAAGTTACATAATGTCTTTTAACTGCTGGTTCGGGTCCTAATCACAGCTATAATCAGTAACCTCTAGAGATAGAGCTTCTAACCTGGCTTCCAAGTTCCTTGTCCCTCCACATCTTTAGAAATCACACTTGTTCCAGCCCCACGGGCATATGGGACAATGGGGGTTGAATGTTGGCTCTGCTACAACTGAGTGTGCTGCTTTAACAACCTTCATGCCCTCTGTCTGCAAAAATAGCATAATATTCCCTGCAGGGGTGGGGGTGGGGGTGGAGGGGGGGGCACATCAATGGCTTCCTCAGCAATTAAGTTGTACTCTGATCCAGGCCACACTTGCTTGCCCCACCTGGTTAGTTTCCTTATCATAGCTCACAACAGCTTTACTGCTACTCCCTCTGATCAAACACAGTGTGCTTTCACAGCACAATGTGACTTCAGTGTTGAGGCACACCCATTATGGAGAGCACAGCTGCCGGTCGGTCAGTAGAACCCACGTTCACTGAAGTCCAGGGTGAACAGTGTGTACACTCACACAACCTACACAGACTCAGGAGCAGCCACTTAGAACTGCGATTTCAGAGTACACAAAAAGTTCGCTTAAAGAAAATGATCCCTTGTATTTCCAATATTCTTTTACATTAACTAATACTCGAGTCTTTCGGCTTACAAAAATCTAGAATCCACCTCTTCTAGATTTTAATACATGGGTGGCATTCTTCAAGATCAAACAGTTATGCCCCTAAAATCAAAAAGGAACAAAGTCATCTCTGCTTCTTAAAACCAAAACCCACCGCCACTTAGTCGATTCCGACTCATAAGGACCACATAGGGCGGAGGAGGACTGCTCTCTTGCGTTTCCGAGGCTGCAGATCTTTCTGGAAGCAGATGGCCACAACCTCTGAGGGGTCTGAAATGCCCACCTTGCAGTTAGCAGCCCAACGCTTAACACATTGCGCCACAAGGGTTCCTTGCTGTCATTTTATCAGATGTTCCTTATTTGGGGAGCCTTGCAAATGTTGCTTGTTTTACGTGAGCCTGCGAGTCGGAATAAGGCACCTTGGTGGCATAGTGGTCACTCGTTGGGCTGCTAACCATATGGTCAGCAGTTTGAAACCACCAGCCACTCCTCAGCAGAAAGATGAGGCTTTCGACTTCCATAGAGTTAGTCTCGGAAACCCACAGGGGCAGTTGTACCCTGCCCTATCGGGTTGCCATGAGTCGGGACGGAAATCAACGGCAGTGAGTTCAGTGATTATGAGTCAGAATCGATTCAACGGAAAAGGGTTTGGTTTGGAGCGTATGAGCAACCACAGGTCTAACTGGGAAAGAAGAAATCCCGCAACCCCAATGTCGCTGTGAACCAGTGACTTTTCCCTGTCCACTATGAATACCCTCTGAGGCTCTCTAGCAGTATATATGTGCAGTCAGTGTCTGGTTTTATAAATATATATATAGGCCCCCTCCACCTACAGCAGTCAGAATGAGTCCTTTCACACTCTGGTACCAAGGGGGAAGAAAGGAAGTGCGGGTGGGAGGGGTTGTGGATGGCTGGAGGGAAGAGTCAAAAGGGTATCAGCCCGGGTGGGACCAGTCCTTGAGCGATGCTAAGTGAGAGAGTATTCAAGGAGGGTTCTGGGGCTGTGGGCAGAGAGGCAAGCGTCTATGACAATGGTGGCTATTGGGAACCAGACTGGGGACTCGAGTGCCCATCCCAGGCGAAGGAAGGTTGTATCTCATTTTACTGCTTGTTTCTTTCTTTTTACGTAAATTAAAGTGACGGGAACGCTTATTAAGTTTTATCCGGGAGCAAAGTTCACGTGGGCTGGGTAGGTAGGTGGAGAGACTCATAGGCACAACACCCGTCATGACAAATGTCCCTGGATGGAAGATGGAGAAGTTACAGACACCCCCACTTTTTTGGGGGGCGGGGTGTCCTAAGATAGCCCATTGGCCACTTCTTACTGAATATTAACTCATCGCTTTCCAAATCTTGTGACACCGAGTCCTAATGGGCCGTTAGGGTCATGCTCATGACGGAACCCACAAGGACTGATTTCCCTGGTCAAAGGATTTTGTTGTTGTTTTCTAATTTCTAAAGTTGAAGAGCCTTCATCGGTTTTCTGGCCGGCGACCAGTCCGCCCTCCGCACAAAGAGCTCCAAGTCAAAACCCCTCAGGCCTGCCTCCGCGGCGTGCCCGCACATCTGCGGCGCTGGCTCCCACGCCCGGGAGCTCACGGGACCTGCGGGGCTCGGGGCCCGGCCGAGCGCGCGGGCCGGGCCCGGGGGGGGGGGGGGTGTCCGATTTCGGCCGTGAGGGCCTGGACGCCTCGGCAAGGAGAGCTCCCGCCGCCAGCTGCTCCGCGGGCAGGGGGGCCAGGCCCGGCGCGGGGCCCAGAGCTCGGGCCTCCCCCGGCGTCCCTTCCCCGCCCTCTCCGCCCCGGCCTTCGAGCCGGCCGGCCGCCCCGGAGGGGCCTCGCGAAGCGGCGGCGGCCCCGGCCCTGTAGCGCCAGGCCCGGGCCGGGCCCCAGGGGCGCCGAGGCCGAGGCCGAGGCCGGGCCGCGCCGCCCGGGGTCCCGCTTACCCAGAAGATGAGGTTGAGGAAGACCAGCACGGTCTTGGACGAGGTGATCCCGCACTGGCCCATCGTGCCGGCGGCCCACCGAGGCCCTGCTCCGGAGCGGGCTGCGCTCGCCGAGCGCGGCGGCAATGGCGGCGGCGCCTCCCGGCTGGAAGTGCACGGCCTGCGCGGCGCTCGCTCGCTCGCTCGCCCGCCCGCAGCCCCCGGCGTCGTCGCTCAGCCCGGGTCCCGGCGGCACCTCGCTCCTCCGCGCAGCCGCCGCACTCCCTAGTCCCCCCGCCCCGCCCCGCCCCGCCCCGCCCCGCGCCGCGCAGCTCCCTGGCAACGGAGTCCCACCCACCGCGGCCCGGCCTGCCGCTCCAGCCAATCACTCCGCGGTAGCTGCGGCGAGGCCACGCCTCTTAAAGAGGCCGGAGGTTCGGAGCCTTCTCTTGGCCTCTGGCCGCCCTTGGACGCGGAGGGCCAGTATGAGGGAGGTTCGGGCGGACCAGCCTTCCCTTCCACTACACTAGCCTCCTAGACGATCCCCTGGGAATGTCTGGGAGACGTTCCTGACCCGGAATGTCACCAGGCAGCCATGTGTGGGAGAAAGACAGTGAACTTCAACAAGTATTTTTTGGAAACTATTGTGTCAGACTCTAAAGCCACCTCGCAGACGTGTCATCAGAAAGGAAGAAAACATGGTGATGGGGTCAGTAAGGCACCGACGAGAGGTTGTGGGTGTGTGCTTCTGGGCAAGGTAGACCTTCAAGTCTATTTCAGGATAGTACACCTGGGGTCTTGATGGTCACCAATCACGTCGCAGCACTTCACAATCGTCCATAATCTTAGATCGATTAAAGCAACAGACTTTCCCCCTTTTTTTTGGAGAGCTTATCATGTGCCCTGTTAGTGTTGCATTTGGCTGCTAATCGCAAGGTCAGCAGTTCTAAACCACCAGCTGCTCCTTGGGAGAAAGATGGGACTTTCTACTCCCATGAAGAGTGACAGTCGCAGAATCTTGCAGGAGGAGCTGTTCCCTGCCCTATAAGGGTCGCTGTGAGTCAGCCAACATTGATTGACTCAGTGGCAGTGAGTTTGGGTTTTGAGTTTGCAGCCTGAAGAAGGCACTGGTTATCAGCTTCATTTTAGTGATGGAGAAACTGAGGCTAAGGAATGTTAACGCACTTGACAAAAGCGACATTGGAGGAGGTGGTGTTCTGCAGAACCCGCCTTCCTAATCAAGCACTGGACTGGTTCCGTTGTCCCTCCTTTGGGCCTACCTCTGCGGTTCTTCAGGAGACCCCCCCGTATTTCCTGGTAAGCATTCACTCGCTCACTTTTGTCACTTCCTGCAGCCACCTCCCTCCCACCCCCTTTCTGGAAGCCACTCAGCCAGATCTTTCCATTTGCATCAAGCCACCCAATCTCTCATCAACATCAGCGCCAGGCCACTTCCAAAACTCACTGCCACGGAGTGGATTTAGACTCTAAGCTCCCTAGAGGACTGGGTAGAACTGTTCCTGTGGGTTTCCAAGACTGTCGGTGGTAACAGGACTAGAAAACCTCATCTCTCCCCCTCAGAGCACCTGGTGGTTTCAAACAGTTGACCTTGTGGTTCCAAGCCCAGTGCCTAGCCCAGGACACCACCAAGGCTAGTAGCCATGGATTTATGTATTCATTCCCCTCAGGCACCTCCTCTGTGCTTCACTGTGCCAGGTGGTGTGTGTGTGTGTGGGGGGAGGGTGCGGTGCAAGACACCTTCTTACCCACGTGGAGTTTACATTCTGGCAGAGGAAGCAGATCAGAGACAGGTGGTACAAGGCCTGCTGTTGGGTTGTGCTAGGATGGGAGTCAGAGGAAGGGGAAAGGGTGAAGGAAGGCCGCTGTGTGTGAGGGGAGGACCTTGGAGGGGGCATGAGCCAGGTGAGAGCATTTGGAGCAGAAACAGCAAGTGCAAAGGCCCTGGTGCAGGAAGGAAGATGCCGTGCTCTCGAAGGAAAGAAACACCCAAGAGCCTGACGTGCTGGAAGGCAGAGGGGGAGGTCAGCAAGGCCGGATCACCAAGGATCCAGCAAGCCAAGAGTGATGAGGAGGGAGGGCAAGGCTTCAAATAGGTCAAACATGTAAGGTCTGCTTTAAATTTTCTAAGTGTCATTTGTGTGTGTGTGTGTGTGTGTGTTAGATACATAAGAACACAACGGTAACAAGTTCAATAAGCTTCACAGTGTTGTTTAGTGACATTATTATAGCATCCTCCTTAACAAAGTTCGGTGTCCCCTAAGCATTGAGTTTTCCTTTCCTCCTCCACCCTGCCTGCCTCTCCATTAGTAAATTTTGTTCTGTATATCTATATGCCTCTTCTGCATACTATTTTATAAGTGGGCTCCTGTAGTATTTGTTCTCTTGTGACTGATTTATTTCATCCAGTATAACCTTTTCAAATTTCATCCATGCTGTAGATGATGATAGATAGATAGATAGATAGATAGATAGATAGATAGATAGATAGAAAACCCAAAATCCAAACTCATAGTGACTATAGGACACAGTAGCTCAGCCCCTGTGATTTCCTAAGACTATAACTCTTGACGGGAACAGAAAGCCTCATCTTTCACCCAAGGAGCGGTTGCTAATTTTGAACTGCTGATCTTGCGGTTAGCAGCCCCATGTTTTGGCCTCTTGGCTATTATGACTAGCGTGGCTGTGAACATTGTTGTACAAATATTTGCTTGAGCTCCTGCTTTCAAGTCTTTGGTGTATATTCCTGGGAGTGGAACAGACGCTCCTTGGGAGGAAGATGAACTCCCTACTCCAGCAAAAAGGCACTGTCTGGGAAACCCACAGAGTCAGTTCGACCCTTTCTAAGGGGGTCTTTGCATTGGCATGGACTTGATGGCAGTGTTTTGAGAGCTTTGCCTCCTGCCCCCAAACATCTCTTTTCCATCTCTTCATCCTCTTCCCAAGCCTTCCCACATTTCTGGGGATCTCCACCCATTCCCTCACCATCCCTCGCTTCTGCACCTCCAGCTCTCCTTCCTTACTGCCGGATGCGTCTCCATTTCCTGTACGTTAGAGTCACTGAGGCCACGCAGAGTCTCTGGGGCGTCACTGGCCGTTTAGGTGATTCGAATGCGCTGCTGCCGAGGAGCTTACAAATACACACGTCTCTTCCATCCTGGATGGGGAGCCTCTTGTTGGGCACTGGTCCACAGGCACCCCCACCCCTTGTTGGTTTCTTGGCCAAACTTTTTGAAAGGGTCATTTTGCCCAGGAGCTTCTCAAATCTCACTGTGCACACGAGCCCTCTGGGGAATCTTGTTAAAAATGCAGCATCTGATTCAGGACGTCAGGCTGGCTCTGTTATCTCGAATAAGCTCCTAGCTGATGCCGACACGGGGGACCACTCTCGGAGTAGTGAAGGGATGGAGGCCCGGTTTTCTTGTTAACTTCTGGTTCACTGCACTGTGGGTCCCCTGACCGTTCACTTGCTCTCCCCAAGGTTGGCAATCGCTTGTCTATGCCAAGAGGGCCATCGGTATCTTTGTTCTAGAGAAGGGGATGATAGTACCCGTGTCACATGACTGCGTGAGACCTAGGACAGTGAATGTACTGAGAAGGGTGTTGGTGGTCCCAGGGTAGAATCCCCTCCTTCCGTATGGTGCAGGAGCCCTGGGTTTGATTCAGGGCCCCCTGCACCTCAGCCACAGCCACCATCTGCCTGTGAGTAGAGACCTGCAGGTTCCCATGGCAGTGGCCTCCTAGAAGACTGGCTAGAGAGAAAGGCCTGGGGAACCATTCCGGAGGTCAGACTCTGAAGCCCTGTGCACCCCAGTGCCCGGACCCTGTGGAGCATGGGGTTGCTGGGGCCGGGGGCCAGCTGCGAGTGTGGGGTAAGCGTTGGCATTTATCATCTGATGCCCTTGCACTGTGGTTGGCTCCGCTGATTTATCCCGAGTAGCCTGTCCACACTCTCACCCAGGTCAGTCTGGGCATCGTGACTCATCCTTTCCCTCACTGACCCCTTCCACCCACTTGGAGTGGCAAGTGAGCCTCATTAGGCTTCTGACGCTCAGATCTCTGTATCAAGCGCTCAAACAGCCTGATTCCATGCCCGCAGGAAAAGGTGTTCTTACAAGGCAACTTTGGGACTCAGTCTCTCTCCCTGAAAAAGCAGCCCCCCCCCTTATGGCCCTCTGTCCCTGACACAGCTGTCCGTGGGGGTGCCAGGGTCCCAGGGCCTTCTCTCAGTCACGCTGCGCTGAAAGCTCTCCCCAGGAAGCCCTCCTCCTCCTCCTTCGTCTTCTTCTTCTTCCTTCCTCCTCCTCTTCTTCTTCTTAATTTTATTGGGGTCTCATACACGCTTATCACAATCCATACAACGATCCATTGTGTCAAGCACATTTGTACATATGTTGCCATCACCATTCTCAAAACATTTGCTTTCTACTTGAGTCCTTGGTATCAGTTCATTTTTTTCCCTCCCTCCCCCCTCCCCCATGAACCCTTAATAATTTCTAAATTATTATTATTTTGTCATATC
The DNA here is from genome assembly GCF_050624435.1 of Tenrec ecaudatus. NCBI lineage: Eukaryota > Metazoa > Chordata > Mammalia > Afrosoricida > Tenrecidae > Tenrec > Tenrec ecaudatus. Next base: position 53,492,402 of record NC_134546.1, read on the forward strand.
TTACACCATCCATCCCTTCACCCACTTCTATGCTGTTCGCCCCCCAGGGAGGAGATTATATGTAGATCCTTGTAATCTGTTCCCCCTTTCTCCCTCACCTTCCCTCCACCCTCCTGGTATCGCCACTCTCACTACAGGTCCGGAGGGGGTTCATCTGTCCTGGATTCCCTGTGTTTCCAGTTCCTATCTGTACTAGTGTACAACCTCTGGTCCAGCCAGATTTGTAAGGTAGAATTGGGAACATGATAGTGGGGGGGGGGGCGGGGAGAGAAAGCATTCAAGAACTAGAGGAAAATTGTATGTTTCATCATTGCATCCTGCACCCTGCCTGGCTTGTTTTCTCCCTGCAGCCCTTCTGCAAGGTGATGTCCAAATTCCCACAGATGGGCCCTGGGTCCCCACTCTGCACTCCCCCTCATTCACAATGCTCTGATTTTTTTGGGGGGGTCTCTGATGCCTGATCCCTTGGACGCCTTATGATCTCACAGGCTGCTGTGCTTCTTCCATGTGGGCTTTGTTATTTCTCAGTTAGATGGCCCCTTGTTTATCTTCCAGCCAAGGGGACCCCAGATTCTACATCTTTTGAAAGCTGGGCACTGTCAGCTTTCTTCACCGCGTTTGCTTGTGCACCCGTTTTGTCTTCAGCGATCGTGTCGGGGTAGGCTGGTGTGCTTCTTCCATGTGGGCTTTCTTATTTCTTAGCTGGATGGCTGCTTGTTTATCGAAGCCCTGCTTCTTAACCCACACTGGGTGGAATTGTAACATTCACTTTGATCGCCCCTGTGGGATTCAGAGTGGGAGACAGGACAGGAGGGAGGGAGGGGAATTTGGCTTTGGGTGATGGGGATTTTGTTTTTCTATTTTTTTTAAACATTTTATTAGGGGCTCATACAACTCTTATCACAATTCGTACATATACATACATCAATTGTATAAAGCACATCTGCACATTCCCTGCCCCAATCATTCTCAAAGCATTTGCTCTCCACTTAAGCCCTTTGCATCAGGTCCTCTTTTTTTTTCTCCCTTCCCTCCCCGCTCCCCCTCCCTCATGTGCCCTTGGTAATTTATACATTGTTATTTTGTCATATCTTGCCCTATCCGGAGTCTCCCTTCCCCAACTTCTCTGCCGTCTATCTTCCAGGGAGGAGGTCACATGTGGATCCTTTTAAAAGCAATGCCTGCTTGTGGTGGTTAGTGTCTTTATTAGCCCAGTTCTGCTGATTGATTTGGGATAATCAATGTTCATAATAAAACAGTTGATAATGCCTATCTGCAGTGGGCCTGAGCCAGTCTCCACCCACCCCCCATTTGAGCACGCCCCCCTTTGAGGAGGCTCCCCATCATGTGGGCCTATGGGAAGGCCAGTCAGGAACCAGAGATCCATTCTCTTCACATGATTGACATTGGTGAAGCATATGATCCTGCCCAGGACTCTTCACCTTGAGAGGTTGACACAAAGATGCAGGAACAGTCCACCAGAGGGTCAGGGATGGCAGCAGGGAGCCCAACTCCTGAGTAAGAGCCACCACAGTCTCCTGGTCACACCTTTCCTATCCTTTGACCTGGTCTGAGGCCTCCTGCTGAGTCTTCCTGAACCCTGAGAGTTCTGGGAATTCTGTACTCTCCTTCCAGTAAACCCTTCTTGGCTCAGGGTATCGCCAGAATCAATTACTGTTATTGCTCATCAAGAATCCCAGTTGACACAATGCTCGGGATAGAAAAACTGGGAAGCTCTGAAAAAGAAGAAGGGAAAAAACACATTGTTGTACATTCAGGAAAAAAAAAACAGCGCACAAAACAAACCACAGATCATTTCGTCCAGTCTTTTGCGACCCGCATCTCTTTGTCATCCTGGCGATGATATGAGGATATCAATATTTGCAAACCCCAAACCCTAGGGGCATCCAAACTGACATGACCGGTGGGTAGTGGTGGTTTTTTAAAACCTCTAAACTGGTATTTAAATTGTTGTCTGCTTAAAAATATCCTACATATATTGGGGATGGGGTTGGGTTGGGGGTGGGGGAGGCATAGCTCAGAAGTACTGGGAATCGTTTGATCTATTTTTTTGTGTGTGATCTATTTTCTTAAAGCCATTCTCTGCATTTCTCCGTGGCCGAGAGCATAGTGATTAGGCTGCAAGTGTATGCCTTGTTAAGTGAGAAACTTCCCCTGGATGCAATGTGACATGAAGAGACGCTAGGGGGTGGATCACACTAGTTTCCACTCACATGGCGTGTTACTCATCACCACTTAAAAGGGCCCTAATTGATTCAAGGCTTTAAAGCTACATAAAATCATTATGCAAGTTTCTTGGCACGAACGTGCCCATCATGCTGCCCTTCCGCTGACAAAAGTACAGAGTGCTTCTTTGTTCAGCGATGGCCCCTGCCCTGTGTCCTAAGCTCTTAAGGTCTGTCCTTTATTGGCAAGTGCTGAGACACACGAGGAGTCGTTATAGGTCTCAGTGCTACCAAACATGCAAGCGTCCACGTGAATCTTAGACGGAATTCTAGAGCCCAGGACCACCCCCACCCCACCCCCTGGAAGCGGGCCAGAAGTGGAGCGGAAGGGAGACAGCTGACAAGGTAATAATTTGATGTATTTTTAGTGCAGTTGCTAAGTGCCCTGCCTCCAAATCGCTGAAACTTGACTCTGGGCACTTTTCCTGCACTGGTTCTGTGACCTTGGACAACTTACTTCAAACCCTTTTGGACTGCATTTTCCTTGTCTGTAAAATGAGCAAGAATTCATTAATACCCCCCAGAAGAATGCACTTCAGAGGACAGGACTGAAGCTAGAGTTCAGGGAGAGGGGCGCTTCTGATCAGAGCACACAGGAGCAAACCCAGAGGGAATGAGAGAGAGTGGAGCTCATCCTGGTCCACCAAGCCCTGAGGACGGTATTCCTGCTCTGAGTGGCCAATGCACAGAGAGGACCATAGGGCTGGCCCACCATGAGACATGAGGTCCCTCACTGACCCATAGTGCTGCAGGGGACAACACCGTGTGGAAATTGTGCCCAATCTGACCCCACCACAGTGGGAGGAAACACTAAGGGCGTGCAACAGAGCAGCAAGGGGAGCAGAGCAATGAAGTCCCCAGGGAATACCACAGATAGACTTTGGGCCCAGCGTGTGGCATCCCACCAGACTGGACTGGAAAACACTCACAAACCTGGAACAAACAGACCTGGAACTATTTATAGGCTTTTCTAGGTTAAGGGAAGGTGGGGGGAGAACGGGGAAACCAATCAAACGATCTACATATAACCCCTTTGCAGGGGGACAGACAACAGAAAAGTGGGTAAAAGGAGACATCAATCAGTGTAAGACATGAACAAGATAATAATTTATAAATTATTAAGGGTTCATGGGAGAATTATCAAGAATTATCAATTTATAAATTATCAAGGGAGAATGGGGAAAGGGGAAAATGAGCTGCTACCAAGGGCTCAGGTAGAAAGAAAATGTTTTGAAAAGGATTAGGGCAACATAGGTGCTTGACACAATGGATGGATGGATGCATGGATGGATGGATGGATGGATGGATGGATGGGTGGATGGATGGAGGGATTGTGGTAAGAGCTGTAAGAGCCCTCAATAAAATGATTTAAAAAAATTCACTAATCTTTTCTTTGCGACTGCTGTGTCTGTGGAAAAGGGTAGTGATGAGAATGAATGATACCTATGTCACAGAGTGCCAGTTAACCCTAGAGGAATAAATTAGTAAATCAATTATTTAATCCTCCAGACAGCAGTTCTCAACCTGTGGGTCGCGGCCCCTTTGGGGGTCGAACGACCCTTTCACAGGGGTCGCCTGATTCATAACAGTAGCAAAATGACAGTGATGAAGTAGCAACAAAAATAATTTTCTGGTTGGGGGTCACCACTACATGGGGAACTGGATTAAGGGTCACGGCATGAGGAGGGTTGAGAACCGCTGACCTAGAATTGATAATTCAGGCTGTCAACCCGGTCACCCCGCTGAGCCTCGGTGTCCCCACGTGACACCCCGCTTACTGTTCCTGAGTATGATTCCTTTGAGAAAATTGACTGAAAACATAGCACTCAAAAAGGCGCCCCAGTCCCAACAATGCGATTGGGTTGTTACAAAGCAAACCCTCCTGTGAAACCATGCCACCAGTGGAGACCGAGAGAGGACCAGCCTTCTGCAATCTTCTCACACAACCTGCTCAGCCATTACCTCCACCAGCAGGAACGCTCTCCTGAGGAGGATGCTGTTAGGAGCCATCAAGTTGGCTCTGACCCACAGCCACCCTGTGCACAGCCGACTTGAACACTGCTGGTCCTGCACCATGCTCGCCCTCACTGCTACCCTGGAACCTGCTGCAGCAAGGGTGTCATTCCCTCTCGTGAAGGGCCTCCCTCTCTCTTGAGGGCCCTCTACTTTACCAAGCATGGTATCCTCTGGGCTTTGGCCTTTCCTGATAACCTGCCCCAAATATGTGAGACAGGGGCTCACCACGCTCACTTCAAAGGAGCATTGTGGCTGGACTTCTGCGACGGATTCTTTGTGCAGCCTGGGATAGTTTCCATATTCCCATAATCCAAATGCATCGATTCTTCTACATCCTTCCTGATTCCTTGGCCAGCTTTCTCATGCATCCGAGGCAACTGAAAGTACCCGCGTCCTCAAAATGACACCTTTGCTTTTTAACCCTTCAAGAAGGTCTTTTGCACCAGATTTGCCTAGTGCGATGCATCATTTGAAAATGATGTGCTTGACAGCCTTAGTATTTTCTCTGTCGTTGGAGTGAAACACCTAGCAATAAATTCAATTAGGGAGGTGGAAGACGTCCGCATGGAAAATTATGAACCATTGCTGAAAGAAATTAAAGAAGATCTAAGTAATTGAAAAGGAGTCTGTGTTTATGGAAAGCTTGTAGTGTTAAGACATCAATAGTGCCCAAATTGATCTACATAGTCAACAGAATCCCTCTCAAAATGCCAAGACCCTCCCCTGTAGAAAAGGAAAAACTAGCCTTCAAATTCATACAAAATTGCAAGTGGCCTCAAAGAGTCAAAACAATCTTGAAAAAGAACAAGATAGGACTCACTTCCCAGTTTCAAAAGCTACTATAAAGCTGCAGTCATCAAAACAGTGTGGCACTGGTATAAGGATATACAGATAGACCAATGGAATAGAATTTAGAGTCCTGAAGTAGAATTGGTACATTTGTGGTTAATTAATTTTCGACAAGGGTGCTAAGCTCATCCAAAGGGGAAAGAATAGACTTTTCAGTGCTGGGATTATTGGATCTCTACATGCCAAAGAATGAGACAGGACCCCTACCTCAAACCTTCTACAAAAATGAACTCAAATGGATCAACCTCCTAATTACAAGAGTGCAGGCATAAAACTCTTCGAAGAAAACATTTGAGTAAAATCCCAAGACCTACTATTTGACACTAGACACCCAAAGCATAATCAACACAACTACAAACTGGATTGCATTAAAATGAAAAAAATTCATGCATCAGAAAGTTTTATCAAGAAAATAAACAACCTACAGAATCGGCAAAAATATTTTTAAATTATCTGAAAAACCCAACAAGCTGGCATATAGGATATATCAAGAACTCCTACCACTCAACAGAAACAAAAGAGCCAATCTAATTTTAAAATGACCTAAGAATTGACTAGACACATTTCCAAAGAAGATATACAAATGGACAATGAGCACATGGACAGATACTCAGTGTCAGTTATTCCAGAACCCAAAACCAGACCCACTCCGATTGCGTAGAATTCAATTCACATATCATGTAATCATATCAAGAAGAGTTGTCAGTCATCACTACAATTCTAAAACACCCTCTTTGTACTCATTGTTATTTGTGTAGTTTTAAAAATTGTTGCAAAAATATGCACAACAGAACATTCTCCAATTCAAGAACTTCTGCATGTGTAATGCGGTGTCATTGATTATGACCTTTGTGTTGTACAACCATTATTGATAACCTTTCCCAAATGATTTCATCACCATTAACATAAACTCAATGTCCCCTAAGTAAAACCTCCTCCTTCTTCACCCATGGTGACCCTTGGTCAAGTGTGGTTTCTTTGTTGGGTCATTTCTGGATCTAATATTCACATATCATACACAAAGTTAAGTCACTTTTTTAAGTGTTATATATACACCATCACAATCAAGACTGTAAATCTTTCCAGAAGCAGACAGCCTCATCTTTCTCCCATGGAGTGACTGGTGGGTTTGAACTGCTGACCTTGTGGTTAGCAGCCCAAAGCATTTCACCATCGGGGCTCCTCTGTTAGTGTGTTTGGCTGGGTCATCTAGAGGAACAACACCAGTGACATTCGCATGTGTAGAAGAAAGAAATCATACCAGGGAGTCATTTTATATCAAGACAGCATCCCAGCCTAGACCCATTCAAGTCCTGGGGTCCGATGGTAGCCACAGCCCTCTGCACTCACATAGCTGAGGCCAATGATGCAGGAAGGTGAAGCGGAATGCAAGGAAATTACAGGCCAGTAGATGCAGAATCACGTGGATCTAAGATGGGTAGACATATGGCAGGGCAACTGACAACTCTCAGGATGAGGCAGCCCACAGACACAGTCCCAGCAAGGGACAAAGTCAAGGGCAAGAGAGAGGAAGAAGAAGTTCCTCACTGTCTTTCTTATAGATCAGGCCACACCCCAAAGAGGCTGATTGATATGTTAAACTCCACCCCTGTGCTTTCACACAGGGCGGGTTGACATAAAATCTAACTGTCACACTTAGTCATTAGGGAAATTAAAATAACAACCATAATAAGATACCACGTCATACTCAAAACACCCATGCCACACTCATTGCCATCTAGTTGATGCTGACTCATAGTGACCCCATACGACAGGTAAGATGGCCCCGGAGGGTTTCTGAGCCTTTAGAAGTCTTTGTGGGAGTGGATAGCCTCCTCTTCTGATGGGTTCAAACTGCAGACCTTGTGGTTAGCAGCGTGGTGTGTCAGCCTACTCCGCCACTACCCCACACCCACTAGAATCGCTATAATCAGAAACACTGAAGCGACTAATGCTGGGAAGCATGTGGAGAAACTGGAATTGCCGACAGGAATAGAAAAGAGTGTGACTATTGAGGTACCAGCTTGGTGGTTTCGCAAAAAGTTAAACATAGAATTAGCATGATGATCCAGCAGTTCCACTCGTAGGCAGACCGGGTGGCTTCCGAAAGTTTGTGGGGGAAATCCATGATCTTTTTCTTCCATTTCCCCGCGAACATTTTGAAGCCCTTTCACATCTATCCAAACTCTTCAAAGGCGCCATTCGAGTTCCTACCAAATGCTCACTACAGGCCCCTTCGGAACAGCTAAGAGACAGGAGCCAGCCAAATGCCATCACAGACGAATGGATGGACCAAATGTGACCGCAAGATGTGGCCAGGAGGCCATGTCTGATGGATCTCGCCTGACCACACGGAGGAGAAGGAGACTCCGACTCTGGCTGACTGCACAAGGCAGAGTCCCACCCTCCACTTTCCCACCGGGTTCTGCTATTGGTGGCCATGGCTACAGAACTCGCTTTCTAGGGGCTGATTAGGGACCGTCAACAAGTTACCCCAAGTCAAAACCTGGACCGCCCTCCCTGCCATCCCCGATGCTGCTCGTAGTGACCCTAGAGGGCAGGGTAGTTCCCGAGACTGGGAAGGACTCTTTACGGAAGTGGAAAGCCCTGTCTTTCTTTCAGGGAGCGGCTGGTGGTTTCAAACTGCTGATCTTGCAGTTGCCAGTCCACCACGACACCACCTGTTATTGGTCCACAGCAGTGACTCTTTTCAGCCAGTAGCCAAGCTGCTCTCTGGTCCTCAGCCTCTTGGCCACGTGGTCTCTTGGCCTGTGCATTGCTGCTCGGTCTCAATATCTGAGTGCCCTCCTCTGGTCTCTCTCCGTCTCTGCCAGCCAGGGAGCTGGCAGCCCCCACCTGGGGGGGGGCTCGCTCTTGATGATGTCAGGGTGTCTGTATCTGAAACCGCTCTCTTCTGCTCAGAGGACTGGCAAAATCACGCCACTGACCCACACCCCCGATCTCCAGCGTCTCACATCACCATCTGGTGGGTGTTACAAAGACCCAAACAGAAGAGCCAGAAGACCCCCTGTGACGTATGTCCCCATCCCCTGTGATGTATACACACAATGGATACATGTTAGATACCCCCCCCCATGACGTATACATACAAGGATACAGGAGCCCGCTGTAAAGTTCTGACACGCGACACAACATGGCAGAACCTCCTAAAACATGCGGAGTGACATGTGTCCAAGGACAAATAGGGCCTGGTCCCACATGTGTGTATGAAATGTATAAAACAGGCCTCTGCAGGGACAGGGACGTAAGAGTGTTCATGGTCTCTAGGAACTGACGGGAAGAAGCATGGAGAGTTGGGACCGGAGGAGAACGGGGTTGGTTATCTGTTGGCGACAAGGAGAACCTTCTGGAAAGAGCGGCGATGGTTGCCTACCTTAAATTCCGCTTTGATCTTTCTGAATTCCTTTTGGTCTCCATTGTCTGGATTTTTTTTTTAACCTTTTTCTCCCTTCTTGCTCCATGGAGAGGTTGGCGATCGCCTCTCTTCCCATTGCCTGGTCGCTGCCGTGCTAGATCAAGGCAGCCCTGAGGTCCCCACTGTGCAGCATGACCCCGCCTTTCCTCCCATCTCTATCAAGCACTTCAGGGCCGGCCTTTCCCCATGCAGAATGCTACACGCCCAGCGGGGCCAGGCCCCTACTTCCTCTCCATTCATTTCCTCAGAGGAGCAATCTCCTTCAGGTGTAGAAAGGTTAATGCAAGAAGGGTCCTCTGATGACCTGAAAAACACACAGGAAAGGGGAAGCGGTGCAACCTGTGGGGCACTGGGGGTTAGGCGTTGGGGTTGGTGGTTCAAACCCACCAGCTACTCCTCAGGAGGAAGATGAGTCTGTCCACTCTTGTGAAGATTCCCGGTCTCAGAAATCGTAGCTGGGGTCCACGGAGTTGGAATGGACTGGTGGCAGGGGGTGGGGGTGGGAGAGATGTGTGGGTCTCTGGACAGCAGGGAGACGACGTGACGTGTGTCTAATTTCATTTAGGTGTGTGGACAGCTCTTTTCCTGGCTGAAGTGTGGGCAAGGGGCTATTTGGCTTTTCAGATACTGGGTTTTCCGACGTGTTTTTCATGTTTGTGTTTCCCTTGTCAGAGTGCAGAGGGCTCTCCCGGCACCAGTGCCGTCAAACCAAGCCTCCCCCAGCATAGCTTTCCTAAAGGACACCTGTGAGCAGGCCGCCGCCCCCACCTGGAGGGCTTTAGTACGTCTCCTTGTCTACTGAACAGACATCAATCACCCAGCTTGGCTGCAAACATCACTTTAAAACAAACCAGCAGACACGTTCTTAGGCGAGTCTCTGGCTACTGAACATGTGAGAGTTTTGCCCCCTTGGCCTGGAATGCCGTCTGGGTGACTGCCACCTTTCCCTGAGGACTGTTCATCCAGAGAGAGCCCCCTCACCCTCCTCCGGAACCTGCCGAGAAGCCCCGCCCCCTCGGGCATGGTGACACCCGCTCCCTCAGCCTTGGCATGCCCTCCTCAGCCAAAGCACCAGCCTCACCGCCTGCGGCTGGACTGTGAGCTCCTTCGGCTGTCCCTCGGGCATCTCTGTAGTCCGCACCCAGCTCGGGAGAGGGCCTCAGCACAGCGGGCTATATGAATGGACAGTGTGGTCCCCCGGCCTCCACACGCACAATGTGCTGCACCGCTGAAAAGGCAAGAGCAGACCCGTGCACCTGCAGAGCCCTGAGGCTGCATCGTGTGTACGTGTGTGGGCCAGCAGCCCCTGGATGGTCGGGTATCGTGTCCTACCCTTTGCCCTGTGTAGCACATCCCCCCCCCCCCCCCCCCCCCCCCCCCCCCGTCAGCGTGAAAGATGCGCGTGCGCGCTCACACTATTAGAGCGAGTGAGTGCCATGCCCAGCAGGAAAAGGGGGCTGGTCTTAGCAGTCAGACCATCCTGACATCAACTCCTGCCTGGGCACTTGCCAGGCGACCTCTCTGAGCCTCAGCTTTCGCGGTGAACCACACACCACTGCCAAGGTGGCTGTGTCGAGGAGGGAAGGCACCATGCCTGGCACCCAGGAGTTGCCAACACCACCATATAACTTTCCCAAAGGGAGAGCATGTTTCCCACAGCCGCACGTGAGCCGGGGCTCTGACTCGTCTCCCACAGTAGAGGGTGGGATCCTGAGGACAGTCCTACTAACCAGGCCAAGGGCCTCGTGGTACAGATGGTTAAGCATTTGGCCGCAGATGGAAATGTTGGCAAATTCGAACCCACGGGAGAAAGGTCTGCTTCTGTGAGGATGACGGTCGAGGGCCACTGTGGGCTGCTTCTACACCGTCCCATGGAGTCTCTACCCAAACCCAACCGAACTCACTGCCATCGCGTGCACTCTGACCCAGAGAGACCCTGGAGGGCAGTGGAACTGCCCCTGTGGGTTTCTGAGACTGTGACTCTTTGGGAGTAACGAGCCTCATCTCTCTCCCTAGGAGCAGCCGGTGGCTGGGAGCGGCTCAACTCCAAACCACTGCACCACCAGGGCACTCTATGAATCAAAGATCCACTTGCTGGCACCTAGCAACAACCCACAGGCCAACTCGCCCGCCCATCATCTCCACAGCAGGAAGGTAGACTGTGACTCTGACCCGCAGTGCCTGCCCTGGCAGCTTGTGAAGGAGAAGGGAGAAATTCTCCTGCCACCAGCACACAGGACACATCCCTCCGATGCCCAGTTAAGACGCCATTCCTGCCTGCCAAGCACATGCTCAGCTTGAAACAAAAATGTCCCCTGAAGTCACCTTAAAAACGAACAGTTGTTTAGCTTCCCGAGCCCTGTGACGTAGTGGGTGACGATTGGGCTGCTAACCGCAGGGTCAGCGGTTTGAAAACACCTGCTGCTCATGAGAAGGAGGCAGCTCTTTCCTCCTGGGAAGAGTTACAGTCTTGGAAACTCACAGGGGCGATTCCACCCTGTCCTGTAGGGTTGGGGTGGCTTCATTTTCTGTCTCCAGACTAAGCATCTCTCCTGGAAAGTCAGCTCTTGCTCACAGGGGTCACAGCACCTGGAAAGGGTGTCTAGGAGCCCTAGAGGGCAGCGAGGCCATGCTAACGAGAGAGGCAACCCAGAAAAGCAGGGTGGGAACAGTCACAGAATTCAAAGGATGTTACCAACGCCACCGAAGGGCCCGAGTCGGGGCAGTTGAACCGCTGTGTGTGTTGTTGTGGGCATCAGCAACAACACGGAAGGGGGGGAAACAGACCATCTCAGGAATGCCCTATGTGATCACAAGCACACCGCACATCTTGGGTCTCTTTTAAAAGCAGGCACTGTGCACAGCAAGGCTATTTCAAGATCGCAGCGCCTGTCAGGCTGGAGTCCTGACGCAGGGCGAAAGTCAGCGGGATGCTCTGTGCATGGCAGGGCATGTTTTATGCATCGCAATCAAGGGCTGACTCCTGGATGCCGCTGCTGGGTCTTGTCCCGAGGTGGACTGGCAGTCCCAACGAAACGGCACCCCAAAGTACCACCAGCACAGCAAGACAGCCTGGAGAAACAAGTGCGCCTGCGAGGAAATTGCTGCACACACTCATCCATCACCACAGCGTCTGCTGCGAAGGAGTAATCTGATTACCACTTCCTGGAGCTCAGAGGAATGGAGGCGAAATTTTAAAAGGCATCCAAGTTGCTCTGGTTAATGAGCACCATCCATTCGCAGGGCATTTAAGATGGCCTGACACACGCACACACTCACACACACCCCTAAACACCCACACACCCACACAGCCCTACACACCAGGGTATTTAAATTGGCCCTACACACACACCCCTCCACATACTCACACACACCCCTAAATGCACACTCACACACCAGGGTATTTAAGATGGGCCCTAAACACACACGCGCACACACACACATCAGGGTATTTCAGATGCCCCCCCCCCACACCAGGGTATTTAAGATGGCCCTGCACACACACACACACACGAAACACCCTGGAATTGTACAACTCATGGATCCAAGCAAAGGTTGTTCGGGGTTTCTTCCAATTTGATGAGAGGCTTCCAAATGTGCAGGGCCTTCACAACAAGTCAGGAAGCGGGAAGCTTTTCTAGCTGTTGATGAAAGACGAACAGATCAGGCCACCTGGTCTGAGGAAGCGTGGCCTGTATTCCCACGCTCTAACCCAAAGCACCCAACACCACCTGATGGAGAGTCGCCAGAGGATGCGAAGCGGGCGAGAAGGGTCTTGTTAAGATTTTGCACTGACTGTGATAGCGCAGTGGTTACACTTTGGGGCGTGATCCTAAAGGTCGGTGGTTCAAAATCACCAGTTGCTCCGTGGGAGAAGGATGAGGGTTTTCACTCCTATAAAGAATTAGTCTTGGAAATCCATGGGGGTGGTTCTGTGCTACCCTATCAGGTCCCTGTGAGTCAGAATCGGTGTGATGGCGGGAGTTTGGGTTTGGGATGGCTGTGATACGTGTATCCATTGGCTTCTCACAAATTACCTTTTGGTTTTTTTCTCATTCTAAATAAACACTCATGTGTGTACCTGATTTCGCATTCCCGGATTTTATTATCTTCTTTTAAAAGGCTTGCAGATTGTACACGATTAGCCAGTTATCATCGAGTAGAGTCCAACCCACAGCGTTGGGTCAGAGTAGAACTGTGCTCCCTAGGGGTTTCCAGGGAGGTGAGAGTTCAAAAGCTCCTGGGTGTTTACACAGCCCCTCCTTGGGAGAAAAATGAAGCTTTCTACAACCCGCAAAAGTTACCGTTTCAGAAACCCACAGGGTCAATTCTACCCTGTCCAATAGGGGTCACTGATGAGTTGGAATTGACTTGATGGCAGTGAGTTTGACTTTTCATTGGATGGATTCAAATTGAGTCTTTAAAAAAAAATCATTTTATTGGGGGCTCATACAACTCTTACCACAATCCATCCATCCATCCACATTTGTCAACACATTTGTACATTTGTTGCCATCATCATTCTCAAAACATTTGCTTTCTACTTGAGCCCTTGGTATCAGCTCCTCATCCCCCCTCCCTCATGAACCCTTGATCATTTATAAATTATTGTTATTTTTTCAAGTCTTACTGACCAATGTATCCCTTCACCCACTTTTCTGTTGTCCGTCGCCCTGGAAGGGGGTTCTATGTAGATCATTGTGATCGGTTGCCCCCTTTCCCCCCCACCTTCCCCTTCCCCTCCTGGTATCGCTACTTTCAATATGGGTTCTGAGAGGTTTATCTGTCCTGGATTCCTTGTGTTTCCAGCTCTGAATCCATGTACATGCTCTGATTTAGCCAGATTTGGAAGGTAGAATTGGGGTCACAATAGTGGGGGGGGGGGGAGAGCATTAAAGAACTAGAGGAAAGTTGTATGTTTCAACAGTGCTATATTGCGCCCTGACTGGCTCATCTCTTCCCTGAGACCCTTCTATAAGGGAATATCCAACTGTCTACAGATGGGCTTTGGTTCTCCACTCCACACTCCCCCTTATTCACAATGATATGATTTTTCGTTCTGGGTCCTTGATGCCTGATACCTGATCCTATTGACACCTCATGATCACACAGGCTGGTGTGCTTCCTCCAAGTAGATTTTGTTGCTTCTCATTTAGATGGCCCTTTAAGACCACAGATGCTCTATCTTTTGATAGCCGGGCCCCATCATCTTTCTTCACCACATTTGCTTATGCACCCATTTTATCTTCAGCAATTGTGTCTGGAAGGTGAGCATCATGGAATGTGTTCTTGCATTGATGGAGTACTTGAGTAGAGGCCCAATGCCCATCTGCTACCTTAATACTAAATATATAAATATATATACATAGATCTATTTCCCTATTGTCATATATAAATATATTTACATATGTACATGCCTGTATTTAGACCTCTATAAATGCCATTTGCCTCCTGTTCCTTCCCCTAGTGCCACTCTCATGCTCAGTCTTCATCTGAGTTTCAGTAATTCCTCTCGGTTACATTGCCCTTGATCAAGCCCTACCAGGCCTCCTACATCTCCTTGCCATCAATTTTAGATCACTGTTGCTCCCTTGTCCTGGGGTTTGTTAACTTCCTTTCCCCCACCTCCTCCTCTTCCTTGTCTCCCCACCCCAACCACTGGTCCCACTCTTTTCTCCTCTGGATTCTTTGTCCCACCTATCTTCTCTAGATAGACATGCAGAAACAATAATAAGCACAAAAACAAGACAGAGCAAAACAAAGCAACAAAAGAAAACAAAACAACAACAACACACACACAAAACCAACAAAAAAAGAAAAGCTTGTAAATAGTTCAAGGTCTGTTTGTTGACTCTTATGAGTCTGATGGGGTGCCACGCCCTGGCCCCAAAGTCTATTCTTAGTGTTCCCCGAGGACTTCATTGCTTTGCACCCCTTGCTGCTCTGTTGCACACCCTTAGCATCTTGTCCTGGTCCTCTCTGTGCACTGGCTTCTCTGAGCAGGAATATCGTCCTCAGGGCTTGGTGGGCCAGGAGGTACTACACTCTCTCTCCCTCCCCCTTCATTTGCTCCCATGTGCTCTGATCAGACATGTCCCTCTCATTGAGCTGTAGCTTCAGTGCTGTCCTCTGAAGTGAATTCTTCTGGGGAGGGGGAGGCTGACCTCATAGTTGGGATTAGGGCTGATCCCTCAGATCTCTCTACTGGTTCCCTGCTTCATGCCGGTACATTGCATTCACCTCCTGGCGCACCGATTGCAGTCTGGTCTTCTATCTCCCAGTGGAGATAGAAACAACACCCTTCCCATGGGTGGGTTAGTGCCCTGTTCCCCCGCTACCCAGGTCTTTTTTAAATCTTCCTTTCTCCTCTTTTAGTTGGCTACTATATGTATCCTGGATTTGGTCTGGCTTCTACAATACTACCTGGTCCATACACCAGTAGCTTTTTCCTATGCGTCTTTTCCATTTTTAAACTTACCTCAGCAGACTCGTGTTGTACTTGTCCTTTTGTGCCTGACTTACTTCGCTTAGCATGATTTCCTCCAGTTCTTCCCATGCCGCTATGTGCTTCATACATTCATCATTGCTTTTCAGTGATGCTTAGTACTCCACTGTATGTATATACCACAGTTTAATCCATTAATCTGTTGATGGAAATTTGGGTTGTTTCCAACTCCTTACAATTGTGAACTGTGCCGCAATGAACATTGGAGCACATATGTCTGGCCTTGGTTTGTTTCTTGTCTTCTGGGTATATGCCCAGGAGGGGGACTGCTGGGTCGTATGGTAGCTCGATTTCCATCTGTTTTAGGTATCGCCAGATCGATTTCCATAGTGGCTGTACATACTTACAGGTCCAACAGCAGTGGATGAGAGTTCCTGTCTCTCCACAGTTCCTCCAACACTTGTTGCTTTCTGATTTTTTGAATTGGGCTACCTTTGAGGGCGTCAGGTGGTACCTCATTGCTGTTTTAATTTGCATTTCGCTTATGGCTAAAGATCGGGAACATTTTCCCATATGCTTGTTGGCCATTCGGGTTCCTGCCCTGTGAGGCTTCTGTTCAGGTCCTTGCCCACCTGCTCAGTGGGCAGTTACAAGCTGGCAGTCTTTGGGTTGGGGTCAAGCACTTCACCGTTAGGGCCACTGGGAACCCCATGGCCAGCTTAAGGCCCCAGTGTTGCCTGAGGACCCACACCCCATCAAAGACCCCACTGGTCACCCGGTTCCTCTTTCGCTGTTCAGTCATCATGGCCTCCTGTGGGCAGGGCCTTGTCTGCCTGCCACCCTGCCATGGTCTGGATCCAGATTGGGCCCAGTCATGAGCTGGGATGTAGCAGAGAGCAGACATGACCGAGAAGAGGGGGCTCCACCTGGTATTTCCAGCACCCACACTCTAGCACCTCTGAGACCCAAAAATATCCCCTGATAGCCCAGGCCCTCCTCCGTCTGGCATTATTGTACATCAAAAGTGGGATGTTTAAAAAATAATAACGAATCTCCTCACGGAATACAGCCAGAAAGTAGGAGAAGCATCTTGTATCCAGCCAACTCGTGTTGATTGTGGCAGCTGATTCCATGGAGATTGCTAGGAAGACCCTCGCTTCGTGCTCAAATAACAATGCGATGTGTTTCTTTCCAACGCAGAGGCTTCTGGGCCCTCAGATCCTGTCTGTGGGCAGGAGCCAACTCAGTGGAACCAACATCAGAGGGGTGGGCTCACACTGCAGGCTGCCAAAATAGCCAGAAAGGGAGGGGAGAGTTCCCCACAAAACCGAGGCCACCCTCCCCCCCCCCCCCCCAGCAACTCTTACAAAGTCAAGGGCAGGGTTTCTGAGTGAGGCCCATTTCTTCTCTGTTTCTGCCCCCATCCCGTCTCCACCATCTGCAGACAGCGCGGAACAACGGAACGACTAGAGAAAGGAACCATTTCCATCGGATGCACGTGCCACGAGGAACCCTGGTGGCCGAACAGTGAAGCGCTTCGCCGAGAACCTCGAGGTTGGTGGTTCGAACTCAGCCAGGGGCTCTGTGGGAGTAAGAGCTGGGGCTGGGCTGCCGGCAGGCTGACACCCCTGCTCTGGCCTGGAGGGGCCCTGGGCACTGGGAGCACTCCACAGGCCCTCCGCACCAAGTGCGGCCCAGCCAGGGCGCAATGCAAGCAGAGGACAAAGAGGAGCCCTGGTTGCCCAGTGGTCAAGCACCGATGTGAACCATCTACCCACCCACCATTCACAGGAGGACTTCTGGGTGAGGCCCATGTCCTCTCTGTTTCTGTCCCCATCCCGTTGTCTCCACAGTCTGCAGACAGCGCCTACAATAGGGCACTCACGGGAAGGGTCACAAGGAGTCCAAATCGCCTCACTGTCAGGGGATTATTTTTGTGGGTGTTTAGAGAACACAGGACCCTCCTCTGCCCTGCCTCAGCTGCTCTGCCCCAGCCCCCCCCTCCTCTGTCCCCCATCCCACCTGGCCTTCCTCTTCAGTCATCACTTCAGTAGCTGGTGGATTTGAACCTGACCCTGCAGCCCAACGTCTCACCTAAGGCAAGGCCAGGCCGGTGCAAATCATCCTCCATCATTTGTGGTGGACATTTATTGTTAAAATGAAGAAACAATAAAAAAAATCTATAAGTGAGCAGTCACATTTTAGATCCCTTCCGCACAGGGTTGGCAGTAGAAATTGTGAAGGGGTAGGGGGACAGGGAAGCTGTAAGAAAGGACCTGTTTGGTGGGCACATGCTGTGTGTCTGACTTGGCTCTGAGGTACCACCTTATACCCCACTCCAGAGGTCTGCTGGGGCTCTCCCTGGCCAGGCACCACAGAGCCAGCCAATCCGAACACAGCTCGTGCCCTGGCACAGCGATTGGTGCTCCTGTTCCTCTCTAGGAACTCCCTGCCTCCACCCCTCCCCTAAGCTGGTAGGTGGTCATTCTGGAGCTGCCCCGGGGTCAAGTGACCCATCACCTGGGGAGACACTGTCCAAGAGATGGATCACCAGACAGCACCCTGATGGCAGTGCCTGGCTGGACCTCTGGGTTCCTCAGTTATTATGCAAATCACTCACTTAAGTCAATTTGAGTTGACTACTGATCTCTTAAAATGAAACATAATCCAGACTTGCTTTATCCAGTGGATAAATTATATTGTATTTAATTTCCTAATGTAAATAGGGAATTACATGTTTAAATACATTTGCCAATTATTTAAACATTCATTGCCATCAAGTCGATGCTGACTCATAGAGGCCCTACCAGAACAGCCCTTGTGAGTTTCTAAGACTCTTTATGGGATTAGGAAGCCTCATCTGTCTCCTACTGAGAGGCAGGTGGTTTCGAACAGCTGACTTTGCAGTTAGCATTCCAAAGCATAACCACTACGCTACCAGGGCTGCTCCTTTAAACAGTCACCGGTAATGGGGATATGGGATATGAGACTTAAAAACACAAGAAGCAACACCAGAAATAAACAAACAACACTTTCCTAGCCTAGGAAGGAAGGGGAAGGAGGTCTTTAGGAGTAATCATAATCAGGAAAGTGGGAAATAAAACAGCAGGGAGAGACCACACAATGCTCTCCTACAAGGTAATTGTGACTTCATGAAAGGCTTCTACTAGAGATTAAAACCAAGCCCCCTGCTATCAAGCCTGTTTCACCCCCTGGTGACCCATGTGGGACAGAGCATAAATGCTCCATGGGGTGGCCGGGGCTGTCCTCTCCGTGGGAGCAGTTGGCCAGGTCTGCTCCCTGTGAAACTGTCTGGGAGATTCGAACCGCCAACTCTAGGTCAGCTGTTGAGTATAAACTGTTTGCATCCCCTAGGGGCCTTCTGTTAAAGATGGAGACTTCAATGTTGGGTACACACATATGCATGCATACACTTTCACACACACACACACACACACACTCATTCCCCCTCCCCCAAATCCAGTGGTTACAACATAATCACTTAAAACAAAATGACAAAGATTAATATTAAAGGTCTAGGCAAAGATATTCCAGGCAAGTGCTAACAGAAAAAAAAAAAGCGGAGTAGAATGGACTCATCACAGACAAAGTAGAATCCAAGGCAAGAAGCATTAAACAAGACAAAGAACATAATTTTATTCAAATGAAAGATGGATTCTGCCAAGAAGATATGAAATGAAAAGAGACTTTAACCAAGTCATAATCATAGTGGGAGGATTTATCATAACTCCCTCAGAATCAAATTGAATAGAGTACAGAGGAGGTTTGAATATCAAAATCGAAAAGCTTCATAAAGTCCAAAAGCATACTATCTGTTTTCTTTTCAAATTCTCGTGGAAC
The DNA here is from genome assembly GCF_050624435.1 of Tenrec ecaudatus. Lineage (NCBI taxonomy): Eukaryota > Metazoa > Chordata > Mammalia > Afrosoricida > Tenrecidae > Tenrec > Tenrec ecaudatus. Next base: position 53,511,255 of record NC_134546.1, read on the forward strand.
AATAACAAAAATTGACCACATATGAGGCCATCCGTCTATCTATCTATCTTCCCCTCAGTAGCGCCAAAGTAAAAATTATACAGGCTGCCTTCCCTGTCCACAATACACCAAATCTAGAAACTAAGAATGAAAAGATAACACCCCCACCCCAGATCCAACCATTTTGAAATTTCCAAACCTTCCTCTAAAGAGCTCCAGTTAAATTTTACAAGTGACAATGGGGATGGTAACTGGTTCCAAACCAGTAGTCCTGATGAGAATGCTTCCTATCAAAACCTCGCTGGGTCAACCGAAGCTTTGCTCAGAGGAGGGGCCTGAGCCCTCGCCCCATGTGCAGAGTCAGGAACTCAGCCATCCAGGCCACTGGCACTCCCTGAGCACCTGGTAGAGGCAGCCCGGCTCTGGGTGCTGGAGCACAGAGCAGAGACCAAAGGAGAGAAGATTCCTTAGTGGAGCTCACATTCCAATGGAGAGCTATAAGCATTACTGCGGGAAATGTCCCGGAATATTCGGTTAAGCAGCAAAGATGCAATAAAACACTCTCAGAAAATTAAGAGAGAAATAAAGAGAAGGTATAAATCAATACCACCATCAATCCATCGATTTGTCTTCCGGTGGTGACCTACGTGATGCTGTGATGCGGGAAGCCAGGCACTGGAACTTCACATACCCGGGAGGGTCCCGTGAGGGTTCAGGGAAGCAGAGACAGACTAGGAAGAAAAGCCAGGCAATCCAGCTCCCCAAATTAGCCAACGGGTGGGTCACAGCAGATTGCTGTCCCGTGGAGTGTTGGAAAAGGAGTCTGTCCCCCACCACTACCCACCACCAACCGAGAGGCACTTGAAATACCCAGAGAGTGGGCTTCACAGTAAAGCGAAGCGTGCTAAGACCCGGGAAGATGGGCCGGGCGGGACCAGGCCACATTTCTCTGCTATCTGTTAGGTCACCATGCATTGAACTTAGAGAGATCAATGAAAGTGGAGAACTGAACCAATTAAGATCTGATCCGATTCTATTGAGTGTGACCAACAGCAAAAAGGAGAAATGACCAAGGGTCATTAGATACATAATCAGAATGAAGTGTCAAAGGGTCTAACACTATGGTGAGAGGGGGAGATTTGGAAGCTTCTAGAGCAAAAACCAAACGCATAGCACGATGGCAAAAGAGCTGGAAATTTAGGTAAGATGGGAGAGTGTCTAGGAACGTGTAAATAGGAGTCCACACATGACCAGAATGGGCTCGGTAAGCGGTAGGAGCCCTGAACGGTCGGAGCACTGCAGGAGCAATGGAAAAGCTGGTTCCGGATCTACCCAGCAAAACCCACAAAGACCTAGATGATTTAAGAGCAAGTCTTGGCAAGCTTTCCAGACACGGATAATCTTATTTAAACTCTACAGAAAAGAAATCAAAATGCAAAGAGACTCTTTTTGCCAGGCTGGCCTAAGCTGACGCGTGGCGCGAACATGGGAATCGTGCCCAGAAGGCCGTGCCGAGGCAGGGCGAGCCGGAGGCTGCTGAGGGGAAGCTGTGGCCATTCGGGACTGTGTCTGCTGGGACAGGGATGGCCCAGACATGTTTATCTGAGCCCATGGGTCTTCCCCAGGATGCCAGGCAGCAGCAGTGCCACTGTGCCACTCAGGGGTGGCCCCAAGGATGGTGGCTTTTGTTAGTTGACGTCAGTTGATTCCAACTCCCGACAGCCCCGTGGAGGTCAGACTAGAACTGCTCCGTGGGGTCTCGAGGCTGCGGTCTTTCAGAAACAGCTGGCTGGGGGTGGGGGTGGTAGGGGGGCTTTTCAAGCATCATCAGGGCAGGGAGTGGGGCTTCCCAAGCATCACCAGGGAGGCTAAAACTGTCCAGTCTTCCACTAGGAGTCAAGCCCTTCGCTGTGGGCACCACCCAGAGAGCTGAAGATGGTGGATCCAGGGAATCCACGCCCCCCACCCCGGGGCCCCAGTTAAGAGTGTCAAGTCTTGTGGGGCACTAATGACCCGAGAGCGTGTGGGTTCGTGGGTTCCTGGCGTGAGGCTTCTGAAAACCAAACTCACTGCCATTAATTCAATGCCGACTCGCAGGGACCCTGCGGGACAGGCCAGAACTGGTCCTGTGGGGTTCGGAGACCGCAACTCTTTTTTTAAAAAAAAAAAAAATCCTTTTACTGGGGGCTCGTACAGCTCTTATCAGAATCCATCCATCCATTGTGTCAAGTGCATTGATGTTGCCACCATCAGTTTCAAAACATTTTCTTTCTATTTGAGCCCTTGGTATCAGCTCCTCATCACCCCTCCCCTTGATAATTTATAAATTATTATTTTGTCATGTCTAACACTGACTGCTGTCTCCCTTTACCCACTTTTCTGTTGTCCTTTCCCCTGGGCGGGGGTTATATGTCAATAATTTCCTCCTCTCTCCCCCACCTTCCCCTTCCCCTCCTGGTATGGCTTCTCTCATTATTGACCCATAATCTCCTGACCGAGAATGCCTGTAACTTCGTAAGGGAGTAGAAAACCCGGTCTTTCCCCATATCAGAGGCTGAGAAGAAGCAAAATTGAAGTTTAGTGACAAGCTGGTCTGGGGAAGAGCTTGTAAGTGGATTTCTCAGAACTGGGCGGGGGCGGAGCTCTGTGTGCACAGTGTCCCCACAGGGGGGATGGGGTCAGAACCCGTGTGGCCAATATAACCCACTCTGGGGGCGAGTGGACGTCCATCGGCTTCTTTCCCCAGCCACCCCCGGGTTCTCAGGGGTGAGAGGGCTGCAGAGCATGCTTGAGAGGCCACCTCTCCAGGGGAGGACTACACGCCACGCCCGACCACACCCGGGGCCCCGTTCCCGGCAGCATCCAGAAGTGGGGGCCACGCATGTCAGTGTCAACCTCCTCGTCTGTGGTACCTTGTCACCGCGGCCTTCAGACACTCGTGCAGGACCGCAGTGGGCAGAGTGGATTAGAGAATGTCCCCGCGGGAGCAGAGAGTGACACTGGCCCATTCGGATCCTCTCAAAGGACAGCGAGGAGGCATTCCAGGACCTGTCGGCCAGTGCTGGGGGTGGCGGGGGGCGGGGGGGGGACATGGAGGGGTCGGTCTGGAGGGGCACTGGAGCCTCGGGAGGGCAGTTCTGGGCCACCCCACCAGCCAAAGAACCCCGGCTGCGGAGGGGCTGGCCGAAGGGGAAGGGAGGGAGGAGTGGGAGGCAGCGCGGGGAGATGGTGCAGAGTAGCCGCCTGTGTTCTCCAGAAACCAACAACGCCCACCCACTCCCAAGGGAGCCCGTGAGACTGCCACGGAGGGTTTCCCAGGCCGTGGGAGGGCAGAAACAGACTGGCAGAGCGAGCGAAGGGTGGGCTCGAACCGCCCGCCTCTCGGTTAGCAGTGAGCACTTAAGCGCTGGCCCCCAGGGCTCCTCTGTGTCCTCTGCTCGCATTGCGCCCTGGCTGGGCCGCACTTGGTGCGGAGGGCCTGGGGAATGCTCCCAGCGCCCAGGACCCCTCCAGGCCAGAGCAGAACTGCCCCAGGGGTGTCGTCCTGCCGGCAGCCCAGCCCCAGCTCTTGCTCCTACAGAGCCCCCGGCTGAGTTCGAACCACCAACCTCGTGGTTCTCGATGGAGCGCTTCACTGTTCGGCCACCAGGGTTCCTCGTGGCACGTGCATCCGATGGAAATGGAAATAGTTCCTTTCTCTAGTCGTTCCGTTGTCTGCGCTGTCTGCAGATGGTGGAGACGGGATGGGGGCAGAAACAGAAGAAATGGGCCTCACTCAGAAACCCTGCCCTTGACTTGGAGAGAGCCGCTGAGGCGGGAGGGGGCTCAGGTTTGTAGACTGGTGAGGGCAGGGAAGAGGGCTGGTGGACATGCCCTTCGTGGTGGGGGGTGGATGAGGGGGGAGCTTGCAATGCATGCCAGGACTGAGATGTGTGTGAATGGCTGAGGGGGAAACAACAGGCAAATCACAATGCAAAGGAATGTGCAAATAACACACGGAGGCAGCACGTGCAGAGCCTTAACAAACTGAGGCCTATGAACGCCTAGAGGGGGTTAGAACACACGGAGACTTCTAAACTCAGCTGAGCTTTGTGGAGGAATGTGGGCAACAGCGGGGTGTTGCCCCCCCCCCCCGAATTCCTGGGCCTCCATTCCCAGTCACCGTCCACCCTGGAAGCTGGAAGCAGTGTCCAGGTTATGCCACCTGCCCCCCCCCACCCCTGCCCTCTCCTTCTGCGATCCCCATGCAGGCGTGCCCACGTGGGGCTGACTCGTCACTGTCAACAGGGGCAGGGAAGACATATGGGGCTTGGTGGAAGTCACTGACCCAAGCTTTCCCTCTGGTCGGTCGGTCGGTTGGTTGCTTTGGGGTCTTCTCCCCTCATGCTGTGCAGCCTGCAAAAATTCCTCATGGACTCAGTGTCACGTTCCAACCCAGGTCAGGCTCCGTGCTGAGCAGAGTTCGGGAGCGCCCTGGCTGCTTTGGGACACAGAACCCCCGAGCTGTTGGGGTGGGTCCTGGGCTTCTTAGTTAGCTCCTGGAATTCCCCACCCCCCAATGACTGGTGTGACTGATCCCCTCAGAGCCCTGCTGGCCGGCACTGCTCCAGAGGCTGGGGCTTCCCTCTTCCTCCTGTCAGGATGGTGAGCTTGCACCCACACCAAGCAGGCACTTTAGGAATGCGTGGTGGTGTCAGCCTGCCTGAGTGGGTGAGTGTGGGGGTGATAGAGAGACTGTGTCTGTGTGGGTGAGCGTGTATGAGTGTGTACTGGCCAACACCTGTGCAGGATGGGTCCAGAAAAGGGGAAGGAACTGAAGGAGGGACCGGGGAGGTGACAGGCAGCCTGGCAGGTGGTCATCCTCCCCAGGAAAAGTCCTTGGTTCACTCAGGAATGACATTGCCGCGTGGCGGGGTGACAGATGCTCTGAGGGAGATTAGGAAATAAGTCTGCCTCTCCCCTGGGCCCCGATACCATCAGCGGTTAAGAGGCCTGTCTGATTTCATTACAAATCTCCCATTCCTGGGGCCCAGAGAGCAGCCTGCAGGCTCTCAGGTGTGGGAGGACAGCGGGACACCGCAAGGACAGTTTGCTTTTAATTGTGCCCATTAATCCGGCACCAACATCTGGCCTGGCCTGGCAGGGGAGGAGGGTGGGGTGAGGGGAAACCCATCATTTGGGAACCAGTTGGCGCTAGTAAATGGAGGGGTGGGGAAGGAGGAAAATGCTTCGGTTTCTACAGTTAATACAGTTTTGCAGGCCCAGCACCCTGGACTCCTTGGGAAGGGGCGAGGCTTGCTTCCTCCTTGGGTTCTGTGGGAGTGCCCCAAAGCTTCTAGACTCCCAGCTTCCAAGTTACTCTCCTCTTTTTTTCTCCCAGAGACAGGGCCACCATGGTGCGTAGTGGCAACTTGCCCAGTTCTGGTTCTGCCCCGGTGCAGCATGGAGGAGGACAGGGCCAGGGTGACTCACGTGCCAGGTCAGCATCCGGGCAGCCCAGGGAGGAGCAGGGTAGAGCCAGGAGGGGCCTCAGAGCCAGATGAGGTAGAGTTGGAGAAGGCTAAACAGGCCTGGCGAGAGCCAGGACCCAGGGTGGGGCAGACATAACCATATTTCCTGCGGGCAGGGGTCCTATAGCCAGGGCACTCCCTGGACCCCCCAGTCATGGGCAGGGACCACTGGTGGGATTGAAATAATTTAACATCCGGTTCACTGTCCTAACGACTGTTTTAAATATCAAAAAATGATAAGCTGAAAGGTAGTTTATTATTTCATACAGTTAATACAATTGAATTATATGAAATAGGTACCCAATATTAGATAAGAGTTTTAAAATATTAATGAAAAATATTAAATTTTTTAAAAGAGAAAAATATTAAATAAGACCTGACCATAAAAGCGACGAAGCAGTTGTTTCTGAGATTTCCATATTGCTTCTTGATCGCAATCCGCACTTGCAGAATTCTCCGCTTTGGTCTGAGCATCGTCGCGGTGTGTCTTCCCCTTCGCCATCTTCTCACGGCAGGAGTAGGGTCCCATTGCTTTAGCGGTAGGCCAAGTAGACAGCAGTCACCGTGTTTGATTATTAGAAACAGGTGATGTCTCTTCTCTGAACATCTTATATTCCTCTTTGAAAGACCCCTTTCTCTTCTCCTGAACTTATAGTACTTGTTCCGACAGTATTTTCAGCTCTTTCCCCGCGGGTGCAATGACATCAGAAAAGCACAGGGCTGTCGTGAGGGCTCAACGCACGTGGAACCCTGTGGCAGCCTGCGGACAGAACCCACACACCTCCGCTGAGGTTGCAAGTCCATCAGCCCAGAGCTGGGTCAGGAGGAGCAAGCCAATCAGTTGCCAGCTTGTCCAAAGGAGAGGCGTCTACACCTGCTCCCTCCCCAGAGCCTCCTCCGCAGCAGGTCCTGACTTCCCAGGCAGCTTCCCAAGCCAGGAACTACTGACTTTTCCTGGAATGTTTTGGGGTCTGGCTCCAACCAAATTCACTGCTATCAAGTAGATCCTGTAGAGGCTTTCTGAGAATATATATATATATATATACATACATATATATACTTTTAATAATGAATTATTAAAATTTTTTTCTAAAGATTGGGGGCTCTTACAACTCTTAGAACAATTCACACATCCATTGTGTCAAGCACATTTGTCCTTATGTTGCCATCATCCTTTTCAAAACATTTTCTTCCTACTTGAGCCCTTGGTATCAGCTCATTTTTTCCTCCCTCCCCCACCCTCATGGACCCTTGATCAGTTATTGTTTTCATATCTTGCACCATCCACTATCTCCCTTCACCCATGTTTCTGTTGTTTGCCCCCTGGTTATACATTGATCATTGCGATCAGTTCCCCCTTTCTCCTCCCACCTTCCCCCTGCCCTCATGGTATCGCTACTCCCATTATTATTCCTGTATTCCGTGTGGTGAGAGATCTGCTCTGCACACGTGTACATGCTCCGGTCCAGCAAGATTTGTAAGGTAGAACTGGGGTCATGAGAGTGGGGGGCGGGGGAGGAGGAAGCATTAAAGAACTAGAGCAACGGTTCTCAACCTGTGGGTCATGACCCCTTTGGGGGTCAAATGACCCTTTCACAGGGGTCACCCGGTTCATAACAGTAGCAAAATTAAAGTTATGAAGTAGAAATGAAAATAATTTTTGGTTGGGGGGGGTCACCACAACATGAGGAACTGGATTAAAGGGTTGCGGCTTTAGGAAGGTTGAGAACCGCTGAACTAGAGAAATGTTTTGTGTTTCGTCGGTGCTGTACTGCACCTGGCTGGCTCGTCTCTTCCTTGCAACCCTTCCGTGAGGGGATGGCCAATTGTCTACAGATGGGCTTTGGTTCTCCACTCTGACCACCCTCGTTCACATCGATATGATTGCTTGTTCTTTGATGCCTGATACCTGATCCCTTTGGCACCTCATGATCACGCAGGCTGGTGTGCTTCTTCCATGTGGGCTTTGTTGCTTCCCTGCTAGATGGCCACTAAATCTTTATGGGAACAGCCAGCCTCATCTTGCTCCTACAGAGGGGCTGGTGGATTTGAACCACACAGCATCGCCAAGCTCTGAGCTGAGCTGACGGCGGGGAGGGGGGCAGCCCTTCTCCCTGGTCTCTGTGCCCTAGCAGGGACTGCTCTGGCAGTTTCCTCCACCCCACCACCTGAGGGGTCTTTCCCACCGTGTAATCTAGAGCTCATCCTGCCCCTGCTGAGGTTCTTCTGGGTCTCAATGAGCCACCACAGAGACCCAGGTGCTACCTCCGTCTTGGACCAGAGCCCCGACCTGGCTGTCTGCCTTTCACCCGCTTCCCAGAACACGCCCTGGGGGAGCCTGCCTTTGGAACGCTCTTTCCAAACTGCCCTCTTGGTGAGCGCCTGTTACCTTTCAAAACCCAGTGCAGGGGCACCTCCTCTTGGGTGTTCCCCAGCTTGCCCATGCTCCCCACGTGTCAGGACCATGACTGGCCCCTCCCTCACACTACCTTCTTCTGGGTGTGAATCCCTCATGTGAGTGACCCTGCTTCCACAATGGTCACTCCCACTATTGCACACACTTCTGGAGGGGCCAGGGCCACAGTGGACCTATTTCTGCTGAACTAGCCCAGGGCCTGGCTGGTGTCGCCTAGACAGGATGTGTTATTAGTGGGAGGGACTCTGGGCTGCAGGTGGCACTGCCCCAGAGCCATCCTGTGCGGTCTTGAGCAGGCCCCCTTCCCTCTCTGGGCTGCAGTCTCCACATCTTTACATGGAGGAGTGCACAGGCTCAGCCATTTTGCTTTTCGCTGACTGCTGTAGCCCGGGTGGACAAGCAGCTTCGAAGGTCTCTGTTCACCCCTTGGACCACCAGCCTCTCAGGCTAGGGGGTTCTGAGCAGCGGCCCCACCCACGGGAACCAGCAGCTTCACTGCTGCCCGGCGTCTCTGAGCCCCAGGTGACTACTTCTCTTGGGAGACTGAGGTCTTTCCAGGACTCAGAACTGCTTTCTTGTCCCCAAAGAACCAGAGAACCCTCGCTAAGCTGAGTCAGGAGAGCACCGGGCTCTGTGCGTGAAGCCAGCAATGACATCTCAGATATTAAAATGCATCTGCTCCCCCAATTGCTTTAGTAGCACAGAAGACAAACTTCAACCACACACTGGTGGCAAAAAAGCAGTAAGTCCAAACTGTCCTCCTCATTAAGCCGACAGTAGTCAGCTAGACCCAAGGACGCCAGCCCACTCAATTAATGAAGTTATTACGATCAGAAAACAACCTAATTCAATTAAAATGTTTCCACAGAAGTAGTCTTAATGATTCGGCCAGAGCACTGCCTATGCCAAGGTTCTCGAGACGGGGGCCAGAGATGCATCTTCAGGATGGGCGGCAAGATTTGTGGAGCGGAGCTTGGGGGGCTGGGGAAATGGGAGGCCGATGAGGATGACTACCGAAAGGAAGACAGTGTTCTCAAGTTAATTGTGGTGATGACTGGACAAGTCTGTTTTTGGTAAATATTCAGACCGTTGAGTTGTATAGTTTAAGAGGGATATGTCAATAAGACTATTTTTTTAAAAAAAAGCTTTGTGGAAGGGCAGGGGTCCAGACCAAGCCCCTGGTTGAGGAAGGGAGGGGCTATTTCTTGGCACAGGGACCCACTCGTAAGCAAGTGCACCCAGAGTCAGAGGGTACCACCAGCCCCTCTTTCTACACCCCCATGTCCTGTCAGCTCATCATGCCCCTCCCTAACCCTGTTAACAGATGGAAGGGACAGGCTTGAATTTTGGGGGGCTGGACCCAGTGTCACCTATGATGTGCTGCATCACCTTGGTCAGGTGGGAGGTGGCCAGAGGAAGTGCTTCCCGAAACTCAGAAGACATGTGGAACTGGAGCAGCCACTACGAGCAGCTTCCGGCATTTTGCTGACCGTCAAGAGACAGGGATTTGAAGTCAGAATATTTGTTGAGCAAATGTATGCATGCATACATATGTAAAAATCCCTGGATAGCTGCTTTCTTATCAAGAGAGCAAATACCCATGGGGGTTTGTTATCTCGAGCTGTTTCTTGAGACCTGACTTTTTAAGTTGTGGTTGCTGAGAATATACAAAGCAGCCCACTGCCCAAACCCAACCCGCTGGCATCAAGGCGGTTCTGACCCAACAGGGCAGAGCAGAACTGTCCCACCTGGTTTCTAAGGCTGTCAATCTTTGCAAAAGCTGACTGCCATGTCTTCCTCAAGCGGCTGGTGGTTTCGAACTGCTAACCTTTCTGCTAGCAGCTGAGCCCCTACCAGGGCACCAGCAGGGGGCTCTTTGCACATGGCAAAACATACACCGAGTCAACAGTTCCTGAATGTATGTGCACCGGACAGACTGCCAGCTAGTCTGCTAACTCAGCAACCTTGTGAATTTCCCAAACTGTAATGATTTATGGGAGTAGAAAGCCCTGTCTTGATGTGGAGCGGTTGGTAGTTTTGAACTGCTGACCTTCGAGTATGCCCAGATCACTGCTACTGGAGTCCCAGAGCACACACGCACGAGCCAATCCCAAACAAACTTGTCTCCGAGCTCAGTGGACGCTGCAAGAAGGTCCCCCCAGGATCACACTGGTCTGAGTCTGGTCAGGGCGCCTCCCCAAACAAACATCCAAGCAACACAGGAGCTTCGGGGTGGGGTGGTGGGGGTGGGGGTGTCTGCTGGACCTGTTCAAGGCAGAGAGATCAGCTTAGGAGGTGATTGACGGCAACTGATTTTTTGGAACTCCAAAGGAGTCATCTGGATAGATTTTTCTCTAAGGATACAGGGCGAGCACAGAGACTTATTAGGAAGAAATCCTAAGAATTGAAAACTGCGTTGGTGAGAAAAAGCCCAGGAAAGTTGCTCCAAGAATGCTTTCCCCCATCGCAGCGATGCACCTGCCCATTCTTTAAGCACTTCGTGGGGAAAGTCCTATGAGAAGTTCGCTGGGCAACCCGACCCCATCCATCCTACAGCTCTGATCCGAACCCCTCAAGCTGGCTTTTATTCCCCAAACTCAAAGAACACAGAAAAGGGCCACAGTCGGAGTCCCCTGAGGGGGCCCAACCTGCCATGCTGATGGGACGCACATCAAAGAGCATGGCATTGGGGGGGGGGGAGGGTTAGAGGGATGGAAACACCACTTCCCTGTCTGTGTAGACCTAAAGGGAGGATATGGCAGGAAGCAGAAGCTTCGCGTTCTGATATTTCTGTATAATAAAAGTTTCTATGATTGTATTGCAAGACTTCCTAAGTTGCCTTCGGACAATGTGATGACATAGATGACATACGTCGAGTTGTTCATCAATCTCACCCTGCTCCTCTGAGTTGTCCCTCTCTGTCACTGGCCCCCAAGTTTCCTACCTCATCTCCGTCGCTGCTGTCAGCTGGACCACCTGTGTTCTTAAGAGGGCACAGGGCTCGAGGCAGTCCTTTACCAGTCAAGCAAAGCTACGATGGGATTTTTAGAAGACTTCGGGGGTCTTTTGGGATGAAAGTTGAAAGACCATCTAAGGCTCATAATGTCAGGGGTGCAAGCTTTACCGTCTAGGTCTCTAGAAAGTCTAGAATCCATGAACATTTGAGATTCTAGTCTATATTTTCCCTTGTTTCTAGAGACTCTCTGATCAAAATGTTCAGTCATGGTAGCCGGGCACCATCCAGTTCTTCTGGTCTCCCGGCAAAGGAAGTTGTTTGTGGAGACAATTAGCCACTCATTCCACATCCTCTTCTCATGCCTGACTCTCCTTCGTCTGGCGCTCCAGGTGAACGCAGGCCAGTTGGCTGCTTACAAGGTTTGAGGAGCTCGGGCTCTGTGCAACAAGCTAGGTGCTCGAACAGAAGCACTAAAGCCATTATTGGGCCAATTAACTGGGAAGTCCCAAGACACCATGACCCCGAACCTCCAAACCAAGGAATCAAATCCCATCAAGTGTTTGCTTGGACCTAAGCAGTCTTGGCAGCTACTTTTCTTTTTCACTGCTGTCAATGTAATTTATCGATCACATGGCATTTCCCAGTCATCTTAGAGCAGGTATAAAGCTCACTGACACCATTACAAAAAGAGGCTACCAGCCCTTAGCCAGCACATTCACATCACCGTTAACATCCCCCACCCCACCCCACCCCCACCCGACCTTTCCCACTCCCTTTTGCTCCTGGCAACCACTAAGCACCACCTCTGGTCTCCATACACGTGCCTTTCCTGGTGAGGTCATACCATGCTTGTCTTCTTATGAATTATTCCCCGCAGCATCGTCTTCAGCCCCATCCACACTGCACATCTATCAAGACTCTGTCTCCTGCGGGCCGAGTACGAGCCCATTGTGTACCACACTGTGCTTATCCAGTCATATGGCTGTGGGCATTTGGGGTGTCTTGGCTGTTCTGTGTGCACACTGGGGTACAAGTCTCTGCTTCCCTTTCTTTGGGGAAAGAGCGGAATTGCTGCTAAGGATCTGCTGCACTGTTTTCCATTTAGGATCACACACACACACACACACACACACACACACATACTGTTTTCCATTCAGAGTATCAAACACACTGTTTTCCATTTAGGATCACACACACACACACACACACATACACACACACACACACACACACACACACACACACACACACCCGCCCAGCGATGGATAAGGGTTCTGATTTCCCCACATCCTCACCACTTATTCTCGGTGCCCCACCCCCTTTCACCTTGCCCAGCCTAGTGGTGTGAAATGGTAGCTTGTTGTGGCTTGACGTGCAGCTTTCTGATGGTGCAGGACATTGAGCATCTTTCCCCTTGAACATCCTTTCTTTTTTGGCGAAATGTCTGCTCAATGCCTACTCCACCTTTGCCTGTTTTATGATTGGGTCACTTGTCTTTCTGTTGTTATCTAAGATATACAAATAGAGATATGGTTTCTGAAGATAGTTTCCTTGCCCATAGCTTGTCTTCCCACTTTTTCTGCTAAGGTCTTTTAAAATATTTTATTTATTGTTATTGTAAATTGATCGAGGGGTCACAGTGTGGATCATCAACTCGGTACTCAACAGTTTAAATTACTAATCAACACCCCCCAAGAGTTCACCCTTCACCCACTCCTTGATTTCTCTTCTCTCTCTTGGGTTACCATCACCCATCACACCGAAGTTAACGCCCATCCCGTCTAGTTGTCTCTTCCCTCCTGTGCCCTCCGCCCACGGCAGTCTCCAAAGTCTGTTCCTTTTGGTATGACTGTCACTTGGTTTTCTAAGATTTCCACTTGTGTCTCCTGTCCTATCTGTCCTTTTGTGATTGGGAAGCTTCGGTCGGCATGCCGTCTCCAGGCCCGTCCAGGTCATGAGGGCCTTCAGAGGCTTATCGATGCTGTTTTCAGCCTAAGTTTTTGGTGAACAGACTTTAATTTTACGAGATCTCGCTGATTTATTGTGTCCTTTACTGCTGGTGCTTTTGTTATTAGAGACTCCACGGTTGCGAGCTAGGCCTGACAGCATTGCCCTTGCTTTGTCTTCCAAGCACTTACCGGCAAAGGCAACACACGAATACGTGAACACTTACAAGTGCCAGGCGGGGGCTAACCACATTGGAAGGGCTGTGTCCTTTAATCCTTGCCATGTGAAGTGGGAAGGCTCTACTTTTTGTGGGCTGGTGGTGGTGGTGGATACCCCAAGGCTTTGAGAGCACCCACGGGCACCTAGTTAGCTAGCTGTGATTCTAGACCGAAACGCTGGCAGGCAGACTGAGCAGAGAGGTCTTGGAAGCTCAGAAGCGCAGGGACCCCGAGATGAGGGGAGTTCCTGGTTCACTGGGCTTGAGTGGAGCCTTGGACTGTGTCCTTTGGAAAAACCTCATTCTTTTGCTCTAACCCTGAGGAGCTGAAGTCCCCTCCCCCCACCCCATCCCTAGGGACAGTCCCTGTCCAGCACTCCAGTCCCAATGCCTGCTGCTCAGCTTTGGCCCCGGCAAAGGGACAGGGCCAATCAAGGTCGGTCCCACCCATTCCAATGGCAGAGCCCGGGACCCTGTCACAGGATGGAGAAATTATGAGCTTTAAAAGGAGCTGTGTTCATTTAATTGACAGAACACGGATTCCACCAACACGATCCTAATTCAAAACGAACAAGCGGTGCAAGCGAACTCGCGAGGGGCCGTGAGGCTGGTCATTTCTGGATGGTTTCTGAGCGGCTTCTCTCTTCCAAGCATCCTAGCACGACCATGGTTTGCTTCTCTAACCGGGAGCCTCACTGTGGCGCTCTTCCCACAGGCCATCTGGGCCTCGTATTGGAGAGGGGTTACCCGTTGGTCCTCTTCTGTGAGCTGCCCTCAGCTGGATCTCATGTTCTCTTGAACATGAAAGCTCTTGCTAACGAAGCATTTTAACCCTGTCTGTTATGCTCGCCGAGATGCGATTTGCCCAGCTGGTGGCTTACTTTCCCATTTGGCTCTGATGTGTTCCGTGGACCAAGGTGTATCATCCCTGCGCAGTCCAATCAATTGCTCTTTCCCTCTCTGATGCCTTCGATTGCTCTGCGGCTTAGACAGTCTCTTTCCAACAAGGGGTCAGGGGCTGACTTGGCGTCCTCTCACACGCTCAGGGAGTCTGCTTGCTCCCTCCCCTCTGTGCCGATGAAATCGTTCGCCTCATCTGGTTGCATTTGTTCGGGTGTCCAGCGTCTGGGTTATCTTCCAGCTAGCTAAGCAACTGGCCCACAGAGTTTATGCCTAAAGAGCACCTTTCTTGAGCCCTGGTGCTGCAGTGGTTAAGCGTCCGGCCACTAGCTGCAAGGTGGGTGGTTTGAACTGTCACTTTCTCCGTGGAAGTCAGCTTCTTCAAAGACTTACAGATTGGGAAACGGCACGGGACAGTTCCACTCTGTCCTAAGGGGTCGAGGAATTGGTGCCCACTTGATGGTGGTGGGTTTTAGGAATATGGGGCTGGTTGCCCGCAGAGGTAGAAATAACAATAATAAATTCACACAGGGATGTGACAGAGCATTACCGTTACTTGTGGGAGATGCCACTTCTGAAGAGGCACTGCCTGCTGAGAAGATCCGTTTGCAGACGGCGCACATGCTGTCACACATAGCCCGCTTTGGCCAATCAGTGGAAACCTGCATGCGTCCACGCGTACTTGCGTCTGGAGGGGGGCATGGCCAGCTCTGCTGCGTGGCTCCCAGGCATGGGTGGGAGTGAGAAGGTAGGAGGGCAGACTATTAGCCAAGAAAAGAAAATGGGGGAATAGGGAGTAGAGGGCCGGGGAGGGAGGCAAAGGAATGAGGCAGCTGGTGGCCATGCAGTTGCCCAAGTCCCAGAGCCGGTCTAGGTCGCCTCTTGGTGGGGGAGATGGGAGGAGGCTGGCCCCTGTGGAGTCGCTGGTTTCTTTCCTACTCAAAGGTAGAGGGCTTTGTGGGTCGGGGAATGAAACACAGACAAGTCTGTTCAGAAGCCTCTTTCAGGGAAAGGCCCACAGGAAGGCCCCCTCACCCCCACCCTGCACTTGCTGGTGCCTGGTAACTGGCTGGGCTGGTGCATAGAAACTGCACAGGTTAGGTCCCACGGGCAAGGGGGAGCCCTACAGGCAGCCCCCTCTGCTCTTCCCACTCACTCTATTCTCCTGCCAGGAGCTTTCTTTGCTCCCGGAGTCTGTCACACTGTCATGGAGTGAATGCTGATGAGACTTGGGCCTTTCACTGTCACAGAAAACAGGCTGAAGGGTGAAGTCCTGCTGAGTGACGGATGAGAGCTGGCTCCCACGTCCCAGGTAGACAGGCTTGAGTCTCAGGCTTGCCACCTCGTGACAGTGCAGCCCTGAGCAAGCTCCTGACCTCTGTTGCATGTCCACGTTCTCCTCTGGCCACGGGGGCTCCTGCTGCTGTGTCCCCGAGTTGATGCTGGCTCATGGAGGCCCTGCGGGCAGGGAAGAGCTGCCCCAGCAGCTTTCCTGTGCTCGAATTGCTCTGCATCCAACAGCGCCCTGGCGAGCCTGCCCCACGGGCCCTCTGAGGAGGCTCAGAGGCCTTTTTCAGTGGCTCAGCTGGGACCCTTGCCTACTTGGCAGGGCAGTTGGCTGTAGCCAGTGCCGGCGGCCAGTCCACCAGGGCCTGGATCCCTCTGAGAGCATCCTGGCAAAAGACCTTGTCTTGCCCCAGCACCTCCTGAATGGCCCAGGAGCCCACTGCTCCAAGAGACCACCCAACTCAAAACCATTCGCACTACCACCGAGTCCATGCTGACTCACAGCGACCCTAGAGGACAGGGTAGAACTGCCCCCGTGGGTTTCCCAGATGGTGGGAACTCTTTTCCAAAGCAGTTTGTCTGCCTCATCTTTCTCCTATGGAAACACTGGTGGGACTGAGCCACTGACCTTGAGGTTGGCAGTCTCACACTGGCATCAGCAGGGCTCCTTAGATAACTCAGGCCAATGCATTCACACCTCCGTTACCACCCTGTCCTCCCAGACACCCAGCGAGCAGGGACAGCGACCCAGTGAGCAGGGCCCCAATCTACTTTGAAGTAGGCAACGTTCAGAAGTTAAGACATTTACTCAGGATCTTTCTAGAACAGACCCCTGGGGCAGGGGTGGATGTGGCTTATCCAGGTGGGAAATTAAGGTGGGTGCTGAGGGCACAGGTGACTTACTTTCTCTCCCCGCCCCCACTCGGTGCAGTTGCTCCAGCAGCCCTCCAGACCCCGAGTCTCCAGCTGTGATGACCTCCAGCACGGCCACATCCTCTGGTTGCTTCCAGGCTCCGTCCAGGATCCAGAGGGCAAAGGGGTGGACCGTCATGAGGCGGGGAGATGATGTATAAATACATCACATGCATCATCTGAGATCTCCAGAAATCAAGGGCTGTGTCTGGGAAGCCTGTATCCTTTCAGACATGTGCAAATTTGAGAACTGGATCTAGGCAACCAATCCCACCCCCACCCTCCCCTACCCCCACCCCCAACTCAGTGTGGAATCCAGTTTTTCAGTTCCAGCTGTAATTGCCTTGAGCTGCTCTGGATGATAATGTGTGACCCGCCAAGAGTGGCTTGGCTCCTGAAGCCCTAACAAATTTCTTTCCCTGGCAAAGCCCTCCACTTGTAGGGCGCCCAATAGCTCCCTGGAAAGGGAGCACTGCTTTCTGGGAATTGGGGGGCAAGCAAGGAGATCCTGGGGCACGGGGCACACACCTCTCATCTGCAGGTGCTCCGAGTTCTCAGGGCCTGTCTGCTTCCAGGCAGGAAAGAAACGGATCATGTGTCCTGGATTGAAAGTGGTCCATCAGCAGGCACTCAGATACTGAAAGGCCATAAAATGGACAACAGGAGTGGGAGGGGCGGGCAGGTTTTACTCAGGATGGGGCCTCCACTGGGCTGGAGGGGAGACAGGGTGGCCTCTCACCAGGCATACTCAGGACAAGGTGGCCCCACTGGCAGAGCAGAACCTGAGAGAGTGGGCATGTGCATCATGTAGCAATGGGCCCTGGAGCGGGCGCTGTCCCTGTGCCCAACATGTGCACAGCTCTGGCATGTCTACTGAGGCCAGCCAAAGCCTGGCGAGGGCAACACAGATCTCGTTCCATCATTCCTGGCCAGAGGCTGTCGAGGCCCCAAGGTGGTCACTTGGGTCAGCAGAGGGTTCAGAGACCCAGTCCAGTGTCTGCCACTTCTGACCTCTAGCCCCAGGTGCCCACTTCTCACAGAAGCCAGTGTGTAGCACCCACAGCTAAGCGTGGCAGCTCAGGAGGCTGGCTGTGAGGGTGGCCCTCCCTAGGTCCCAGGCAGCAGAGGGCTGTCAGGGCCGTCCGAGATGGAGTCTGCCTCCTCAGCCACACAAGCGCTGGCTGGGAATGAGCCACAAAAACCCTGTCGGTGAACTCCAGGGGGCTGGCCAGGTGGGCTGGGGCAGTTGACTCCAGTCACGTGGCAGCTTCTGCTTCCACTGCTGAGTCTGCCTGCAGGAGCCCTGGTGGCCCCGCCCTGGTACTTGTGTCCGCATCAGCTTGTCCGCTTGGCGAGGTCTTGGGGTGCGGCCTGTACCCTCAGAGCAGGCATGCGTGTCCTGTAGCAGCCGAGGCTGGAGTAGGAGCTGGCCCTGCAGGGCTCAGGATGTGCACACATCTGGGATTCCCACTGAGTGAGCAAAAAAGCAGGGTGGTCACGCCAAGGACGCCTGCCCGGTGGCCGGCCGCCAGGGGGCGAGCTCACACAGCAAACCTGCGGCTCTGCAGGTGAGAAAAGCCATCGTTTTCCTCCGGCCTACTTTTCAGATGAGGGGGATAAAGAGACAATCTGTTACAAGCCCACAGGGGATGAGGCGGCAAGAGGGCCAAGGACATCGTGGCTGACAGCCATCGGCCCTTGCCTGTGGACAAGGCTCCCAAGCCCTGCCCAGCGCGTCTGGCGAAGAGCTGCGGAAAGGACAAGCACTCACCTGGCCTCTCGTGTCTATGAAAACCAATTTATTTACACAGTAACATGACGGCACAGAGTACACAGCAAAGTACCACAGCAAACCAAGGGGCGGTGCCACCTGATGGTGGAGGGGACCCTCTAATTCATCCGTGTCCGCGGTGCTTAAGGTGCGCAAGGAGGTTCGCAGCTCCAGGACAGGGCGAGAGGAGCAGACGGTTCCAACAGGGAGTGCGCAGTCCTGGGTGAGTGCCCGGAACGAGCGCGCGCAGAGAGGGACGGTGACAGCACGCTTCTCACGCCCAAATGACCGCGACAGAAAACCCGGATCCAGTGTGTTCACACACAACACCCTCTGAGACTGGCAAGGGGAGGGATGGCCCAGGAGCATTTAGAGTGAATTTCCTGAAGCCGTGTGGTTCTGACCTTTCACACATACGACCCTGAAGCCATGGGGCTGGCTCAACAGTCAAGGGACCCGAGTGCACGCACATGCACACGCACACACACCTTTCCACACACTGCAAGGGCAAAGTCGATTTTTCTGTAATACAATAAGAATTCATAGCAAAATATATGACTCTATGCTTCTGCTAGGTTAAAAAATCTCCGGCCTCGATTCCCTGAAACGTTCCTGAAACTACACATGGGGGTGGAGAGAAGCTGGGACAGACGCGGAGGATGTCATCGGTGGTGACACACACACACTGTGGGGTGCGCCCTGGGGCAGCCCGCTGCCTGACCCTGCAGCGGGGAAAGCGCCCCGCGGTGGCCGATGCCAGGGTCGACTCTAATTTCAAACAGCTGCAGGGAGAGGGGTTTCACAGCTGGATAGCACCTTGCACCTTCTGGGCACGTCGAGATATTCCAGGATGATGATGAGTGGTAAGCACCTCTGTAGGAGGTTTATAAAAAGGACTACAGTTTGCTAAGAAATCCCCCCAAGAGGTCTTGAGACAAACCCATTGAAATGACCACCTCTTTGAGAAACCAGCAAGTTCTTCAGCTATCGATGCCCTCAGATGCCCCTCAGCTGGAGTGTGGGCAGCAGCCAGCCACAGGCACGTCGGGCAGAGACAGGATCGCTCCTTCTCCATCAGGCTGCGGGGCTCTGTGGTCTGCCCAGGGCTTTTGTCCTCTTCTTCATCTCCCCTCCCCACAAAGGCACAGTCTTTGTATTTTTAACAAATTGGTGCTTCCCCCGCTTCCCGCCGATGGATGGAGGACTTAGCAAGTGCCTCCGCGGACAGTGGAACGTATGTGCAATTCCCCTTCCTCAGCATCTGTTGTAACTCGATCTCTCCCTCGAAGAAGCGTCAGGACGGTAGGCTCGGTTTCTTTGGTTTAATCTCCATCTTCGGCTTCCCTCACGGCATCACTTTTGGTCCATGGGCTCTGGCTTCCGGCGCAGCACTTGGGTTTGAGACGATCAGCTCCGTCCGGTGAGGTAAAACTAACCGCCTGGTTTCGAGGCACCATCCTGCTCCACTCATGAGGCTGGACCACACCTCCTGATCTTGACCGACCAGCGAGGGGGATGAAAACCATGTCGGCGCATCCCAGGGAGCCCGAGTCCTCCTGTCCCCTCTTCACGTACCTTCATGCTTGCTTCACACGGCCGGGCTCAATTGGGAGACCGTGCAGTCCCAAACACCCCTGCAAATGTCCCAGATTAGCCTGCATTTCTTCAGCTTGTTCCTGAGGGTGGGGGGGAATATTCCACCTCCAGGTCACCACCGCCACCCCACTTTTCCAGCACCACAGGACTCAGCTCCCCTGCGGGGAGCGGAGCTCAAGGTGCCATCCAGTGAGCCCAGCAGGATTTTGTGGACATTTGACAGTAGTAGAAACGTTGCAGGATGATTTGGGCTAGTTCTACCCCCAGAAATGCAGGAATTAGTTATTAACGTTTCCGCGGCGCTCAGACCTCCCGGCAGAGTGTTTTCCATGGGCACAGAGTTATTCTGAGTTTGGAAGCAAACTGGTTCCCACTTACTCCGACAGTGGCGGCTCAGACTAAGCCATCCTAGTCAATGTGCTTCATCTCCACCATCTCAAACATCAGTTAGGTGCGTGGCACGTCCCCCCCCCCCCACTTCACCCAGTTCCTCCTTCCTCTCATGGAAATGCTTGAAACCCACTCCCCATTCCGGTCTTCTAACCGGAACTCAGCCTACCGGGGTGCAGCTCATTCCCACTTCTTGGCTCCAGAGGTTTCAAAAGCTCTTTTCCCTTTTCAGCCGCTACTCTTCCAGAATTAGCTCTGGGGCATCTCGTCGGTGTGGGTGCAAAGGATGGCTCCCCGCAGGTGGGTGTGGGGGGCTTCTCTAGTTCTGGTCCTCCGAGTGGTGGACCATCACAGGCTCTTCCTTCCAAGGCTAGGCTTTCGCTGGAACAAGGCACTCGGCGATACATTCAGTCTTGATCCTGGCTGCTCGAGCCAGTCTTCTTTCTCCAGCACCCAAAGAGGGCAGAGCGGTGGTTCGTGCTTGACGTGGTGTAAGGAAAGGCTCCCACGGCGGCTCGATTGTTCCAATGCTCAAGCTAAACGGAAGACTTGGGAGAGTGCAGGAGAAAGGGGGGGATTAACAAAAAGGGCCCGTGGAGATTGAAGACATCTGCTTGATGCTCCGTGAGGAAACTTAAAGTGCTGTACTAGCCACAGTCCAAACTTGTGTGTGTGTGTGTGTGTGTGTGTGTGTGAGAGAGAGAGAGAGACTTCTTTCCGCTGATGAAATGAATTCAATGTTCCTATGGCAATTAACACTGAAATTAACACTGTAATAAACTTAGAGTAGCTGAATGTCATTGTTTTCCAAAAAGCATCTGCGGATCATCATGGGGCAGCACTTCCTGCCTCGAAGTACTACACTCTTTTCCTGCATTCTGCTCTAACCTGCACCCCCCTCTGCCACCTCCCACCGCCCTCCCTGGCCTCGGCCATCCCACAGAGAGCAATAGGGAGGCCCAGGCCCTTCTGTGGCTAGCTGACATCCATCTCGTCCCCTTAAAGCGTGTCAATATAAAAACAGTCATCAGCATGTCTGAGACCCGAGGTCTCTCCAGTGCTGTCAGATGATGGTAGTGGAGCGTCCAGGCCTAATATACTACGGTTAAAACAAAGGCAAGGGGAGAGAGAGAACCAATTCAGATAGGCCTACCTAGAGAACAAACAGGGCCACTCTGCATTAAACATGTGCCCTCACGAGAGACAGTCACCATTCAAACTGACACGGGGCAAGGCACCACGAGAGTGACGCTGATAAGCTATGTCGGGGGCTGAGGGGATGTCCTGGTCGATGCGCTCAGTGGTCTGTGGGCTCTCAGTGAGTTCAGTGTTATCACCGGGCAGGGAGGTGCGTGCACAGGGGCCATGTGGAGGCAACTCAAACACCAGCCAGCCAGGCCATAGGGCCCAGGCCCCCGAGGGAACGTGGACAGGCTGCCGGCAGTGGCACGCCTGCTCCGTGGCCATTCCTGGGAGCAGAGACCCCGCGCTTGGGGGCCACCCACCTCTCTGCTGTGCTGCAGGCCAGGAGGAAGGACCACCTCACGTGCGTGCCCCTTTCAAACAGTTCTCTCTTTAAAATCTAAAATAAGGGCACAATAAAATACATTCTTCTCCTTTCTTGATTTTCTTCGATATAGGCAAGTCACAGGAAAGGCTGCTAAAACGTTCAGAGCCAGAAATGCCCAAGGCCTCTCGTGCATGGACAGTAATGTGCACACACTGGGCCCTGGCTTCCAGAAACTCCGTGCCGGTGGGCGAGGGTCACGACTCCCTCTCGGTTCTGCAGGCCCATCCACCAACTGTAACCCGGCACCCCTCCCACCCCATGACCTCCCCTCCGCTCGTGCGCACGCGCACTGTGCTGGTTGGGAGACTCTTGAGTTGCAGTAAACGGGTACTCACAGTTTGGGATCAATCAAGCACGCGAGCACACCCTCACACACACAGCTGTCTGTGAGGAGCGCGCGTCTCTCAGCGCAAACGTGCTGGGGGCGGGGGCGGTGGGGGGCTCTGTGGGTCTCGCTTCAGGTAAAGTTGCAACATAAACACTGTAATATACAGCTAAGAGAGTACATACAAAAATTGCACATAGATCCGTAGGGGAGGAGTGCGGGCCCCACCAGAGGGGGGCAGTTCTCAGGCCCCCCACCCCTCACCCCCCGAGCTGGCCACCAGAGCCATTTCCCAGGGAGCTCCAGGGGCGGTGGTCTCTAGAGAGGAGGCCAGCGTGCTAAGAAGGTAGCCCCCAGTCTCACCGAGTGCCGCCCCTGCACCCTAGGCCTTCAGGCCACGAGCAGCCAGCTGTGAGGCCCTTCACAGGGTCTGAGAGCTGCACCGACAGCCGTGTCATTCGGGGCTGCTGTCTAACGCATTGGGGAGACCAGATGCTGATAGAGGAAGCAAGCCCATTATTGCTGCGGGGAGAGGGGGCTGGACAGCCCTGGCTACATCGTGATAGCTCTGACAGGAATCAAAGGGCAGCACTCTGAATTCTGACCCCTGCGGAACTGCCCGTGCAGGGGACTGCGCGCCTTGGGTCCTACGGCCGCATGGAGCTCTGAACTGAACTCCCCACCTGCAGGCATTGGGGACCCCACCTGGGGTCAGTTCTGGCAGGGCCAGAAGGGGCTGATGAACCCCAGCTGGGAACAGAGCAGAGACAGGGACAGCCAGGCTGGGGGGCAGGGGAAGAGGGGAGATGGTGGGGCCCACCCTCCATGCAGGGCACACTCTCGGGGGCTGGAGAAATGCAAAGGAGCCAAGAGCCCGGGGTGGGGGCTGTCCTCCTGCCTTCTACTCTCTCAGCTGGAACAAAGAGCAGGGGCCCTGGTCCCCGAAGCTGGGCTGAGGCTAAGAATGGCATGCCGGCCTGCTCACAGCCACTGGGCCCGACTGCCTCAGGAAGGGAGAGCCTGCTGCTGCCAGGTGGGCGACACTGGCTATTGCTAGTGAGAACAGAGGTGTTAGACGGTGACAGAAACATGGAGGAACTGGACACTGCTCATGGAGTTCACCCTGAAGAAGCAGTCTCTCTTGGGAGGCCTCCCATGGGTGGGGCTCGTCAGGTGGGGTGCTTGTACGGGGCGTTTCTGTAAACTGGGGAGAGACTCAGTGTCCTTCCTCCTGAGGAACGCCTGGTCCTGAGCGGGGACAGCTGGCTCATCTCTCTCCTTCTCTCGGGGTTGGGAAGCTGGAGGGTGACTCCGATGGGGAAGCAGGGGGTGGGGTGGGGGAGGGTTGGGGGCAGCATCCCGGATGGATGCGTTAACGGTGTTGGAGGATGTTCACAATGCTGCTGAGGGAGTCTCCGGTGGCGAAGGCCAGGTACTGAGCACACAGCCAGTCCTCGAGGCTGACCCCGCCCTCCCGGTCCAGGGCCTTCTCGGCAAACTTGATCAGCAGCAGCGTGCGCTTGATGTCCAGCCAGTTCTGCAGGAGGGCCTGCCTCTGCGCCCGGCCCGGGGAAGCGGCGAACGTCTGGAAGAGGTCTTCCCGGGGGCCCCAGAGCAGACACTGCAGGATGCCTTTGGCGTCTGAAATGAGGATCCGCTCGGAAGGGTTGGGGTTCAGGAGGCAGCTGGCCAGCTGCTGCAGGCCTCGCGAGTAGGGGGAGCGCAGCGGGATGCGAGGCAGGTCCGCGCACGTGTACTCCCTCTCCTTCAGCTCCGGGTGCTCGTCGAAGGGGTTGGGCAGGTGCAGCATCTCGTAGATGAGGATGCCCGTCTGGAACTCGTCACATTTCCTGTACTGCGTGGCGGTGACGATCTCGGGGGCCAGCCGGGACTGGTCCCGGAGGATCTCGGGGTCCACCAGGTGGCTCTTCTGCCTGGCCTGAGAGAAGTTGCTCACAATGAGCCGGGTGGGCCCAGTGGGGGCGGGGCTGGGCTCCGCGGTTCCCAGGCATGGGGCAGGCCCCCCGGGCTGGTAGTGGACAAGCAGCAGGTTCTCCAGGCGGAGGTCGCAGTGCGTGACATGGTAGGGTTTGAGGTGCTCGAGCCCAGAACACAGCTGCAGAAGCAGCAGGCACACGTGCCTCTCATACACATCGGGGCTTCTCCCGTGCTGGGCCAGCGAGTCTCGCACAAAATCGGCCACGGTGAGGCAGGGCACCTCTCTGGTGATGACCACCACGTGGCTCCTCTGCTTCCTGGCCCCGACGCCCTGGCTCTCCCGCGGGGCGGGCTCCTTGCCACAGCAGTGCTCTGCTGGGCTTCTCCCCACGGCCTCTCCCGTCCCCTCCTCTTCTGCCTCGTTCACTTTCTCCTCCTCCTTCTCGGGGGCATCCGTGTCCTCCCAGGGAAGCAGGCGGTTGGGCACTTCGGCCAGGAAGTGACCACAGTCCTGCTGGATGTTGAAATGGATGGCCAGGCTCTGCCGGACGGCCAGGCTGTGATAGTACTGCTGGGACTCCTTGGCTTTGCTCTTACAGATCTGAAAGACAAAGCACAGGGCGTGCTGTGAAACCCGCAGCTTTCACGGCCAGGCTGAGGGCTGGCAAGGGCAGGGGGATGGTATGAGATGGGGACCACTGGCTATGAACAACCAGGTGACAGCAGCAAAGTCTCCAGAAGGGATCTTGGACACTCGGTGCTGAGTCACTGTAGTGACCGTTCCCACAGCCCCGCTGTGCCAGCCAGTGCTTAGCAGTTAAATGAGAGAGAGAGAGAAACAGACAGACAGACTTCGTGGACTTCCCCTCCCCCACCCCCACTGCTGTGGAGTTGATTCTGACCCAAGGTGGCCTTTTGTGTCACAGAGTGCAATGGAGTTCCAAGACATTTTTCTGGCCGTGACCTTCAGAGAAGCAGGTGCCAGGCCTTTCTTCTGCGTTACCCCTGGATGGGCATCAACAGCCAACCTTTCCATTCATTCCTAGTAGGATGCCAACTACATGCTACACTCCCAGCCACACCCCACCCCCACCCAGGACCTCTATACTCCGCATCTTATTCAACTGGTCTTTGGTCCTCACAGTGATCCTTCAGAGTAGGCTGAAGAGTCAAGAAATATATATATATTTTAAGCCCAAGGTTTGCAAGCCTGCTTGTCTAATGCTGTTTCTGTGACACCCTGTACTTCTCCCGGAAAGCAGACCAGCAGTAAGATCGCGTCTGACACTGTGCGTGGCGGCTCAGTCAGGGCTTCTCCAGCAGCCCAATGTAAAGTAGGCCGAATATCTAATTTGAACACTCTTATCAGCTCATACAGGTGAGTGACACACGTGTAATGGGCCAGGTAAACTGTGGGTAATCCCGCCTTCTCACTGAAATGTCATTGATGGTCGCAACTCTGACACTAGCGGTTCATGGGCGGGGTGGGGTGAAAGGCTGAGAGACCACTGGTCTGACCCTACCAAAGAAAAACCAACATTCCAGAGTCAAAGTTCCGATTCTAGGCATTCCCTTAACAGGCTTCATGTCAGCCCCAGTCTTTATGCAATGACATCTTTCAAAAGCACCTTATTAAACGGCTGTAGATCAAGGAGCTGTTTGAGTTGAGAAAAAAAAAAGCACTGCGTTATACATATTGTGACAGCAATTCCAGTTCTAGTCCTCAAGGGTGAGAGAGGCAAAAAGCCCATGAAAACACCACCACACCGATTATCCGCCTGAGGTGGAGAAGCAGACACTGGAAGACTCAGTCTTTACGACTACCTCCAAGATCCTAACCGTTTGGCTGGATGCCCCACGGTCACCCTGTCGATTGCCCAGGGTCACCTGTCCCTCCTGTGCCGCCAGACTTCACAGACACCAAAGCTCAGCAGCAGGAGCACTCTATACATGGACTCTTCCTTAGAGCAATACAGAAAAGAAACATTTGTTTAAAGAAGCACCTCCTCATTTTTATTTACTGAGGTAGTTTGTGTATTGTGCCAACCTGGCCGATAAACACAGGTGGGATTAATTGAAGGGCGGAGAGATAAATGGCTCGGTGAGCCTTGCCTTTTTTGTCTCTTGCTCTTTGATCATCGGACCAGTGTGCGGCTGCCTTGCTTGTTCTTTGCCTCAATTTGCAAGCTACACTGCCTGTGGGACACCTACCCCATGGACTGTGTCACTGTAATTTGAGGCTCCTTCAAGACCTGCTTCGCCACACCATTGGAATTTACATCTCTTGAGCTGGGGACTGTCAGACCCTGTCATCTGGCTGACTGTTGGTGACCTGCCTTGCTGTTTGCTGCCTGTGCCCGAATAGCCTGAATTGCTCTACAGAGGACTACCCGGCGGCCCTCAAGACTTGAAGGACTGCCAGTGTCTCACAACTGTCTCGCAGGAGTGAGTTGCACTGAGCCATTTGTACAGCTTTATATTTTAATTAACTGTTTATTTCTTATGTTATATATCTATCTAACTGTATATAAAATTATTAGCATTCTCATTTTGTTTCTCTAGAGAAACATGTCTGACACATTTACAAAGGAAAAACGTGTCATTCTTCTTAGGAGGGTGCTGATGGGCGCCCAGTTCTAAGAAGCAGCATGCTCTGATTTCCATTCAAGTAGATTAAAAAAGAAGAGCAGCAAAGGTGAGAGGGTAGGAGATGAGGACAGCTCTCACGCACTGCCTTTGAGACATGAGTGGTGTGGTTGGTTAAGTGGTGTGGTGCTGAACATAAGGTCACCAGTTCAAACCCACCAGTCACCTCATGGAAGCAAGACGAGGCTGTCAGCTCCCATAAAGATTTGGAGTTCTAGAACCTCTCTAGAGTTCTACTGTGTCCTCGGGGGCTGCTGCTGCTGTGAGTCAGGATCGACTCAGAGGCAGTGAGTTAGTTTGTTTTTGATATTCTGGATTACAGTCAAAGAGACTTGATAACCAGTGATTAGTACCATAGAAATATCTCTATGTGTGTGGACATGTAATTGCACACACATGTATACATGCAAACAGACACACACACAAACACACATATAGAGGCGCAGAGAGATCTGAAAATAAGCTCCATCTACCTATATGAAGTGAGGCAATGCAAAGCCTTCCTTCTCTAAGTAAACGTCTAGTCGTGAAACAGGGGTGTCCGCAGGCTGAGTTCAAGTGCAAACATCCATCTTTCAGAAAATAGTATCTTTGAAAGCCCCGTAACTCTTGGCACATGCAGTGTAATATATAATCCTATACGCTCATCAATCACACCATGAATCCTCTCTATACCGTGCTGCTGATGGTATTTCATATTTATGTGTCACCGGAATTCAAAAGTCCTACACGAGTTACCATTGAGTTGTACGAGCATTGGAGCCAGGGCATGGCACCACGAACCCCGCTTGCCAGTTTTAATAATTTTCCCAGGACCGCACTGCTTGCTGGAACGAAAGCTCAAAGGTCTCAAACCTCTTAGTCTTCGTAAAGGCAGCCAAATGGCACTGAGTGTGGCTGATGGAGACGATATAAAGTCCAGCTGTCACATTATGGAAAGGACACTCACCAAGGACTTTGGAGGCCAGGGAGTACACCAGGGCCCATCCACTAGCTGTGTAACCTTGGGCACTGCACTAACTTTCCCTGGGTCTCCATCTCCTTGAGAAAGGAGACATGAAGCCTACTTCACCAGGCAGCCGTGAGGATGATTTGAGATCAAGTGCGGAGGTACACCTGCCAACGGCAGGGCTGCACAAACATGTCCCCGATGAAGGCCAACGTGAGTTGCAAACATTCAAAGTGATGCCATCTTAGGGGAGCCTCATATTTTTGGAAGAGAGAAAGTTGGGAAACATACATCTTTCTGTTGACCACGGATCAGGACGGGACCACCTACGGCTAGGAGAGAGGAACCTTTGCTTGGCCAAGGCTGCAGCTTCACTCTTCCATCTTGCACGGAAAAATAACAACAACCTGGGTTTGTTTGCTTTGAATGATTTTGTTTTGTGTGATTTTTGTACATGAAATACAGGACAGGGAGGTCTATGGAGACAGTGATGGGCTAGGGGCATGGCAGAGGAGGGTGGGGGGGGAGAGGGGGGGCTGACAACAGTGAGGACGAGAAGAAAATGTTCTGAAATCAATTGTGGTGCTCTTCACAGGACTGCAGAGTTAACTAGTATAACCGATGAA
Source organism: Tenrec ecaudatus (assembly GCF_050624435.1). Classification (NCBI taxonomy): domain Eukaryota; kingdom Metazoa; phylum Chordata; class Mammalia; order Afrosoricida; family Tenrecidae; genus Tenrec; species Tenrec ecaudatus. Next base: position 53,539,190 of record NC_134546.1, read on the forward strand.
GAATATGCCAACGAAACTGACAAAAATAATAACACAGCCCCAAAGCCAAACTAAACCAAAATTGTGCCCCCTTGTAGTTTAAGAAGCAGAGAAAGCTATTCTGATTGTGACGTTTTGTGTCCCCCCCAACACAGAGACACACATTTTTAAAGGGCTCCCCAGAGCTTTGTAGGTAGATAAGAACGTGGATCCTATTTATGTTCAGCTGCACAGATCAACCGGAGATAAAGGTGCAGAGTGATTTATGAAGAAGAAATGATAAATGGTTTTGGATGTTCCCAAGGAAAAATGGTCCGCCCAGATAGCCAGCCCGAGAGCAATGCACGTCCTCGTCTCTTCAGCTTCCGACCCTTACACACGCTGGAGAAGAATGAGTCAGGAGTTTCCAGGGCAAAGGAAAAAGGCTGAAGACTGGAGTGTGAAATGCTGGGGGTTGGGAGGAATAGCAGGGCTTCTAATTGGTTCATAACCATGAGAACAGTTACCAGCAAGATACCGACCTACGGAGATTTCCATAATAGGATTTCTCTTACAAAGGTTCGCTCATAAATCTTTATTATGGAGCCTGCAATGATGTTAATTTAGGTAGGAGTATTATATTATTCTATGCACCACATCGTAGCCATTTTTCAAATATTAATAACTTGACTTCCTTAGCTTAAAACACACACACACACACACACACACACACACACACACACACACTCAAAGTGACCTGACTTCAGATGATGAATTTCTAGTTCAGAAGTGATTTCAGAAAACAAGCCATTCTTTCCAGAACAAATGCACTCGGATTTTATCTCCTGGGTGCTCTCCCCACCTCCTATCCCTTCCCTTAGCCAGTATTTCCTCCACGGAGCATCCAAGGCACTCCTTCTGGACTTCCCATTCTCCTAGATCTTCCTTGGAAGGAGCTCCCCTGCCCTCTTTATGAAAGGGTGGCTGGCTTAAAGGGGAGCAAGCTCAAGAAGACTCCCAGAAGAAGGAGCTCTGTCAGACTGGCTCACGAGAGCAAATGTGGCACTGTCACGGTCCCACATCTGCGTGCACGGCTCCCTCTGTTTTCCACAGGGAGAAGCCCCCCTTGTGTCTGTTTTGACTTTTTAAGGGGGCTAAAAAGAGCTCAGTGCTTCTGACGCGGTGCACAGAATCCATTCGAGGACTCTGAGTCAGGGAGGCCGGCCCCCGGGGAAGGACATTGGTGCTTGGTAAGACGGCGGGACAGAGACACAGAGGATGGCCCTCAACAGGATGGACTGACGCCGTGGCTGCACCGCTGGGCTCCGACAAAGACGGCGGCGAGGCCAGGTGCAGGACCGGGCAGCCTTTTCCACTGTGGTCCACAGGGTCTGACTTGATGGGCCCTGCCACCACGGTGTGGGAAGTCACGCACCTAGCATGCCGCCCACTGGGGCAGGTCCCGTGAGGTCTGTGTTTCCTGCATGACAAGACAACCCGCCTGTAGCCTCAGGCATGGCGACGTTAGAGGGAGCTGTGACACCAGCATCCGGGAGTCACTGACTGAAGCCAGGGTGGTGAAGGTTGACTTGTCCTGTAAAACACCCCATAGGGCCTCTTTCTGGATTGATTTCCATCCTGTGAAGGCGACAGTGCCACATGCACACCAAGGGAAGGCTCTGCGCGGGAGCGTGTGCAGAAACGAAGGCCTCCCACCCCCAGCAATGCCTTCCTGGCTGGGCCTCCAGCCTGCACCTGCCTGTTTCCGAGCTGCTGCTCCCGGGGACCAGAAGGATACCAAGGGGGATGGCCGGCCAGCTGGGGGTTCACACCCCACTACGCCAATGTGCAGAACACACAGCTAAGACTACAGGGCCCGAAGGCAATCTAGGTGCCTCTGAGTTCGCCAAGAACAAGGGGGAGGAGAAAAATGGACTCCTGTCAACTGCACCTTGACACAAGTGCCTGCCAGAGCCTCAGCCTGCCCCACTGGGAAGTCACGGCACCCGCCACATCCCCAAGAGACCCTGTCGCCGCTGACACATCAGCTGTTGGGAACACGGGAACCGAAAAACACGCTTCTAGAATCAGAGTTAACCTCACCTCTGCAGAGCTGTTTCAGCCCAGGTCAAGGTTCCCCACGCTCACAACAGGCCTCCTCTCGGTGGGGGGCTAACAGAGCGGCAATGGTTCCTCATGTACAACCCGAACAGCTTAACCCCAAACAGTCATTTTGGTTCAGGGGCTCAGTCTGTGTTGCTCCTGGCAACCGCTCTGCGTACCTTGGGGGCGAACTTGCCATTGGAAAGCACTGATGTTGGTAATGACAACCCCAACCGAGAGCGCAAACGTCTCAAAAAGCAGGCTGTGGGGAGACCCCGTTAGAGCAGCAGCGAACGAGGAGCATGGGAGAGTTTGGCGTCTGACACATTGCCCACAGTGCCCGTGGAAACCAGGGACCTTGTGCCCTTTCCACTTGGAGAAGGAGGGCAAGCACCAAGGATCACACGCTCTAGGCCGACCACTTGTGCTGTTTGTCATATTACAGAGAAGCACCATCGAAAATGGGGTCAGAGGGTGAATGAAGCCCCGCCAATTTGGACCGGATATCCAGTATTTGGCGTGGCCTTGTTCTAAGGACACAGGCTGGCCACTGACTGACCTCAGTCTTTGAGCTGCTTCGGAGGAGCGGAGCGACACGCCCACATACGCGAGCCTGCACAACTGTCCTCAAGCTGGGTCAAGTGTGCCACACATACAGGGCTGTCTGGGCCTCCAGTACTCAGGACTCCGCAAGGTCAGAATCGCTCTGAGAGCCGGGGGCAGGGAAGGTCCAGGTTGCATTCCTGCCAGAATGGTCACGCGCCCTGGAGACCTGGAAGAGCCAGTGAGAGGGTGGCTGTGCACAAGGTGACGAATCTTTCACCTGTGAGCCCTGTTCAGGAAATCGCTCCGGGCTTCCACTGCATTTGTAAGGGGCCCTGGGGGCACAGCGGGTTGAGCGCTGGGCTGCTATTTCAGGTCAGTGGTCAGGCCCATCCTGCTCTTCAGGAGAAAGAGGGGCTCCCGTCAAAAAGATGCAGAGTCTGGGGAACCTTGAGGAACAGTTCTACCCTGTCCTACAGGGTTGCCACGAGACAGAACTGACGCAGTAGCAATGGGTTGGGTTCTCCCTCCGTAAGCTGAACAAAAAAGCCCTTGTGGACTCCGGCTGACAGAATGACGCCTGGTGCCCACACTAGGGACTGCGCGCAGAGTGGCTCAGTAACCAGCTCAGGGCCCAGCTTAGGAATTCAACTAGTTTGACTCCCAACTATGACTCCTCACCATGTTCATTAAAGACACAACTCCCTTCTCCCACTGGACACCCCAGTTTGATTCCCGATCGACCACGAGTGGCCCAAACCTCTCCATTCTGCCCCAACTCCCAGCTGAGACTCTCAGGCACTTCTAGTCTCCATTGCTTCTGTAACCAAGTGGCCCGGGCCCATGCTGACTATGGACGTGCGCTGACCGCTGGCTGCTCAGTCCCCCACCGTCACATTTCAATGTCAGGCCCGTTTGTGTGGAATTACACACATGCCCGTGGCTCCCCCACTTGCTGTTCTTCTTTCACCATGTCAGTAATTAACTGCCGGGGTCTACAGTCTGAACGAAGCCGTGAATTCCTACCCATCAGTTATTCCTGCTCATGCTTTTTCATCCAGTGCCTTGCTTTCTCAGCATCTCCCCAAAGGAGATAAATGTCAGCTCTGGAGTCAAAAATGCAACAGAAGATGCTGGTCTCCACAGTCCACCTCCGCTTTAGTACAAGCGTTGCACAAGAAGCTTGGAATCACCGCGAGAAAGGAGGCAGCCACCTGCTGTAGCGGGGGTGGGGTGGGGTGTCACACATCTCCCCGAACTGGGCACAGGCTGCCCCGGAGAAGAACAAAGACCTGCCTGCTGTGAGAGGACTGCTGGACAAACAACCCATCTCTCCCTTAGCTTAGGGGAGCTTTTCCTCATTTCAGCCTAATTTCTAATGTGGTCTCACAGGGCAGTATTTGGTTCTGTACGATCTCGTGAGAGCAGCGAGGAGAGCCATGTCCCACTGAGCATGAGCCATACTTGACCAGCCCGTCACCCCGCGTCCAGGCAGAAGGCTGCCGCCTGCCCACTCAGGGACAATACTGAGGCACTGCAGGGCCAGCTTGCTGACTCAGGTGTGATAGCGCGGGTACAGTGCCAACCTGGGAGTCAAGAGGAGAGCTGCCAGGAGGCGGGTGATCCTACGCAAAAGTGAGCGGGGTGAGCGGGGCCTCCTGGGCTTTGGTGCTCCTCCTGTGGAGAGGCGAGGCCCACTGGCTGGCAGTTCCTTCCCGTCTACTCTGAGAATTAGGTTTGGTCAGTGGCCACCCGGATTCTCCGAGAGAGAGAACAAGCAGTGCAGGCTTTATTTAGAGAGCAGTGAAGTTCATGGCAAGTTCACACTAGGTTTTATTTAGAGAGCAAGAAAGTGAAGGGCTGGAGGCCAGCCCACAGAGACAGATAGGCTTGGGTGGGGGCTCCCCAAATGGTGGTGAGGGAACACAAGGAGACACAGCTGAGACAGAAATGGGAGTCTAAGGCTCAATATTGTTTGGGCACCGGCATGGCCTTTCCTTCACCAAAACACAGTCTTAAAGCCAAGGCTGGGCTCCTGGCAGCCATCTGCTATTCTGGCTCAAACTCTCTGCGTGCGGAGTGCGTTCCTCAACTCACCTTCACTGTGACAGCCTTGCTGTCCCCAGGGATGGCGCTCCGGCCTTCTCTTCAGTCCTGTCTCTGCTCAAGGCCCCCGAAGCCCTGGACTGCGGGTGCTTCACGCTGTGCTCCGAGGCTCCCTCCTTCCCAGCCCATTGGGACCCTGCCTTCTGCTGCTGCTTCCCACTGCTCCGCCAGCCCCGGAGAGACACCATCCATCCACAGGCCTCTTTCACTCCAAACTGCTTCCACTGGAATCTCACCTATCCCCACTGCCTCCGTTCAATCAACTCTCTGAGGGCACTGGGAAAATTACATTTCTGCCCCTGACGTGTAGTTTTACATACATTTATCTGGTGACCGGGCTGCTCCCAACTTGGCTGTCCCATGGACACGGTTCACAAAGAGCTCATTTTTCTGGCTTTTCTGTTAGGGATTTCAGTTAATGGTACCACCACGCCCTTGGGCTTGTTCAGTCTTTAAAATGTAACACCGCGCTCTGGTCTCACACCCAACCCCCTCCCCAGTCCCCCAGCAGCTCTTGCACCATCTGTCTCTCTGTCTCCTGTCCTCTCCATGGTCTTGCTGGGATCAGGCTGACGGCAACAGCACAATGCTTCGTGTCTATGTCTCTCGTCTTTTCCCCTCTTCCACCAGTTATCTTCCCCCAAATTTGTTTACCTAGTGTTACTCTTCTGTTTAAAAATTCTTAGTGGTGATTGGGGCAGGGAATGTGCAGATGTGCTTTATACAATTGATGTATGTATATGTATGGATTGTGATAAGAGTTGTATGAGCCCCTAATAAAATGTAAAAAAAAAAATAAAAAACAAACAAAAAAAATTCTTAGTGGTGTCTCCCTATAGAAAATTAGTTACAGCCTCCCAACTTCATCCTTCAGTCTTTATAAAATTGGTCTCAAACGTCCACCACTGTCTCCATGCACGTTATTAAGCCTCAAAAGTGAGCAAAAGCTATGTGCTAGGTGGGCATGAAAGACCTTTTCTTTATTGGCCCTGCGGTGAGGGCCAACAATGGCTTCTTCCATTCATTAATCTTCATCTTTACATCTCTGCTCTGAAGCGTCATTAAAATCTCTCTTGCTCAGGAGTGTTTTTATGCCTGTGCCAACCTTTTCCATGGACTGAGATGTAAGCTCTTTGAGGGCAAGGCCTGTCTTACCCACCTGTCTTTCTCTAAGTCCACGCAGACATCAGTGCTCGCTGCAAGTGCCCACCATACATGACAATTGCATTCGATGCTACCGACCCTGGTCTCTGCCACAGAGGAGCCCGAGCGTAATAGTGGAAGAGAAGGGTGTTACTGCAGCTGCATAACTGGAGTCTGGTGTAGCCAACTATGGCATGGTCACCAGAGTGCTGGTGGCGTAATGGTTACGCTTTGGGCCCCGCTACCACAAGTTCAGCAGTTTGAAACTACCAGCCGCTCCTTGGGAGAATGGCACAGGCCCGGGGAGCTCTAGTCTGTCTGAAAGGATCTCTGCGAGTTGGCATTGGCTTGACTCAATGGCTGTGGATTGTTTGTTTTGGTTATCACATGCTAAGTGCAGTCACAGGGAAATCCATTGGGTGTTGAGGGGGCTCTGTAGGGGACCAGCAACATGTTCTCAGAAGTTCTTGTGTTCTTTAGACACACAAGGGGCATTCTCGGTGCAGGAGAAAAGGTGGGATGTCCATCCACCGAACACTTACTTTGAGCCAAATCACGGTCTCAGGACTTGTATGAGGGGGCTGCAAAAAGTCCACGGACAAATGGATAGTGACCTTCCCCGCCCCTACTTTTTGAACCCCTTCATACATCGCTAGGTCCACATCATCTCGTGTGACTTTCCCCAACAGCTTTAAGAAGAATGAAGTTGTTTCTCCACCTTACAGGGAAAAACTAAATGGGCTAAGAAAAAGGGCTGAAGTAACAGGGCTCATCAGTTGCGCATGCGCCTATGTGAATCGCAGGCTAGTCGCTTGGTCGGTGGTCCTGGAACCTGTGTGCAGGAGCCGTGGGGTGTGCTTGTTACAGAGGCAGTTTCCCAGACCGCACTGCCAGAGACTCTGACTCTGAAGGTCCGAGTTGGGACCAAGAAATCCATGTTTATAACGAGACCCCTCCCAGTGATTTTGAAATAGGTTCCCCTGCAGATCCTAAGACAGAAATTCTTCACTGTATCACACTGCCTCTCAGAAGAACAGTTCACAGAGAAAACAGCATGTGCAAAGGGCAAGTGGCATGAAGCACAGCGATGTGTACTTTGTGCTCGAACATGGGAATACACAGATGAGTGACTCAGGATGCCCAAAGCCAAGGATCCAATACCTCTCATCCCCTCTCTTTTTTCCATAAACAAGACATTATCTATGGCCTCTTCTTTTCTTTGGTCGAAGTCTAAATCACCTTGAACATTACCAATCTAACATAGCAATTATTTGTATATTGTAGGCCAGTTTTTTTAAAAAAAACTTTATGATCACATTGTTTGATACTCTATTTTCATGTGACATTTTACAATATGTTTTCTGTAATCTTTGTAATGACCATGTTTTAATGGCTGCAAAACATTCCACTGGGCCGATGTTCCAAACTTTGTTAAATTGTTTCCTTACCATCAGGCACTTCGGTTGTTTCCAAATTTTGGCAGTAGTTAAATTCTGAGGCTGTTAGCATTTCGTAGTTTCCTCTCGTAACTTAGAAAAAAGATTACTATGTCTTTGAAGTAATGAGGAAGAAAATATGTAAGTACAGAACCTATCTAAATATGCAAATGCTTGTGCCTAATATTAAAGAATCATAGTGAATGATCTATAGGCGGCTGAGCAGTAATGGTCCATTATTAGTAATACATTGCTTATATTTTATATATGTTGTATAGCTTAGACAGCAGCTCTACTACACCAGCCTGACAGACTGTAACACACTCATGAGGTAAAGTGGTTACTAGAGGCCATTGATCTGGAAACCAAGAGAGGCTCTATGACGTAAAGGCTCCAGAGCAAGCCAGCAACGAATAGCCAAGGGCAACACCATGTTGTGGAGGGCGTCGAGGGATGGGAGCATTCTTATATTGTTGATAGAACTGCTAAAGAGGAATGCCACTGTGGAAAACAGCGTGGCCCTCACTGGAAAGGCTGGAAACAGAAATACCGATGATTCAGTGCTAATCTCTCGGAGAGAAACAGAAGACACCACCGGCACCGTGGCGGAAAGACGGAGCAAGCGGAGCGCTCCTCCTCAGATGCAGGAATACGCAGACGAGGGCTGGTTACGAGCCCGCGCACACTGGCCATGACACAACACTCAAGGGCCTCGAAGAACCTACAAAAGCCCTCGGAGCACAGACGGACCTGGAGGGTGTCACGCTGAGGGGACTAAACGGACAACGCCGCAGGAGACCACTATCATGAAACGGCAAGACAAGCCCGACCCCGAGAACAATACCACGACCCACACGATGTGAAGATTACCGGGACGGGAGTAGCGGAGGAGACCTGTGTGAACATGGCGACAGGATAAGTCATGTCCGACACGGGCTAGAGGCAGAGGAAACCCCCGGGGCCGTACACGAGAATGAAGGGCAACTGAGGTAAATACTACAGCAGACACCGTCCTGCAACAACAACAACAACAACAGCAGCTATGAGTGGATGCCCCGGGAGGCACCTGGGAGAACAGCCATGAGTGTATACAGGTGTGGCAAAGGACGCAAATCTACATGAATTTGCATGCATTGCAAGTAGAGCCAGGAAACTAGATATAGCATTTGGCGGGGGGCGAGGGAGGGGGGAAAGGGCGCACTGGGGTCTTTAAAGCTTGAAATTGGCCATCTAAGATGCACCAAGCGGTCTCCTTTCATGTGGAATGATGACGATAAAGAACAGCAAAGACAGACTGGAGGAAGAGTGAGCGAACAGACTAATGACCCATGGGAACCACAGGGTTCACTGCCTGCAGAACCGAACTAGATGGTGCCGGGCTGACCATTCAAATGCCCGCCACGTTCACTGCTCTCACAGAGACCAGGAAACCTCCCGCAGTCCTATAGCACAGGTTAGGGTTTCTGACACTGCAGAAAGCCCTGCCCTTGTCCCTCGGAGCTGCTGGTGGTTTCGAACTGCTCACCTTGTGGTTAGCAGTCCCATGCATAACCACTACACTACCATGTCTCTGAAAGGGGTGAGAGAGGAGGACAAAGAGAACCAGGAACGCAGGGAGGACAAACAGTGCTGTTATACTGAAGGAATCCAACCAGGGTCCCACACACCAAATATGCATAAATTGTTAGGTGGAAAAGTAATTCGATCGGTACATTTGGATCAAACAATTAAAAAAAAGAACACAGAGACTAAGAACTTGGTGCCAGGTTAGCTGACTCCAATTAATTGCCCTTTGCCCTGTACTGTTGATGCCTTTTAGTTTAAGACCAATATAAACAATAAAGCTAGTCACATGGAATGTAAAGAGGATTAAATGTGAAAGAAGCACCCCCCACCCCAATCTAGTAAAAGTCTTGAGTGGAAGCCAACTATTTTATAACCAAAGGCAAAACTCAGCAGTCAAAAGTAGAGGTTTATCACACTGCAGTGGATTTGCTGATTTGGGGGCAGGAGCTTTTGGCTTCCCTCTTGCTAAATTCTAGCACTGGCTTCCTCTGATGCCCTTTCAAGGACCTTTCAGTCTTCCCTTCAGAGCGAGTCCTATCTGTGGGCCACCCACTGCCATCCAGGTGACTTTGACTCATAAGAACGCCCTTTACAGGACCAAATAAAACTGTCTCATAGGCTTTCCAAAGGAAGCAGACTACCTGCAGAGCCGCTGATGGGTTTGAACCACGACCTGGGCTACTGGTCAAGTGCCTCCACACCACTGTGCCAATGGGGCTCCCTTGACACCTGTTAAAACCCTAACCAACCTCAACTTCATGGTGGTTGAGTTGATTCCAACTCACAGCAACCCTATAGGACAGCGTAGAACTGCCGGAAAGGGATTCCAGGGCTGTGGCCTTTCTGGCAGCAGACTGCTTCCCTGTGGAGCAGTCAGCGGGTTCAAAACACGGATCTTCTGGTTCGTAGCTGTGCACTTTAACCGCCGCACCACATCTGTTCCACATCCAAACCAAGCCAACTGTTTTTGGCTTGATCCTGACTCATAGTCAACTCGAAATTCCTTTACTATAAGAAGAGATGTCTTAAGAAGACAGTAAAAAACACAGTTCTGTGGGCCAATTGCTGGTTTCTTTTGCTCGTCTCCGCAAAGGTGGGGTCCACAGTGTCCTAGTAGCTGAGTCCCCTAAGGCTGTACAATCAATTGGGTGCTTCTGGAAACGCCTAGAGGGTCTTCACAGAGACATTTATATGCAGCATTTAGTGTAGAACATCCTTTCCCCAACCTGCCAACAACTCCCAGTATATAATCACTTGCCACCTGTCCTTTGGAGATTGCTGCTGCATCATTACAAGCAAAGACATCAATATCAGGCCATTGATTAGGGGAGAAACAAGACTGCAGGCAGTAATACAAGACGTTAGTCAAGCTTGCTTCTCAATTGCTCTGAAAGAACAGAGAGTTCACGGCCCCTTTCTGAAATAGGTACTCCTCCTGCATTGGTGATCTTGTAGCAATAAAGGCCCAAGACAGATGAGGCGCCATGACCCCAATTGACACAACAGCTCTTGAGTGCCATCCACAATCTCAAAATGCCTTTGTCGTGTCGATAGTTACATATTAACTCTGAGTCTGGCTCCCTTTGCTGTAGTTCGCCCCTCAGTTTCATGTAAAAAGTGTAGGCTGGAACCTGAGGTCACTTTGCTGGTGCCACCAGACAGTCAAGTGGCGTAGGTGCTACCACTGCAGAGGGGAGCTGAAGGTCTTGCTCATATGAACATCCATGTCTTGACAGACAGGTAAAGGCTGATCTCTTACCTTATCCATTAATTTCCTACGACACCATCTGGTCTTTCTAAGCCAAATTAACACAGAAAGTCATTTAGATACGTTAATTGGTTTTGAACCAGTGAATAGAATCAGTAAAGAGGAAAGGCGAGCATCACTTTGGTTTACAGAGTGCTTGTGTCTTCCCAAACCCTCCCGCATCCATTCTCATTCCAGATCTGCACCTCCATCTTGTTAGGTAGATTGATTCTCATCAGACGTCGCTGAAAGAGGGGAGCTGGACATTCGAGGATTGTTATTCTCTTCAAGCAGCGGTTCTCAACCTGTGGGTCACGACCTCTTTGTGTGTGTGTGTGTGTGTGAAACGACCCTGTCACAGGGGTCCCCGAGTCCTAACAGTAGCAAAATGACAGCGAGGAAGCAGCAACGAAAATAATTTTATGATTCGGAGGGTCACTACAACATGAGGAATGGTATGAAAGGGGCGCGGCATTAAGAAGGTTGAGAACCACTGTCTTAAAGTGGCCACAGGAAGAAGCTACGGGCGAGTGACACAAGGGCACATCTGGGGCACTGCATGGGGAACATGTACACATTGTCGTTCTTTAACCGAACAACAGCCCCTGGTACCAGGATTGCCAACTTCCAACGCACAGCGACCCTATTACACATCGTAGAACTGTCCCTGTGGGTTTCCTGAGACTGCAACTTTTTATGGGAGTGGAAAAGTCTCATCTGTCTCCCGAGGAGTGGCTGCTGGTTTCAAACTGCTGACCTCGCAGTTAGTTGCCTAACACGTAACCTCTTATGCTACTAACTGAGGGCAGGTTTGGCTCAGAGAGGCAACTAGGGACAAAGCTACCAATTGGCAAGGTCAGAATTTAGACCCAGACCTTTCTGGCTTCCAAGTGGGACGCACCGCATTGTGAGTGTGATGGTAACGTTTGAAGCAGTGGATTGCTTCGTCTCTTGAGTCTCAAGACCCCGTCTCTGTGGTGCTGCACATAGAAGAAATCACAGGGGACAGGGTGGACACAATGTAGGCCATGCGTCAGAGAAGAGGAGGTAGGTCCAGGTTTATGACCCTCAAGAAATTAACTTCAACTCTGAGCTTCATTTCCCGAATATGCCACATAGACAGAAAAACCTTTAATCTCAAGATGTGAGGATTAAATGATAAACCACGTGCAAAATTACCTTGATAAGAATGTTTCCCCAAAAGGCAGAGACCTCCAAACCCTAAACCTACTGCAGAATTGTGTCCATTCTGATTTATAGTGATCCTCCTATTGTATTTCCGGGAGCAAACCACCTCCTCATTCTCCCAGAGTGGCTCGTGGCTTTAAACCTCCAACCTTGTAGTTAGTGGCCCGACATCTGACCCATGGTGCCACCAGGGCCCCACACCAGGGAGCAGAGAGGTAGGAAAGCGAGCAGGGGTAGAGCAAGTTCTCTTGTTTGGAGAGACTACAGACAGGCATGAGGAGCGGAACGTGCACAATAGACCTCATTCTAGAGCTGGTCTTTGGAGACAGTTGCAGCTCAAGAATTCATGGGCTTTAAGGAGACACTTCTGACGTTGAGAGTGCAGGTTAAAATCCTTCTAAGCGCCCACGGGATTCTATTTATCTCGAACATAGCACTCGGTAGACAGTGTGGGAGGCAAGGTCTCTTTCTCCATGCATTTTTCTCCTCTCCATGCGTTTCCAAGGCCCCCCACTTATGAGAGTACCCGGCGTGAGGCCGAGGAGCAACGTTATTTGCTGGATGGAAGGAGGAAGAATAGAGTCGGCCCAGTGCGCAGTGCAGCAGCGAAGTGTAAAATCGGGCTTTCGGTATTTGCTTACCTTAACTGCATAGCTGTTCAGAGGGTCCTTCGCACAGGAAGCTGTGTAGTAAACCGCGTCACCCGCCTCACAACAGGGTTTGTCGCTGGTTAGCCTGAAGTCCGACCAGCTGTCCACCCCAAAACGGAGCTGGTCTTTCTGCCCAGCCATGAAGAGATCTTCGCATTTGGTGGCCATCTTCCTCAGGGCATCCGTATAGAGGCTTCGGATTTTACCCACCACCTCCTCGCGATTCTCAAGGCCTCGGTAAAGTGCGTGTCTCTGTGGCTTCTGGATGCTCCGGCCCTGTCTGCGAGCAGTGCCGTGCCGGCTCGACAGGGACTCCGTGCTGTTGGAAAATCGGTCCTTGACACTGAGAGTGGTTAAGCTGGAGATGCTGCTGGCCGCCGAGGGCCCGCGCCTCTCCTTGTGCAAAGGTCTTTCTAAGGAGCCCGAGGACTCCAGGTCCAGGCCCTTGAGGTCACAGCTGACGGAGGAGCCAGCACTGCTGGCATCGCAGCTGGGGTCGAGATCATAGGTGGGGTTGGCCATGACGCAAAGACTGCTTTCGAGGGATTTTTGGAGGTCTTTGGAGATTGGCTCTGTGTTGGCTCTTATGATCATCTTCTTTGGCAGGGGGGGTGGTGTGGGCTGGGAGGCACCAGGTGCTGCCTGGTCTGTTTGACCCCCAAAGGGAATGGTGTCATCCAAAGCTCCCTTGGGCTGCCGGGGATGCTTGGGAGGGATCATGGCTGCTCTAGATTGCCCTGTATTGTTTAAAAAAGAAAGAAAGGGAAAGAAAACAACAACAATTAAGTTTGCATTCTTGTTACAAATAAAAACATCAGCAGAGATTGATGGATATGAGAAGTCAATGCTTCATCCGCACAATGGGAAAAGAAAACCACCAACTAACAAATAACCGAACACTGAAGGTGTGAACACCAGATTTAGCCGGAACGACAGATGTGAATTAATGCTGTCTCCGCTTCCGTCTGCCAGAAACCAGGTGATGTGACTGGGTGCTAGCTGCCTTTGAAAAGGTATGCAGATCCCTCAGTCCTGCCCACAGCGGGTTTCTCTCCAATGCACCCCCACCGAGACTGCGTCGAAAGGAGAGTGTGGGGAAAGAAGACGCGTGGGACCATGAATGTACACAGACTGGAAAGAGGCAAAGGGCCCCTCGACAGGTGCACTGCAGATAGCCTTTTCTTCTTGTTAACTGTAGTCGGTCACACTGTACTGTGTACTTGTCCGTTCTGACCCGAAGCTTCTCAATACAATTCCGTAAATCGTGTATGTGTTTTAAATTTACGACAGAGGTGAACCTGAGCACTGCTGAAACTGGTCTCTATGGATAAGGTTCCCACCGTGTGTTGAGTAAAAGACACCGGCCACTTGCTGTCCAAGTTCTTTTGTCAAGTCTTCTGTGACTGTGTTTGAAACCCGACCCACTGACACCCTGCTAGCTGATCCTGACTCACAGCCCGCTCTCTTCTGCGAGCCCGGTCCCGTGTGTCTTGAGAGACGTGGACCACCTTTCTTTTCAAGCCCTCGTGGAAGCTTCCACCACCTCTGCATACTTGCTGGATTTATGTTAAGAAGAATATAAAACACAATCGGGTATGTTCAATGACACCTCTCAGGTTTACTGTACAATGGGGGGGGGTATTATTTTTTTAAAAGATGATATAAGAGCTGAGCATGAAAGTTTTATAACAGCCTTTGGAATTATTCATGCTGTTAAAATGGGGCTGCCACTCACTATCTCAGCATCAAGAGCATAATGTGCCTGGTGATCAGCCGAGCGGGTGGCGGGTGCTAGGAGATCCCGAGTGGGCTGAAGAATGGAAGCCATGGTTTGTTTGTGTGATCAAAGTCAAGGCCTGGTCGTCATTCCCGGGAAAGCACCACTACAAGCTGTGACTGGAAGGATAATCATACACTTGCGTCTTATGCACCCAACCTGGGAGCCTTGGACTTCCTGTTGAGCTGCCAATCATAAGATCCGCAGCTCCGTCTTAAAACTGATGGTAGTAGCAATTGCACAACTATGCCTGAACGATGTGAAATTTGGATGTTATGACATCTGCAAGAGCTCCCAATAAGATGATGAATAATAAAATTTAAAGAAAGATCAACAGTTCAAAGCCACCAGCTGCTCTCGGAAGCGAGATGAGACTTTCTAACCCTGTAAAGAAGTACAGTCTTGGAAATCTATTGGGGGCAGCTCTACCCTATGCTACAGGCTCACTATAAGTCAAGATTGCTGGATGGCAGTGAGTTTGGTTTTTAAGCACACAGTCATCCTCCAGAACACCCACGCTTCTCCCCAAACCGTAGGCCTCTGTTCTCCACCCAGCACGGGTAGTAACATAAAGGGATCACATTGAATAGAAACAAACAAAAACACGTACTGGGGGGTGGGGGTGGGTTTGAGAGAGCGCATGAGAAGGCTAAGCTCCAAGAGGGCTGGGACTTTGTTTTAGTCGCTGTTGTGCCCTCTGTACCAAGCACTGGGCCTGGATGGAATTGACAGTAAGATCACTGGGCTAAACATATTGGGCCGAACGAGAAAAAGTTTATGGATCGTCGTTAACAAGGAAAGATGCTGCATCAGAAATCTAAATACTTCCTACAAAACCAAATCTAGGACTGGATGGCTTCACTAGTGAATTCTCCGAATGTTTAAAACTCCATCAATCTTTCACAACCTCTACCAAAAGGAGAGGAGGAGACATATTGTTAGATCCATATAATGCAGACGCCAAACCCGGCACATGCCTTATGGATGGATACGCCAGGAAAGACGAGCAAGATGGCGCTAGGGCTATCTACCAAGAACAATACACTACGACCAAGTGGGAGTTATTCATGAAATGCAAGGTTGGTCTAGCACCTGGAAAGCTACCAATATATACTATCTTACAGTGTCAGGAACCTCAGTGGCAGTTCTACCCTGTCTATAGGGTGGCCGTGAGTCACAAACGACAGCAGTGAGTTTGTTTTTGCTGACAGGATAAAGGAATAACGTATCACATGACAATCACACAGAAGCAGAAAAAGTATTTGTCGAAATGCAATACCCTTTCATGATGAAAACTCGTAATAAAGTAGGGAGAGAAGAGAGCTCCCTCAAGCTGATCAAAGGTCAAGTATGAAAAAATCAAGCCCAAGCATCGCCCTTAATAGAAAAAGACTATTTTCCCTTATGATCTGGCACAGGGAAAGTTTCTGCCCTTGCCGGGGCAATTGGGGAAGGCAGAGAAAACAAGGCGAGCAGACTGGAAAGTAGCAATGTCACCATTCACAGATGACATAATGTCAGAGAGAAAGGTTTCCTTGGGTGGCAGAATCAGCTAAGCGCTTGACTACTCACTGAAAGGTGGGGGGGGGGGTTGAGCCCACCAGGAAGCCCCTTGGCAACTGTGCCTGGTTTACGCTTTTGAGATGCCCAAACCTTGAACGCCCTATGGAGTAGTTCTCTGTCCACAGGGGGTGCCAGGTGGCCAGGTAAGCCCTGAAGAGATGCTCCGCGTCACCAGGGAAATGCAGTAAAAAAAAAAATCACATTGTTATCACTCTCCACACACATTCAGGAAAATGGCTATTATGAAAGAAAATGAAAATAACAAGTCCCGGAGAAGACACAGCGACACTGGAAACCCTGTGCAGTGTTGGTAGGAGTGTAAAGCGGTGAGTTGCAGTGGAGAACAGCTTGGCAGTTCCTAAGAGTCACCAGATGACCCAGAAGACTTGAAAGCAAACCCACACGACCCGAAAGGCTTAGAGGCAAGCACTTAGGCATCTGGACGCCCATGGTCACTGTAGCAATGGTCATGACAGCCAAATGGCAGAAACAACCCCAAAGCCCATCAATAGATGATGCACTCAGCAAGCTGTGGGGGATACATATCACAGACAAATATCCAGCCACTATGCCCACGACAAGATGCTTGCTGTCCGTCAGTCCCCACTGCCCCACAGCTGTTCAGCTGGTTCCAACTCAGCAACCCGATAGGGCCAAATAGAACGACTATTAGGGTAAAGATAGTCCAGGTAACTTCCCTATACCTTCAATGGTCCGTCATTGGTCTTTGAGCACACGTGCATGAATTTTGTTGACATTTTTGTCCACTGGGGAAGAGGATGGATGCCCAGAATGAGACTTGTCATCAATGGACCTTTTACCTTTTTTGAAACGAGAAAATCACTTGTACACTTGAGTTTCTCCCTTAGCGCTGTCAGACTCTGAATCTGGCTCCTGTGGTGTGGTTTGGTGAATTTGAACAGCTGACCTTTTGGTTAGCATCCCAAAACTTAACTCACTATGCCACCAGGGGTCCTTAGATCCAGTTGTTAGGGGAACATCAATCAAAGCCACCACGAGAGGTCACTTCACACTCATTGGGATGACGGTTAATTAACCAAAAGGTTAGTCATTCACTCCATCACCATGCGGGAGGCAAGAGCGGTGATCTGCTCCCATCAATATGACAGCCTTGGAAGCCCCATGAGGCAGTTCTGCTCGGTCACACAGGGCCACTCTGAGTGGAAACTGATTGGACTGAAGACAGCGAGAACCAGACCACTGAGCCAAGGGGACCCCTGTGTGTTTCTGAGCCTGTAACCGTTCATGAGAGTAGGAGACCCAGTCTTTCTCGAAGTTGTTGGTGGTTTCGAACTGCCGACCATGAGGAGCCCCACCCAACTCGTGACCACCCTAACAAGACCAGAATGGCTAACATAGAGAAAGACAGACCAATGACAAGTGGATAAGTATGGGGAGTCCCTGGAACTCTCTCGAACTGCTTGTGGGACTCTAACAATGCGCAGCTGCTGTGGAAAACAGGCCAGCGGTTTCTCACACAGGCAAGCAGACAGTTACCATAGGACCCAGCAATTCAAGTCCTAGGTGTGTATCTAAGAGGAGTGAAAATAAATACATCCTCACAAAAACCTGTGCATGAAGGTTCATTACAATGTGATTCATAATAGCTGAAAAATGGACATAACCCAAAAGTCCATCCATTGGCAAATGGTATAAGCCATACATAAAATATTTTTCAGCTATAAAAGGGAAAGAAGCAGTAATATAGCTAAGTCTTGAATGAACCTTCAAAATACAATGCTAACCAATGGAACACACAACATTCCTCTAGTTCTTTAATGCTTTCTCCCCACCCCCCACTATCATGACCTCAGTTCTACCTTATAAATCTGGTTAACTGGAGCATGTACACTGGTACAGTTAAGAGCTCTTGACACAAAGAATCCCGGACAGATAACCTCCTCAGGAACAGTAATGGGAGTAGTGATACCATGAGGGTAGGGGGAAGGTAGGGGGAAGAAAGGGGAGGAAAAAGGGGAGAAACGGGGAACCGACTACCACGATCAACGTATAACCTCTCCCCTACCAACCCAAGGAGGACGAACAACAGAAACATGGGTGAAAGGAGACAGTGGACAGTATAGGATATGAAAATTATAATAATTTATCATTTTTCAAGGGTCTACAAGGGTGGGAGGGTAGGGGAGGGAGGACGGTAAAGAGGAGCTGATACCAAGGGCTCAAGCACAAAGAAAATGATGATGGCAACATACGTACAATTGTGTTTGATACAATGGATGTATGGCTTGTTATAAGAACTGTAAGAGCCCCCAACAAAATGATTTATTAATTTAAAAAAAGAAAGAAAAGAGAATACGATGCCAAATGAAGGAAACAAGATACCTGGTGTAGAATTCCAGTCACATGAAATGTCCTAAACAGACAAATGCATTAAGGAGACTGCAGAATTGGGCTTCTAAAGTGAACAATAACACCGGAGAGGAATGTCCCCCTCTGGACAGTCCACCATGAGACCCAAAGGAAAGCAACTGACTGAAAACCAAGCACAGAGGCAAGAAGGATGGATAGGAACAGGGCGCCAGGGAGGAAGTGGGAATGTGTTGTCCCACTGAGCGACGGCAGCCAAGGTCGGAAACAAAGTGTGTGCACATGGCTGGATGGAAACTTCCACACACAGTGAAAGAACCGTGTGATGAGGGGTTGCCAGGGGCTAAAAGAGGGTGGGGGAGTAGTGGCTAAGGAGTTTCTTTGGGGGATGATGAAAATGTTCTGAATTAGGTAAGAGTGGTGATGGTTGTACAACTCTGTAAATTCACTAAAACCACTGACGAGTGCATTCTAGAAGGGTGACTTGTCAAGTATTTAAATTATACACCTCAAGAAAGGAAAGGGACCATCTGTTCTTTGAAACCACCAGAGTCTCTGTTTTCAGTCACAATTTCCCATTCCTCTGTGCCCTACCTGGGGCGTCGGAACTTGGCATGTACTAAACTGTTCCTGCAGATGAGGCCTCCCTCCCAGACCTGACTCCACCCTTTTTCCTGGGCGACCGTAAAGAGGGCCATGGTTTATTCCCAAGATGACAGACGTGCGCTCTGCTGTGTCCAACTGTGAGGTCCCTCCCTGCCCGCTGCTGCTGGGACCTTTCAGAGAGGAAGTGCTCTGGAGGGCATCCCCGCCCGGCTCCTGCGACAGACAGGCTCAGGGTTGCGGTCACTGGAAGGAGAGAATGGTCTCAAACGTCAAAGCTGATTGGGGCACTTCTCTGCTTTAAATCCCGCAGTGTCCCCAGGATCAAGTCCCAATCTCCACTCACGAGCGAGCAAGCCGCTCATGACCTGGCCCTGGTTTCTCTCCCAGCATGGCCCTGGGCATCCTAAGGCCCAACTTCCAAACGACTAGCCGTGTCTTCGGCACCCTTGGCTGCTCCATGTCTCCTTCATGCTCTGTGCCTTTTCTGAAACTTTCTTCTCCAGGGGAGTGTTTCTTACTCTCCTTCACTGGTGCCCCAGCGCCAGTCGCGAACATCTCTCTCTCTCTCTCTCTCTCTCTCTCAGCATGTACAGCTTTACTGGTGTGTGTGCCCAAACCAGCCCCTGGCCTGGCACCACCACTGGCTCATGGAGGGCAGAGCCTGCATCTCATTTATTTATCCAGGACCAGGTGATAGTGGCGGGGTTAGTGCATGGAGGAAGACTGAATCATGGATGAGGAAACTGGGAGCTTGATCCTATTCTTAGCTCCCTCCAGTGGGGGCTCCCCAAGAAGACCCTTTGGGGGCTACCATTAGCAACCCATTTCTGCAGGTCAGAGCAAACAGAAAAGTCACGGAGAACCCCAAAGCGCTGTTCTTATAACGCTTTCCACTGCCTACCAGGTAGAGTCAAACGCCTCAGCAGGCTGGCCCATTCCAGTCTATGCACCACGGCGTCTAAGCCACCCTCCCACCTGAATCACACTCCCTTCCGTGCGTTGTCCTTTCAGCCCACACTCCGTGGTTTTCTTTCGACAGGCCTGCCCTGGCACCAGTGTTCGCCCTGACGGCCCGCACGGCCCTGCTGCTCTTTGTCCAGGCCCAGCTCAAACGCCTCCTTCCTACGCAGGCCTTTCCTGGTCTTTCCTAGCTCTCTTCCAAGCTGAAGCCACCACGTCTTCCCCTGGGCTTTCACAAGGCATTTCGGCTCTCCTAAAGCCTTTAAACTGTGTAGGACGTGTGGAAGGAGCCCTGGTACCAGCCTAAAGGTTGGAGGTTTGAAACCCACCAGTGAATCTGCAGGAGTAAAAGACCTGCTCTTCTCAAGGTTCCCAAAAAACCAAAGCAAACTCACTGCCATGGAGTCGACGCTGACTCAAAGCCATGCTGTAGGACAGGGTAGAACTGCCCTGGTCGGTTTCTGAGACCGAAACGATTAACGAGAGGAGTTGGAAAGACCCCTCTCTCATCGGTCTCACGCTGCTAACCCTGTGGCTCAGAGCAGCACGCATAACCACTGCGTCACCAGGGCCTAGAAATCGCGATGGGGCAGTTCTACTCTTGTATTGTGTTTCTATAAGTCAAAGCCAACTCAGTATCACATAACAACGTATACATAGTATATGTACACGCGAACCCAATAGGCATGTCTATATTTAAACGCCGCAAAATCCAGTGAGACACCGTGAACTAAAGGAAGGACTGGAGGAGCTGGTCATCATTCCAAAAATGAGCTGGACGGCCAAGGGGGCAGGGAAATACAATGATCACTTACTGTGGCTCTTCTTTCCCCAAAGCAAGGAATAATCTTCGGGCAGCTAAGGGATTGTCTAACTAAAAATTTCCATGTGGGAATCAAGAAGGTTTGCACTACACATGCAACCACAAGCATTCCATGCAGCCCCGGCAAGTAGGTCAGGCCTTTTCTTCCGAATCTAAAAGTATTTTTTGTTTGTAATTTTTTTTCCCTCCAAGAGAGGCCAGCTCTCCTAAATAAATTCCAGTCATTTGGGTCAGTGTTTTAAAAGCTTGCTATCTTAGCTGGTTTTTATTTTAAACATCTGATCCTATACATTCCTCCCAAGCCTCTGGGACCAGCAGGCCTGATACAACATCACATACTCTACATTTTTTTGTGGCGTGCCAGCTCTCTGAACAGAAAAACAAAACAAAACACACTAAAAAACAAAACAAAAAACCAACAAAACATTATGTTCTAGAGCTTTGCTATATATATAGGCTAATAAAGACCTTCTGACCACTATGTTTGCTTAACGCACCTTCAAACCCTGCCTTCCTCTCTTTGGGAGTTTCTATAACCTGCTCTTTTATTTTCTCCCTGTTTAAAATTGGCTTCAGGAAAAGGAGTGGGGCAAGAGAACAGGAAAGGCTTCCGGCTGACAGCCAAAGTCCTATATCATGTTCTAAGAAGCAACTGATGAAAGAGGGATTAAAAGGAAATAATTTAGTGACACTGCTTCAAAGAAGCCAAAAGGGTGTTTAAAACTCCCCAGGAAGGAAAATGATTGATACGAGGCTCTTTCAACTTGCAGGATCCATATGATAATAAAGAAGGGAAACAGAACGAATATTAGCTCTAAAGATCGATATATTTTAAAAGACGATTGCCTATCGGAAAGTGCAAAATAATAACTAAATCATCAGCGTGAACTGCTGACAGGCACCATCAGTAAAGACGCACCAAGGACAAACCCCAGTCAATGTTTGCTTAAAACCTGGCAATCGTTACTGTCTTGGGGTGCTAGGGATTACTTAAGGCACTTAGCATTGACCCACTTGGACAGGAGCAGCATGCTAATGATGATAATCAGCTCCATCTTCCACCCGGACTGGAGCAGGCCTCATCCGCTGGTCAGTCTCCCAACCTCCAACCCCCCTCTGCCAACTCCTACAGGTCTTTGAACCCCCCTGACCGGCTCCCCTATTCAAAATCCTTCTCTGGCTCTCTCTCCCCTTCCCTACAGGTAAGGGGATACCCAATGTGTTCCATACAGACCATTTGCGAGATCGGGCCTTGTTTCTCTTTCCATCTCCCCCCACCCACCAACAACGCTCTGCCCTCTTTCAAGTCAATTAATGCAACATTCATTTATCTGTCAAGCTGCTGGCCTTTGTATGTATTGTTCCTTCTACCCGGAAAGCACTCCCTTGCTTTAGCCTGCAACGACTCTTCTTTCAAGCTCTCTCAACCCCTTTGTGGCCCTCTCCCAGACTCCTGCATGCAGCACAGCTTTCACGAACGCCATCTCCATCATGAGAAGGACCACAGAGGCGTCCAGAAACCCAACCCACAGCCGCTGGGTAGATTCTAACAAGGAGATTCTAACATGCAGAATGTGTGAATCTTTCCAACGGCAGACAGCTTCATCTTTCTGGTGCTCCGGGGCCGGTGGGTTTGAACTGCCCGTCTTGTGGTTAGCAGCCCAGTGCTCACCCAACAGTGGCACCGGGGCTCCAGGCTCCTGAAAGTCTGGCCTTATGTCTGCACCAGAAGGCCCTGACAGTAGCAGCAGTCTTTCCAGCACCTACTTACTACTAAGTACCAGCAGTCGGTAAGTGTTGGCTGGAAGCCCAAATAAATGGAACCTATCTTTCTATTTAAATGGAAACGTCAGTTTTCATCTCCTTGCGTTTTCCTAAGGCTCGTGACAAGTAATGCAGATGAAGAAAACGGTAATGGAGGGGAGAGGGCAAAAGAAGGGGCGGGCATCTCCAACTGAGAAATCAGCACTGCAGTCTACAAATCTAGACACGCCCCCTCCCCACAGTGCACCAGCTGGCTCAAGTGCGAAGGGTCTTATGTTGGCTGAACCCAATACTTCCTCTCAGCGTGGGCAGCAGGGTGCTCCTGTGCGTGGGCAGGGCCCTACCATCCAATGTATGCAACAACTGGCAAACCACTGGGGACATAAACTTCAAGCCAAACAGTAAGACAAGGGGACTTCCAACAAGCACTCTGGGCTTCGCTTTAACCACGCACACAGACCACCTGAAAGAATGTCAGGCGTCGGGTCGCAGCTGACAGGCTCCACTTCCACGAGTGGAGGCTTCTCTGAGAACAGAGATTATTTACTTGGGGTAAACTATCACAGGCAGTTGAATATTTCAGCATATAGGAGCTATTTTAAAATGGGAATGCAGCTAGCTTAAAAAATAGGGGCCCAGGCTATGCTTTCTTTTAAAATAGAAATAATTAGATTGGTTGGAAGTACGACAAATGCTCAAAACAAATGTTGAAAGCTGTCAACCCCCCCCTAAAGCCACCCCCCCAAAAAATACCTCAAACTCATACAAATAACCTTAAAAATGTGGAATTATTCCATCATTGGGGCCAATTATTAACCTTGCAGTGTGTGAAACTATGTCCGGTCTATTGAAGTTGATGCAGTTTCTTTGTAGTGATTTTTTAAAGCGCTGCCATTCTTTTAATGAAAGGATTCCATAATTATACAACGGGAAGGTCACACAGTGACATTCTTCCAGGTGTTTAACACTGAGAGTCCATATGCTGCCAAGGGAAGTGCTAGGGGACTAAGGTGCTTTCTGTCAGTTGGAAGGTGCAGCCTCTTCTCAAAGGAGTTCAGGTAAGAACGAGGAGAGATGTGCACACTTTCTTTTGAGAATAGGTAGAAAGGAGGCAGAGGCATGGCTTATATAATGGCCCAAACAAGAAACCCCTAGATTAAGCTCCCAATTAAAAAAACATCAGCTGATTAGTAAGTTCATGAATGGTGACTTGAAAATTTCCAACAACCCCTCCTGAGAGATCGCCTGAGTACCTGACTAGGGGGACACCTTTACAGCCAAGCTTGAGGCTCACTTGGGCGCAGGCATTGAAACACTGGCCAGTGACCCACTGCTGGGTGTGTTAGGGACTCTGCTAGGTGGCTGGGACAGAGGAGGAGGAACTAGCCAGAAATCTGTCCTCGGGTAAAGGTGGGCTTGCTCCATCTTTTTAAAAAGCCGTGTCTAGAGGAGAGTACTCAGTTACAAAGAGAACTAAAGTCACCAACTTCGTGCCCACAGAGAAGTCATTACATGCTTCTGATTGTAGCAGGCTGATAACGTCATGCCAAAAACGAAAACAGTGGTCCGGGTTGTGTTTTTTCCTTTCCCCGCTGGGCGTTTTGTGACAGACACAAGAAATAGAGGGAACGTGTTAAAGATCTGATTAAGAAACCGTCTGTCACTTCTTTGGGAAATCATTTTGGATGGCAGACACCCCGCACCTTTCAGCCTGGGGTAGACAAAACTGTTATACAGACCAGAGTTTGTTAAGTGACCCCTTATCATCGCCATCCAGAGGAGAAGCACCACGTGGTCTTGAGGCACTGCCAATTTCCACAACGATGGACATGGTTTTTGTGCAACAAATACCCCACCCTAAGAGCAGATTTCCAGCACAGCGCCGTCTCTCAGAGCTCTCTGTATCTGTGCTGCCCGGCGCAGCATCGCGGGCCAGAGGGTGCCACCAGCAGCTGAAACAAATCAGCCCAAGATCAAGCGTGCTTTATTCATGTTGGGGGACAAAGGGACTTTCTACTCCTGTAAAGAGTTAGTCTGGAAGAGAAGAGTTCTACTCTTGTCCTATCATCGCTATCAGTCGGAATTGACTCGATGGCCGTGAGTGGGTTTTAAAAATTTTTAATTTATGTTGAGGACTTGAAAAAAGACATCCCAATTCATCCTGGAGAGTGACCTCTAAGGTAAAAAGAAAAATGTTTGGGAAATGTATTGGAAAGCCTTTTGTGAACACGGCTGGATCACTGCGGCTCAGGTGTGGAGTACGGACCCTCAGACCCAGAGCACCCAGGGGGTGGAGCTCTACTGGGAGAGTCTAAAAGGAGGGCGAACAAAGTCTAGTCCAATGGAGCTTTTAAACAAAACAACCTCATTTTCAAAACCATGTAAGACACGTGGAACCCCGACAGAAATCCAGTCCACATTCCTTGATTTTGCTATAATTGGCAGTCCTCAGGGAACAGGCTCTGCCACAGTTTATCTGCTCCTTGTCATCTCTGCTCTGGTCATCTCCCCACCCCCCCCACCCCCCCGCCCCAATAGCCTCTGGAGGGTCCTCTGTCCTGTATAATGTGTCGTGAGTTGTGCAGGCGGCCCAGTGATTTCTATTTAGAATTTGCAGGTGACTTCTTCAGTGCCTCTTCACTCCTGTCTCTCTTTCTGGCTGGCACATCCAACCTCCTGAAAGGCGAAAGGAAGGGTACTCACAACGACTGAGTACTTCTATGTACCAAGAACTTCTTCTTCCATCGGACCTGTGAGGAGCGCGCTATCATTCCCTCGGTTCGGATAAAGGAACCTTAAGTTCAGGACAGCCACCATCAGGCAGACGGCACAGCTGTGACTTGAGCCTAATCTGTCTGACCTTCAAAGTCCATGTTTCTTCCAAAGCTGCACTGTTTCCCAAGCACACTTGACAATATGAATTTCAGACATAAATTCCATAGTGAAAATCCCACTGTCACATTGAGCCTGCCTTTCCAAGTGTCTTCTGTCCACCGGCCTCATGAAAAAGAGAAGAAAGAATTCCACAGAAAGGAGTCTTTGTGGAATGGTTCTGGAATGTCTGGATTAGGTGTTACGTTGCTAACTGCCAGGTTGGTGGTTCAAACCACCAGTAGCTCTGTGGGAGAAAGATGAGGCTGGCTGTTCCCATAAAGATTTCCAGTCTGGGATAGGACAGGCTGGATGAACTATCTGGATGAAAAACAACGGGACCGACAGTTCCGGGGGGACTTGGGGTGGGGGGTAGGGGGGGTAAGGAAGTGGTGTTAACAAACCCAGGGACAAGGGAAAAACATGGGACCCCAAAGGGTAGAGAAGGGGGAGTGGCAGGCCTGATGGGAAATGATCAAGGGTAAGGTTGCTTAGAGAAGAGGTATACTCTAGCCCAGGTGGCGATGAAGCATGGTAGTAGGGCAGGAGGAAGGTCAAGGGAGATGGAGGAAAGAGCTAGGAGTCAAAGGGCATTCATGGAGGTCTAGACAAAGACATGTACATGCAAATATATATAGGAGGTTGGGGAAATAGATCTTTGTGTCGATATTTATAGGTCAAGTATTAAGGTGGCGGAAGGACCTTGGGCCTCTACTCAAACACTCCCTCTATGCATGAATACCTTCTTTTATTAAATTGGAACTCTATGATGCTCACTCTCCCGACACAACGGCTGGAGCCAAAGTGGGTGAACAAGTAAATGTGGTGAAGAAAGCTGATGGTGCCCGGCTATCAAAAGAGATAGTGACTGGGGTCTTAAAGGCTTGAAGATAAACAAGCGGCCATCTAGCTCAGAAGCAAAAAAGTCCACATGGAAGAACACACCAGCCTGTGTGATCGAGTGGTCCCAAAGGGATCAGTTACCAGGCATCAAAGAACAAAAAATCATATCACTGACTGCACACCTCCATGATAGGATCGCTGAAGACAAATGGGTGCACAAGCAAATGTGGTGAAGAAAGCTGATGGTGCCCGGCTATCAAAAGAGATAGTGTCTGGGGTCTTAAAGGCTTGAAGGTGAACAAGCGGCCATCTCGCTCAGAAACAAATAAGCCCACATGGAAGAAGCACACCGGCCAGTGCGATCACGAGGTGCCCAAGGGACCAGATATAAGACATCATGCAAAAAAAAAAAAAAAGATATAAGTGTGTGTATGTATGTGTATATATGTGTATATGTATATATGTATGTGTATATATATTATGTTAAATGAAGGGGGAAGTGCAGAGTGGAGACCCAAGGCCCAAGTGTCGGCCAATGGAGATCCCCTCATAGAGGGGCTTAGGAGAGGAGATGGGTTAATTAGGGTGTGAGGTAGTATCGATGAAGAACACAGCTTTCCCCCAGATCCTGGATGCTTCCTCCCCCCAACTACCATGATCCGAATTCTACCTTGCAGGGCTGGATAGGACAGAGGCTGTACACTGGTACATATGAGGGTTGGAGGTACAGGGAATCCAGGGTGGATGATACCTTCAGGACCAAGGGCGTGAGGGACGATGCTGGGAGAGTGGAGGGTGAGTGGGTTGGAAAGGGGGAACTGATTACAAGGAGCCACATGTGACCTCTTCCCTGGGAGAGGGACAGCAGAGAAGGGGGGAAGGGAGACCCCGAATAGGGCAAGATATGACAAAATAATGAGGTATAAATTACCAAGGGCATATGAGGGAGGGGGGAAAGGGGAGGGAGTGGGAAAAAAAAAAAGAGGACCTGATGCAAGGGGCTTAAGTGGAGAGCAAATGCCTTGAGAATGATTGGGGCAGGGAATGTATGGATGTGCTTTATACAATTGATGTATGTATATGTATGGATTGTGGTAAGAGTTGTTGGAGTCCCTAATAAAATGTAAAAGAAGAAAAGAGAAAAAAATGATTAGGGCAAAGACTGTACAGATGTGCTTTATACAATTGATGTATGTATATGTATGAACTGTGAAAAGAATTGTATCAGCCCCAATAAATTGTTAAAAAAAAAAAATGAAAAAAAAAAAAAAAAAAGATTTCCAGTCTGGGAAATGCTGTAGAGCAGTAAGGTTCTCAATCTGTGGGTCACGACCCTTTGGGGGGTGTCGAACGACCTTTTCACAAGAGTTGCTTGCCTACTACAGCCTGCATATCAGATATTTACATTACGATTCATAACAGTAGCAAAATTACAGTTATGGAGTAGCAATGAAAATAATGGTATGGTTGGGGTCACCACAACGTGAGGAGCTGTATGAGAGGGTCGTGGTGTCGGGAAGGACCCCTGCGCTCGAGGGTTGCTGTGAGGTGGGACTGCTCAATGGCTGTGGGCTGAATGAAAGCTAATGCACCAGGAGGCTTCCTGCCCTTTGGTTTCTAACCAGCACATGGAAAAACGGAGTGAAAAGCTGATGGGGTTTCCCAATCAATGTTTTGGGGCCCCCTTGTTACATGTAAAGCCAGGAGGGCTTTAAACCATAACAAAAGAACAAGAAAATAGTTTCAAAATGCCATCTTACAAAATGGCTGGCTGAAAGTATTAAAAAATGTAACTTTCAATGCCACCGAAAACAATTGCTCCATTAGGAAAAATGAAACAAGAAGCCCTCAGCTGGTAGAACCAGTGGATCCATTCTTAGCGTGCGCTTTGTTGCTGAGTCACGTGCAAGCTATCCAAAGAAGCAGCAAACCCCACAGCTCACAGAGTTAAGTACAGAGCCTCTTCAGTGCGTCAAGAAAAGTATCCACCCTCTTATGGACACTGCATTCTTGTGAAAGGAGAGCAATGGGTGGAAAGAAATGTACCTTCTTGGGCAGAGCATCTATTAACTAGCATTTTTGTACTCCAAGTCACTATCATCTTAAAAAAAAAAGTCTAAAATGTTGTGCCTGAAAGCGGATGACTTGGAAAAAAGTGGGGCATGGGGGTCGGGGGGTGGGGGTGGGAGAACCCGCAGCTGCAGTCTTTCAGTCTTTTTGTAAGAATTTCAGTGGTTAAGATTGTTGTAGCTCAGTGGTTAAGATCAGCTGAGCTGGCTCTGTGATTCGGAGTGAGCAGCTCTGGGATTTATAATCCCGAAAGTGGTGGTCAAGACTAAAGTCCCTGGAACACTCCTGGAAGGAATGCCCACCCCTTCATTTCCCCTCCCAGCCCAGGAAACTGAGAATACCAATAAAATAGTTAACTGACCCGTTAGTGCAAAAATGTAAGAAGTGACTACATGAGACAGCATGCAGCTGGTAAAAATTCCTTTGTGTTTAGTAAGGAGCTCACGCGAGGAGACGTGTTGGTGTAGAAAGGATGGCTGGGCTGTAATTCGTGATGCCTGGCACTGTCTGAGGGCATGCACTGCGCAGCAGCACATTTCTCATCTAGTAAAATGCCTCACGGAACGTAGAAAGAAGAATAGGAAGACTAATAAGCTGCTTGGCTGACCACAAAGTCCATGCCAACGGGAAAGTGGTCCCCACTGAGAGTTGTCTGGGCAGCCCATACAATGCTCCCCTCACCCCCAGCTCAGGAGAGGCTCTGGAACTAACTGAGAGGGGAAGTCTCTTCCTTACAGAAGAAAATGTAGTTCAACTGTTATGACTGAGTTGCCCAAAAGGACAGATTTTCAGTTTTTTCTTTCCGTTTATAATTTCACCTCTAAGCACAGACCTCTTACTTCCTTGAATCTGCTTGCTCTAAGCCAGAAATCTAGCCCCATCATGGATTCCTCCCATGATCCACATCCATTTGGCCACCCAGCCCGGTGCACTTCGCCCTTCACTATCGCTCAAGTCAATCCACTGTCCCACCTCTTTCTCGTCCCTCCATGTGGCCCTGAAACAGTAGCCGAACTACCAGACATCCTGATACCACACCCTTCACTCCTGACCTGTGCGTGCACGGTAGCCCCCAGAGTAGATGTTGAGAGGCAAATCGACGACCTAAGCCACGGACGTGAGAAGGTCAGGAGGCTAAGCCTGTGCCGGAAAATCTCCCACAGCAATCGAGGGGGGAGGAAGACCAGACGGACAGGGAGGGCTCTGAAGACAGCTTAGAGCAGGTGTCCTCAAACTGTGGCCCGCCGAGGGCATTTACATCCTGCTTGCCGAGTGTTTTTGCCCCATTTGCTTTTTTGCTCCAAAATAAGTTATGTACAGTGTGCATAGGAATTTGTTCATAGTTGTTTTTTTTTAAAACTATAGTCTGGCCCTCCAATGAGTCTGAGGGACAGTGAACTGGCCCCTGTTTAAAAAGTTTGAGAACCCCTGGCTTAGAGTGAAAAAGAGGAGGAAGATGGCCACTAGGCCCTACTATGAACGGGCCCAAACACCTGCACATGTTCCCTGCTCTGGAGACGTATAATAAACCAGAAGCAGTGCAGAACTGATGTGCAGAAGGAAACAAACCTAATTACATTATTGCCCTCCAGGCGGGGGGCAGGAGGGAATCTTTTGATGGTTCACTAACACAAACCACCAAAGGTCTACAGTTTTAGCCTGAAGCTCCGGTTGCTGTCGACCTCTCCAGCTCCTCGTTCAGCCATCCTGAATGGGCACCGGCCCCCTGTGCACCAGGCTGTTTGGCGTCTCCAGGCTTTTGCTTCTGGTCAGAATACTGCTCCTTCCTTCTTCAACCAAAACCAAACCAAACCAAACCAAACTCACTGCCATCGAGTCGATGGCAACTCACAAGGGACTTAAGAGGGCTGGGTAGAACTGCCCCAGTGAATTTCAGAGACGAGGCCTGTTCATGGAAGTACAAAGCCTCCTCTAGCTCCCGAGGAGCAGACTGGTGGTTTTGAACTGACGACTCTGCAGGTTGCTGCCCCATGCATGACCACTATGCCACCAGGGTGCTTTCTGCCAATCAGCTCAGGCTTGATGTCCAGAAAGCCTTCTTTGACCCCTCTCGTGCAAAATCAAGAATGTCCTGTGTGCATTTCTACTGCTGCCTTTACACGATACTGATCTCACAATAGGGTCATCTCGTCTCGCCCTGGGGAGTCCCTCAAGGCATGGTCCATGTCAGCACCCTTAGTACACAGCACAGGGTCCCCCCCACACCTCACTTGCCGCCATGGAGCCAGTGCTGACCCATAGTGGCCCTACAGGACAGGGTAGACCTGCCTGTGGGTTTCTGAGACTATAAATATTCACACACAGGAGTAGAAAGTCATGTCTTTTTCTTGAGAAGGGGCTGTTGGCTTTGAACTGCTGACCTCGTGGTTAGCAGCTCAATGCAAAGCCAGGGCTCCTGGGGTTCAGGGTAGCAGATACTTAATATGTGTCTGGAACACACCAGAGCTTTTTCTGATGCAAGTAATTTAGAATTCCAACTTTTGTTCCATGGAGCAATAAAACTACGCCTCCAGGGAAATGCATTTGCTAGTGCGTAAAAAGGCACACTTTAAACACTACTTGTGTGAAGTTTGCACTTACCTAAATTGCTGTAGGTGGCACTAGAAGGGCTCAGGTCCATAGGATCGGAAGCGTCTTCTCCCTCCTCTCCCCTCTCCAGTTCCTGCAGGGGAAGTGCCGGGCTGCCTGACGTGCAGCCCCCGCCGCCATCTTGCTTCCCAACAATACTCCTCGGATCCCGGGGAAGAAATTCCTCGGCTGATACTTCATGGGTCACGTGACTGAAACAAACCAGACCACACTGGTTTGAGTGTCGCACTGGCTTCCAAAGGTTCTGCTAAAATGTAGACCGATTTCCCATCGGCACGAGTAAGCGGCCTTCTAGCCCTGCAGCAGTCACCTCCTTGTTGGCACACAAGGCCACCTTTCATGTACTCGGGCACTCTGGTTGCCTTGATCCATGCACAGGGAGAATTCATTTTGGAAAAGGAAGTATGACAGGCACAGGGAACAGAACGAAGATAACAAGTAAAGGGTGGAAGCCTTTTTTTTAAAGGTAGAGCTAGTCGTCCAAAACAGACTGACAAATAAGCCCACTACCACTGAGTCGACTGAAACTCACAGTGACACGCTACAGGATTTCCACGACTGCCTATCTTTACTGCAGCATGCAGCCTCATCTTTTGTCCTGTGGGGGGACTGAGGGTTTGAACTGCTGACCTTGTGGCTAGCGGCCCAGTGGCTAACCTACAGTGCCACCAGGGCTCCTTGGTGATGGTGAGAAACCAACAAACCCACTGCCACTCAATTGATTCTGACCCACAGCTACCTTATTCATGGTTTCTTAGGCTGTAAAATATTTGCAGGTGCAGAGAGCCTCGATTTTCTCCGCGGGAGCAGCTGCTGGGTTTGAACTGCCGGCCTTGTGGTTAGGAGTCCAATACTTAACCCTAGAGGGGATGGTGATAGAGGGTGCCGAATGCTTGACTAGTTACAGACAAATCTAGTAACGCTTTTAGTGAAGCGCTATCCTCCTCCACGTATAGGACAAGACTGTACCATAATGCTGTAGTCAATACCAAGTATCGCAGCCCCCAGAGGGAGCAGTCTCTGGCATGTCCTAGCGAGTCGCTATGAGTCAGAATTGACTCGATGGCAGTAGGCTTGATTTTGGTTGATGATATTGATTGGAATTCCTGGGTGGATCAAGTGGTTAAAGTGCTTGCTTACTAATCAAAAAGTTGATGCTTCGGGCCCACCCAGAGAAAAGGCATGGCAATCTCCTAGAACCCAGTCACTGAAACACCGAGGAGCACGACTGTACTCTGACATATGCGGGTCACCTGAGGTTTACATGGATTCAATGGCAGTTCTTTAAACCTTAAAGATCTACTGGAGTATTTTAGTCAAGGAGATGCGAATTCTAAATATGGGAATAATTATCTTGTGGGCAGGAACCCTGGTGGTGTAGTGGTTACGTGTGGGGCTGTGATCTGCATGGTCGGCAGTTTGAAACCACCAGCAGCTCCTCGGGAGACACACTGACAGACTGGGCTTTCCACCCCATCAACAGTCCCAGTCTCGGAAACCCACGGGGGGGTTTCAGCATCGACTCGATGGCAGTGAGTTTTCTTCTGATTTATCGTGCAGCTGAGTGGAAGGCAGGAGGGTCTCACTGTCAACGGGCAGAAGCACCAATCTTTGCCTGTGTGCACGCCGCAGGCAAGGGCCATGCAAAGTTCTACCTCCTGGTTATTTTCACGTGCATCCCACTATGGTCCCACATGATGCTTTATGCTTCCAGTCTCGGCTCCTCACTGTGCGCCCGTCTACTGGAAGGTACCTCTTCCCATCCCCCGGGGCCTGACTCGGTCAGAACTGTGCTGATTCTGCTACAGGGGATGGGAAGGTTGTTACATGCTGGTGGAGAAAACTGGCCTTGGTAGACAACCTCAGTGGGCTGGCCAATGGGATACGTTTACCATTCAAAAACATCTTTCAGCCCCGATGAAACCAGTGTCCTGAAGAGCATCACATCCACCCACTGGTTCTTCCTGGGCACAGGGAAAGGAGGAAGGAGCATCTCATAGACTAAAATGTGGTGAGAAACAAAAACAACAAACAAATCCAGTGCTGTACATGCCCGGGTGGAGCTGCCATGGGCCCCAAGGCTGGAATCTCTCATGGAAGCAGCATGCCTCGGCATTCTTCTGGGGGGCACGGCTGGTGGGTTTGAACTGACGGCCTTGCAGTTAGCAGCCAAACGTCTAACCGCTGTACAACGTGGGCTCCTTTCTCACATCCTGAGCCCAGTGCCATCAAGTTGATTCACGGTGGCTCTGCAGGACAGGGAAGAACTGCTCCCGGGGGTGCCCAAGGTTATGGAAGCAGCTCTCCCTGCCATGGAGTCGATGGGGACCCACGGCGATCCTCTAAGACCGGGCAGAACTGCCCCTGTGGGTTTCAGATCGTTTAACTCTTTATGGGAGTAGAAAGGCCTCTCTTTCTCCTTGCGGTTAGCTACCCAGTGCCTGACCACTATGCCAGCAGCAGAGTGACCCATTTTCCTCCTGAGGAGCACAGCTGCTGGGTTTGAACCGCCAACCTTTGGGTCAGCAGCTGCGTTCTCATCCACTGCACCACTGGGGCTCCTTCTCATCCACATGTCATTTCTGGTTCTTCAGTTGTCAGCCAGTTGTGGTGACATTTGCAGGTTTCCTTTCAAAGAGGTGCTTCGTTTGATGGCGTGTCATCAGAACACAGACCACCTGCGGATCTGAGGGAAGTGCGTGTCTTCTTATCAATCTTTCATTATGGAAACGATGCGTGTGCCTGGGCTGAAAACAAGCCTTGAAGTCTGCTGGGTACACAACTTCAAAAACACTCTTTCAAAGCTGGCAGTGCCAGAGGCCCCCCACACTGGGAGCGAGCAATGAGCTTGCAGCTCTCTGGTGGGAACAGCCTCGCGGAGTGGAGAGGCGGGATGGGGTCTTCACTAGTAGCTAGCAGGGTGGTCTATGTAAAGGGGGACTCATTCAGTAAACAGAGCTTCCCTTTCGCCATGGGCTGCCCCGCCGCCGTGATTAACCCAAAGGACGCTGGGAGTCATGACTTGGACCCTCACTTAATCAGGGTGCCAGGATGGAGCATGATGGCCCTCGAGAGACACTTCTGGACACTACGTGGTGTCAATGTCCCTGAGCAGTTCCCAACATGCTCCAAGAGAGGGAACAGGCTCTTTGCTGATTAAAATATGAGCCATTTAATTTCAAGCCAATAAAGATGAAAGTGCCGTAAAAACATCAGTCCACTTCCAGAGGAAAAAGGTTTAACATTACAGAAACTCTCTCCTTCTAGAGCAGGGGTTTCCTCAAGAGCTATTTTTAGATTCCTAGTCTCTGCACCCTCGCTCCTTCCAACCCGTCCCTACCCCGTCAACCTCCTGGTTGTTATGAAAAGGACAGATTCCCTTTCCATTTGTCAAAAAGGGTCGCTGGAGGCTGCTCCAGGGCCACGACCCCACCTCCCCATGTCTGCTTTGTTCCCAGCAAAAGGGCGGATTGAGAAGCAGGCTCTGCGCCTATGAAAATCACAGGAGGGCTGGTACTGCTATTAACCTGTGAGGAATTCCGGGGAGCCTGTTCCTGTTCCCACAGACTCTAGGCAACACAGATCTAGGCTCCAAAGGGCTTCTCAAGATAAAATGTGGAGGCTAAAAGGCAAGAAACATCGAAGACTCACCCACTAGGTGCCCCTACACAATTCCCCATGAAAGGACCAGCTCGCAGGGCCTTCTCGAGCCAGTTCACAGTGCCCTGCAACTCTGGGGAAGCAGAGGCCCCGCTGAGTTACGGAGAGCGACGGGCTGGACAAGCTATGAGCAAGAGGTTTGCACTGGGCATGCTTAATATCACCCACTGCACCTTAACCTTTACCTTAGGGCTCTGATCTGGGCGATGTGCCAAGTTACCTTTGGGGAGCCAGGCAAGTTTGATTAACTCGTTGAGGACCAAGGCCAAGGCAGCAAGGCCTGCAGTCTAGCTAAAAAACGGGTTTTCACAAGCACAGCCTAGTAAGTGCCCTGGTCTATGAAACCACCAGTCAAGACCACCATCAACTACAAAGAGCTTTGAAAACAGAGTTGATACAAGTGAAATTGCGTAGCTTAACAAATGGATGCTAAGGTTTTTAATCTGCACTTACATTGACAGACCCCCATCTAAAAAGGAGTCAGAATTTGAGAAAAAGAAAAAAACATCAGTGATATGTCCCGTCTCGATGCTGGAGGGAAGAAGAGCTCTTTGTGTGACTGAGCTGGGGAGAGGGGAGGGGGAAAGCACGAGGTTCTCAGAGTTCATGCTTAGATTTGGCAACACGCTGTGACGGAAAAATGAACAAAGATGTAGGGACGGGAACCCACAAGGTTGACTCAGTCGCTGTGCAGAAATGACACAAACACACCCGCGGTCCCGGAAGGAAATAAGGAAGGGCAGCATCTTCCGATGAATCCATTATTTGGCATTATTGCTTTTCCTGGGGAATTTTCGTTTGAGATCAAGGACCATCTTCTATTTAGACACCCAAGGGGAAAAGCCTCACCGACAATACAATGACACGTCACACCGTGAGGCTTCACTCTGTAAGCTGGCACGTTAACACAGGTGGCTCACCTGTAACGGGTCACTGGGAAAAATTTAATAGAGAAAACAGCAAAATGGGAACCCAGGAGTCTCAGTCTCACTTTGATCTTCTCAACAAACTGGGTGACTGCACAACAAGTAGAGATGGAGACGCCCACGCCATCCCCGGGGCAGTTGCCCAACAATGATTTCACATTAATACTGCTGCAATTTCAAATATACTGCAAGGAGGCTCCGAGCACTTGTGGGGAAATCCCCTCGTCTTTTAAATTCCACTCCTGCCTGAACTTTGCAAAGCCTTCCCGTTTCATGGCTTGAGACAGAAAAACTGACACGGGAAGGGCGAAGTTCTCATTTCAAAGCCTGAAAGCAGAACTGTGGAATGATAAATGGCCCACGGAGACGCACTGTGACTATTCTCTCATTGCTACTGGAACTTATGTTGGAACACCCACCCCGCCCCGCCCCGCTCTCTGGACTGCAGTGCTGCTGGGAGGTGCCAACAAGTGGGCACTGACTCACAGCGAGCCTGCGTGCCCCGGAAGGAAACAACACTGCCTGCTCCTGCACCAGCTCCACGGCTGTTTGTTAGTGTGAACCCATCCATCTCATCGAGGGCCTTCCTTGCTGCCCGCTGCCCCTCCGCTTTACCAAGCATGATGCCCTTCTCCAGGGACTGGTCTCTCCCGACGACACGTCCAAAGCACGTGAGAGGAAGTCTCACCATCCTTGTCGCTGAGGAGCGCTCTGCTTGTGCTTCTTGAGACAGATCTTTTCTGGGCTTCTTTTGGCCGTCCACAGTCGTTCCAATCTTCTTCCCCGGCAGCACTATGCAAATGCACCCACTCTTTCCCTCAGCCTCTCTACTCAGGGGTAGCAGGAGGCAACTGAAAACACCTTGGTTTGGGTCAGGTGTGCCTCCGTTCACCAAGGTCCAGCCTTGCTTATCACCAGTTTAAGGAGCTCTTGTGCTGCAGATTCGCTTAAGGCAACGAGGCATGTGACCTCTTGGCTGTTGCTTCCATGCATGTTGACGGTGGATGCTGCCAGGCAGGAGGGCTGTGGTGACGGTGGCTAAGCACGCAGAGGTCCTTGGTCAGAGTGGGTGGCACAAACCCGAACTCAGCTGACTCTTGTCCGGGACCCTCAGCATTTGTTTGGCTTCTGTACCGGAAGGCAACACACACCGGACTGTACTTCAAACTCTCCAACTTTTCACAACTGACCAGTTTTTAAATGAGTCTCTGAAAATCGGACTTGACTAAAGAATCCCCACAAGTCACAATCTGGATGAAGTCATCTCACTTTGTGACCTCGAGCAGATCAAAGGCGACAGTAGTCTCATTACGGATCTGTCTGTGACTCACATGGATTCCTTGCTAAGGTGATAGCTCATCACTCTGCATAGTCAGGTATCGTCCAAAGCAGTGAAGCAATCTCCCGCGGGAAGCTCACCTGGAAGTAGCAGAAGCAATCTCCCGCGGGAAGCTCACCTGGCCTACCCGGGTGCTAAAATGGGTCATTACACCATCTAATGAAATAATGCCCCCCACCCCCAACCTGGCCTCTTTTTTCCTTGGCAAATTCATTCAGGACAGATCTTTGTAACAATTCTGCTTAATGTCTGAAAGCATTTTTTAAAAAGGCAAATCAAATTCCATAGTAGAATGGATTAAAGGCATCTATGTATCCAATATTTACACAATTTTGATTTAACTTTATCTCCAAATTCAACCACCTTCTTTTGGCTTCAAAGGAAATGAAACCAAATTCTAGAGCGGCTATCTACCTCTTGGGGCAAACGGTGCTCTGAATTCCCCTTTCCCAGTTCCCTTCACCAGTTACACCTGTCCACTAGCTGCTCCAAACCAAACACTCACTGTCATCAAGTCACCCCTGACTCATAAGACACCCTGGAGCGCAGAACTGCCCCTGTGGGTTGCTGAGACGGCATCTCTTTACAGGAGCTGGCTGGTGGTTTCGAACTGTTGACCTTGCAGTTAGTAACCCAACTCATAACCAGTATGCTACCAGAGCTCCGTGAAGACCAATAAACAAATGTATGACTTTTAGGACCTGCTTCTGCCCCTAAAATTCAGACGAAAGCACATTAGAAACAGAGTTGTACCTTCTGTCCCTGGTTTCCCAAGCTGCCTATTTCTTTGGGCTTGTTGGAATGATGGAACTTTTCAGAAGCAGTATCCACACTGACATGACTGACACTTGAGGATGTGAATTCAAAGTTATCAGATCCCTCTCCCCTTGCAATCTATTGGAAGGACGGGAAAAACCCTCCATTTCTTCCTGTCTCTCCACCTTGAGGACCCCTCCCCGCCATGTGACATTTCTTAATCCCATCTTATCTTCCAGTTCATCCATTTGGATTTGCTACACTTTCCATTTGAAGGTAGAAAAGTGTTGTGTCCATTGATCACTATCTTAGTGTCT
This sequence comes from Tenrec ecaudatus, assembly GCF_050624435.1. NCBI lineage: Eukaryota > Metazoa > Chordata > Mammalia > Afrosoricida > Tenrecidae > Tenrec > Tenrec ecaudatus. The sequence continues at coordinate 53,576,864 of NC_134546.1, forward strand.
CCAATTTTCTAAGCCCTTTGTAGTCTGTAACTGGGCACTTCACACTTCTTACTCCCAACTGAGGTGAACCTTTAGCTGAGTTAATATGGTTAACACAGTCAAACCAAAGCAGCTCCAACTGGTGTGAATGAGGCTGAGTCTTGCGCTGGGGAAGACTGGCAGTCCGGTGAAGGTCTTCAATAGACTGATTTTCTCTCCCTGCACAACCACGCTTCCCCCCAGGTGTGAAGAGCGAATTAAAATCGTCTTCAAGGCGCTTGTCTTGCACGCCTGCGTCAGATGGCTGGACAAGTAAGGTCCATACAACAAAGTCCCTGTAAATCACTGCTGCCCTCATCATGGTAAAGAAAAGGTTCACTGTGAAAATCCCAAGACCCACTGAGTGAGTGTATTCAGTGGGCAGGTTAGCTTGGAGCACAGCGATAATGAGTGTGGCTTTCTCCATGCCCAAAGTAGAGAAGTAGCGTCTTGGCATCACCATTGCAGCCTGTTTCACGGACAGAGATGGGGCAAGATTCTGATGCCTAGTTTCTGGGAAGGCACGCTATTAGAACAAATGCACAGCTCTTGCCAGGGGGACTCACCCAGCAGGCAACGGCCCTCCTGCAGACTGCATCTTTGCCTTGTGCCCTGAAGCACCAGAGAAGTCTTTACAACGTTCCCACTTTCCTCGCCTCTCCCTCAACAGCCTGCCTGCCCTCTGAGTCAGAGCAGGGCGAGGCTGAGAAGTGATCCTGCAAATGTAACTCTCAGGCCACACTGCAGGTGCCCTGGGGAAATGGAAGTGGAAAAGGGACGAGAATGGACAACTACTCAGAACGGACTCCTATTCACTGCACCTGCCGGACACTGTGCCATCTAATTCACCACAACCACTCAGGAGGGAGATGCAATTGGTAGGTAGAAACAGGGAGCAAGAGGTTGTCCCTCTCCATGCTGAAGGCGCCCCCTACAGGAGGTTGGAAGAGCATCAGGTGAGCCCTTAGCCAGCCACAGTGACTACTGGGCATGCACCAATTCAAGCCAGAGCCAGGTGGGCCTTACACTTGGGCGGTCCAAAGTAGGCCCAGGTGGGCTTGATTCAGTCAATGACTCAACCAATACCTTCGACCACACCTCCCAGCCAGAGGTCCCAAATACCCTGACTGTGAGGCACACACCCCCTCCCGCTCCCTCCTTCTCCTTCCTCCTGTCCTGTGCCCAATAGGCAGGCCGTGTTATGGGCTCTCTGGCCTGAGGCTACGTGTGGGTGAGCAATCCGGATTGGTTGCCTGTGTTCAGTGACTGTAAAACCTGAAACTTCTGTCCTTTTATAAAAACCCCCTTGGATCACAAACCAGGCTTTGGCGTGAATTCTTTCTCCTGTGAAGCCAAGAACCGAGGTATTTCCCACCCGAGAAATCTAACAAGATTATCCTCATTTTACAGATGAGGACACTGGGATGGGAAGAAGTGAACAGACTGGCCTCAGAGTATCTGGGCACGTAGGTGGCAGAGTCGAGACAAGCATGCTATGCTTTCGAGCTCTAGTGTTGAGTCCTTTATCTCAATGCAGGCGCCATCAGGCAAGCCGGGAGTGCGCTGGCTGCCGGGACTCAACAATAAAGGCTTGATTGTGTAGAGGACAAAGTACGAGTGCTTTGAAAAGGAGAAAAGCTAGTTCTGCATGTGAGTGTCATAATGATTACAGATGTGTGCCACTTCTGAAAAATCGTCAAGAATGCCACTATTTACATCGCAAAAGGAGTTCTTGAAATAGGAGCTGCTTTAGTACAGAAAGACTGTGTTTACAGGTATTTGGCTACCTAATAATGGTCACTACCCACCACCTCTACATTTCCTGAATGCTGGGCACTGTGTTTAAATTACATATCTATCCCTTGGCAATAACACTCTTGGGTAGGCTTTGCTTTTCCCACAATAGAAAATAATAATAAATAGCAGCCAAAATGTACATCGTGCTTATTATATGCCAGGTGCTGTGCTTAGTCATGTTTCTCAAATGTGACACTGTTGGCATTTTAAAGCAGATGAAGCATGTGCTGGGAAGGGCTGCCCTGTGCACCAAAGGGTCGTAGCGTCTCTCGCTTCTACCTCCCGGGTGTTGGCACCACCTTCTCAGTCCTCTGCTTGTGACAACCAAAAACAGCTCCCGAGACATTGCACCATGCTCCCCGGGAGGCACGATTCCTTCCCTCTTTCTGAATTCTTTCTGTGAGTTCATTCATTTAAGTCTCAGAAGGCGATTAGCTCTCTTTTACCCTTGAAGAAACGATCACCAAGAGAGAGCAAGTCACTTGTGCCAGATAACACAGCTAATCATGGATGGCGCAGAGGAACGACCTCCCCCACAGTTGACCTCCACAGCTACGTTATTTTGCCTCTTGGTTTACAGACGGGAAAGTAGAGGCAGAGCACAAACAACGTGTCCACACTGACACTGCTAAGAAGTGGTGAAGGCGAGATGCAAAGCCAGCTTGGTCTGCGTGCCTTCCAAGTGCGTGCCCTAAGGCCTTGTGCCCATGGCCAGCCTGCTTTCACTTGCCGATGTTTGTCGCAAACACGACTATGGCTACTCCTCAGAGAGAACCAAACACCCTCCAAGCCTCTGGTAAGCACCAGGAAGCAACCTCCTCTGAAAGCAAGCCTCCTGCCCGAGAGCCCCAGCTTTCTTGCACAGTGAACCAAGAGCCCCACTGCTCTGACTTGTGTGTGGTCACTCCTCTGATGTCTCCGGATCAAAGACGGCGGTGCGCAGGGACCTCGGGGTCCAAAGGATACGCTCCGCTCCTGGTTCTTCTTTCTTGATGCTGATGAGAGCCTCTGCGTCTGCTTCTGAAAGGGCTCCTTTTAAACCCAGGAGGATGGCAAATTTGACTAATCCAGACGTTGAGTTCCAAGATCTTACAATAACTTGACCGCTGTTTAACGGTCACTTACAACCATATCTTAGTCTTGCGCACTTTGTCAGGAGAGAACGGGCCCTGGAGAAGGACATCATGTTTGGTAAAGTGGAAGGGTGGCAACAAAGAGGAAAGCTCTTAATGAGACGGACTGACCCAGTGGCTGCAGCAATGGGTTCAGGCACAGGAACGGTTGTGAGGATGGCACAGGAGCCGGCAGTGTTTCGCTCTGTTGTGAATGGGGTCGAAGCCGACTCCATGGCATCAAATCATACAAATCTATCAGCAGCTTCCCCCACATTCCGTCCCCAGCTCCATCAGGAAAAAAACGAAAACACATCCACTCTGCAGAAGCAATCCTATCCACTCGCCTGGTGGAAGTGATCAAGAGTACGGCTAGAGGAGCCATTGCAAGTAAGCCACTGCACCCCTACTGGAAAGGGAACAGACACAAAGAAGGAGATCAATGTCACCATTATCACTGACCAATTGGTGTGGAAACTGCCAAAGAGAAACCTAATATGCTTTGTAAAAATCGCCCCTGGAAACTCAGTAAAATATGATCAAACAGCAAACAAACACAGCTTGAATGTGCCTAAGAACTACCTTCAAAGTTTGCCAAAGATGCAGATGCTCAGTTCCTACCTCGGGAGGCTGGTTCAGCTGCTCTGGGGCGAGGCCTAGGAACCTGCATGCCGCCCTTCCCCTCTCCCCTAGCTGATGGAGCTGACCCCAGGCCTGCACTCTCAGACAGTGCTCCACCGTGGCCTCCCACTTCCCAGGGAGGCCAGGGCCGTGAGGACGAGGAGGGATTCTATATGCTTTAATTCCGTTTTCCCATTGCTTTTGGAAGTATCCTCATCAAGAGGGAACAAGGTAGGAAACATTTTTTTAAATTGTCAGTAAAGCAACATTATTCCACAGCAACAATATCATCCTGAAAAGGGGGAACTAGAATAATGTAAGTAGCCTCAGGTTAGAAATTCAGAAAGAGGCTATTATAAGAAAAGGTGTGTGTGTATATCTATATATACCTTAGGATCATGCCTAACTTCCAGTGTATTCTTAGAATAAAATTATACACCGGGCTCCAGCCGTGTCGGGCGTCCTCTGACTCAGGGCAGAGATGAGAGTCACAGTCCGGACAAAGTCAGGCAGCCTGCACTCTCCAACTCTTTATTTTAACCATTTCCGACACCGACCTTCCTCCCCGCAGCATTCTCTGTCTCTCTGCTCCGCTCAGTAATTTGTTGCAATGGTGACTTAGAAGACCTCACAGAGCATACTCACAATTACGTGGTTTGCTAGGGAAGGACCGGGCTACCGCGTGGGATCAGCACTCACTTGGAAGTAACCGGCTACAATTGGACAACCCTGACAGCTTTCCACCAGAACAGTTCTCAGCGAGACTCATAGGCAGGCAGCCATTCCTTCGGCTATGCCTAGTGTCTGGCCTCGCTCTAGGCCCGGCCTCTGTAGCTGAACCTCACTCTTGACTTGGCCTCTGCTGCCGGGTCTTGTTCTTGACCTCTATCCTGATTGGGTAAGTGCTCAAGCTCCTTAGCTCCATCAATAAGTGCTCTGACAGCAAGCCTCCTGCCCAAAGGCACTTGGCTCTCCCACTCCAGGCTGGCAAGCCCCAGACAGCTGCCTCGCTCTGTGGGCCAGTGTGCCCATCAGAGTTTGTGTGTGCCAGTCTTCCAGCTCCCACCCTCTCATCGCACATCACACCACACCCAGTGGTGCAGTCCTCTCTGTCTCCTGGATTGAGTAGGTTCCTGGAGCCGATACCCCGGGGCCCAAAGGACAAGCTATTCCAGGATTTTCTGGATAGTAGTGAGCTCCTTCTACCTTTGTAGGACTGGCTCTCTTATATGCCTACTCCGCCCACCAAGACATGAGCTGATCGGTCCCTTCAGTAGCCCCCCCCACCCCAACCGCCAGACCACCCCCCAACGTCACCTAATCTGGATAGTAATCAATCAAGCCTTACGAAGGTTTTACATACCTTGTTTCCTTGTTTGCATAGTAAACTGTCCAATCCCTGTAAGGCACATAAAATAGACAGTTATCGGGCAGGCTGTGGCCCAACCAATCATTTTTGGCAGGATTATAATAAACCAGAAAGGACATATGAGAAGCCCACACGCCCACAAAATGTTACGAGGAGGAGGATCCGGCCTGGTTTGATATTGAGGATTTTGGTCAGAAGCCCTGGCGGGCTGAGGACTGCCTTTGAAAGGGAGTGTCGTAAGTCAAGTCTACCAAGATGCAGCAATGTCTCCAATATGGGTGTCTCAACCAAGGACCGAGCCAGGCACAAAGGGCAGGTCCCTGTGACGGAGGAAGCCATGACAAGAAGAGGGACCACAGTGCCTGCACCTTCTACCCAGCCTCCCAGGGGTGCTTCCTAAAGTGCCTCTTTTGATAGGCTGTTCCTCACGCCACACAGACTTTTCTGGTTTAGGGTCAGACTCAGACTCGGCTGGCAGGTCATCAAGGCCCTGAGCAATTTAACTGTCAATGTATGTTTCCATCCTTAGTCTATACTGCGAGGAGCAATCCTTCAGCTCTAAACACCCAGCCTGACGCCCTGCCCCTGGGACATAGCACATTCTGCACCCTTTCCACAAACTGCCTCCCTTCTTGTTGCCAGCTACACCACACTCGGCTGTGACGACTAAGACGGCTCCAGTTCTGTCGGACCGTCCACAGGGGCCCTTCCTTCTCTGGGCACTCATGGCAGGGGGCTGGGGTTCACAGCAAGCGCTGAAGAAGACAGCCAGGTGGGATCCAGGCAGCAAAGTACCTGAGAACATCACCAGCTCCATACCTGGTGACATGACTTCTGCCTGTCCCAATGGGATGGGGCCAGGTGGCAACATGGAGGAAACAGTGGGGATGGGGAGGTGCTCTCCTACTAGAAAATCAGAGAAATGGGGCACCGTCCCAGATACTGAGTGGAGCTTCAACCATGTCTCAAAACACACATGCAAAAAAGCCCCCAAGCTCATTGCCACGGCGTCAATTCCGACTCATAGCAACCCTGCGGGACCGAGCAGAATCGTCTCTGTGGGTTTCCGAGACTACAATTCTTGACAGGGATGGAAAGCCTCATCTTTCTCCTGCAGAGGGGCTGGTGGTTTCAAACCGCTGACCTTGTGTGGAGCAGCCCGCGGCGTCCCTCACTGTGCACTGTCAGCTGGTTCCTGTGCTGCACTGAGCACCGCGTTATTCTCCTCAGGCCGGCCCTTCTCTCCGCTCTTAACAAACTGCCACCACAGGGGCACCACGTGAGGACAAACCGCTTAAGGATCGCCCGATGACTCCCATCAGTACTATGTGGCAGTGGTGTTACAGCATCATGGACAGAAACCTGGCATGGAGGCATGAAGCCAGTCTCAAAGCTGGAAACGGAAGACTCGCTCCCGTCTGCCACCAGCACCACTCTGCACACCTCCCATCATTCACCTGTGAAGTGGGGCAGTGAGGGCTGGGCGCTGGCACGAAGTGCTTTAGGAGCGTGAACAATGACAAAGATGTTGAGTACTTTAAGACGGCTCAACAGGCCAGTGGGTCAGCTGGCGGCAGTGGGATCCTTGTTGGCCACCAACACGAATTCCTGCGCTCAGGAGCGTGGGACACGTCCAACTGACTTAACGACCCCCCACTGAGCACAACAAATCACTTTGGGGTCTGTCTCTGCAGTCAGAGTCACTACTTGCAAAGTGGCCCTGGGAAAGTCAACCACCTCCCTCGCCCTCCGTTCCTTGCCCCAGCGATGGGGAGGCTTCACTGTCGGGAGTGCTGAGATGGCTGCAGGAGATGGAAAAAGAAAACCTAACAGGTTTTGGAAGGGAATGTAGGTCCAGCACGATGCAGACGGCGATATGGCGTTGTTCACAGACTTCAGATTCAAGATACAAACAAAAAGACAAAAGCAGACCCGACTCTCCAAAGACCCTCCGTTTGACTTCTCCACAATGGCACGTACCCCTAAGCAAGGCACTACGCTCTTCTGGAGTTGCACGAGGGGGAGTCCAAAAGTACTGCCAGACATCAGAGACCCCGATTAGACAAAGGTGCCAACGTGCCCACTGCAGTCCCTCGACAGAGCTCCCATCGAGGGCCCTCCAATGCTTTCAGAAGTTAGTGCTTCATCTCCCTAACCCTCCCCTGATGCACTTGGAGCTTCTCAATTTACATCCCGTCAAACTAACATCCCAAGGAACCCAAGAGACGTCTGACAAGGTCAGGTCAGGGCTGTAGGCAGGATGGGCTAAGATTTTCCAATGAAATTCTCCTAGGTGACCTTGGCCACCCTCCAGGGTGCCTCCAATGTGCATTACCTGCCCCAATTGAGGGGGAGGAGCGGGAGGAGGAGGAGGGCATGTTCCCACGATTGAGAAAATCTATCAAGATGACTTCTTGGGAATCCCCCCAAAACAGTGGCCATGACCTTCTGAGCTGATCACCTGCCTTGAATGTCAACTGGCCCAGCGGATCCCTTTGAAGCCACTGTTCTGATTGGGCCTTCGAAGCACCTGCAGGAGAGACCGAGACAAGCGTAGGACCGAGAGAACTTGTCCGCAGCCACCCACTAATCACAGAGATGTGTTTGCACGTTTTATTTGGAATAAGCCACGCATGGATGAGCTAGAGCCCTGGCACACTATTTTTGACATGCTCGCGGTATTGCTTCCCAGGAGGCAAAGGAATCGAAAGCTCTCTGCAGACCGCTCCCAACACAGGGCACAGGAGCATCACCCTTCTGCATCAGATGAAGCCAAAATTCACGGATTTCCTTAATGTAGGATTATTTACCAATTCAACCAGGACTTCATGAACTAGTCTGACTTTAGGACCAGTATGTCAGCCAGTGCAGACGTGCTCTTTAGAAATGCTGCCAGTCCAGAAGCTTTCTGAAAGCAGAAGAACAACCATCAGGAGAGCAAGCGGCTGCTTGGAGCTTCCCCTCCCATCAGTGGCTTTTCTGTAGTAGACACAGGACTTGACCTTCAGGGAGGACATCTTTTCTAGTCATCACGCGGATGGCACAGGACTGAATGCCTTTGGCTCTCTTATGCGTAAGGTTGCTACGAGTTGAAGTCAACTTGCAGGCAAGGGACAGCAAGTGCTTGTATTTGCTTTCTTCACACTAGATGCAGACGCACGGACACACAGAACCCAACTCTGACTCCTTTGCTGGGAGTTGTCAAGTCAGTTCCAAAACGTGTGCAGAGTACACCAGCTTCCTAGAGTTTTCAAGCCCGTAATCTTTCAAAAGCAGCTAGACAGAGCTTTCCTCTCTCCTGCCCAAGGGCCCTGGGTGGGCTCAAACTGCCACTCTTTCGGCAAGTAGTTGAACATTTAACCGCATCCCCCAGAGATATGATGTGATTTCTTTAGCCAGTCCCAAACCTGTCCAGGTGTCTGACTATGGTGGCTATTGGCACTGTTTAAGTGTGCCAGACAACAATAGAGCAGGTCTTCAAGCTCGGTCCTGGGGCTGGACATTTACAGGGGACAGGGAGTCAAGATTTGGGACTTTGCAGGCTATATGGCATCTGTCACAAGGACCCAAAGCTGCTGTCATCGTACACCAATGGCCACAGACAACACAGAAAGGAATGAGCTTTGTGCTGCTCCCATAAATTCATCTACAAAAACAGGCTACAGGTTGGTTTGGCTCACAAATTATAGTCTGGCAACTCCTAGTCTTGAACCCAGAATTGACCTTTGGATTATCAAGAAATACAGTTTAATCCCTACCAGGTCACCCATCCCTCCTTGCTACTGATTTTGGATCACTTATTGCTCCCCTGTCCCTGGATTGGTCAGCACCACCTCCTTGCCTCCCCTCCTCTGCTCCTGTGTCCTCCCCCCCCCCCCCCCGGAACCATTGGTCCTGTTGTTTTCTCCTCCAGACGATTCATCCAGTCTGTCTTATCTAGATAGATCTGTAGAGATAATAATAAGCACCAAAAATCAAGCCATAGCAAGATAGGCAATGAGTGAGAATACAGCTATGACAACAAAAAAGGAAACCAATTACCCATAGAAGAATAAATTAATTAAAAGAAAAAAATTTTAAAAGAAAGAAAAACCTATAAATAGACCAAGGTCTGATATTTGATCTCTAGGTATGACCTTCAGTGAGGTCCAATGGGGTACCATGCTCTGGCCCCAGAGTCTGTCCTTTGTACTCCCTCGGGGGCTCCCTGCTCTGCTCCCATAGTTGCTCTGCCACATGCTTTTAGTGTGTTGCCTTGGTGTCACAGGGTCAGTCTGGGCCAGTCCTGACCCTGAGTCTCCAGTGTTGTCCTCCTTAGGGCCCTGGGCCATCAAGGGTCGGTGTGTCTCATAGTGGGATTAGCTATATTGTCCACTCTGTCCATTGGCTGTTCAGAGCGGGGATATCGTCCTCCAGGCCTGATGGACCAGGATGTGCTCCACTCTCTCTTCCTCTCCCTTCTTTGCTCTCATTTGCTGATCAAACATGCTCCTCTCCCCTAGCTGCAGCTTCAGTGCCGTCCTCTCAAGTAAATTCTTCTGGGGTGAGGGGCATATATTATAGGTTTAGTACTAAGGCAGCAGATGGACATTGGGACTCTACTCAAGCACTTACTCAATGTAAGAACACGTTGTTTTATTAAATTGGAATTTTAGGATGCACACCTTCCCGACACGATTGCGGAAAAAAATGTGTGCATAAGCAAATGTGGTGAAGAAAGCTGACGATGCCCGGCTATCAAAAGATATAGTGCCTGGGGTCTTAAAGGCTTGAAGATAAACAAATGGCCATCTAGCTGAGAAGCATCAAAGTCCACATGGAAGAAGCACACCAGCCTGTCTGACCACAAGGTGCAGAAGGGACCACATATCAGATATTAAAGAACTAAAAATCATATCAATGGGTGTCCACCTCCCTGATATGATCAATGAAGACAACCATGTGATAAGAAAATGTGGTGAAGAAAGCTGATGGTGCCCAGCTATCAAAAGATATAGCATCTGGGGTCTTAAAGGCTCGAAGATAAACAAGTGGCCATCTAGCTCAGAAGCAACAAAGCCCACATGGAAGAAACACACCAGCCTGTGTGACCACGAGCTGTCAAAGGGATCAGGTATAAAGCATCAAGGAACAAAAAATCATATCATTGAAAATGTGGGTGAGTGCAGAGTGGAGACTCAAAGCCCATTGGTAGCCAACAGGATAACTCCTTACTGAAGGATTGTGGGGAGGAGATGAGCCAGTCAGGGTACAGGATAGCAACAATGAAACATATAACTTTCCTCTAGTTCTTAAAATACTTCCTCCCCCCCCAACTATCATGATCCCAATTCTACCTTACAAATGGGGCTAGACCAGAGGACGTATATAGGCACAGAAAGCAACTGGGAACACAGAGAATCCAGGACAGATGATTCCTGCAGGACCAGTGGTGAGAGTGACGATGCCTAGAGGGTGGAGAGAATGTGGGGTAGAAAGGGAGAACTGATTATGAGAATCTACGTATAGCCTCCTCCCTGGTGGATCGACAGCAGAGAAGGCGGGGGGAGACATCGGACAGTGTAACATATGACAAAATAATAATAATTTATGAATGATGAAGGGTTCATGAGGTAGGGGGTTGTGGGGAGGGAGGGGGAAATGAGCAGCAGATATTAAGCGCTCAAGTAGAAGGCAAATGTTTTGAGCATGATGATGGCAACAAATGTACATATGTGCTTGACACAATGGATGTATGTGTAGATTGTGATAGGAATTGTATGAGCCCCCAATAAAATGATTAAAAAAAGAAAGAAATATAGTTTAGTCTGAAGGACTTCTAAGAAGATCAATATGGCCTTGGCAGGGCAAAGGCAAGTTGTACACACACACACACACACACACACACACACACACACACACACACACACACACACACACACACACACACAGAGTTCCTAAGGGAGCACAGGTGCGTCAGATCGAATATCCCTATCCAAACCAGAAGTGTGCCTTGGATAGAATAGTCTGGATAGAATCCCAGCTGTTCCGGGCAGACCTGGCTTTCTGAGACGTCTCTGGGTCTCCCAAGTACATTTCACTGTGTTAGTATGGAGGAGTACATGCTAACTAAGACTTGGTCAGGGTTAGAGGGGCTAAGTAATACACTTGGCTCGAGAGGAGGTTGTCAAAATAAAAACAAAGCAGTAGCTTCTAAGTGGATCTGCTGGGCCAGTTAACTTTCAGGCAGAGAGAGGTCAGCTCAGAAAGTTAGGCCAGTTGATTTTTGGGATCCCAAAGTGGTCATCGTGGTAGATTTCTTGAAAGACACAAACTACCATGACGCATTGTGTGGCAGTTCGATTTTATGTCAACTTGGCAACTATGTGAAAGTATGAGGGTGGAGTCACACAGGACTGGCTGCAGTTTTGGATGCAGGGTGGGAGGGAAAGGGTGGAAACAGGACGCCACCTACTAGCTTGAGCACCTGGAGGGATGATGAGAACTTGATCATGTCAACACTGCAGCTGTAACAGAATTATAGGGGAAAACCAAGCGTTCTTTAAAGAAACAAAATTTCATTTGAAATATGTTTGACGTTTAAATGGTGGCCAGTTGCACGCAAGTAATAAATCCAGAGAAGAGGTCAGGGAGGGAAATATCAACTTAGGAATCATCAAAATATATGAGAGGGCTTCAAACAGTTCAAGGAAACATTCTGTTTTTAAACCAAATTTTCCATGAACTTTCAGGTTTTCAAACTGGCATTTAAAATCGTGGCACCTTATGATGTGTGGGCAAAGATCAGCCACTAAGAGTTAATGAACCACTTTTTTTTAATGAACCACTTTTAGAATATGACTGTAATTAAAAAATTAAGCCTATCATTTTGATATAAAATCAATTATTTACAAACAAATGATGTTTGGAATTTGCAGAAAGAAAACAGCTGTCCAAGTGGAGTTGGAGGTAAGTGGGGTCACTGTACTGGTCTTGTCTGTTGTGGAGTCAGTTCTGACTCACAGCAACCAGATTGGACAGAGAGTTCCCTAGGCTGTAATCTTTTTAAAGACAGTTTTATCGACATATAATTCAGGTGCTATACAACTTAATGGTTTAAATATATCAAGAGTTGTATAATCACTACTACAATTTTAGAACATTTTCTTTATTCTTTTACCCATTATTATTAGCTCTTGATTATCTCCTAACCCCACCTGCCATACCCCTAAGGAACTATTCATCTAGTTAGTGTCTCTAGCTATTTACCTACCCTGGATTTCATACAGAGAAAATAACACACAAAATTAAACACAGAAAAGAATCTAAGAAAAAGCAGAATAGAAACTAGAACAAATTAAAAATAGGTCAAAAGGGAAAACAAATGATATGTTAAATGTTAACCTAAACGTACCTACAGTAATCCATTTTCCAATGCACTCTATCTGAGGACGAGACTATTGGGGATTCCATGGAAGCTTAACCCGAGTGACGGGCTTTCACGTCAACCAACCCCTTCCGTGAAGTGTGAAGTGCGTGCTCAGCATTCAAGCACTAATGCGGCGATCACCTCCTCTGATAGGGGACTTCGTTATGTTAAATTCTTGGGTCACATGGGCTGATGTGATCCTTCCCTTGGACTTAGCGGACACATCACTTAGATGACTGCTGGTTTTAAGACAGCCTGTAAGAGCTCAGACGCTAGTCTGTGTGACAGAGACTCTACTTTCTATGGGAGCAGATTACCGCTGGTGACTGTGAACTGCTGACCTGTTGGTTAGCACCTGGTGTCACAACAGGTCTGGGCAAATCTAGCTAGTCAATGAGTCTATTTTTGTCAATATAAATAAATAACATTTTAAAAGATGGAATCCAAGGACAGGAGTATAAGTGAGGTACTCAGACAAGAAGGAAGCTAGAATGACTGGGGGCTCATTCATGAGCAAGAGGGTGAGTAAGATGACAGAGAGGTAATCAGATGGTCGCATGTGTACGGCCTTCCTTCAGTGTGGCGATGTGCATTGATACAGACTTAAGAAAAATCACTTGGCTATTCTTAGATTGCTTGGGCAAGACACTAAGCAACAATTATCTGAAGTTCTGGTTCCCTAAGTAGAGTTCCGTAAAGGGTTAACATTTCTCTCTCTCTCTCTCTCTCTCTCTCTCAGAAACACTGCCAATTACAGGAAACATAATTAACTGAGTTCTTCCTATGAGTTAGATGTTAATAGGAAAAAAAAGTGGCTGTCAGGTCAATTCTGATTTGTAATGATCCCATAGATGTCGGCGGAGAACTGTGCTCCCCAGGAAGTAGACAAGCATATCAACCATTTGTATCGTCTAGAGATTCTGTATTATTTCCAGACATTAGTTTGTCTTCAGAGTAGCTCTGTAAGGTGTTGTTGGGTGCTGACTCGTAGGGTCCCTGTGTACAACAGAACAACACCCTGCCCAGTCCTGCACTGCCCTCGTGATGGGTGTGATGTAGCAGTCGCTGTGTCAATCCACCGGTAATGGTCTTCTTCTTCACTGCCCTTCTACTTTACCAAACACGATGCACTCCTCCCCGCCCCGCACCCCCCACTGACTAGTCTCTACTGATAAGGAGCCCTGGTGATGTAGTGGTTTCTAGTTGGGCTGCTGACCACAAGGTCAGCAGTTCAAAACCCCCAGGTGATCCGAGGAAGGTCCTCCGAGGGAGAAAGATGAGGCTATCTACTCCCATAGTTAGTCTCGGAGACTCACTGGGACAGTTTACTCTCCCCTGTAGGGTCTCGGTATCGACCTGATGGCTGTACAGTTTTTTGAGTCCCTTCTGGTAACGTCCAAAGGACATGAGACCAAGTCTCACCTTTCTCGCTCAAAAGGAGCAATCTGACGGTACTTCTTCCAAGACAGGTGAGTAACATCCTTGCTCTTCAAAACGGTAAAGCGGTCTTGGGCAGCAGATTTACTCAGGACAGGGAGGCAGTAGTAGTATTTTTCATGATGTAACCCGGTGTCCTGTGCTATGGACACCAAAGATTTGCAGCGACTCTAAGGGAGATTAGTGCTTAAAAGTGACAGCTGAGATATTGCCCACTGAGCACAGACCAGACTAATCACCAACCTAACGGCTCTTGATCCAAACTAGCCAGACAGGAATGACAGTTATGAATCAATTCCTGAGCCAACATTTGACCCCCTAGAAACATCAGAAACATCTTCAGTACTACTGCCTGATAGGTGAAGGGAAAAAAAACCCAAAAACCCAGGAACAGAAGCATGCTATTTTCTGGCTTAAAGACGGGTTCCTCTCCAGAGCCAACAGGATACAGGTGAAGCATCTCAACACCACGAGACGCTCGTGATAGTCTCTCTCGGCAGTTTCATGATGTCCTGGTCTCGGGATTCCTTTGCACTGTTGAAAACTGAGAATGTGTTTAAAGGTCCGCTCTTGTTTCCATGGATTCTATCTACTGATATCCCTTTGATCAAAGATTAAAACCAAATTTTCTGTAATCATTTAATAATATCATTTCACTTAAAAAAATCTTTATCTGGCTTCATACCAGACATCAGCGTTTGCATTAAGTCTGCTGTGATAGATTGTTTTGATTGGAGTATATGAAACACCAAACCAACCAACCACCAACAAAACAAAAACCTAGTCTCACCCGTAGGTGGAGGAGGAGGGGCTCAGCTAATTGTGGGTGTTCTTCTGCGGGACTATCCCAGAACCTGGTAAGTGGCAGCTTCTTACAGATCGCTTGCAAGGTAGAATCTGAAAATATTCCAATGGCCATTCTGTATTCAGTTTCATGAAAATCCATTGGTCTGGCTTGTGCTCATGCATAAATTTGCAATAGAATTTCCTTCAGAAATTAGTGGTTCACTGAGTTAGTGCAGATTTTCCCGAATGTTGATGCATTGAATTACGTTTTATTTTAAAAAGCACTTTGATTCATACCATCAATCTCACTGCAATAACGTTTCAGTGAGAATGTGAGTCAGACAGTAATGCTACGGGTGTTCAGAGTCATCCACGTATGGGTTTATTACAAATGAAGCACATTTAAACATGTCTCTGGGATCTGTTGGCTGGCTGTAGAAAAGTTCTTGCAGTTGTCTGAGGGGACTTTTAAAAGTGTGTGGGGAAATTCCATGATCTTTTACGGCATGTTCCCGAGTGCTTTCTGAAGCGCAGCTGTCATCTCATGAGGTTGCCCTCAGGAAACAAGGTCCAATCCACACGGGGATTTGCTAGCCAATTCCATTCAAGTCACAGAGGTCAGGTTCAGCGGGGTACGACAACCATTTTTTTTGAACTGTAAAAGGGGTCATCGTGGTACATTTTCTCAAAAGACAAAGGACAATTAGGCGGCTTGTTAGGAAGAAGTTTCAAGAAAATGGAAAACTGCACTGGTGAGAACAGGGCCAGGAAAGATGCACCAAGAATTTACCTTCCATCACGAGAACGCACCCACTTATCCTCTGAGGACAGCAAGCGCTGTCGGCCGGAATCGCACGGGGAAGCGTTACCCCAACAACCCTCCATGTTGCCTCTCTAGACTTCTTTCTGCTCCCCTAAACCCAAGAACCAGATCTGAGCCCCCTGAGGATGCCTGAACTGGTATTGATAGGGTGTCAATTCAAAGAGCACAGATGGAAACTCCCCTTCCAGAGAGAATCTAGACTCAGATGACGCTCTGTCGAGAAGCGATAGCTTCACATTTTGATAGTGCCTGTGACTTTATAGCAAAACTTCTTGGCGTCCTTGTGTATTAGAAAGCTGTCATGGTCATGGATACAGCTTTTCAAAACAAAAACCAAAAAAACCCCCACATTTTGCTTGAAAGTTTGAATGATTAGCCACAGAGTGACAGCCGCCCTGCACCTATTCTTAAGAAAATAGCTGCCAAACAGCCACGTCTAAATAACCACAGTGTGCAAGTCAGGTGGGGCTAGCTCGGCTTTACAATCAAGCGATTTCCTAAAGGGGTTTCCCGAGAGAACCATGATGCTTTGGCACGCAGCTGAGGCACTCTACGTGCCCCTCCCATTTCATCCCACGGAATTTCCCAAGGACAGTTACACAGGGCGGAAATGGAAGTAACGTGCTGCTTCATCAGGGACATTCCTAAGGGAGAGGGGCCTATTGATTGATTGATTGATTGACTGACTGCGACAAGCACGTTGGGTGCGGTGGCTTTGATGGTGCTTCCATGCAGTCACCCACTGCTGTTTCTGCCCCATCGGTGGGAATGCTGTCCGATCAGTGAGAAAGACCAACGGTGACTTAGCAGTACGACCAAAGTAGTTTCGACCTGGCATGAGCCACACTCTACGACCACCAGTCTGCCCATCGCTCTTTCTTCTCCAGCCACATGTCCTGCTGCTGTGTGCCGCCATCCTCTTCCCTGTGGTCCCTTGCCTACCATGTCTTTCCCACTCAGCTGACAAACTCCTCTTTGTATCTTCAGATCAGGCTTGGATTTTGTTGTTGAGAAATGTGTTGTGTCTTGAGTCACTGACTTTAAGTATTTCTGTACCATTCTGCGAACACATGGTTTACGACAGTGGGGTTGAGGGGCCATGGGCGTTTGAATGAATTTAATTTGGATTGGTCAGGAGCCCTGGTGGCACAGATGGAGCATTGGATTGCTAATCAAAAGGCTGGTGGTTCAAACCCACCAGCAGCTCTTTGGGAGAAAGACAAGTGGTCTCCTTTGGTAAAGATTCCATTTCGGAAACCCTATGGGGCAGTTCTACTCTGCCCTGTACGGCTGTGATGTGTCAGAATCCACTCCGTGGCTGTGGGTGGTTTGGGTGTCTGGATTTGAGTTGGTGGTTTGAACCCACTTACGAGGCTCTGTGGGAGAAAGACCTGGTGGTCTCTAAGGATTACAATCTGCTGGGACAGCTTTCCTGTCACTTGGGATTGCTCTGAGCAGGATCAAGTTGACAGTGTCCTAAAACAATAGCAGGTGACAGATCCCCTACTACACCTTTTATATATTTTCTCACGAAATCCTTAAATCACGTATTTCTGTCCGGCAGTTATCAAAACAGCCACTGCATCCCGCAGGACTGGGCAGAGAGCTGAGGCAGACTGCACACCCTAGCCCAGTATTCTGACAATGTTATAATCCTGTCCACCTTTCACTCCAGAAGCTAACACTCCATTTGACATATCGGTGTGACATTTGATGGATGTCTTCTCAGTGGTCAAATAGATGGATTTACTGACAGTGCGGTCCGGAAAACCAGGCTCTCCTGAATTACTTCTCTCTCCCGGTGCCTGAGACCCAGCCTTCAGGGCAGGCTGGCTCATTCAGCACTCCCTACATCCAGGTTGGGTTTGGAATCTTCATTTACTTACGGCAGGAAAGCACATTTTCACCGCTTCCATCAGCACGTTTCCAGTCGTGGGATGTTAATTCAGTGATTACACTGCCATCAAGCCGGAAACACAAGCGCTGACATTTGACAGTAGTGCCTGGCCTCTCAAAACTGCTTTAAGTAAATACCAAGCGTGTAGCCATGGAAATGAGGTGATTTTTGGAAGAACAAATGCTGTCAACTTTTCAAAATGCTCATTTATATTTCAAATGTTTCTAATAGTAGAAAAGGAATAAGTGGACAACCAGTGAACATCTTCTACAGAGCCTGGGACACGGCAGAGCGTGAACATGCCCGTTCCTGTGTCTGTGAGGAAATTAAGTCCAGGCATCTCCTGCTATCTGCACGTTCACTTTACACAGCGCCCGGCCTTCGTGAAAGACCTCGGTGAGCTTCTCCCCTGTTCTTGCGTAAGGAAAGAACTCCAGAGAGGATTTTCCATTCTACAAAGACGGGAGAAAAGAGCAACGAGTGTTCAGCAAACTGCCCGATGGGCCCCGGATCCTATCCAGTAACACGTAGGCTCTAAAACAGCAGCACGGACATGCAGTGTTCCCCGAGACAGCTCAGGGGCTTCAGTGGCCTGATGCAAAGACAAGATCTGGGGGCTCTCTTTAAGGTGCGGGATGCTCCGTGGTTTTCCCACGTCAGTGAATGGTGACTGCTTCTTTGCTTTATACCATTGTGGCTTACGAAAGGCTTCGTGAATGTTCTTCTTTCCATCCGTGGGGGGTGCCTGTACTGTGGTTACTGCTTTACGCAGATGACAGCACAGAGTTTTAGGACGATTTTACGACCGGTCACATTCTCCACTCTGGACCAGCAGCATCAGCATCAGCGAGGAAATGGTTCTCAAACCAACCCCCGTGCCTGTGAGTCAATTCTGACTCAGAGGGACCCTGGTGGACGGAGCGGGGATTTCTGAGACCGCAACTCTTTTCAACTGCAGATAGCTTCTCATTCTTTGATGGAGCAGCTGGTGGCCTTGAACCACTGACCTTGCCTTTAGCAGCCCAATGCCTAATGCACTGTGTCACTAAGGCTCCTCAGGAACTAGTGAGGAATGCAGATCAATAGGCCTTGCCCCAGAATTTCTGTATCAGAAATTTGGGGGGTGGGGCAGGGGGAGCCATTGGTTTCAACCCGCCCTTCAGGTGATTGAGAGATTTTAAAATCTGAGCATCAGCGGAGCAGACTAATCATGTCATTTGGATTCATGGACATGATCTAAAGCGATCAATTTTGGAAATTATGGCTGGCCCGTGTAGAAGCAAATTTGTGAAAAAATAAATAAGCTGTCTTCTAAGAGGTGTGTCCTGCCAGAGGCCTGGGCAGCCCTCCCGCCCAGATACAGTCAAAGGAGAGTGGCTCATTCAATGGAAGAGAGGCCAAATGCTTCCTTGGTGCTGCCTTCCAGGATGTGGATAATACACCGCGGCCGTCCTTGATGATGAGTGCAGCCACTTATTGATCTGCACGCACTGTCTGCCATTGCCTGGGTGGTAGCTCCAACCATGTGCTGTTTAAGTGGCTCCTTTCCTCAATAAGATAGTAACCTGTGAGACACGTCTCTTAGTACTGGTGGAGTACAACATTCGATGATCCACATGCACTACCAATGACAAGACTGTTCTTTCCAGGAACATATTACCACTATTCTAGCTGCTTTTGCGATCAAATGGATTAAAGAATACAGGGAACTTGCTAACATCTTGACAACTACTTGGTGGGTGTGTAAAAGCTCACTTTAGTAAAGGCTATGTATATATATGTACAAAACGCCCTGGCATTTTGCTAGACAAGGTGAAGGCATTATGTGTTCACTTCATATTTATTTATAGTTTTTTCCAGACACACACTGGTCAGAGAGTCTGCCCCTTTTATCAGTCTTTGCTGGATAGAAGATCAGACGTGGTAGAGGTTTCCTCAAGTCAGGAAGGAGAAAGATCCAAAATGGGATGAGTGGTGCACTCAGGGCAGACCTTTGTGGAAAGGAATCGTCCCGACTGTCACAGATCTAGGATAATTGTTACTTGTTTGTACTGGCAGCTAATTCTGGCTATGATAAGAGTTGCAAAAGGAGAGCGTAGGCTTTCTAAACACGTGTTTCTGTGAATGAGGCTAAGTGAAGATGTAAGCAGTTTTGCTGGACTTTGGGTTCATGGACAATGACAAGCTGGGGAGTGAGTCCTGACTCTGACAGCGACCCGCTGTCAGGCGACGGCCCAAGGTGACCTCCCGAGAGTGTCAGCTTCCTTAGCTGGAGGCCACAGCGCATTACACAACCTGACAAAAATATCTGGGATGTTCTCTGCACAGTGTCTGACCAAGAGGAGGTGACCAAGAAAGAGTTATTAAAAGTACTGCGGAAAACCAACGCCCAGAGAATTGATGTCGGTATACATTGTGGAGTATACCATCTGAGTCTCAATCTCAATAGCTAACTTCTCCTCCTTCACCTGCATGTTCATCATCCCCCCACTTTTTCCTTACAAGGTGTCCTGGTGGCATAGTGGGTTACGTGTTACGGTGCTAACCCTCAAAGTCAGCAGTTTGAACCCACCACTTTCTCCAGGGGATAAAGATGAGGCTTTCTTCTCCCATAAGGATTTGCATAGAAACTCAAAGGGGGTAGTGCCTAGTCTGCCTACAGGGTTGCTATGAGTTGGAATTGACTTGATGGCAGTGGATTCGGCTTTGATTTTTTTTTTTTTACAAAATCAAAGCCATTGGGTAGAAGGATTGGACAGGAAAGGGCAACAGCAACCAACAAGCAAATGCTGGTAATGCACACCGAGAGAACACTTTGGTGAAAGCCAGAAAGAACCCCTCGAAAGGTTTTAATTCATCTCCACTGAGAGCAAGACAACCACCACCGTTCAGTCACTTGATTTTCCCCCTTGCTTATGCCACGTGGCATTCCAAAGTAACGAGGTATTTACTGCTATCAAGGTGTGATGGATTGGCTTTCCCATCTCAAAGCCCCTTTGCAGTCACCCGGATGCAGCAGCACGCTACTCTAGCTGAAGGTGCGGGGCCATAAACCTTGTTTAGTGCAATAAGATCATGCCAAAGACATTCTCACCTTGGAATGCAGTGATAAAGACAGATGATGGGCACAGTCCGCTCCTGACAAGCAAACGGGGCTCTTAGGCCCAGGTACAGCCACCTGAGCTCCCGAAAATGTGTTTTCAAGACAAAACCAAGCAAATGACACTCTGCCGGTTTATTTTACCTACCTGAGAATTTTTTTAGGGAGCAGTGTTGGCGAGGAGTGGCTCCTTTTCTTCTCTGACTCCTGGCGGAAAGCATCCTCTGGGCCGCCCTTGCCCATGACCGCTGTTGCATCGGCTCCGGGCTGGCTCTGCTCCACACTGAGCTGGCCTTGGGCAGGGTCGCACCTGTACAGGAAGACGATGGCTGGCTTCTCGCTGGACTCCGTTTTGGTTTCTGCGAACCAATGATGGCGCTGCACTGGCGGTGGGGGCAACATGTGGATGACCGTGCCGTCCAGGCCCACCAGCTTCCCCTTCTCTCGCTCTTTCTCCTTGTCGTCTTCCTCATCGGTTTTCCGGCGACGGAAGAAGCTTTTAAACGATATCCAGCGCTTTGGTTTTGCGTCGGCTGCCCGCCTGCTGCCTTCCGAGTATAAAACGGACTCGGCTTCCGTTGACCTGGTGGGGCTGGTTGGCTTGGTCCAGTTGGTGAAGTGCCTCTGCAGGAGGTTGCTTGCGTGGTACGGCGAGGAAGTGGAGCGTGGCGGCGGAAAGGGGGGTGCCGGCTCACTTTGGGCGTTCGCCACTAGTTTGGAGGGAGGGAGGGCGAGTGGCTTTGAGAGTGGGTCTTTCTGTGCTTTGGTCGGAGGGCTCTCTGTGCTCTGAGGGGGTTCCGCCTCACCACTGGGCTGAGACGTGAAGAGGGATTTGGGCCGGGCCGGGGTATTCTTGGCCACCTCGGCGTCTGGAGGGATGGCATAGAGCTCTTCCACGCTGCAGGCTTTGGGGCCAGATGGCGGCGTTTCTGGTGGAGACTGGGGAGGGTGGATAGAAGCCACAATCTGCGAGAGAACGGTGCTTGCGTTCTCCCTGCTGCTACTGCTGCTGCCGTTGGCCGGAGGCTCCTGAGGGTCCTCTGCTTTGGCTGCAGGTTCTGGGGTGGGTCTCGGGATCTTTGTTGGGGAACTGTGGCTAGAACTATAGCTTCTCTGTGGTGAGGATTGGCTTCGGCTGAGGCAGTTGTTAAACTCCTGGACCTTCTGGGCCACGGAGCCCCTCTGACCTTCTGTGCTGCTCGAAAACCCTTTTGCATGGGGGCATTCCGTGGGCTTGCAGGCGGTGCCGTCAGACCCTTGGCTTTCGTGTTCTATTTCTTCGTAAGTATGGCTTATGATACTCGCTGTCTTTTCCTTCGCCGAGAGCTCGCCGCTGGTTCCCAGGAAACTTTTGTAGATGGCCAGATTGTCATACGCGTTGGGATTGATTACAATGGGAACTTTGATGGCGTTCTTGGAACTCCGAGCGTACGTGGGCTCGTCATGGATGATAATGGGAAAAGGGGGCATGCCAGCATTGTTGTAACTGTTAAACTTTATTTCCGATAAATTGGGTGACTTTACAGGGATGGTTCTGGAGGAAATGTTGGTAGCTGTCGGCGAAGTGGGTGCTGATTTGTGACACGCTTTCCTGGGCGGGATATTTGGTCCAGTTCCGGCACTTGTTAATTCCACCTTGGGTATCTTTTGGCGTGGACTGGTACTGGAAGTCCATACTTCCTGGTATCGGATTGCACTGGATTTTTGGAAGTGGGCACTTCTTTGTCCTGGTGTCAACGCTGGTGATGTCGCCGGAGAGTTTGGGGTGGAGGACGAGCCTTTCGCCCTCGGTTTGTTGGCAGGCCCCTCCAGGTGCTCACTGGCCATGGCTGCTGACACGTCCACGACAGTGTAGGGCTTGCACAGTGGCTGCTCCAAGTTCACCACTCGGTAGGGCTTCGCTTGCTCTTCCACAGGCACCAGGCTGATGGTGACTGCCTGCCCGGCGATGTCCGTGGACGCTTTGCTCTCTGGCCTCTCCATCTGTACTGCGATCTTGCCAGCCCTCTCTTCCAGGCGGACGGCCAGGACTGCTTTGTGTGTCTCTGGGGCCCCCGTGGAGCCCTTGGAAGCTTGAGGTGCATCCTCCTGATCATTAGCAGAGACACTCTCACAACTGGGTTCCGTTTCCTTCATGTTCTTAGCACCATCGCCCTGGCTACCAGGGGACGACACGCCCCCATGGCAAATCTTCTGGGATAAACTACTGGCTGTCTCGGAGCGTGACTCTTCTGTTAAGGATGAGTCTGGGGATGTGGAGTCGGATGACACCGTGCTCTGAAGGCTTCCGGGGCCATAGGAGACCACCGAATTCTCTTCATAACCGTTCAGGATTTCGTCATAGCTGTCGTCATAGTCCACGGCGCAGATCCTCTGCAGGGACTTATTTCGCAGGGGGACGGTGTTCCACTTTTTGCCCACAAAGAAGCGGACGGGAGACAGCGTGTTCGCCCTGAAGTTGGCAAAGCGAGGCTGCCCTCGCATGCGGATCTCCATGGCCAGCAGCTCCTCGTCACTCTCGTCCCAGCTCTCGTGCTCCGCCCCCGCGGTCCCGGAAAGCACATCGCCCTCACTGTCCTCCTCACTGGACAGCGCTGGGTAGCAGAAGCGGCCCCCTTCGTTACTGATCACTTCCGCGCCCCCGCTCAGAACCACCCGCTTCCCCCGAGGGTCCTTGACCGTGCCCATCAGGCAGCTGGGCGGAAGCTTCCTCTCCAGCGACCGTTTGTAGCAATTGTTGATTCTCCCCAAGAACGTTTCCCTCGAGTCCGCGTCATTTCCCCCGAGAGCAGGAGTGCCGTCTAAGCCGGCTATCTCCTTGAGCACGTCCGTCAGTCCGTTATTGTTATCTGCGACCTTCTTTGCGCTGTCCTGGCGGCTGTACGGCTTCGGGACATGGCCGAATCCTTCGAGAGTCTCTTCGTTGTTATTGTTCAGGGGTTTCGGAGTCAAGGCCGTCCGGTTCCGATTCCATCCGATGACGACGACGGGTCTGTTCTCACAGTGTTCCTGGATGCTGAGCTCAGCGCCCGCACTCGGCCCCTCGGCCACCATCATCGTGGGCTTCACAGCGATGGTGGGCTTCTTGGCCACGGGGGGCCGGAAGCTGCCGGTGTTCCTGGCGCGGTGGTTGTTACTGTGGTTGGCATTGGTTCTCACGCCGCCATGGGTGAGGGCAGCCTTCTCGGTGTCTGCGGGCAGCTGGTGCAAGCTTTTGGGCTTGAAGCAGTTTTTGCATTCGCCGGGTTTCCAAACGTGTTCAGTGAAGGTGTTACAAGCAGACATCTTTTGACGGAGAGGACTTCACAGGCAGGGCTTCTTAACTCGGTGCATGGCAGACTGTCCGTCCTTTAGTTTCTGTTTCCCTCCTGCGTCACAGCCGCTCTTGGAGTGTGATGGATCTATGGGGGCGGGGAGGAGAAAAATCACCATGTTAAAGGGGCTGCGATGATCATGATGAGAGACCTGGGGAGAGAGGTGGTTCTAGACTTTAAGCCTTTCCTTCAATTCAATGGGAAATTAACTGACAGAGAAACTAATTTGGACAGTCCCAAATCTCCCTTTACACAATCAGCAGTTTGGGAAGTTTGCTTTTTAACCCTCATCTTCTGCAGTCTCATGCAATCATTTATCTTTTACTTGCCATCTCCACGGCGATGAGGAGACGATGCTGCTGGCCTCCTCTCCTTGCACACAGCTCTCTCTGCTCTCTAACCCACCGACCTCTGACCCCTCTTAGTTTGCTGCAGGTTCCTCTTCACCTGCCCTTTAATTTTCAGATTTCGCACAGACTCCTCAAACTCAAGGCTAATTCAAAATGCAATGTACAGCGAATTTCTCCTGGCGACCCCTGTTCTCAACTCTGAGTCATGGAGCCCCTCTCACCAGGCCTCCTTCACCCACGAGGCCACCTTCTTCCTCCCCTTCGTTTCAGGCCACGTCACGACCGTTCATCTAGGTGACTGAGCTTCAACATTCAGATCATTGTGAAACCCCTCCTTTCCACTTCTAACTTACATCTTACCAACACCCCCAATTCTCGGTGACACCCAGGCCGATTCCGGCACACAGGGCCCAGTACCACAGTCTGGTCAAGTCTGTCTCCTGTTTTCCTCTGGGACCCACCACTGCCATGACCACAGATTGCTAGCTGTTGTGCCAGGACGCACCTTCTCTTGCCTGGATTACTGCAACGGACTTCCAGGCCTAGACTCCTCCCACCCGAATCCACCCTCCGCATCCTTGTTGCTCAACAGCGTGGTCCTCGGATGAGAAAAAGCAGATTTCACTGCTCTGTATCAAGAGCAGATTTAACTTTCTAAAATGCGACTATCATCTTATTTACCTCGGGTGAATGTTTTCCTGTGGCTCAGTCTAACCTAATTCAGTGATTCCCAATATCAGCGTGGCAACTGGGAGTTCTAGATAAATCAGAACCACATGGGAAACCAACCAACATGGGCCCTATGTAGTGCAAACCACTTGTGCACTACCAAAGGTGGGTTGGATCCACCCAGGGGTGCCCTGGAAGAAGGGCCGAGAGCTGCGCTTCCCTCAAGATTACAGCAACAGCGCAAACAACTCCACGAAGCAGGTCTCCTCTGTGCACACGTGGCCATCATGAGTCAGAAGGGATTGGATGGCAGCAGGTTTGGTTTTGAGGGAGCGGCCCGAGAACTCCATTACTGATCTCTTGGAGACCGGTCTGGGAAAAGGTGTTTTAAACAAGCGATCAGGCTAAAGTCTAGGTGCAGTGAGGAACGTCTGCATTATAGGCAGAAATCCAAGCCTCTTAGCGTTACACACTTGTAACCTTATGTTCTGGAAAATGAACGACTCTTCAAATGCAAACTCCACTGCCACCGAATGGGTTCTGACTCATATTGACTTTACAGGACAGAGCAGAACTGCCCTTTGGGGTTTCTGAGACTTCAAATCTTTACGGGCGTGGACAGCCTCATCTTCCTCCTGTGGAGCACCTGGCGCACTCAAACAGCTGACCCTGTGGTCAGCAGCTCAGAGAGAAGCCCACTATGCTACATACAGGCCTCCTTCCACAACTCTCAGCATACTCAAAATCCCTTTGGACTATGCAGTTCGCCTCAAATGACCAAAGCCCTTTAGACACCTACCTATGACCAAGAACATCAATGATCAAGAACTACCTGTTTCCCCACTGGGTTTCAAAGCCCTTCATGGCACAGGCTCTACCTTACTCCCTTCTGAACGACTGCCAGAAGGAGCTGAATGGACACTGGGTGGTTAAATGTGCTGGTTTTAAGGTTCAAGAGAACACCTGTTCCCACAGAACACCACTCCTCTTAGGTGACAGAAAAAATTATTTTCATGGCTGGGAAGTTCAACTCCTTTATGCGAAATGAAAGTACCAGGATCTTTGCTTTGGTCAGAACCATAACCTTTTCACCAAGTTTCAGCATGCGTCTGAGAAAGGAACATTTTCTTCAGCTAATCCACTCAATGCTAAGGCCCACTGAAACAATGCTTGTAAAGTACTCTGCTTTCGTGGGCCAAGGGCACACTTACAGACCAAAGACGTTCAAAGACTCTGTAGCTAAAATCTGAATTCACTCTTTGCTGCACACCACTGGAGGGCTCTTTTCAAGGTTCCAAGGCATTCTTCAAGTATTTGTTGGAAAACACACATTTACTATTTCAGGTATTTTTACGGTTGTATCCTTCAGCTGACAAAGTGATTGCCTGCTGGTCTGAGGCTGAGACTTTGTGAACAAGGTGAGAGTGGCATAAAATTAGGTTGAAAAGGAGACTCACAGGGCCTTTTAGGCGCTGAAAGATTATAGTTTATCCTAAAAGCGGTGGGAAATCACTAGGGTGTTTGCAGGGGAAACAATCCAATTTGCATTTCAAAGATTTCTTTCACCCAAACACAAGAAAGATGTAGGTGTCAATTGAACAAAAATAGACGCAAACTCTAAAATCTACATCAGAAAAAACGATGGAATACTGACAAAGATATACATAATACAGAGATCGTGTTCATGGGTTCCAATCCAGACTCACTGCCAGTCCATCTAGTCGGTCTGGCGTCCGAGGGACCCGTAGGACAGGCAGAACCGCCCCTGTGGGATTCTGAGACTGTCGCTCTTTAAGAGGGTAGAAAACTGAGACTTTCTCCTGAGGAGTTCCCCGTGGTTGCAAACCGCTGATGTCGGAGTTAGCATAACCACTATGCCACCAAGGCTCCGGTGCTCATGGATTAGAAGACTCACTATTGCAAACAACTCAGTTCTTCCCGAATTGCTCTAGCGTGAATGTAATTCCAGTCAAAATCCAAGCAGGGATTTATTTATTTTAATAAAAGAAACTAACACCAGGGGGCAAGTGAACTGCAGCCTGCAGGCCCAGTCTCACGTGCGGGACACTCTAAAGCCACTAATCGGAGCCAGCCCGATGGTCAGCAGGGCCATGACCGAACAACAACAAACTCAGGGGGAGCTTAATAAATAAATAAATGGCCAGGGGAAAAAAATCAATAGAAGAATAATGCTTTATGACCAGTGAAAATGATATGACATTCAAATTTCAGTGTCCATAAGTAGGGATCCATTGGAACGCAGCCACGCTCATTGGCGGTCTGCGGTGGCTTCGTGCCGCTTTCTTATACACTAACTACCCACTGCTGTGTTTTGACGGCCATGCATCTCACCTACCTGAAAAGCCATGTTTCCCAAGATAAAGGACATAAAACTTTCATTACAGAAGAGATGGATATTTGCAATACATTCTGATGAAAGGAAATACTCTGAATCCCAATTAAGCGAACTGTAATCCTTTTTCCCAGAAAAAGAGTCTCATGCTTCTCACATTACTCTGAAAGATTGTATTTTGATTTTGATGAAAAGATGGGTGACAGACACAGTGCCCACAGACTACCGCTGGTGTGGCCGACACTGCCTGCAATCTTTACCAGTGGGCACTAGACAGCTGCTGCCCCCGACACAGGTCAACGGAACAGAAGACAGTCCTGAAACAGACCCACTCAAACACTGTCAACTTACTGTACATACTTGTGTATATGCCGAGTTTTTCTGCACACTTTAAATGCAGTGTTTGTGGTAAAATTAGGCGCCTCAGTTGACATTCAGGTCGGCTTATGCTAGAGTATATAGGGAAACGATCTTTGGCAAGGTGAAAAATATATTCTGCTCAACCATGTGTTGGGACAACCAGCTAGCCATTAAAAAAAAAGAAAGAAAGAAACTTGACCCACGCCTCATGCTATACATACAGCTTAACTCAAAATGAATCACAGACTCAAGAATGAACTGTAAAATTATAACCTTTTTAAAGAGTTAGAAGAAAATCTTTGCGTTGTTAACGTAGGTAGGTAAAGAGTTCTTTGGTACATTAGAATCATGACCCAGAAAAGATAAGTAATCTGACAACTTGGACTTCAGCAAAATGAAGAGCATCAGCCCTGTCAAAGCCATTGAAGAGAGTGAAAAGACAAGTCACAGACTGGAGAAGAGTAATAACTCTCAATATACAACAACAACAAAATAAATAAGCCCACTTAAAAAATAGGCAGACTCGATCAGATTCTTTACTAAGGAGATGTGAAGTGTATATACGTGAAAAGATGATTAAATGCAATTAGTCATTATGGAAATGCAAATTAAACTAGAATGAACCACTACTACTACACCACAGCTATTAGGATTCTCACTGCTACTGAGTCGATTCTGATTCACAGTGAACCCACAGGACAGGGTCGAACTGCCCCGTGGGTTTCTGAGATTGTAAATCTTTACGGGAGTAGGAAGCCTCATCTTTCGCCCACAGAGTGACTGGTAGCTTTGAACTGCTGACCTTGCAACTGTTGGAGGAGACATTATGAGTCCAAATTTTCTCAGCCTGTATATAGACAGTTGTCTATAGGAGCCTGGAACACAAACGATAATTCTGCAGGCCTCATCTATTTGAGAATTACTAGTGTTGATTCATTTAGGTCAAGTGAAAATACAAGGGGAAGTCAGAAAGTATTGCTATGAAAGAGGAACCTTTATTAAACAAAAGAAGCCCAAGGGTAAAGTTCCTGGCTTTTGGCATATCCTTCACCTAGCTTTGTATACGTTTGCAGGCAAGGTTTCTGTATCTCTAACTCTTCCGGGAAGAACTCTGCTCTTCCATTTATACCACGTCCAAGTAGCAATTTTGGCATCTTGAGGGACTTAAATTGGGTACCTTTGAATATTCTTTGAGTTTGAGGAACAAAAAAGATGCCTGGAAGGGCAAGATCAGCGGTGTGCAGGTAGGATGGGGCAAGCTTTCTCTTCTCACAGGACCACCTTTCTACATTCAGAGAATGCGCAGGGACAGTGCTTCAATGGGGAGGGGGTACTTCGTTCAAGTTTCCTGACCTTTCCCTCATCAATGCCATTTTCAATCTTCTTAAAACATTTTTTATTAAAAATCATTTTATTGGGGGCTCATACAACTCTTATCACAGTCCATATATACATCCATTGTGTCAAGCACACTTGTACATTTGTTGCCCTCATCATTCTCACAAACGTTATCTTAATAATCCCCCGCGATTGTCCTGTGTCCTTTGAGGAAACTCTATCAAGATGAGCCCTCTGGCATCCCCGAAACAGTGGCGATAACCTTTGGAGCTGACCTCCGTGCTTTAAATTCAATGGGGGAGCAGATTGCTTCTGAAACCACTGCTCCTTGCTCTCTGGATCGTAGTGGTAAATACCACACTCGTCCCTGGTGATGACTCATCCCATATGACCACCTTCGTCACCTGCAATCTGGATGAACAACCTGAGAGAAAGCTCTGTGAGCTGGCTGATCTTTGTACGGCACTTCTGAACCGGCGAGCCCAGGAGGCTTGCTAAAGCGGAGACGGTGAATGAACCCTTCGAGATCATGGCTACATTAAGTCTCACACCAATGGGCCCTTCTTTCGTCAGCTTCTGGACTCTAGCTGGTTTTTGTTTGTTTATTTTTTCTTTTCATTTGTTAAAGTAATTATCTTCTCTTGGTTCACCTTTGAGGTCTTCCCCAATTTCCTTAAAATGTTCAATCCATAAAATGATGAATACAAAACAAACAAACATTTGATCCATCTAAAAATGGGTGTTTCATGTGGAGCAGCATTCCCATAAACTGGCTGCAAAGCTTCTATGATTGGGAAGATGTATACTTGGATTTTGTAAAAAAAAAAAAAAAAGAATACTAGCCTGACCTGAAAATTCTTCTTTGCATAGTACAAACATAGTCTTCTTCATGAAGGTACCTTAACTACACGAAGACAAGACTATTACAGAGAGAACTTGTCTGCAGCCATCCACTGATGGAAGAGACAGGCTCCAGCAGACTTGGTTTAGAATACGCGTGTGTGTGGATGAACTGGAACTTCAACAGCAAGACTTTTTGACGCACTCTGGTGTCACATGCTAGAGGGGTGGCTGAATGCGGGAAGCTGAGAGGAGAGAGCACACGTGAGGAGAAACAAGCCAAAGGGTCGTGACAGAGGGTCAACGGCGGCCACTCCACGAGGGAGGGAGAGGACAATCATTTCACAGGCTGTGGAGAGGTAATGGAAAACAGGGACTCAATTGTTCCTACTGGACTTGCGGCATGGGCTCACTAGTGACTGCTTTATGAATCATTTTGGTCCAGAGAGTAGGATGTGAACCAGACAGCAGTCAGTTGGAAAGTAAGAAGATATAGTCATTGTAGATTACTTTTCAGAAGGGTTTAGGTGGGAAGTCGGAAGGAGAGGGAGAGAGAGGGAGGGAGGGAGTGAATAAACTAAAGGTATAAGGGTCCAGAAAGGATTCATTTCTAAGATGAGAGAAGTCAGCCCATACGGAATGCTACTGTTGGGGAAAGATGGGAGAGGGAGGGAGATTGGAGACTGAAAAGGGGCATGCCCATACATGTGAGAAGGCTGAAATGAAGTCCAGACGTGGTTTTTCTCATGTTGCAGAGTGAATGAGAGACCCACTGGGATCCAGGCTACACAGCCAGCTACGATAAATGTGTTTCCAGAGGCTTTTCTTCCCTCTTTGTCACATACGCTCACAAGGAGCCCTACATGAGTCCTGGTGACATAGTGGTTGTATGTTGGGCGGATAAGCACAAGGTTGGTAGTTCAAAACCATCAGCTGACCTTGGGAGAAAGACGAGGTTTTCTACTCCCATTAAGAGTTACGACACCTTGGGAACTGGAAACACAGGGAGTTCAGGGCAAAAGAACCCCTCAGGACCAGTGGTGACCTCCTCCCTGGGGGCTGGGCAGCAGAAAAGTGAGTGATGGGAGATGTCAGGCAGTGTAAGACATGATAAAATAATAATTTATAAATCATCAAGGGTTCATGAGGGAGGGGGGAGCGAGGAGGGAGGGGGTGTGGAAAAAAGGAAAGTGAGGGGCTGATTCCAGGAGCCAAAGTGGAGAGCGAGAGTTTTGAGAATGATGGGAGCAACGAATGTATAGGTGTGCTTTACACAATGGATGTATGCGTGGACTGTGATAAGAGTTGTATGAGCCACAATAAATGATTAAAAAAAGAGAGTTACGGCCCTTGGGAACCCACATGGGTGTTCTATCCTGCCCTCTAGGGTGACTGTGAATTGGAATTGACTCGACGGGCGTGTTTGGTTTTGTTTCTGAGGATCCCTAGTGACCTAGTGAGCTACAAATTGAACTGCCAACTGCACGGGCAGCAGTTTGAACCCATCAGATACTCTCAGGGTCAAAGATGAGGCTGTCTGCTCCCAAGAAGAGTCACAGTCTCCGAAACCCCCAGGGCAGCTGTCCTGTGTCCTACAGGAGCTCTGTGATTCAGGTGGGCTCGCTGGCAGTAAGTTCGGTCTATAGTCTCACGGTGAAAATTCCAGAGAATGGAAGCGATGTGTCATTCTCTACCCAGGAGTCACTGTCCGGTAAAGTAACGGGGCCAGGCCTCGGCAAGCTGGATGGGCACAGTGGCAGGGTCAGGAGGACGGCCTCGGCAAGCTGGATGGGCACAGTGGCAGGGTCAGGAGGACAGCCCTCGGCAAGCTGGATGGGCAGTGGCAGGGTCAGGAGGACGGCTTTGGCAAGCTGGATGGGCACAGTGGCAGGGTCAGGAGGACGGCTTCGGCAAGCTGGATGGGCACAGTGGCTGCCACACAGGTTTCCAGCAGGGCAATCGTGAGGGTGGCTCGGAACCAGGAGAATCTTACGTTCTTTTGCACACAGGGGCCCCGTGAGTTGGAACCAACTCCACAGCATCTAACAATACCAACTACTATGGATAGTTTGGGGCGGTTTCTGTCAATCGCCAAGAATTTCTCTTTATTTTGATTTTTTTTTTTTTGCCATTCCCTGTGTATTTCACACTGTGGTATCCAACACCAGAGAATAAGTCATCTTGGCTTAATTAACATTTTGGAAAACATGTTAAACCCTCTCCTGACAGGGGAGGGATTAAGCTCTCTCTTTGGTAGTGGCATATATCTCTATCTATGTATATGATCCAGGGATATAGGTGTTTCCTACCCCCCCTTTCTTTTCCAGCACGAGAGACACAGTAAAAATAATGCCCCCACTTTGAGGGCAAGTAAGTTAATTCCCCAAAAGATGACTGTTAGGCTGATTAGCAGCTACCAGGCTATCAACAGGAGAGCTAAATGAAGTTCACCAGGCACACAACGAGCTTATGTCAGTACTGTGCGCAATAGAAACCCACGAGTAAGACGGAGCCCTTCAGACTTGGTACCATCCAAATGCGAGCTTGGTGCACATCTGGATCCACGCTGCAATAAACCACGAGCTGAGCCGAGCAAACACCTTTACGAGCACCAGATGGAGCTGCTGTCTAAGCCACAAAGCCTTGACGATCAGGGCCTCCTTTTAAACATTAATTATGTTTGGAGACAAAGATGCGCACTTAAAAAGACACCATCAAAACTATTTTAACGTCTCATAGACTCTTAGAGAACCTGTATGTACCAGAGACAGCTCTGTCCACAGACCCCTCCTTGCTGGCCTTTGTGAAAGGACCAGCGATCAATAGGGAGTGGCTGTCCTCTCCCCCTACCCCCCACCCGGCTTCAACACCGACACCTCGAGTTCCCGGCATTGTGCTTGAGAAATCAGAAATGTGTCTCTTGAGGCACTTAAGCAAGGAAATATGACAGCCTTCACTGTTGCCCTCTGTTCATTTGCCAAATAGGTCTGATCCAGAGCACCTAAATGGAATGTTGATAAGACCTGCTCACTTGCCTCTACATTCCTTACGGTTTCTGAACAAATCCTGCTTGATGGAATGGTTGATGGAAGAGTTTAATGGTTGGCGGTATTTCCCCGCCCCCACCAGCCAGGAATCCGGGATCTAAAATCCTGCTCCATATCTGACTATTCTCGGGACTAAAGCCGTTAGGCTATAGATGAAGCCATTCAACAGTGGCCTATTTCACCTCGAGTCATGACAGCTTTTTAAGAACCCATTACGGTTTTCTTTTCTTTTCTCTACTGCTGTACGGAGCGACAAGAATTCGTTTGCTCCTAATCCTATCGAGTCAAGCAGACTTGATACAAAACAACTGAATCCACACTCGGTTTCAATCCTGGAACAAACAGGCTGGCACAAAGAGCTGGCGTTCGCACGCTGGCCTCAGCGAGCAGGAGAGTGTGTAGGTGTTTCCTGACCATGCATACTGCATCTCCTGCAGGCACCGGCCAGAGAATCCGCTCATAATAAAGGAGAGTGAGCAATGGACTGCCTGGCTCCTTCCTGTGGCTCCCAGAGGCCATTCTATCTCTTTATAAAATCTGTCACATTGCTGGTGAGACAGAAGCACGAGGCAAGAAGCCTCCCTGCTGTCCATGGGCATTTAAGGGCCCCTCCCTGAGGAACTGCCTCACCTGTATATCATCTCAGGCATGGGTCCATCTCCAGGAGGCGAGGGGACACTTGTAAGCCAGGGTTCTCATTAGGCTTTTGCAATGGAACACGCGGGTCACTGATATAAAGAGGAGAGGAAACTGTGACAGCCATGCCACATCACTGTTCCCAGCCTTTCCTTCCACCGCACAAATCGCTGACCCGACACCTCCACCCACTGCCAAAACCTTCTGTGGATGACTAAAGGGGTGGGGCAGGAAGCGAAGGCAAAGCTGCAGGAAGGGGTTTTGTATGAGATAAAACACAGCTTTCACTCAGCACACAGAGGGAAATTCCGCAAGGAAAAGGAATAAGGAAACAAGAGCACCACCACCACCACCACCACCACCAACACACACACACACACACACACACACACACACACACACACACACACACACACACACCACCACACCACACCAAACCACAACCCTCCCCACTCCCCCAAACAGTTCTTTGCTCTCGAAAAAAAGGCCAGATCGTCAAACAGGAGGCTCTCCTGTCAAAAGACACCCAAGTACAACTGGCTTAATGTTGAAAACTCAACAAAAGCTCCGCGGGAAGGAGGAAGTTATCCATGCCCAATCTCCTACCGCAGCGGTTTGTCCCAACAACGCAGTCACATGGTGACTCCTGTCACATGGTGGTTGTCTCGAGACAGCAATTGTGTGACGGCGGCAGACGCACCGCTGGAGAGCTGTGATGTTCAGTTGCCAATTCATCTTTTGGTTGAAACCTTTGATGAAGCAGTTTGTTGTGACTGTTATTATTAATCTGGTCACTGCTAGTTCCAATGATCCTGGACCTCACCACAGGCCCCTGCGTATCAGAGAAGGGGCTAAAATGCTACACAACAGCCAGTTCACCGCCTTTCAGAGTTTTATGCTGTTCGCAAGCTCTTCCTCTGCCTGTAAATGTGTTTCTTCTAACGTTCTTCCTCGTTTGTCCTTCCGGCCTGGGTCGAATTTAACCGGGTCACGAAGCTGTCTCTGAGTCCGTGAAGACTTCTATTATAACACTGGGTTGTCTGCCCAGGTCCCCAGGAGGCGGGCCGTGCCTTTTGCATTTCTGAACTTCCTGGATTGCGTGAAACACACCAGGCACTAGTAAACACTTGCAGAACGATGATCATTTTAGCTAGCATTCACTACTAATGCCAGACACTATTCGGAGCACTTTACCCATAACTCTTAATTCTCACAAAAACCCTCTGACGTGATACTGTTTTTAGCTCCACTTTACAGATGAAGAAACAGATTTGCGGGAGGTGCACTAGCTCGTCAATGGCAGAGTGGGCTGGATGACCGGGTCTGGGCATGTGTAAGTGGCAGGGCGCAGCTATCTGTGGCACCTGCAGGCTGCTTCAGCCATTAGCCCAGCAGTGCCCATCAGGCTGCAACTCCACTTCCACTAAAGAAGCGCTAGGAGCTGGCACACCCTCGCTGTCCCCAGCTCGGCTCTGACCTCAGCCATGTGCTCTGTGCAGAACAAGCTAGGTGCACACGGGCAGGGATACACTCAGCCTTTTCTGCTCCGTGGTACAGGCCCCAGGGTGGCGGGAAAGGATTTCCTCAACAAGCCTTCAATCTAGCCCAAGAGGCCGTGCCGTGCTCCCCGTCCCCGTCCCCAGCCACAGAGCCAGCTGCCGAGGAAGCAAGCTAAAGCAGGGTTGTCACGGCAGACTGAGCCCTGAAGAGATGGGCACGCTCTGGTGTAAAGGAAGTGGAATAAAGGCAGGGCAAGGTTTCAGAGGGAGGAGGAGGGGAGGGAAGAGGGGGGGATGAGGAGGGGGAGAAAGCGGGGGGGGGGGGAAGGAGAGGGAAGGAGGGAAAGGGGGGAGGAGGGGGAGGAGGGGAGAAGAAAAACATAATAGAAATTGGGAATACCAAAGAAATAAAACGGTGGCTTATTCTTAGAAAAACCCCACGTGTGTGCTCATAGCGACATAATCAGAAGACGCAACAGAGCTCACTGTTTCCAGAAGCTTTCTTGTCTTGTGTGACCTCTCCCTTTCGTAGGGATTTTCCCTGAAGGGAACAAGTAACAGAATTATAGGTGAACAGACTCATTGGATGGTATAAGATACGCACCCCCCAAAAAACCACTATAGGCATATAATAATAAGGGCTCCTGGGGGGGAGGGTGGGAGGGGATAATGGGGAGCTGATAGCAGAGAGTTAAGAAGGAAGATGATATTTTGAAAACTGGTGGTGGCAGGAATTGTACAACAGTGCTTGATCTAACCGAATTATCGATTGTTCTATCTGTAAGAGCTCCCAAGAACCGATTAAACCCCCACACCCAATTTTACCTTTCCTAATGACTAAAAGGAATGAACAATACAGACGGTGTAACAATATTTGTAATTCAGATTTTTAAAAGAGCCCCACCAATGGCTGTCGAATTGCCTCTGGCCCAGCGACCCTGTAAGACAGACTTCTTGGCACAGAATTCACGTGCCATACGCTCGACAGTTTAACCGCACAGTGCGGAGGGTTTCTGAGACTGGATCTGAGAAAGAGGAAGCAGACAGCCTCATCTTTCTCCCCTGAATCAGCGGGGGGCAGGGGGGGCTTAGACCACTCATTTTGTGGTCAGCTGCTCGATGCTTAGTCCACCGTGTCATCAGGGCTCCTCCGAAGGGAAAAGGCACTTGTGAATGAACCAAAGTGGGTTATACCATAGTTTAAAAGAAATATAGATTTACTGCTTCCAAAGAGATAACATAAAATCATTAGCATAAGAATATTTTCTGATAAAGGCACTTGGAGGACCCAGTCCAATAAAAAATATATTATTTTTATAATGGCTCTAAGCATATAATGGTTTAAAAGTGAATTAAATAATAGCTCTTAAAATGACCTTTATTTGAGAGATACTATTTATACCATTCTTTGCTTAGACCCACCCATTATAAAAATAATTCTTATTTATTGGACTAGGTCCTCCAAATACCTCTATCAGAAAAAACTCAAATACTAATTCAGAATAGACTCAATTGCAATGAGATTGGTTTTCTTAAAATGTGGCCCAAGATATATTTTCAAGAGTCTGAGTTCTCCACAGAGCTTTAATACTAAAAGGAAGACAAAATTTAAATATAGAATACATTCACATTCATATATGCATGTTTATGGCCACGTTTTAGGCCTACATATACACTTATGTTTCTAGTCTGGGCTGGTCCCAAGCACATTACTGAATTTTATTTTTAAAAACCTTTTATTGTGAATGGGATGAACGTATGCACAGGAAATCAGTTTCTTCACTCGGTCGTTTATACACCTTTGTTTCCTGTCCAGTGACAGGGGCCCCACTCTCCCGTTCCTAACCCTCACCGCCTTGGGAATGTTGTCCTCGGGCGGACGCGGTCCTCTGGATCTCACCCGGATGATTACTTTAAGGAGGATATAACTCCCCAGGGTGATTGTCCACTTCGTAGGCCCAGCTTCTGTGTGGCTCAGACGGTTGCAGACCTGAAGGGTGACTAAAGGCCAAAGTCCTGGGAGGCTCCCCCAACCTCGATCTGATCAGTCCGCCCCTTCTGTTTTCTGATCTCGAGTTTTGCTCTCCAAGGCCCGCTCCCGTTGTTGCACGGCATTATGGGAAAGAAAGGAGACTGGGTCTGCGAATGGTGCACTCCCAGGATGATTGACGTGGTGAGGCAGTCACCGTGGACGCTACCCAACTCACAGAAACCCAACAGGACAGCGTAGACCGGCCCCCATGGGTTTACCAAGGCGGGAACCATCTCCTGGAATAGAAAGCTCTGCCTGGCTCCCACGGACTGGCTGGTCGTTTCGGAACTGCTGATTTTGTAGTTAGCTACCAACACGGAAGCACTCTGCCACCAGGGCTCCTTGTGGAGCGGTAGGATCTATGGCCTTAACTCTTACAACCCCAACCCTCTGCCCCGCCCGCAACCCGGTATCTTCCTGTCTCCATAGGTTTCTGTCAACTTCTCTCTTACTATTGCCTTCACCTTCACTCGAGGTAACCCTTGTCTAGTCTCTAGACCTGCGGTTCTCCACCTATGGGTCGTGACCCCATGGGGAGGTGTTGCACGACCCTTTCACAGGGGTCACCTAAGATCATCGGAAAACACTTATTTCTGATGTCTTAGGAACCAAGACACCGCTCCTCTATCCATCTCCTGGCGAGTCCGCCCACATGCAGACACGCCCACATA
Organism: Tenrec ecaudatus; assembly: GCF_050624435.1. Taxonomy (NCBI): domain Eukaryota; kingdom Metazoa; phylum Chordata; class Mammalia; order Afrosoricida; family Tenrecidae; genus Tenrec; species Tenrec ecaudatus. The sequence goes on from NC_134546.1 coordinate 53,614,341, forward strand.
TGAGTACCCGCCGTGAAGACTGTTGCCCATGCTACACCACGCTTCAAGACAAAATTTTATTTATTTGTCATTAGAAATAAATATTTCATAATATATAATTCAATATTGCTTTTGTGATTAATCACTATGCTTTAAAGATGTTCAATTTTTAACAATGAAAATATATCCTGCATATCAGATATTTACATGACGATTCACAACAGTAGCAAAATTATAGTTCTGAAGTAGCAATGAAAATATTGTTAAGGTTGGGGTCACCACAACATGAGGAACTGTATGAAAGGTTAGCAGCGTTAGGAAGTTTGAGAACCACTGCTCTAGCCAGTGACTTCCAACCTCTCACTTCTGCCCTACACATCCCATAGGTGGTGTTTCACGTAAGCTAGATTAGTGCTCAAGGTGTGGATATGGACCCCCTCTACAGTGGGGGAGGAGCCATCAGGGAGAGGAAGTCACTGATAGACAAGCAATAACTTGAGTGAAGGGGACAGCCAGGTACAGTCAGAGTGAGGTTGGTAAAAACAAAGGAGAGATGAAGACACTGGGAGGTTTTCAAGAGTCGAAGGCAACAGAGGCAAAGACTGTTATATAATCACGCCTTCAAACCAATGATCTACAAGCAGATGCTTGGGTAGATATGCAGGTTGAATAAGTATGGGAAAAAGAGAGGATGTATACACACACACACACATATATAGATTCAACAGACGCTATCTACACATGTTATTTACCGTTGATGCAAACGTGTGAGCCTGGAGGGGCAAAGATGTGAAACCTTAGAACTAGATACCTTGAAGGAATGAGTCGCTGGGCATGGGGAAACAGGACCACGGTCTTAGGGGTCCCCATAATCCCATGGCATAACAGTTCACGAAGACCATGGTATACATCCTACTTTAATGAGCAATGACTAGGGCCTTAAACGTTTGTGAGCAGCCATCTAAGGTGCAACTGTTAGTCTCTTCCCATCTGATGAAGAGTGAAGAAAATGGAAAGACATCAGGAAACATCAGTCCACTGGCCTACATGAACATCAGTCTCTACAACCCCAGAAGAACGAGAGGGTGCCATCTACCACTACACCAAATGCTCTGAAAGATCACAGTAGATGCGCCTGGACAGAGGGGAGAGGAAAACCGAACAAAACTCAAAGTCAGGAGAGAGGCCAGGCTTACTGGTCCTATAGACTGGTGGAACTGCCAGACCCTCATCACCCTTCCAGTCTGGAACAGAACTCCCCCTGTTGCAGAGTCATCAATCACGGAACCTGACAGGACAGCACTTACCGGAGAACAAAGTACAAAGGGTTTGGAAAAGCACAATGGGAACAGGGAACACAGAGACGATGTGGGATAAGCATGGTCTGTTGAAGGGATAGCAATGGACGAGGGAAATGAAAATGGGGATGAATGGCTGAAAGTAAAACAGATGATCTCATCCGTAAATCTTCACCGGACTTATTCATTTTTTAGGTTTTTTTTGTATTTTAATTTGTTTATAAGGAAATGAGAGCTATAAGCGTAAGGAATTTATACCCATTTTCATGTTTGTTCATATTTAAGTAGAAATTGTAACAACAATGTACGTCAGCACTGAGGGACTTCAGTTACTTTCCCCTACTTACAGGGGGTCCATAAATTACTACAGTTTGAAAAGTGCTGCTTAAAAGCAATAGCCTCTCAGTTAGGTAAGCATTGCTCTTGTGATCTTATTTATATAGTTAATTTACTAAACATCTGCACAAGAAGTATCATAATTACCTATTTTACAAAGCTGTCAGGAAAATGAAACAAGGTAAGATATATAAAGTACCTAACACAAGAGGCTGACTCATAGTAAGCATTAGCTAGATTATTAATTCTCTCCTCCTTTATTAAATCTCTGCATCCAAAGGAGGGGAGGAAGGCGAGTGCTGCCTTCCAATCCGCTCACCACATATCCACACGCCACCGTGATCTACCAAATGGGAACTGAGAAAGCTATTTCTATGGAAACACCGTTCACGATGCTGGTTAGGCTTCAATGATCAGGGATGAAACATTCATGGAATTTGATCCAGCTTGCAAACCTAACACTTAAAAGCATTGCTTCTGCTGGGAACCATTGGGAAGAACTGACGCGCAAAGGAACTTTTGCATTTTACCCTCAAGTTTTGTTTGCAGCCTTTCCGAGAGCTGCCGTCGGACAACACGAGGGGTAGCCGCTGAGTAAGAGAGCACGGTGATCTTACCTACCGGCAACAGTGAGCTCCAGCAGAACGCTGGGGGCTGGCGCCGGACAGGGCGGTGTTCCATTCTCTCGTGCCTGCGCTTCCTGTGAGTCAGAACTGACTTGACCGCACGCCTGGGTGTTAAGAATCGCAATGGGCATGACAAATGATACACTGGCAGGAGGCAAGGTTGAAGGCAGGGTGGTTGGTTCAATGATTACAATACAAGACCGGCTATGACCCCGGTGCAGTGGAGATGGGTGAGTAAGGGCAGCGGCTGGCTTGAGAGACTAAATGAACGATCACCGGCGATGGAACATTAAGGCAGAGGGCAACAGGTCTGAAGACGGCCCGGGGCTCGCTGAAGTATTGATAAGCAAGCGAGCACACACTGCATTAATTCAGCTGTAGGAATAATGAAACAAACTGGTACTTGAATAAGAATGTCAGGCTCATTCTAAAACCAAATAAGTGATTGAAAAGTCATTCCATTTAAAACGATGAACAATTGTTGATTGTTATTTTCTTGTATGGATCTGCCTCTAAATCTTAGGCAAGTAACTTGGAGAGAGCAACACTGGGGAGGCAGGGTGCTGAAGTAGAGGGGAAGTGAAAACGGTCAAGTGGCTAAGCTCGAATGATCTTTTCCCCATGGTTCTGCAAATCCCAAAGCAGAAAAGTGAAAGTTGGCTGAGCGACAGATGTTACTCTTATGAACGCTACGAACATGCCATTTGGTACCAAATACCTGGAGAGTCATCTTCAAAACCTGGGAGCTAGTCCCACCATTCTATAAACGCGGTGCTCTCGCGGCCCCTCCCCTGCAGACCCTCCTACACTTCATTCAGCAATGCTGACCAGTATTGAAGAGGTGGGGCCAGTGAGTGGAGCGTGAGGCAGGAAACAGTGGGGATTTGCACCTTCTGGATAGGCCTGAGAACGTGCCAGCAGGTTCCCCAGTAACTTAAACTACTGAACACATAGCTGATGATCCCAAATGCAACCTCCTTCCTACTTTACAATCAAAACAAAACAAAACAAGTCTCTTTGTTGAGTCTTTTTTCTCCTCATCAGCGAGGATACCTACCTGTGATCTGTACCACTGGACTACTACCAAGTGCAATGTCACTCTGAATAGGACGTGATAGGTATGAAGCCATCCACTCCTGGGGAGATGTGGGGCCCCTGGCCCTTGGGCTGCCAGAGTACTAGGTAGCATTTCCATTACCACAGTAACAACCCATCAAACAGGAGGATCTTCAAAGGTACATGTGAACTCCAGGCCATTACTTATCAGGTCATTCAAGTTTATGGGAGCCACCCCAAACTCTCTAGGTCTCCTGTCCCTTATTGTTCTTTGTAAAATGAAAAGCAGCAATTCTTTATACTGTAAAAATAATTAGAAAATGAAAATATGTCCTCCCAGTCCCCTCCCATCATAAAATAAACCTGGCCCCAAATCTAACGATATACTGTTAAAAGGTCTGTACACACAGACAGATGCATGTAATGCAAGAGGTACGCTATTGATCAAAAGATACCTTCAGAAGCAGTGCTAACAGACCCAGGGACAGGGAACAACAAGGGATCCAAATCGGTGGTGAGGAGGGTGTGGGAGGCCTGGTAGGGCCTGATCAAGGGTAATGTAACCAAGAGGAATTGCTGAAACCCTGGTGGGGAGCATGATAGTGGGACAGGAGGACAGTCAAGGGAAATAGAGGAAAGAGCTGGGAGGCAAAGGGCATTTATAGAGGTCTAGATAAAGACATTACATATGCAAATATATACTAGGACGGGGAAATAGAAGACAAATGCAATAAACAAATGCGGCGAAGAAAGCTGATGGTGCCCGGCTATCAAAAGATATAGTGTCTGGGGTCTTAAAGGCTTGAAGATAAACAAGCGGCCATCTAGCTCAGAAGCAACAAAACCCATATGGAAGAAGCACACCAGCCTGTGTGATCACAAGGTGTTGAAGGGATCAGGTATCAGGCATCATGAGAACAAAAAAATCTTACCATAGTGAAAGAGGGGGTAGTGCGGAGAGACCCAAAGCCCATTTGTAGGCCACTGGAGATCCCCTTGTGGAGGGGTCTTAGGGAGGAGATGAGCCAGACAGGGTACGATGTAGTAATGATGAAAAATACAACTTTCCTCTAGTTCCTAAATGCTTCCTGCCCCCGCACGATCATGATTCCAATTTTACCTTGCAAGTCTGGCTAGACCAGAGGATGTACATTGGTACAGATAGCAACTGGAAACACAGGGAATCCAGGACAGATGACTCCTCCAGAACCAGTGATGAGAGTGGCGATGCCTGGAGGGTGGAGAGAATGTGGGGTAGAAAGCAGGAACTGATTACAGGAATCTACATATAGCCTCCTCCCTGGGGGAGGGACAGCAGAGAAGAAGGCGGGGGGAGATGTCAGACAGTGTAATAGATGACAAAATAATAATAATTTATGAATGATGAAGGTTTCATGAGGTAGGGGGGAGTGGGGAGGGAGGGGGGAAATGAGCAGCAGATATTAAGGGCTCAAATAGAAGGCAAATGTTTTGAGAATGATGATGACAACAAAGGTACATATGTTCTTGACACAATGGATGTATGTGTGGATTGTGATAAGAATTGTATGAGGGCCCAATAAAATGATTTAAAAAAGAGAAATAAACCATAAAACAAAGAGAAATAGGAAAGAAAAAAACCACCAGGCACCATCAACTGTCTACACCACATTTGCTTATGTAACCATTTTCCATCAGTGATTGTGTCGGGTAGGTGAACATCACAGAATGCCAGGTTATTAGAACAAAATGTTCTTGCATTGAGGGAGCACTTGAGTAGGCCCAATGTCTGTCTGCTACCTTAATACTTAATCTATAAATATATGTACATAGACCTATATCCCTATCATTATATAGTAATATATTTATATATGTGCATGGCTATATTTTCTATAAATGTCTTTTGCTTCCTAGTTCTTTCCTCTATTTCCTTCCACTTTCCTCCTGTCCCACTATCATGTTCGACCTTCATGCAGTTCTCAGTAATTCCTCTCGGATACACTGCACTTGACCGAACCCCACCAGGCATTCCATGCTCTCCTTGCCATCACTTTTAGATCTCTTTGTTCCCTTGTCTCTGAGTTTGTTGGCTCCCTACCTCCTCCGTTCCTCTGTCACCCTAGAACCATCAGTCCCATTGTTTTCTTCTCAACCTTGTTTATCCTGCCTACCTTATATAGACATGGGAAAAAAAAGAAAGAAAAAGACTTGGCTTTCTATTCCTGTAAAGTTAGTCTTGGAAACCTACCGGGCAGTTCAACTCTGTTCTATAGGGTCACTCTGCACCCCCATTGACTGAATGGCATTGAATTGGGGTGTGTGTGTGTGTCTGAAACACTGGTAGAATTTCTTGTTTTCTCCCCAATTCCTCCCCCAAAACAGATCATTGTTTTTTGATTCTTCATGAAGTCATTAGTGGCTCTCATTTGCCCATGTAATATATCCGAACTCCTTAGAATGAAGTGCACTGCTTTTATATACATTTTCGCATCATGTCCTACACACCCATCCATATAATAACTGTTCAAAATGCTAACATCCTTTGCTGCTCCGCTCAGATGCCAACTCCTCTGAGACGTTTCCCTAGATGCTCCTCCTAGAATTAACGGTTCCTTCCTCAAAATTCCCATCACACCTCTTGCTCACTAGTCCTAGCTTCGAGAAGGCAGGTTTGTCTAGCTCATTTATACCCTTGTATTTCTGGAACAAGTTAATCAATGAAGATCTGTCACCTGGTCCCATGGCTAAAACTGAGTTAGAAGAGGATGGAAGCATTCAAACAGAAGTGCTAAGTGACTTCCTAAAAAGAGGGAGAAAGGAAATAACCCAAAGCAAACTTAAGAGCTGAGATGGCTGGGACACAGAGTTGTGTGTCTTCTAGAGCGGTACTGTGGTTGACATTGGTGCGAACCACAGCAAGCTATCAAGAAACAGGTGATGTCCAGAGCCCTAGTGGTGCAATGGTTAAGCACTCAGCTGCTAACTGAAAGCTTGGCGGTTCAAATCCAACCAATGGCTCCACAGAATAAGCCATAAGGTCTATTTCCATAAAGAATACAGCAGTTGAACTGCTCGGGTATGCAGGTCCTGCTGGCTAGAATGGGCGGCAGGTGACCATGGCCAGCTGCTTGGAGGGGGGGGGTCCCCTTTGGCTGAATGCTGGGTTGGGCAGCGTGCTTCCTCCTGGGGAAGCTGTGTTGAGTGGGAGACCCGCCTGGCTTTTTCTCTTTTTCATTTAAAAAAACAACACCGGCCATTTTAAACAAGTTGCACAGTACTGAGGAGCCTTGTCTACTTGTGGTACCTGGCTCTCAGAGGGGCAGTGGGAACAATGACTTTGAATGCTCACACAAAGGTGCTCAAAGCTCTATGTGCCTTCTAGGACCTGTTTTTAAACAATGGGTCATACTGAGTACTATTAATAGTCTTAATATGCTTAACAATAGACTCCTGAAGGAGACTTAATTTATAATGAAGTTTAACAGATCAACTCATTTACATGTAACTTATTGTTTTTCTTATACCTGTCTGTTAGTCCTTAGAATGTATCATTATCTCCTAGTCTACTGGTTTTAGAAATTCTGGTGGTTTCCAGGTTGTTTTTGTTTACTCCTACTTCTACAAAAAATGCTGCAATAAACGTTCTTCATTGAGCTAAAAAAAAAAAAGATGATAAACTAGAGCACTGAGTTAGTCTGGGAACTTTAGAGAAACAAATCTAAAGAAACTCATGTATCAGAGAGTTTTATATAAAGGACAAGTGTACATCAAGAAAACATCCCAACCCAGTGCTGCCCAAACCCACAAGTCCAACATTAGCCCATATGTCCAACACCAATCCACAAAGTCCTCCTCCAGCTCACAAAACACACACTATGACACCGACTGCAGGAGGAAAGCTGAATCAGTGAGCGTGTTAAGACTCTCAACACTGGCAGGGGTCTCCACACGGCTGCTCCAGCAACCAGGGTTGCATCATGGTAGGTCCATGTGGCTTCTCCTCAGGGGTGTCTTGCAGGAAGTGAGCTTTGCCAGCTGAAGCAGGGAACTGGCTAAGGCAGCTGCACCCTGGTCCGACCATCAGAAAGCAAGAGACCTGAGAACTGGAAAGGCGAGGCTCAACAAGCCATTTATCTCTCTGACCTTCAATCAACCTCGCATGTGTTTATTGGCCAGGTTGGCATAATAAACTTTAACTCTATCAAACATGCTCTGGGACAGTTCTACGCTATCACAAGAGTCACTATGAGTGGAAAGTAACAGGGCAGCAACTAACAACACCCTCCTATCTACAAAGGAAAGACATCAACGCCGGTACAAAGTATGGCTGCGAAAGATTTTCATCAAATAGTTTTACTAGTTAAAAGTTTATTTAAATTACACACAACTCGTTTTGCATACATAAGTCATTGAATCATAGGATATGTGAATTATATGTCAAAACTGTTAAAAAAAGTTTAAAAGCAAACAAAATTTGAGGTAGATGGAAGTACTCTGTTCAAATATTGTTTTAACTATCTATGCAGCTTTAATGGTTTACATGAAACAAAGTTCTCTCTTTTAAAAAAGTTTATTTATTTACAAATAAATGCCCATTCTGGAAAATAAAGATAAAAAAACTCCCCAAATCTTCGGATGCATTAAAAGAAAAAGTAACGTAAGTACTATGTGGCTACTGCAGGTCAAAAACATGTTAATGTTTAAAGAGCCTGAGCCCACGGTTATCCTACAGGTCTGGCCATTAGAACTCATCCTCTCAAAGCAGGTCAATGCATCAAGCTGGTCACCCAACTGTTGCCTTATCGTGGGTCACTAGCGGGTGACAACAAAGGGGGGGGTAGAATATAATATGCAGAGTGAGATATTTAGAAAATGAACCCCAAATACACAATAGGTAGGACAATCAAGACAGGGGAGAGGAAGGGAAGTAGGGCTAGGGGAGGGAAGCTCAGTAGCTGAGCAGACTCCTTCAGCCAAGGCCAACTCTTCTTTCCATTTGCTGTCTCTTGACTTCCTTTGTTACCATTGGCTTTGGGCTGACGTGTGTGCACCCCGAGATGCATGCTGAATTCCAAATGAAGTCCTCCTACACATATACTTTCTACCAACACAATCCAGCTAAAAGGATTTTAATTGGAGTGCACCATTCCCTGCAATTTCAACATTTTAAAAATGAATAGTCTCACTAAGTACCAGATGGTGACATGTACTAATTAATCAGGCCTATTCAATGAATGAGCATATTAAAATGAATGCACCTATTAGACATGTGTTGCTGATGCTCTATCCAGCGGAAGCCTCCCCTGAAATGAAAGCCCACGGAAGGTGCTGATTTACCGCGCAATGCTCACATGTGTCTCCCACAATCATGTGCTGCAGCAGTGCGATCACTCTTGCATCTCCCCCAAGATCACTCGATATTTCATGCTAAGGAGCCTGCAGGTCTCGCCATCCCTCTGTAATTTGTTTAACCTTCACAAGCAAGAGCCAGCTAAATATTGGGCCCACCATTTTTCTACTAAAAAGAAGACCTTACACACTCATTGAGGTCACTTGTTAAGTGGACAATGGGCAAGAGACAGATCAAATGAGGCTCTTGACTCAACTCCCCAATTTGTCTGCCAGGCAGTGTCTGCCGGTGTGCTGCCAGCTGAGGGTATAAAGGAGTGCCAACGGGGACCCTGAATGACAGGTGTCTTCTTCCAACACTAGAGAGGGACCCTCCCCTGGGAGGTCTCAAATGCTTCTCGGGACTCTTTTTAAGACAGACAGAGATTCTCGATGTCATTTGTGGTCTTAGTTCCTCATAATCACATCTTTCCTATTTTACATTATCTTCCTGCTGTTGTCAGGCGCCACGAAGCAGGGATGAACTCGTTCAACGGAAGGAAACGCCACGCCATTGTCACTGTTGTTCCCATGCTGGAGACCGCTGTCACAGCCACTGGGTCAACCCATCTTGTTGAGAGCCTTCCTCTTTTCACTGTCCTTCTTTACGAAGCATGACGTCCTTCCTTCTCCAGGGACTGGTCTTTCCTGGCGGCGTGTCCAGAGCACACAAGACAAAGTCTCACGATCTGTGACTCTAAGGACCACTCTGGCCGTCCCCCTCCTTCCGAAATAGATGTGCTTGTTTTTCTGGCAGGTTGTGGCGCTTTCAGCCTTCCGGCCCGGCACCAGGTGTCCTCACTCACATGGGTTCTTCTTTGGTTTTCTTTATTCGATGTCCGACTTTGACACGCACTTGAGGTGACTGCAAAGACCACAGTTGAGGGTTGGAAATGAAGCAGGAGGTTACATGAGAGATTCTGCAAGCCCGATGGTCTCTTCGTCGCAACACCTTTTGTCAACATGATACACGTGCACTTCTCCAGAGGGGATACACAGAAATAAAATATTTTATCTTGGGTCATCACGATTCCAAGTGTACTCTAATAGTAGAGAACGCCCACTACCCTTAAAAAATAAATGAAAACAAATGACTCCCTGAGAAACAGAGGTTTGTGATGGACTGAAGGCACTAAAAAGAGTGGCTAATTAGGTAAGAAGGCAGCAAGGCTCTGAGAAAACAGACGTTGGGGAAGAAAGGGTCGCTGTGAGACATGTATCTTATCTGGTACACACCAGGCCCTAACAAATGGGAGTGTCGTCCCCAGACAATAACAAATGGTAGAGAACATTTTTATTGGCTTGTTATAAAATCAACTTGCAAGGAAGCCTAGGTGAAATGAAACCCAAAGATAAATGACCTCTGGAGACTATCTAGAGATGATGGTGGAAATGCAATGTAGGGGGTTCCTTTGAAATGAATACCAATGTACTGTACCTCCTAAATTACACTGTACTTTCCAAACTACATGGAGAGGACCTAATTTTGAGAAATCTGCGCTTATTTATGACACACGGCAAGGTTATTGCTTAAAGTCCCAATAGTCCCAAAAATAATTCTTAGGAGAGGGTATACCAACCATAGAAACAAGAGAAGTTGTAGTGGACAGATTAAAACAAGCCTCTGGAGGGGCAAAGGCAATTCTTTTTTCATTCCCCAGGTTGTTGCCTAAAAACAAGGGGTAGAATTAGCTCATTATCTAACAGAATGTAATGAATTTGGGCACAATTAAGATCTAAAATAACACAAACATGTTCATCAAGAGCTTAATATACAATGGTTCAATATTTCTAAAGAAAATTTCTATGACTCTGTTTAATCATTTCGGGTAGAATCTCTATTACTTTTTTTTTTAAAACATTTCTGGGTTTGCTCCCTTCCCCCCACGAGTAAGATCCTTTCAGCAGACAAAAAGGCTCTCAGAGGAGTCCTGTGTTCTGAGATTATAAGGCACCTCTCGGGAAGACAAGGTAGCAACGCCAACCGCAAGTCTGAGCCCAAACATTTAAAAAGAAACCATGGTAGACAAATCCTAACCCAAGCTCACTGAAGAGGAAGCAATGATTTATAACAAACTGACTAGACTAAGACAGCTCTCAGCCCACTCTAGAATACCATCTATTGCTAGATTGTGAAGAGTACAATTGATCAGCATCCCACAAACTCATTTTTTTCCCTGTCAGGGCAAAAAACAAAACCACAACGCCTCTTGAATATTTGAGTGTGAGGCTACATGATAAGGGTACGGTGCCCACAATTAGACAACAGACAGCGTTAACTAGAAGACTACACGCACATGAAAGCATAGCGTGATCTGGAGCAATGGGGGGTCTAAAATAAATACCGGGCTTGACAGACAGCACGTGAGTCAGATGCACAGAGGGAGGTGGTACGGGCCAAGCCTGACATCCAACACAGGCAGGGCTGGGGATTCAACGTCTGCTTCTGTCCTGAAGATTCAACTCTGAATTAGTCATTTATGCCCCTGGCTACGTGGCAGGCTACATACATCCAAGGTGCCCGGAATTCCTTGGAAAGGGGCCATGAATCTGTTAACCTCAAAATAGACTCTGAATTAGCCCAGATGAGACACCAGAAATGATGAAACAATAATTAATGTTTAGAATATGCTGGAGTCCATGCAGTACTTTCAATCCTGGAAAGAACCTTCATCGATCACACAGAGGCAGAACTAATCTGTTTCTTCAGGAAGAAAAGACGCTTGAAATTGGCATCAAGACATCCAAGCCTGTCATCTTATACACGAAAATCTACAGTGAATGAGTAAGTCTCAAAGTCAGAAAGGCACATTGATGAAAGCCCTTTCTCTGAGTCCAATCCCTGCGGTCAGGACAGTAATCTTGAGTTGCTTCAACCGAGCTTGATTCATTTGGTTTACCAACACCAACAACCACCAAATTTACTGCCATCAAGTGGATGCTGACTCACAGCAGCCTATACGGGAGGGTAGAACTAACTGCCCCCCCATGAGTACCCTAGACTGTAATGCTTTACAAGCAGTTCTCAACGGGTGGGTCGCGACCCGGGGGGGGGTTGTTCATATGACCCTTTCACAGGGGTCACCTAAGACCATTGGAAAACACACACTTCTGACGGTCTTAGGAACCAAGACACCGCTCCTCTATGCGTCTCCAGGTGGGTCCGCCCACATGCAGATACGCCCACATACAGGACCCAGCATGAAGACTGTTATCCAGGCTATACCATGCTTCAAGACAACATTTCATTGATTTGTCATCGAAAAAATATATTTCACAGTATATAATTACATATTGTTTTGGGGATAAGTCACTCTGCTTTGATTATGTTCAATTTGTAACAATGAAACAGGGCACGAACCCACCCAAGAGGAGAGTATTGTTTATATCTCCACAGGAAAAGAGGGACTAGACTTCAACCTGGTACTCCAAGATGTGAATGCAACATGCTGGCGTGGAGTAGGGAACCAGTGGAGAGGTCTGTGGGGCCCACCCCAATCCCAACTATGTGGACAGCTGCCCTCCCCCCAGAAGAATTTATTTCAGAGGACAACATTGAAGCTGCAGCTCAGGGAGAGTGACATGTCTGATAAGAGTACACGGGAGCAGATGAAGGGGGAGGAAGAGAGTGGAGCACATCCTGGTCCACCAAGCCTTGAGGACGATATTACCGCTCAGAGCAGCCAATCCATAGAGAAAACCATATGGCCGGCCCCACTATGAGACATGACATCCCTCCCTGACCCATAGCCTTACACCCCTACACTGGAGACACAGTGTGGGAACTGCGCCCAATCTGATCCTACCACACCGAGGCAAAACACTAAGGGCGTGCAACAGAACAGCAAGGGGAACAGAGCAACGAAGTCCCCAGGGAATATTGAAAGTAGACTTTGTGGCCAGAGCTTGGCGCCCCATCAGACACGACTGGAAAACACTCCTAAAGGCCAACAGTCTTTGAACTCACTACAGGCTTTTCTTTTTTTGGTCATTGGCTTTTTGTTTTTGTTGTTGTTTTGTTTTCTTTTGTTGCTTTGTTTTGCTCTGTCTTGTTTTTGTGCGTGTTATTATATCTGCAGGTCTGTCTAAATAAGATAGGCTGGATGAACAATCTGGAGGAGAAAATGACGGGACCGACGGTTCTGGGGGGCCATGGGAGAAGGGAAGCTGGGGGGGGGGGGGAGAAAGGAAGTGTCATTAACAAACCCAGGAACAAGGGAACATCAAGTGATCCAAATCGGTGGTCAGGAGGGTGCAGGAGGCCTTGCAGGGCATGATCAAGGATGATGTAACTGAGAGGAATTACTGAAACCCAAATGAAGGCGGAGCATGATAGTGGGACTAGAGGAAAGAGCTAGGAGGCAAAGGGTATTTATAGAGGTATAAATAAAGATATGCACATATGTAAATACATATATGAAGATGGGGAAATAGATCTATGTGCATATATTTATATGTTTAGTATTAAGGTAGCAGATGGACATTGGGCCTCCACTCAAGTACTCCCTCAAAGCAAGACGATTTTGCTCTATTAAACTGGCATTCCATGAAGCTCACCTTCCTGACAAGATCGCAGAAGACAAAGTGGGTACATAAGCAAATGAGGTGAAGAAAGCTGACGGTGACTGGCTATCAAAAGATACAGCGTCTGGGGTTTTAAAGGCTTGACGGTAAACAAGAAGCCATCTAGTTGAGAAGCAACGAAGTCCACATGGAAGAAGCACAGCACACTAGCCTGTATGATCATGAGGTGTTGAAGAAATCAGGTATCACACATCAAAGACCGAAAGATCTTATCATTGTGTGCTCACCTTTCCAATAAGATCACTGAAGAAAAATGGGTGCATAAGCAAAAGTGGTGAAGAAAGCTGATGGTGCCTGACTATCAAAAGATATAGCATATGCAGCCATGTAGCTCAGAAGCAACAAATCCCACATGGAAGAAGCGCATCAGCCTGTGTGATCACGAGGTGTTGAAGGGATGAGGTATCAGGCATCAAAGAACAAAAAAATCTTATCATTGTGAATTAGGGGGAGTGCAGATTGGTGACCCAAGACCCATCTGTAAGCAACTGGACATCCCCTTACAGAAGGGTTGTAGGGAGGAGACAAGCCAGTCAGGCTGCAGTGTAGCAATGATGAAACATACAACTTTGCTCTAGTTCCTAAATGCTTCCTCCCCTCCCACCCCAGTATCATGATCCCAATTCTACCTTACAAATCTGGCCAGGCGAGAGGATGTGCACTGGTACAGATAGGAATTGGAAACGCAGGCAATCCAGGACAGATGATCCCTTCAGGACCAGTGCTGAGAGTGGTGATACTGGGAGGGCAGGGTGGAAAGGGGGAACCAATTATAAGGATCTACATATAACCTCGTCCCTGGGGGATGGACAACAGAAAAGTGGGTAAGATATGACAAAATAATAATAAGTTATAAATTATCAAGGGTTCATGAGGGAGGGGAGAGTGGGGAGGGAGGGGGAAAATGAGGAGCTGATACCAAGGGTTGAAGCAGAAAGCAAATGTTTTGAGAATGATGATGGCAACAAATATACAAATGTGCTTGACACAATTGATGTATGTATGGATTGTGATAAGAGTTGTATGAGCCCCCAATAAAATGATGAAAAAATATAAAGATGTAAAGTTTTAATTAAATGTCAAAATTGCAAAAGAAGAAAATACATCCTGCAAATCAGATTTTACATTATGATTCATAATAGCAACAAATTCACAGTTATGAAACAAATAATTCGATGGTTGGGGGTCACCACAACATGAGGAACTGCATGAAAGGGTCACGGTATCAGGACGGTTGAGAACTGCTACTTTACAAGAACAGATGGGGAGCAGCTGGTGGTTGCAAACTGCGGACCTTGCAGTGACTAGCCCAGTGCATGATCAAATACCTATAACACTGATTACAATGCTACTCAAAATCAGTGTGAGTACACGGAGCAATTTCATCATTACTTTTGGGGGTGAAGGAAAGGAGGACACTCACATTTTCTGGCGGCTAATGGCATCGTATGGAGTACATCACATGTCACACGATCAGTCCTCCTAACCGTCCTAGGATTTCCACCCTGGGTTTACAGATAAGGAAACTGTGGTCCAGGTACGAGATGAGGAGATGATGACATTGCTATGCGAACTGAGACATGTACTCCGAACTCTGTGCTTCTGACAATTAATGGATATGCAACGGTGGGTTAATGGAAAGTAGGAACACACACACACACACACACACACACACACACACACACACACACACACACTCTCTCTCTCTCTCTCTCTCTTTCTCTCTCTCTCCGTGCTTCTGACAATTAATGGATATGCAACTGTGGGTTAATGGAAAGTAGGAACACACACACACACACACACACACACACACACACACACACTCTCTCTCTCTCTCTCTCTCTCTCTCTCTCCGAACTCCGAACTCCGAACTCCGTGCTTCTGACAATTAATGGATATGCAACTGTGGGTTAATGGAAAGTAGGACCACACTCACACACACACACACACACACACACACACACACACACACACGCTGGTTAGAAGGTGAAAAGAACACACAGAGTGACTATCAAAAAGAACTAGACGTTTAACCATTTCGAGAGATAGCACATAATTACGACCCGATGGTTCTGAAGGAGACATCTGAACTGCACTGCAGAAAAGCATCAGGGAAACAAGGCTCCAGGAGTTGATGGAATACCAGCCTTAATGCTTTGGAAGCTGATGAAGCACCCAAGCCACTCCCTCATCTATGCCAAGAAATTTGGCTAACCAAATGGCTAATCAACCAGAAGAGCTTCCTGTCTGTGCCCATGCCAAAGAAAGGTGACCAAACAGACTGTGGAAATTATCGAATAATATCATTAATATCACATGCAATTAAAATTTTCCTGAGTATAATTCACGAACAGTTGCAGCAGTACAGCCAGAGGGAGCTGCCAGAAATTCAAGTTGGATTCAGAAAGGCCAGTGGAATGAAAGGCATCATTGCTGATGTCAGATGGATGTTGGCTGAAGGCAGGGAATATCAAAAAGATGGTTACTTGCGTTTTCTCGACTATGCAAAGCATTTGACTGGATGGATCATGACAAACTACGGAGAACACTGAGAAGAATCGCAGTTTCATTGCGCTCACGCAGAACCTGCACACACATCAAAAAGGGACTCCTGCAGAGTTTAACATCAGCAAAGGTGTGCGTTGGGGTGGTACGCTTCAGCCATATGTCCTCATGCACATGGTCCCCATATGTCTCCAGCCATATGTCCCCATATGTCTTCAGCCATGTGTCCTCATGCACATGGTCCCCATATGTCTCCAGCCATATGTCCTCATGCAAATGGTCTTGAAACTGGACTACATGCAGAAGAACATGGCACCGAGATCGGAGGCAGATTCACTGACAGTATATGGAGATAACATGACTTTGCTGGCTGAAAGCTAAGAGGACTTGCATAACTTACAGCTCGAGGCAAAGGAAACAAAAATCCTCTCAACTGGGCCAACGGACATGATGTAAGCAGAGAAGATTGACGTTGTCACGTTCATTTTGCTCGGATCTATAATCAATGCTCATTGGAGGCAGGAGTCAAGCAGGATGCAAGCAATTAAATAACATATGACACTGGGCCGATCTGCCGCAGGAGGCAAAGATGTTACTTTGAGGACTATGGCGCTCTGTTCCCATAATGATTTACAGTCTCGGAAGCCCACTCGGGCAGCTCTATCCTGTCCTGTCGGGTCACCATGAGTCAGAATTGGCTCGGTGGCAGTGAGATTTTGTAGTTAGGAGAATTGATGCATATGGGTTACGTTGTTGGTGAAGATTATCGAAAGAGCCACAAGGCACTAGAAGAACGAACATTGTGTCTTGGACAGAGTACAAGTGGAATGCGCCTTAGGAGGGAGGATGGTGATGCTTCGTCTTACAAATTTGGGGTACATTACAGGAAAGACCCATTCCTGGAGAAGAACACCAGGCCTGGGCAGGGAGAAAGGAGGCCCTCAAGAAGACGGCTTGACACAGTGGCTGCCGCCATTAGAGCAAAAGTGACCACAGCCGTGAGGGTGGCACCGGGCAAGGCAATGCTTGGTCCTGTTGTACACAAAGCTCATTATGAGTCGCAGCGGAGCGGCACCTGGTAACACTGTGTTGTGTCAATGGACTGAATTGCCCGAGAAGACTTGCTTCCATGCTTTCAGACCCAGAAAGCCAAGTTTAGTAACTAAGTTGTAGAACATACGCTGATAGAAAATACGGATGGAAATGAAGGCAGCCTGGGAAACTTTAGTAGCTGTAAAAAATGAGTAAGCACTGTTCCTTGGCTATGGAGCTGGAGCAGAGTACTACAATGGAGATTTATTCTTGTACTGCACAGTATAATTTATGGAATTAAAATAAGAGCACGTGCATCTCTGATGCTTAGAAAAGACTTAAGCAATAGCTAGAAGCACCAGAAAGTTACACAGTGAGTTCTATAAACTGGAGTTTCTACAAGATGGTATAAGAATTTTCTACCATTTAAAGACTTTAAAATGTGGATTTTGTTTTCCAAAGGGGTATGGGTTGACTAGGCAGACAACCGTCCTTCCTTCAACTCCGGCACAGGGAGGGCTGCGCGGCCCAGGAGGAAGTGCCGCGATGATGTGGGGTTTCTGACAAAGAGCGCTAGGATAGCTCCGTTTCCAGTTGTGCTTTCTGCTCTCATCCAGTTATGCCTCTCGCATGCTTCCGCTCAGCCCTACGCTGCGAGCAGGCCGGGGACCAGGGTCTGCACTACTGCAACTCAGGGACAAAGCTCTGAGCACAGAGAGGTCAGAGTCAGCGAGCACATCCAAGCTTAGGCACCGGCCCTCCAAATATACCGTATATACTCATGTACAAGCCAAGTTTTTCAGCATATTTTTATGACGTTTGGTGGATATTTGGGTCGGCTTAAACTCGAGTATATATGGTAATCCGTTGTTTGTTTGCATCCTTGTCGCGCCTATTTACTTAGGCAATATTACTACTCCGTAGGTCGTCTCTCTAATTCATACAATAAGCTTGAGGGGTAGCCGTCACAATCATTTTAATAAACGAGGAAGCAGAGAATGCCAGAGAATACGTTTCTTGCCCAAGACCATACAACTTTCGGTGCACCTGGGTCTGAACTATTCAACGCTATGAAACCATGCTATTCGAAACTCCTGATATCCACCATAGGCCCCCTGTGGCGAGACAATCCCCTGGCTTCGCTTCTCAGCACATTCTACTTCACTCTGCACCTGACCATTTCTTTGGCCAGAGAAGCGGTTCTCGACGTGGGGGTCGAACGACCCTTTCACAGGGGTTGCCCACTTCGTAAGAGTAGCAAAATTACAGTGATGAAGTAGCAACAAAAATGATGTTCTGGTTGGGGGTCACCACGTGAGGAACTGTCTGAGAGGGTCGTGGCGTTAGGAAGGTTGAGGGGCGTGGGGATTTGACACCCTCACCGTCGGCATTCGACTCACAGGACTTGCACTGGCAGTGACCAGGGTGACCTCTCATGCTGATCTTCCTCCTGCTCCTCTCACCTTAATGAGAACTGCAAACGCCGTCCCAGGAAAGAACGCAGTCCTTCCTGTTCTGAGAGTACGGCTAGGAGAATGGTGAGTCGGTCAGATAAGTGAAAGGAATCGAACAAACCAAGGCGAAGGATAACGGAACCGCTAAAAGTCTAATTGGGAAAATACCGGGTTTTTGCATTATGGAATATCTGAACGTGGATAACGAATTCACTGATTAAAAAGAAAAAAGTAAAGTAATATAGCCTAAGAGAAAAACAAGAAGTCAGGAGTAAAACAGTTTTTTTTTTTACCCCCATCAGTCTTTCCTACAGCAGTTATAGAATTGATAGGTTCTATAAAGGATTTGTTTAAATTTTATTCAGCGTTGATAGAGTATCTAATTTCTATTGCTCCAATGTTTTAAAGAGTTCAATGTCTACGGACTGGCACGTACATTTACAATACGGACTCAAGTACTGTGTAATAGACAGGAAATTAGCACTGAAAAAACTCTATAAAAAAGAAAATAAACTGAAACCAGATCTTTAAAAAGAATTCTAGTCTAAGACAACCCTTTTATCTATTTTTAGAATGAAGTAACAAAATGTGCTTGCAACATATGAGATTATACAGAAAGTACAAAATTTCAATATTTCCTCAACCACCGAGTCTAAATCCTAGTAAGAAGAGATTTTAAAAGTATTGGATTAAAATAAAACTCTGCATCCATTTTATCCTTACCTTATTTTTATTTCTTTATCCTTCAGGAAAAGATGGTGTTTATATCAGAGACTATCAAACGAGATAACAGATGGCAGGGGCATTGAATCAAGTCCAATTTGGGTTGAATTCAAGACTGATTGTCTAGAGACACGGAAGCAATACACCTATATTAGCATCAAATGCCTAGTACAGGCAGTCCCTGGTTACGAACATTCCATTTACACACCCCATACTGCATGCCCCGTCATCACAAACCCTCCCACACACAATGATTTGTATAATGATTCATAATAAAAAAGGAGTGCTACTTTGTGATAAGCATCAAAGTATTATTAAAAGTGTTAAAATGTTTTAGAATACTGAATGCATCTCTCTTCTTTATCACAGAATGGTACACTAAACACTAAGTTTAACATTTGACTGGCATTAGATATGCACTGTACCTAACTTTGCTTTATGTACAAATTAGAAATGGTTAGGAATGGAATTATTTCGGAACCTGGGGACTGACTCAACTAATAAAAATGCTATGGGTTTATGATCAATAGAAAGTTTTCTGGGCTGGATATTAAAAAAAATTTTTTGGGGGGCTAAGTAGTTAAGAAGCTCAAAGGTACAGCTAAACCCCTCAGGACCAATAATGAGAGTAATAATACCAGGAGGTCTTTTTCCCTGACCTTCCCCTACCCTCCCAGGGGGAACAGACTACAATGGCCGACATATAACCCCCTCCTAGGGGGATGGACAACAGAAAAGTGGTTAAAGGGAGACAGCGGTTTGTGTAAGACATGATAAAAATAGTATTTTATAAATCATCAAGGCTTCATGAGGAAGGGTGGGGGAGGGGAGAAATGAGATGATACCAAGGGCTCAAGTAGAAAGAAAATGTTTTGAAAATGATGATGGTAACATGTGTTTGACACAATGGATGTATGATGTATGGATTGCGCTAAGAGCTGTAAGATCCCCCAATAAAATGATTTAAAAAAAAAAACCTCAAAGATTCCTTCCTTCTAGCTCAGGATGACCCTTCGTCTGCCCAGGGGGATGATAACAAATATTCTTTCTTTATACGAGATGGTGAGCGAATAGATGAGGTTTTTACTCTTCATTGGGTGTGATTAGCTGAATAGTTGCTTTGGTCAGGTGCCAGTGAATCAGAGTGAAATCCTGCCAGGTCCTGTGCCATCTTCCCAGTTGTTGCCAACTGAGGCAGCTCCTGTGCCAGTCCATCTCATTGAGGGTCTTCCGCCTGGTCCTCTCAGCTTGTTCAAGTCTGTCCTCCTCCAGAGCCTATTTCTGTCTCATGACGGGTCCGAAGTCTACACATGACAGGATGTCTTGGCATCCTTGGCCCTAAACAATATCCTGACTGTACTTTTTCCAAGACAAACTCGCTTGTTCTTCTGTTAGTCCATGGCACAGTCAACATTCTTTGCCAACACTAAGACTCAAAGGCTTCAGTTCTTATTCATCATCTAGCTTTCACATGCATACGAGGTGACTGAAAATACCATGGCTTGGGTCAGGCACATCTCAAACTTTTCATCAACAGCCTGATGAACAGCTCTGCTTTTCATCAGCACTCTGAATTTGCAGATTCCAAGTATAACACAGCCTTTGATTTCCTGACTCCTTTTTTTCATGGCATAGATTGTGGATCCAAGTAAAATGAGACCGGATTTCCACCTTTCCTCCTTTTACTGCAGTGCTGCCCATTGGTCTCACTCATGAGGATTTTGCGCTCTTTATGCTACTGTGTCATCCCTATGGAAGGTCGTCGTCTCTGATCTTCATCAGGAAGTGCTTCAAGTTCTCCTCACTCTCAGCAAGCAAGGGTGTATCATTTGTGCATTGACAATTGTTGGTCATGTCTTCCTCCAATTCTGATTCGTGAATCCTGGCAGCTTTTCTTCATACGGGCCAATATCTCAAGATGATTTGTTGAGCATCTAGAATGAATCAGTGTGGTAAAGGATACAACCCTGACGCATACCTTTCCTGATTTTAAACCACAGCGTAGCCCTTTGTTCATCTGAACGACAACCTCTTGGTCTGTGAGTAGGTTCAGCATGAGCACAGTAAAGTATTCTGGGATCCCACCTCCAGCTCCTCTTTTTTTGCAATGCCATCCACACTATCTAATGATCCATACAGGTAAGTGAATTTGCATACCCTGGATTGATTTCTGCACTTCCAGCAAGATCCACCCGACATCACCAATGATTCCCTCTCACTCCACATCCTCTTCTGAATCTAGCTTGCATTTCTGGCAGTTCCTTCTCAATGTACCTGCTGCAACTCTCCCTGCATTATCTCCAGCATAATTTTACTTGCGTGTGATATCAGTTAGATTGTTAATATCTATATTCTGTTGGATCACCTTTCTTTGGAGTCGCATAGAGGAGCGCTCCCAGGGTCACACCTGTTAGCTGAAACATCTCCATTGCTAGTCCAGGAATTCCTGGGCTCTTTTTCCTCACCAATGCCTCCAGTGCCGCTTGGACTTGCTCTTGGAATACCACTGGTTTCTGATCATAGGCTACCTCCTCACATGGATGAGGTCACCAGTCCTTTTTGGTGTTGTCTCTGTATACTCCTTCCCTCTTCTTTTGAGGCTTTCTTCCGTGTTCAGTATTTTGCCCACAGGATCCTTCCATACTTGAGTGTTTTCTTCGCTCCTTTCAGCTTGACAAGCGTCTAGTGTGTTCTTCTCTTTATTCTCACTGCATGTCTTGCAGTCACTATAATATGTATTTTGTCTTCTTGACCTGCCCTTTGAAGTGCATTTAGATTTTACACTTCATCATTCCCCCCCCTTTTGCTTTAGTTATTCTATGTTTTTTCCTTTTCTGCATTTTTAATGACCTTCTGTTTGTGTGTATAATATTCATGATGTTATTCTGCAACTTCTCTAGTCTTTGGTCATAAGTGTCCAATGTGTCAAATCTATTCTTGAGATGTTCTCATGCCATGCTTTAATTTTCTTCAGCTTCAATTTGAACTTATTTATGAGCAATTGATAGTCTGGTCTGCAATCAGCTCCTGCTGAAGTTGCTCTGATAATGAGCTTCTCAATAGAATTTTGACACTCCTCCCCCCGCTCCTCCCATGTCAATGTCCAAATACCTGGCACCTATGAATGCTACCTTACATTGCAAAAATAAAAAAAGGGGGGGTGCTTTGATGGTATAACTTAAGAATTCTTAGAGGAGGAGGTGGGGGTAATCCAGGTGAGCACAATATAATAAAAAAAAATGCCCTTAAAGGGGGAAGAGGCAGACAGGAAGGTCCAAGTCAGAGTGATGTGGTGGGAGAAGGACTTTACTAGTCGCCACAGTCTTTGAAGCTGGAAAAGGGGTGTGAGGAAGGAATGCAAGCATCCATTTAAGGATCGAGGGAAGACTGCAGAAGATGGGAAAGAAAACTGATTATCACCAAAACCTTCAGAGAAATGCAGCCCTGCAGACATCTTGATTTTAGTCCAGTGAGACTCATTTAGGAAGTCTGACTCTCAAAACTGTAAGATGATGAACTTGTGTTGCTTGCAGGTCACTAAATTTGTAGTGATTCATTACAGCGGCATTAGATTCCATCACAACTCTGCCATTTAGCCTAGCGGTGTGTCCTTGAGCCAGTAAATAACCTATGTAAGGTCTTTGGCCTTTGGATTTTCTCATCTCTAAGAGGTATTGAGTAAGTGATCAATAAATGTTAATTGTCCTTATTTCCTAAGTCATATTAAGGTGTTTTAAGGCAGTTATTTTTTTAAAAAATTACAGTTCTGTATATCGTAGTTTGTATACACACAAAAAAGTGCACTAAAGCTTCAATCATTAAAATGATTGGTAATAAATAGGTGAAGAAGTCATCGGTTATTCTCAGAGTGTAAGGCTGAAGTTGTTTTAGATCTCATAATTTTTAAGAGGAAGAAGACACAAATGCACATTTAAAAAACAAAAACCAGGCTCCATCTAGTATTAAAAAGTCAATATTGTACCAATTTTATCTTTAGGTTGTTTCTTTATTTTTCAAATAGGTCTCTTAAATACCAGACAACTTTTCTTGTCGAGGTAGTAAAATTTAGAATAAGAAGACAGATCACTGTAGTTTAACTTTTTTGTTTTACTATAAAGAAGCAAAGGCATAGGAAATTACATATCTTGTTTAGTTATCGATATTAAGCCAATCCATGTCAGGAAGAGCCTGTCACAGAGGACTTCCACTTTCAGATCTGCACTGTTCTGTATGTAACAGAGGTGGGCGATCAATGATCTTCAGACTAGAGAGGGTCCGATAGCAGGGCTTGGCAGTCACATTTTACTGGCATCCGGACACATATTTATGCATTGTCCGCAGCTGCTTCCTACAGACTTGTGCAGTTGTAACAGACCTGGTATCGTCCACAAAGTCTAAAGTATTTGAAATTTAGCCTACTGCTTCTTAAGACATGGAAAGTTAATGTTTCTTATAAAAGGCTTCAAAGCAATCCGTTTAAAAAATGACCTGTCAACAGAGTTTTAAGAAATTTAAGTTCAAATTTCTGTGCTGTGCAGGTTCCGTGTCCCCACGAAGACAGTCTGCAGATGAGTTTAGTTGTTACTAAATGATATTGATTTAATAACAGTAAAACTATTCAACATGGTATATAAATGGGAAACAAAAGAAAACAATGGCTATTTCTGTAATCATTATTCAGTAAGAATGATTCGGTATGTTTGATAAGTTACCTTTAAAATGGGTAGCTGTTAATAAAAATAAAAAATACTGCTTCCTTATCTAATGTTTCCATGAAATATTCTTCATAAACATAGTACTCACTGAGTTCCACAGCCTAGTGAGATTACCACTTATAAGACTCACACTCATGTTTCCATATGGAAAAGGGAATTAACAGATGTTGAGTGTGAAGATGTGGCAGGTCTTAAGATATGAATTTACTAAATAACCTTACAAAGAAAGAATTCCCATGTGCATTTTTGCAGGTGGACATCTCTCCATTCAGTCACTGAGCTGGAACTCCCAATTAGGCCTTTTGGTCTCCAGGACCGCTTTCCTTTATGAAATCTTCCAATTCCAGATCTCTTTCATGTATCTGTAGACAGCTGTGAGTCTCACCTGACAACCTGGCCTCGTATTTTGCATTCAAAGCACCTTTTGAGAAAATGTTTTTAAAAAAAAGGACTTGGCTACAGGCATTTTCCATGAGGAAGTGAGAATAGCCCTAAATTGGAGACGTCTAAAAGTCAGACATCTAAATTTTTCTTTGGGAAAAAAAAAAAAAAGTCAAACGGGTGCATAAGCAAATGTGGTGAAGAAAGCTGATGGTGCCTGGCTATCAAAAGGTATAGTGTCTGGGGTCTTAAAGGCTTGAAGGTAAACAAGCAGCCATCTAACTCAGAAGCAACAAAGCCCACATGGAAGAAGCACACCAGCCTGTGCGATCACAAGGTGTCAAAGGGATCAGGTATAAGGCATCATCAGAACAAAAAAATCTTACCATAGTGAATGAAGGGGGAAGTGCAGAGAGGAGACCCAAATCCCATTTGTCGGCCACTGGAGACCCCCTCACAGAGGGGTATAGGGGAGGAGATGAGTCAGTCAGGGTGTGATGTAGCACCGATGAAGAATACAGCTTTCCTCTAGTTCCTAAATGCTTTTCCCCCCACCCCAAATATCATGATCGAATTCTACCTTGCAAGTATGGATAGAGCAGAGGATGTACACTGGTGCAGATAGGATCTGGAGGCACAGGGAATCCATGGGGATGATCCCTTCAGGACCAGGGGTATGAGTGTCAATACTGGGAGGGTAGAGGGAGAAGGGGTTGGAAAAAGGGAACTGTTTACAAGGATCTACATGTGACCTCCTTCCTGGGGAATGGACAACAAAAAAAGGGGGTGAAGGGAGACGGACAGGGCAAGATATGACAAAATAATAATTTATAAGTTATCAAGGGATCATGAGGGAGGGGGAAGCAGGGAGGGAGGGGAAAAAAAAGAGGACCTGATGCAAAGGGCGTAAGTGGAGAGCAAATGCTTTGAAAATGATGAGGCCAAAAAATGTACAGGTGTGCTTTACACAATTGATGTATGTATGGATTGTGATGAGTTGCATGAGGTCCTAATAAAACATTTTTAAAGTCCATTCTGCTATGTACACACTGCTACTATTGGAAGCACATGAACTGTGACTGGACGCAGGGTGTAGCTGTACCTGGTTATGAACATCTGACTTGCCAACAACTCTTATTTGCCCTTTAATGCTGATCAGTTAGTTCATGGTCAACAAAGCAAGACAGATGGATTATATGTCAAATAGAACTGCTAAAATTAAAACACACACAAAGCAAGATTGGAACAGACGGGCATTTTTACAATTGGACATAGTCTTGGTAATTGGAATGGATAAAATTTCAGGTAGAAGCCCTGGGACGGGAGACTCTGAAGAGGCAGAGTGAAACCTTTCAGGTGCCTGATGCAGAAAATTGGATTATTGGCAGGGCTGTGCTGTGCTGTTCAGAGCCAGGAGTCCTCGTGGCCTAGTGGTTATGAATTAGTCTGCTAACTGCAAGGTAAGTAGTTCAAAACCACCAGCGGTCCCTCAGAGGAAACATGGGCTTTCTACTCTCAAAGCTCTGCTCTTGGAAATCCACAGGAGCAAGTCTCCCCTACCCTGTAGGATGTACTATGAGTTGGGCGCAGACTTGACGGCAGTGTGTGTATGTGTTTGGCTTTGGCGGAGAACCACACACATGCAAAGCAGCGTTAGCTGTCATCTTTGGGCAGCGCACTGCCATCTTTGAAGCCCTGTTGTAATGTTATGGAAATTACACTCACTTTGAAATGATGGAACCAACCCCTATTTGCAACAAATTCAATGCAGTCACCTTCATTTACTGCTTTAAAATCACTGACAAGGCTTTCAGCCTTTTCTTGCACTGGAAGCTAACTAAGAACCAGATGCACCTGCTCTGATTGACCCACAGATGGTTAAAGAGACAGGTATGGATCTCCTAGGAACCTGGGGACTGCCCGTCCCGGCATAAGAGATGCACGGGAGAAATCTATGGAAAAAATGGGCTCAGTCCTCTAAAGCTTACTTGCTGCTCCTTGAGAGAAGCCAAACAAGGGCTACGTTAGTGGATCTGTTCTCTGAGCTCTGGAATTGCATGCGCATCATCAGTGAGCAACAAAGCAGGGGGAATCTATCTCAAACATCTCATGAAAGGTCATCAGTGAATTCAAATGGAATATTATGTACCTGACTTTTTAGAAACGGTGATAATAAGACACATGCAGAGAGAGAACATTTCTAGCTCTTTTGCAAAAGCCCAGCCCGAGTTGAATTATTATTTAGTATACTCAATGCCCCTTATATACGGATCTATATAACACGTCTTTTTTAAAAACTCATTTTATTGGGGCTCATACAGCTTTTATCACAATCTATCTATGTAAGAGTTCAGGGTCAGTAAAAATGTGACTTCATTTATGAGCACTGAAGAACTTTTTAAAGGAACACGTGAGTATGGATTATGGCGGGGGTCGGGTGGGGGTAATAAAGGAAGTTCTTTTTAGCGGAGCAGATTTGGAGAGGTCATCAGTCCTGCGCTGAATGCATGTCCAACGCAGACAAACTGCAGCACTTTAACTGCAGACAGAAAATCTGACTGAAATCCAATGAACTGGAACCCTTCGCTGACTTCTGAGATATAAAGGAATACACACGATATGGAAAAACCCAGCATTAGGGGATCAGGCTAAAATTAGAAATGGTGTCTGTTCTTAAAGAAATTACCCTAGCAGGGGTGACTGGATGCAAGGACGTGCTGCAGCGCCTCTGCTGGGGCACCGTCTGACCGCGGACACCTGTGTCGGGTGGGGAGCAGGGGTTTGCTTGGAAGATAACAAGAAGGCGGGGGTGCTGTTGGCTTTGTGGAGCAGGGGCAGTCATCGCGTGGCCCTAGCTGCCACACGGTGGAAGCCATGGCTCCAAGAGTGGCCCTGCCCGGGCCCGCAGGGAGACACTGGGCTGGGGCTGGTCCGCTCAGGGTTTCTAACTGCAACAGGGCTCCCCAGGTGCCCGGGAGAGGGCCATGTGCCCAATGGTGGGCAGTCACAGGTGCTCCAGGTGTGAAGAGGCCAGAGTAGCTTGTGCAGAGGTTGTTTTGAATACATACAAACACGTATCCTAGTGACATATAGTAAGGGGTTCACACGGTGTTGAAATCGCATCGCGTCCTATTTCACAGAACGTATCAGAGGGTAACTAAGGAAGCCTCCCTCTACACAAGGGGCTTCAAAGAGTGTGTGGAAAGTTCCACTACCTTTTAACCCAGGGGCTCTCAACCTTCCGCTTGCCACGACCCTTTCATACAGTTCTTCATGTTGGGGCGGTCCCCCAACTATAAAATTATTTTCATTGCTACTTCATCACTGTAATTTTGCTACTGTTGTGAACTGGGCTCGTTGGACCCCTACAGGGGTCGCGACCCACAGGTTGAGAACCACTGTGAAACTCTTCACGGGAGTAGAAAGCTCCTGTCCTCTTGCAGAGCAGCCGTGGTTTCAAACTGCTGACCTGGCAGTTAGCAGGTTTCCATCGTACCTAACTATAATTATTCTGAATGGTTCTTGTCGGCAGAAGGCTCTGGTCCTATCGAGATTCATCTATCTACATCGCTTAACAATGAGCTGCATTGTGGAGGAGGCCCGGCGGGACATGGGGTGCCTAGACGGGAGGCTGCTCCCACAGAGCAGGCGGGCGGTGAGCAGGTTTTAACTGGGCGAGTGGTGGAGGAAACAAAGAGGAAGGGATGGAAGTGAATTAATTTCTATTTGCAAATGACTGATGAACCTGAAATTCAATAACCTGGATTATGACAGAAAGATTAAATTCTACTGTTATTAGGCAAGGGGATATATCCTTTCAGTTTTTATTTAATAATGAGAGTAATTGTAAAAATAAATCCATGTAAAATGATTATGCCCTTAAATGTATGAGTCGAGTGCCTCTGTGAATGTCACCTAAGACTAGGGTTATAACTTATAAGGGCTCTGGGATCAGATACCACATGGTAGGTGACCTAAATTGGTGGGCGATAAAAACAAACTTTATTTCTCAAGCCTATTTCCCAAGGGGGTGTAAAGCTGTCATTAATTAAAGTCTAATGAAAGGGTCCTTATGCTACAACTCCATTAATGCTCTTCAACATCAATGGGCCTGCAGGTTACTATGAAGGACACACAGCTAAAGCAAACAAACAAGTCACAAAGTGATAGCTAATTAACAAACAACTGTTGTTAGACAAAAAACTGCATCAAACTAATCCAAAAAGCCCAAATCCTGAAGTGAAGAAGGAAGTGGGGGTGGGGGTGGGGGGAGGAAAAGGGGATCTTTCTTATTGAGATACTGTCAAAAGTAAATTAACTTTGAGAGCAAAGCGCCCATAAAGAATAAAACTCCACCTAAAGCAACACTGCACTTTAAAAAGGACCTTCCTAGCACAGCATTTTATGCTCGACTAATGAAAGACTTGGAACACAATGCTTTCCCTGTAATTTTATACGATTCTAATGTCATCTATTAAAATTCATTTAATAAGCCATATTTGGGCTATCTATTCCAACTGTCAGTTCACTTTCTTTGAGGCTTCTTGTAATCCCCCACCACCCCTTAAATGCAGAAAACAGTATGCAAACAACATCCTCTGACTCCCCCACAGGAAAGAATTGATATCTCCACAGATGTTAGCAATTTCAGTATGGATAAGAGCAAAGTCTTACTAGGTAGGTGTTTTTCAAAGGGTGAGTGGAATAAGAAAATGGATGGGCAAGATTAACTCCAGGGTCTGTAGACTGTGCAACAGAAAGAGTGCTGGAACTCCTGATGAGAGACAGGGCCAACGGTGAGAGAGCTCTTGGTCAACTTATTTGGTTTTAGCCAAATGATTACTAGAAATCTACAAAATGCATTGAACTCGGATTCGAACACTGCAATTTTCTCTCGGAGCTTCAAGGTAGCAGTGCAATATTTGGATACCTTTAAAAAGTTGCAGGTCTGTTGCTCTTTAACACCTGGAACACATTCGTTGAAAAGGGAGTCGTTCCCTTTGATTAATGTTTGACTAGGACGATAGAAACCAATTGATCGCTTCAGACCCAACAGCTCCTCAACAGAAGATGAAGCGATCTGCTTCCGTCAAGATCTACCACAGCCGCCAAAGTACTAGACAGGGTTGCTATGAGTCAGAAACAGCTCGGTGGCAGTGGGATCGACATTTTGGCTTAGAGCTGATAGGCATATGAACATCACGGCAAAGATAATGTTGATGTGGCCAGCAAGCTATAACGACGGCATGGAACCATTTAACCATTTATCAAGTTGTCTTTAAAGTGGAAAGCAACACTCACACTAAGTGGTGGTGAGGAAGGCATGGCAGCTTAGGGGTTGCGGTGGCTGTGATCCACCTGGTCGGCAGTTCAAAACCACCAGCAGCTCCTCCGGACAAAGGCTGGGCTTTTTATTCCCTTAAACAGTTACACTCTCCAAAACTCACAGGGGTCGCTGCGAGTGAGCAGTGACTTGATTGATGGCAGCATGTTTGGTGTTTGGATGTATCTGTGAAGCTGTGGCATATCCTGCACTACTAGAGAGAGCATACAAACAACCAAACAACCAACCAACAACCAACCAACAACCAAGCAACCAACAACCAAGCAACCAACAACCAACCAACCAACAACCAACCAAGCAACCAACAACCAACCAACCAACCAACAACCAAGCAACCAACAACCAACCAACCAACCAACCAATAACCAACCAAGCAACCAACAACCAACCAACCAACAACCAACCAAACAACCAACAACCAACCAACCAAGCAACCAACAACCAACCAACAACCAACCAACAACCAACCAACCACAACAAAGCCTTCATGTTTTCTCAGGGGTCATATAATCACATATAGCAAAGTACCCCTGAGGAAAGAAACAAACAAAACAGCACCTTAGAATGGACATGCTTTTTAACTTGCAATTAATTTCTTGGAATTTATCTTAAAGGGAGCAACGGTATGCTTGATGATTTAGCTATATGCACAAATTGCTTTTACAGGCTGCTCAATATTGTGTTGTTTATTATGGGGAAAGTGAGCAACCACCTAACTGTCCCATAACAATTGACTGGTAATTTAAGATAGTATAACAGTGTCACAGAACAAACAAACAAACAAAACGTCCCCTGCCATCAAGGGCATTCCTACTCGGGCTTCCTACGGGACAGGGCAGATTCGGCCCTGACGGTTTCCCAGGCTAACTCTTTACAGGCGTGGCCTTTCTAAGCAAGCCTCCTCTTTCCCAAGCAGTGTGGCCTGTGGTTTCTAACTGCTGACCTTACAGTTAGCAGGCCAGCACACAACCACTAAGCCATCAGGCTCCTTCCCATGGGTTTTAAAAAGTTACTGTAACAGAGATGACTACTCACTGATTTCCGCTCCTCGCGACCCTCTAAGGACAGGGTTTCCGAGGCTGTTACAGGAGTGGAGTCCTGTCTCTCTTGCTCATACACCAGTGCTGGTCTAAAGAGAAGGCTGAAAAACGTGCACGCATTGTTGAATATGAAACGGAGCTGCTCCGAAACCTTCACCCAATTCACAACCAGAAATTTAAAAAGGTAGAAGATCAACGATATGTATGGAATGATTCCATTTTGTCACAACAATTCACGTAAGCCTAATAAAAGATTGGAAGGCAAACAGCAAAACATTAAATAGAAATGTCTATTTCCCACATTTCTCACTATGCTCTTATCTATTAGTCAACATCCCATGCTTTCATAATCAGAAAAGAGTAACACTGAGTTACTAAAACACCAATCACATATTCCCTTTACCCATATGCAGTGGACTCTATTCTAGCCCCCAGGGTCACACATAAACCTTCCGCTCTGCCATCGCCATTCTGAATGAGCCCAGCAAAGTTCACTGTGAACCACTACCGCCCGGTCAGTCACCTGGGAGGGATTACAGCAAATTGTTATAAGAGTTTGGGGACCGGAATGACCGCCCGCTTTGGCAGACAGATAGTAAAGTAGGACCAGGCAAGATTTGTTCTCTAGAGGTGAGAGGCTAGTACATTAACCAGGTTTTATATTAAACGTCTTCATCATTTGTGAGAAGCCCAGATGGTTGGTAATATGCGGAGATAGTGTGAAACATAGGCTGGCTGATTTCAATTAGCTCTGAAGTGAGACAAATGATCGGGAGGATCTGTATTGCTAAGCCCAGGGGGCCCGAGAGAATATTTTCTTACAGATGAATACCCATCAGCTGGCGTCTCCCTTTATATAATACAGTTAATAGGTTATCCTGGAACACATGCGCCACTGGAAAGCATCCCTGTTATGAAGCACCTAGCTGTGCAAACGTTTATGCCAACGATGAGGAAAACTGGCTAATGGGGGTGGGGAGTAAAGAAAACAATAGAGCCTATACGCTTGGGTCTCCGAATGCACGGAGAAGTCGTGTAAGCAGTTTGGCCAGCAAATAAAAATACTGCAGGCAAGTTGGGCCGAATCAACGGCTCTGCCTGAAACGATTAGTAACTGAGCCGGCACTGGCTTTCCCAAGGTTAGCAGGCAATGCCAATTTTGTGTCATGCTCCCCCAGGCGCCAGCTGTGATGTTCCCGATGCTGCTCCTCGATGCTGTGCTCGGAACAAGGACACAGACGAGTCCGTGAGGATGCCACTGTGGGGGCCTTGCTTGGCCTCAGAGTTTTAGGAAAGTCAGGAGAGAATGAAGTGAACTCCTTATTCAAAACCAGAAGGTTGAGCTTCTATGATTTAATGATGTTCTGAGTCACAGGGGCCCTACTGGATATTCAAAACAGTCAACTGTTTCCAAGCTCCCCGCAAAGAAATTAGATGTGACTGGAATTTTTAAACAGGAAGTAGAGCTGAAATACCAAGTATGAACTCCATTTAAATTTTTCAGAGAAAACCGTTCGCCAAGACTTTCCTCTTTGTTACCATGACCTTGGTAATGAAATGCCTCAGCTTGAGAGAATGAGCCCGTCTGTAATGTTTATTTCACCCCATCAGAGGTTGGTGGTTTGAACTTTCCCAGAAAAGACCAGGCGGTCTGTTCCTGTAGAGATTACAGCTGCAGACAGGGCAGTTAGTTCAGTTACCGAGAGTCGCTGGGGGTGGAAACTCACTAGGCAGCACACAACATGCTGTGCATCCTGTATCAGGTGCATGGTACACATTCTTGCTAACAAACCCAACAGCCTTGCGTGATCAGTTTCTAGACCAAGAAATGGAAGGTTGAAGAAGTTAGGTAACTTGGCCAAGGTCACATGGTCCCGGTCTTACTGTCAAACCTCCTAGCATGGAATCAGAGTGAAACCGGGAAACCCGTTCGTCAACTGCTCTCAGTGAGTCCAGTTTCTGGCAAGCAGAAGCAGTGCCAGGCTCCTGTGGGCGCACCACGACGGCCCGGGACACAGCACGCGCTCCCATTCATAAGGAAGCATGTCTTCCAGGGGCAGTTTTCCTTGTCACAGAATCAATGAGCACACTACGAAATAGTTTCAAACAGCAAAATGCAGGGCGAGGAGCGCTAGCTTACAGATAAAAACCGCAAACACAGACTAAGGAGACACAGGACAAATGGACGGGGGCGAGTCCTGCTACAAGTGTGGTCCACTCCTCAGGAGCCTGGGGATCCACCTGAAAACTCGCCAGACATGCAGATCTCTCAGGGCCCTGCTCCGGAACTATGACTCCAACCTGGAGCTTTAAGAGGGATGCGGATGGACATATTGATTTGAATTACAATGAAGTCAGGCCTGAGGGTCAAAACTGGTCTACAGAGGGGAAAGTTGGCGCCTCCAGGATCAATAGGCATGCTTGTATTTTCGTGTGTTGCCATCACTGGACTGCAAGTTGTGAAGAGCAGTTTTATTTTTACTTCCCTTGCGAAGGGTCCGTTTGCAGCATACTTGGGAGTCGCTGCTGCATCCCTCCACTCTCACCTGGAAAGAAGTGAGACCTCTCCTCTTCAGGCCTCTCCTTCATCGCGTCCAACCTATCTAGACAGAAAAGCAACAGTACGCACGCGCCTAGGCAGAGTGTTGCCCACAACGACCTGGACTGAGATACGGTCTGCATTTATCAGCATCTTCACCTAAATTCCAGGTTCTCCTTATGCATGAACTCGAGGGAAGCTGGGCGTCAGAACTGACTTCATGGCAGGGAGTTCTGAGTGAGTAGGCAACCTGCAAGATTATCCCACAAAACCATCTTTGCTTGTTCACCGCAAACCAAATCTCCTGCAATCAAGTTGATGCAGATTCAACCTGGCTATAGAGCAGTGGTTCTCAACCTGTGGGTCGCGACCCCTGGGTGTGTGTGTGTGTCAAATGACCCTTTTACAGGGTCGCCTGATTCATAACAGTAGCAAAATTAGTGATGAAGTAGCAACAAAAATAATTATTATGGTTGGGGGTCACCACCACAGGAGGAGCCATATGAAAGGGTGGCGGCATGAGGAAGGTTGAGAACCCCTGCTCTAGAGGGTCTCTGAGGCTGTGAATCCTGATGGGGGCAGAGAGCCTCTCTCGCTCCTACGGAGCTGCTGGTGGGTTTGAATCGCTGAACTTGAGGTAACAGCACCATGCCTAAGGCACAGCAAGCACCTCCAGGGCTCAAATGGAGGCAACTGAGTAGTGATTTGTGTCAACAGATCTTAAAGAACAGCCTGTTCCAAGAAAACTACCAGTCTCCACCCAAATCCTCAACACCGGTGAAAAGAGCGAGGATGTATCCGATGATGGGGAATTCTTACTGAAATCCATTAAGTAAATGATTGGCGGTAAGATGACTGGCGCTGGAAAAGAATTGTATCAGCCCCAATAAATTGTTAAAATTAAAAAAAAAAAAAAAGATGACTGGCGCTGTTCTATTACGTGAAATCAGTACTGGGTCCCTTTCCCCGCTGAAAGTTAGTTTAAAAATGCAAGCTGGGCGTACCTGTCCAGGTGGCATGAAGTTAATTTTAAAGGGAAAGCAACAGCCCCAGTGATGAACAGTTCTTGCTTTGCTTTTTCGGTATTTAAACTTGCTCAAGTTCAAATCCACTCCTCTGGGTATGTATTTATGGACGTCTACATATACACTGTTCGGTTTCTTTTGAAGAGCATCCTCTCAAACCAATTTTGGACCTTCCTTACCTCTGGTTTGGGTGATTACTCATCATTGAGAGCAATTTACAGACCTAAGCCAAAATGCTGAAGATGCTGAAAAAAACCCAGAAGTACTTTTTCCTGCTTCAACTTCAAGACTCTAACCAAACAACAATGTGATTTTAAATTCCAGATTCTATTCTTTTATGACTTTGTGAAGGTAGCAGTCTCATCTTATTCTACTACAAAGTAGACAGAACAAAAGCCAACCCCCCCCCAAAAAAAATCCCTTGGGGGCACTCAGCTAATCACAATGCAGGAAAAGGGTCGGTGATGCAGTTTAATCGATGTGTAATTTGGAATAACATCGCCCTGACTGTCTGGGTCAGACAAATACAGTATTCTTTCGCTCAATGGAGCCTTCTCTTGTGCTTTCTTTTCTCCTCCACATCATTGTTGACCTTGCTTAACAGGAGACTGATTGTCTGACTTATCAGATGGTTGAAGTCTGCCTAATTTTAGCAAGCTCTCAAAAAAAAAATGCAGTGTGGGGAAGGTCAATTAGTTCTAAACAAAGGCGTTTGGTTCAATAAGCAACTCCCATCGAGTTACTTCCTACAGGGAGCAGCCAGTGTTTCCTGCAGTGCTCTAGCGTGTGAAGGGGCAGAGGAAGCGGTGAGTGAGTGCACGCAGTACCAGCTGGAGCCCCCAGAGTTTAGGATGTCTGACAGCACTCACAGGAGATTTCCGCCGGAGCTGCTGCACCAGCATTTCCTGAGATTTTGCTGAATTATGCCATTTGGAGGGAGAGGGAAGGGTGCTTTTTTAAAAAAACAAAACACGCACATTCAATCTATCAGAAAATCCAGGTATTTTTTCTTTGCTCTGCTGTGAGTTTTGGTCTTGCTCGGCTCTTTCCACTTCCACAGCTGCACCTTTCACATCTAGATTGCTCCAGCAAGTCTCCCAGCGGGTAGCTCTGCCTCTAGGCGCTCCCACCCCAGGCCTAGTGCTCACCACGAACGGCCCCCAGCTAACTCCATCAAGCGACTTGCCTGTCCAAAAATAAGTACTGGCTCCCAATTTCTCAGCATATCTACCCTAATGATCATAGCTTCTGTCCCAAACCCTGCACCCACCCAGAATCCATTATTATCCCTACTTTACAGAGGAGAAAATGGAAGCATTGGTCCATCACTTGCCTCGTGGTCACCTACTTAATGCAGTTGGGATGTGAATCCAGGCAATGTGACGCCAGAGTTCATGCACTCAAGTCTTTTGCTCTGTGGCCCTCATTGCGTGCGTGCGTGTGTGTGAATGTTAACCTTGCCGTTCATTGTCTGGGTCTTTGTGGAGATTTTCCCAGCCGTATTGTTCTTTGAGAGCATATCCGTCTTTTGTACGCACGCACAGAGCTGCCACCCGGTAGAGAATAACCTATTTCATTGATTGGTGTTGAACTAGAAGAGTTGTTCAGGTAAATACAAATGCGGATATCCCAACTGCTTGAATGCAAAGATCTCTGCAGGAAACATGCAAGTTTCCTCTAGTTCTTTAAGGTTCTCCCCACGTCCCCCCCTATCATGATCCCAATTTTACTTTACAAATCTGGCTAGACCAGAGGATGTACACTGGTACCGATAGGAACTGGAAACACAGGGAATCCAGGGCAGATAAATCCCTCAGGACCAATAATGAGAGTAGCAATACCAGGAGGGTAAGGGAAGGTGGGGAATAAAGGGGGAACAGATCACAAGGATCTACATATAACCCCCTCCCTGGGGGATGGACAACAGAAAAGTGGGTGAAGGGAGACATTGGATGTGTAAAATATGACAAAATAATAATAATTTATAAATTATCAAGGATTCATGAGGGAGAGGGGAGTGGGGAGGGAGGGAAAAAATAAGGAGCTGATACCAAGGGCTCAAGGAAAAAAATGTTTTGAGAATGATGATGGCAACAGATATAAAAATGTGCTTGTGACACAATGGATGTATGTATGGATTGCGATAAGAGTTGTACGAGCCCCAATGAAATGATTTTAAAAAGAAAAAAATATATAATAAAATATATTTGATTTCATAGTCAAATCAAAAAGTGACTAGAATTTCTTTTCTTTTCCTTCTTGTGTTCATCTCAAGTGCTGTAGTACCTGGATGTCCTTAACTAAAAACAGTCCTGCCATCAACTTTTCCTACATGATGTCCTGGTCTAGAAATATTCACAGTCCATTTTGAGAAGAGGCCTACAAAACCATACACATGGAATATTTGGAGATAATGGCAGACTACTCCTAAGGGGTAAAAGGCAATTAATTCAAGAGGTAAAAGTAGAAAGGCTGTATCAACCATGATGCTAGGTAAGCTCCAGCATTATGTTTGAAACACCATTTAATAACTGATTTTCTGTGATTAAACCAAGGGTATGGACCAGTTCCTTCTGGTTTGATACCCTGCTGATCATTTACATCTCCACCAGATACACTGAACCAGAATCCTCAGGTGATTCATATGTATAACACTTACACATATACTCCCTGGGGAGCCATAAGAAACCACCGGGGACCTTGCTACAGTGGAGATTCTGACAGTCTCTCTGGGGTAGAAAAGCCAATTCTCAGCAGAGGGTGGAAGCAGCATGAAGTGATTGGAAGTCCTGGATCAAACCAGCAAAACAAACAGAGGCCGACCCTCTTCACTAAGCAGGCACGCGGATGTACATTTTATGAGCGCAACCAGCCAGCCACATCCTGGCTAAATGCTAGGGAAAGTTCATGGAAATTAAACATTCATGCTCAGCATTGCACTCTAAGTATTTAATCAATCCTTAACTACAGAGGTGGGGAGGGGGGAAGAAATCAATACTTTCTTTTTTATTATATCAAGTTTGCAACAATGGAAACTGAAAAGATATGTGGGTAATGCGATAGAGAAACAGGAACAGAACAAGCTCTGCTTTCTCGTATGCGTTAAAAATTATTTTATTGTTTTTATCATTACACAGTCATTTTGAAGCTGTTTGAAAAAGAAAGAAAATCTGTCTCGGATCTGAGATGTTTCTCCTCCCAAAATCTGAAAGACGATCATTTTCAGATCTTCAGGGACTCGTCACATACATACATGACGATGGAGTTGGCACCTCGGCACTTTTTTTTTAAACATTTTATCAGGGGCTCATACAACTCTTATCACAATCCATACATGTACATACATCAATTGTATAAAGCACATCTGTACATTCTTTGCCCTAATCATTTTCAAAGCATTTGCTCTCCACTTAAGCCCTTTGCATCAGGTCCTCTTTTTCCCCCTCCCTCCCTGCTCTGCCCTCCCTCATGAGCCCTTGATAATTTATAGATTAATATTTTGTCATATGTTGCCCTATCCGGCGTCTCCCTTCACCCCCTTCTCTGTTGTCCGTCCCCCAGGGAGGTCACATGTAGATCCTTGTAATCGGTTCCCCCTTTCCAACCCACTCACCCTCTACTCTCCCAGTATCGCCCCTCATACTCCTGGTCCTGAAGGTATCATCCACCCTGGATTCCCTGTGCCTCCAGCTCCCATGTGCACCAGTGTACAGCCTCTGCTCTATCCAGTCTTGCAAGGTAGAATTCGGATCATGGTAGCTGGGGGGAGGAAGCATCCAGGATCTGGGGGAAAGCTGTATTCTTCATCGGTACTACATCACACCCTGACTAACTCATCTCCTCCCCTAGGCACTTCTGTGAGGGGATCTCCAGTGGCCGACAAATGGGCTTTGGGTCTCCACTCTGCACTTCCCCCTTCATTCACTACGGCAGTTTTTTTTTTTTTTTGGATGATGCCGTATACCTGATCCCTTTGGCACCTCATGATCGCACAGGCTGCTTTGCTTCTTCCATGTGGGCTTTGTTGGTTCTGAGCTAGATGGCTGCTTGTTCACCTTCAAGCTTTAAGACCCCACACACTATCTTTTTTGATAGCTGGGCACCATCAGCTTTCTTTGCCACATTTGCTTATGCACCCGTTTGTCCTCGGTGATCGTATCATGGAGGTGTGAAGCCAATGATATGATTTTTTGTTCTTTGATGCCTGATAACTATCCCTTCGGGACCACGTGATCACACAGGCTGGTGTGTTCTTCCATGTGGACTTTGTTGCTTCTGAGCTAGATGACTGCTTGTTTATCTTCAAGCCTTTAAGACCCCAGACACTATCTCTTTTGATAGCAGCACCTTGGCCTTCTTATGCTCTTTCATTGACAAAAACCCATTGCTTCAGGATTTTGACAAGTTTCTGTTTGGGATATACTGACAGACCTGCTCTTATAACAAGATCCTGAAGAAGTTCAGAACTGTATCTAACAATAATTAACTACTCGGAAGACTGCTAGAGAAACAGAAAACTAGGTGCTCTCTATATTTCGAGTCACCCAAATGCAAAGTTGGAGGGATGCTCAAAGCCCAGAGTAAATCTGTCTAATTAAAAGATAGCTCGAGGAAGTTCTGCAGGATTGTTCTCTTGGCTGCAGAGAAGAGCTATTGTAAGAAGCACTTCATTCTATATAAAAAGTGAAGATCAAACCGAGGACCCTTTCCTTCCATTATAAGAACCATCTACATAATTTAGCATGTGCCAAGCAGGTTGTTCATTGATACTTTCCAGCGACCTCACAAAGTATTACCGCTCGGATTTTATAGCCAGGGCAACTGCAGTTCATGAACTTGGTCATAGACCTAGGCCAGGTCAAACACCTAGGTGATGTTTGAACCAAACACCTAGTTTGGTTCCCAAACTTACTTATTCTTCTGTCCTCTTTTCAGAACAACAAACTACTCAGAGCTCCCTGCCACCCACCCCGCCCATGAAAAACTTTTGTCCCATGACCCACAATCCAGAAGTGTAGCTCCCTGCTTTTCAGCTCTGGGTGATCCCAGTGCTTCCCACAGGGTGCCAGTGCCCTCTAGATCTGCTTCTCCCTTCTGTAAAGAGTTAGTTTCGGAAACCCACGTCGTATGGAGTCTCCCTGAATCAGAACTGACTCCATGGGAGTAAAGTTTTAAGGGGCCTGGGTGGTGGCACAGCACAGGTCAGGTCTATTTAACTTCAGAACCCGTAGCAGTTGTACATACGCCACATAGCACTGCATAGCAGTTGTACCTACGCCACACAGCACTGCATGGCAGTTGTACCTATGCCACATAGCGCTGCACAGCAGTTGTACCTACGCCATATAGCACTGCATAGCAGTTGTACATACGCCACACAGCACTGCATAGCAGTTGTACATACGCCACATAGCACTGCATAGCAGTTGTACATACGCCACACAGCACTGCATAGCAGTTGTACATACGCCACACAGCACTGCATAGCAGTTGTACATACGCCACATAGCACTGCATAGCAGTTGTACATTCGCCACATAGCACTGGACAGCAGTTGTACATACGCCACATAGCACTGCATAGCAGTTGTACATACGCCACATAGCACTGCACAGCAGTTGTACATACGCCACACAGCGCTGCATAGCAGTTGTACATACTCCACATAGCGCTGCATAGCAGTTGTTCTCACACTTGAATGCCTGTCACTGTCATCTGGGACCTTCCTCAAAACACAGAGGCAGGTGGTCCAGCGTCACAGATCCTAAACCCAAGCAGTCTGAAACGGCGCCCAAACACCTTTTTAAACAGTTCAGATCCTTCCCGGCTTCCCAGAGGAAGAGAACTTGTGCTTTATTAGAGCTTCAGTTCTGAGCACGAGGCTTACAACGGCTTTTTAGTGGGAGCCCCAAGTCCGTTTTGAGTCTCCAGTGAATTCTGACCATTGACTGGCAATGTGAGCAGCTCTGCCCTCAGACAGGGTGTGTTTGTGGCAACTCTCCTGGCCAGTTTCACCCTCAAGCCCCATAGCCGAACTCATTGTCACTGAGTCAATTCCCACTCAGTGACTCTACACGTAGTTATGGGAGCAGAAAGCCTCCTCTTTCCCCCTTGAGGCTGATGGTGGTTTCCAACCGCTGGCCTTGCAGTTAGTAGTGCAGCCCATCACCCTCTAGACCACCAGGGCGGTCTAAGCCCTTAGGGACTGGCGACAGTGTAAGCAGCATGTATGCATTCCACTGCGATGAATACATCTGCTGGAAGCCATGGCTCTCCTTTACTCATGTCCGATTTAGACAGCCATGTGGCTGTGAATCCAGACATTATTGTGGTCTCCCATCCTGGCGATTCATTTTTGTCATTATCCTGCGTAAGACTTAATAAAGGGGTCTCTATAAAATGAAGTTGGGGTCTCTTTACTCCCTCCAACAGTCCTTAATCACCAGCCACTTCTTTATACTTGGCATTGCAGTGTTTACATACTGCAATGAACATTCTTCTAATTCATCTTTGTAAACATCTTTATATTCTGAGAGAGTTTTGGTCAAAGGTCATACATGCAAACAGTTTCCTTCCAAGCGGCAGAGGTTAGCGCAGAACGTCTAGGGCAGCTGTTGTCTGGGATACCAAGGGGGTCACCATAATAGATTTTCTCGAAAGACACAGAACGTTCAAAGGGCTTATTACAAAAAACTGTTAAGAAAATGCAAAACTGCAACGGTGAGGAAAAGACCAAGTAAGCTGCGTGAAGAAAAAAATTCCCCCCCCATCATGACGATGTACTGGTTCATTTTCTAAAGGCAGCGAGGGCTGTTTCCTGACAATTTCATTAGGGAATCTTACCTCATTCCATCTCTAGTGCTGATCTTGCCCTTCAGACTTCTTCTTTGTCCCCCAAACGCACAGAACATTTAAAAGCAACACCATTTGCATCTCGAGGGTGGTGAACCACCATTTTGGTGGGGTGTAAATCGAGAAGGACCGAGTTCTTCAGGGAAGGATTAGAGATGCAAACACAGGCTTCAGAAGGGTATATACACCTAG
The DNA here is from genome assembly GCF_050624435.1 of Tenrec ecaudatus. Lineage (NCBI taxonomy): Eukaryota > Metazoa > Chordata > Mammalia > Afrosoricida > Tenrecidae > Tenrec > Tenrec ecaudatus. Next base: position 53,655,389 of record NC_134546.1, read on the forward strand.
AGGGGTTGAATGTCCCAAAGCAACAGCTTCAGCGTACTTTTGTTTTTTTATTTTTAGGGTCTTTTAAATTTAAAAAATTCTTTTATTGCCTTAGAAGAAAATTTTTATAGTGTCATATTTAGATTTTAAAAATAAAGGCTTCTATTATTTTATAGCAAAACATTTTGACTTACCCACCTGTATAGTCACAATGTCCTCTAGAAGCTCTCTTGCTTTTAAATTTTCACTTCAAAACTATTTCCTCTGAAAATTCCTTTCTCAATGGCCCCTCCCTCACTCTGTTCCATCTGTATAGCTATTTGGTTTCATTGAATTACTGTTACATTTATTGAACCATATAAGCAATAGCTGCTTTAATAAGGCATTAAGCCTCTAGGCTATCTGCTCACAAAGTACATAATATGTCCTAGAGGATATCCAAGAGAAGGTAAACACACAAGGTGATCAACTGATGGCTGTAAAATAGCTAACAAAGTTGGTATAAAACAAAGGATGAGGTACTAGAGTTAAGTGGCTAACACCCCATTTTCCATGAATGGGGCGCATTCTAATCCTTTTTGGATCTCCCCACTGCTCGCTTGTGTGTTGTGGGGCCATTAAAAGACAATAGCTGCAGGCAGGCTTTACATTGTATTTTTTTTATTTCAGTCAGCTGCTTAAAAAAAAACAGCAACCGTTCAATCTCTGGAAAATTTTGTCAAGTTCTCCACATCCTCTCTATCTATCATGCCTCACTTAGAAAGCCAAACAGCAGGGGCTAACTGACGTCTTCTAACCGAACAGTCTAGTGGCGGGTCTTATTCCACTTGCGAGATGAAATCACACATATATCAGAAGAAAAGTACTCTCCAACTAGGCATTCGTAGTCTATGAAATCACTGACCAGAGACAAATAGCGAGCACCAGTTATGAATCTATTTCAATTAAAATAATATTGTTTGGGGGGGACTCTGTTAATTCTAGAAGTCCCAGGAAGGAGAGCCCAGCCACGGGTGGTCTGTACCATTTGTTTGTAGAAATCATTTGCAAAGAACTGCTTCCCTCCTCCCTTCTCATGTGCTTCAGCTATGCTTTTAAAACATGGTGGTCTTGTGTATCAGCCAGTGCCTGCAAACACACTGGAGCAGGACCACCGTTTACATAACCACATGGGCCAGGTGAAATTTGGGCCAAGAGAAAAAATGAACGCAACTCACATCTGATACGTATTTGGCAAATACAGCGATATCACAAGCTCCTGTTTTGAAAGCCTACATGCTATGTCTCCATGACAACTGCATAAACATGTTTCTCATCACCCACAGGCATCTTCATTCTTTACATCCCATTGTTTATTTCTCTCTCAGGGGAAAGCCTAATTTATTCCATCAATGACTTTCTTCATCAGTGGTATTCCAAGAGTAGGTGGCACCATGCTTTTAAATGAAAAGCGATCTCCAGCAATGCACTTGCTCAGTGACAGAAGACCGAGGGAGAATGAATGTCGCACTTGCTTCAAGTAAAGTGTAAGTACAAGTTCAATGAATAAGCCTTCAAAGAGCGCTGAGGACGGGCAGTAGAAAGCCACAGAAGGTTGGCAAAAGCGATTACATACAATTCCAATTTCTCGTCCGTGTCTGCGGAGTTTTGTGGAGACTCTTGTGAGAAAAAACTAATCTCCCCTTCCTACTTCGACCTGGCGGTCTGTGAATGGAGGCCTTTGCTGCTTTGCTCATGTGATGACAATGAGACAGACGGCCAGAGTCAAGTAGATCAGATGGCGGCTAAATGGAAGGATGAAAGGAAATGGCTCTTTGTCTCTTTGCGCTGAGGTAAGGATCACAGATTCAAGTGGAGGCGGATGGAAGAGGTCCCACATTGGATTTTAGCTGGCTATCAAATTAATATCAATCTCTCAAAGTTCTCAACAGGACAGAGGATCGATGAACAGCCTTTAGTGTTCATACCCCTCAGCTTCAGAGTCCCTTTCTACGCTCAGAAGGAACCCAGGTGGAAAGGTGAGTTACTTGTTGGGTTGCCAATCACAATGTCAGCAGTTCAAAACCACCAGCCACCCCAAGGGAGAAAGATGAGGCTTTCTGCCCAGCGAATTTATAGCCTAGGGCGAGTTCTACTCTCTCCTGTAGGGCTGCTGAGCCCGGCTAACTTGATGGCAGCTGGTTTTAGGTTAGTTAAGAAAAGGCCCAAAGTCATTTAAATGACTTCAAAGCTGCACCTGGCAGCACGGCAAGGGGATCGTAAAAAGGAGTGGTGGTTCAAATCCACCAGCGGCTCCTCCAGAGAAAGATGAGTTTGTTGGCAACTAAAGATGTGTGGTGCTGGAAACCCTAGGCGGCGATTCTACTCTGCCCTACAGCGTCACTGCGTATTGGAATTGACAATGGCAGTGGGTTTGGTGGTTTCTTTGCTGTTATTTAGGAATTGATCCAATCATTTCAGAGTGAGGGCAGACTGACCCACCACAGAAGGGCAAGTCGTCGCTGTCAGAGTTTGCTGTTAGCTAGATATTTTCCTTTAGGAACATACCGAGGAAGTGGAATGGTTGGATCATGTGATCACTGCAATATTTGACTTTTCGAGGAACTGCCAACCCTTCTCCACAGGGGAGGTACCATTTTACATTCCCACCAGCAGTGTACAGGGGCTCCGATTTCTCAGGATCGGCACCAATGCTTGTCCATTTCTTTTCATTATTGCCACCCCCGTGGCGGTGGAACAGGAGCTCCCTGTGGCTGGCATCTTTTATTTTTTGACTTGGATGTGTGCCTGATGATCTTGGGAGGGAGTACATGAGAGTCTAAGAGTCCTGATGCTGTGCTATTCTTGGCAGAGGGCTGAGAAGAAATACTAGTTAAAGAATCTAGCTGGAAATAAAGATGCATTTCGCCCTTTTGTAGAGGAACACAGCATCTGTCTTGTTTCCCTTAAACACCCCTCACAAGTAACATACCTGTGCTTCAGCACGAGGTGTAACAGTGGCCCATAAAACATGGCCGGAAGGGGCTCTGGCTCCAGAGTGACCTCTGTTTTCCTTCCTCTCTGGATGCCAAGCCGATGGATGGGAGGAAACACAAGCTCGGCCGGACTCCAAGAAGGGGTTTCTTATCACGGTTACAATCTACATTTAAGGTGCATTTTCTTGCAACTGAAGACCAGATTGGGCTTCACACAAGCCAGAATGCTGGTCTTTCCACGGACTATTCAGTTACTACTGGGTGAGGACACTCAAGCATGGGGTGGGTTGAAGTCCTGCTGGGATGAGGATTAACTGGCTGGTCCATTACAAGCATTTTATGGATTTCCAGTCTCTTACTCTTACAAACAAGGGTGGGTACATTTTCCAAACGGTAGGAGGCTCTTTACATTTCTTCTGCTGACCAATCAAACTCAGTGACCTTCCTGCCGGTCACCATGAATTTAAAACATGTCCTGCTAACTACACAGCGAATCAAGGGCAAGGCTGGACCCTCCATCCCTCCAGTAATCCTGCCCTTTGCAAACGCTACAAAGCCCCCTTTCATCCTCCCTCCGCCCTCACCTCTAGGCCAAATCCTTGGGGAAGCAATTTCCAAGTTCTCCTCAAGTTCAGATAAACATCTTCTTCCTGGGTCATCCCAGCAGGGGTTCTCAGAGGTTAGCGCTTCCCACACAGTTTGGCGGTCTCCTGATGACAGAGCAATGCTGTCTGGGTGGAGAGGAAATTTCTAGCACACCATGCAGTCATTTACTTCTTGCTCCGTTAATTCACCAGAGAATAATTCTGCTGCAGTCCCCTCATTAGTACAGATTTTCCCAAATCTCATGTCAGAGCAAAAGCAAGCCACAGGCTTCATTGCTTCCCAACGAAATAGTTAAAGATACACGGAGTGATGGAATTGCATGCTCCCAAACACAATGCAAACACTGGTCAGTGGTACATGAGGCAGGAAAAATAGAGCACAGAGAACAAAGCCGCAACACCGCAAATCTCCACGGCTGGAAGGAGGGTGGACCAAGGCTGGTCACCTTTTTACAAGTACACGTGAAAAAATACATTCAAATGCTCTGACATACCAGTGAAGGCGTACAATGCACACGTACAGCTAATGCTGCATTTGTGCACACACACACACGTTTTCTCTGGAGAAGGAAGAATGAATATGAGCTCACAGAGGACTCCAGCCAGCCCTATGTTGTTCCATTACTTTTAGCCAGAGTGACAAAATGCTAGCATTCCATTAATTCTTGGTGCTGAGGTCATAGACGTTTGTTATGTTCCTCCAATTCTTTGGAGTTCTTGGAGATTTTCCTAATAGCGAGTCTTGAGGAGAAATAGAAATGGCCCCTGGCTACACTTCAGCTGGGCAGGAAAGTGGATTTATAAGTAAAAGACACGGGCGGAAGAGTCCTCCTTCTTGACAGACCTAGGATAATATTCGACCCACGCTCGTTCGAGGCTGTGTCATTTGAAGGGACACTTAAAAGGAGGCTATCATTACTGAGTGATTTCGGGCGGAGTCCATTTGCTTCTAGAAAGTTTCCTTTTGTTTTAAGTCAAGCCAGGGTGTGGGCCTTAACACATGTTGCCCAAATCCTTCAGCTGTATGGTCTACGACTGTTTGCCACACAGCCCTGGCCGTGGGGAGGGAGATCTCTGCACGTGCCTTTTCCTGCGCCTAGAATTCTTCCCTGGCCTTATTCATCCGCTTACCCAGCAACACTCAGCAAAGGACACCACTCTCCACCTCTTCCCTTTACACGTGCTTCCATTAAGCACCTGGTCCATTGCGACACCTGTCTCTTGAGATGGTTACCTGCCCTGCTGGCCGTATCATGAAGACAGAGCCTGGCTGAACCCTTCTTTGACCCCCCTGTGCCCTGGACAGTGCTATGCCGTGGAAAAGCAGCCCAAACATACACAAAAGAGTGAAAAATCAGGTCAGCACAAAGCTAAACTATTTTGTTAGCCACTGCGATTGCCTTTGCCCCAAGTACATGTCTGCTGAAGGAAGACATGTGCCAGCGTGTCGATGGCAAACAGCTTGTTGTATCCGTCAGGCTGGTGGAACTGCCCCACTAGAAGGGAGGGGCGAGGGCAGAGGTCTCTCCCCAGTCTCTGGAGAGGAGCCCAAGGATTACTGAGACTTTTAGGGAATGGGCTTTCTAGTTCTTCTGTCGTTTCCCTTCGATGACAGAGCATTTTATGGACATTGTGAAAACACGTCAGCAAAATCGCAGAGGATTAAGATGCAACAAACCTTGGACTGAGAAATGGTGAGAAGCAATGAAAATACTCTGAGCCTGTGGATTTGGATAGGCTACAACTGGCTGCTCAACCGTTTGTTCAAGTCCGTTTCTCAAAATGTGGCGGTAGTTTCTATGGGGGAGGAAGAAAAAACAGACTTTCTGCCATCGCGTCAATGCCGACTCACAGCAACTCTGTAGATGAGGTCACACTGCCCCTGTGACTTTCCAAGGCTGTGACGGTTTACACGAGCAGAAAGCCCGTCTTTCTCCCAGGAGGAGGGAAGCCTCGAAAAAAATGGCAAGGCCTGTCTCCTAGAGACCAGGGCCTCAGCACCTTCTGTTCTCTTGGCCTGGATCGGCTCAGATACCTTTGTAGGGAGCCGGGGCATTCTTGGAAGCACTGGCCTTATCCGTGAGCGTCCCAGGTAGCCAGAAGACCTAGAAATGCTATGCCCATATTTAAACTAAAGAAGACAAATGCCACCAGGTAGCATGGGAATTTGAAACGAAGCTGTATCTCTCAGAACTCCGGTGGGGGGGACTTGTATAACTCACCCTAGACCTTTCATGAATTCATTTTTAGAGGAGTGATTTTTGGAGGTCAGGCTTACTATATTATGATAGGATATTCCCCGCCTCTTTTAACATTTTATTTCAAAATACAGATTCACAGAAGTTACAAAGCCAGTACAGAAAAGATGCCACGTACCCTTTAAGATGGTGGCTCCAATGGTTATACCTTACATATGTATACTATCAAATCCAGGAAAGTGACAATGGTACAACGTGTGCATATGACGCTACTACATGTGTGGAAATGCGTAACATCACAACAGTTGAACAGAACTATTCCATGACCACAAGAACATCTTTCTTGTCATATTCACTAGTTTCCTCCACTTTTCCTAAGCCCTGCAGCCATTAGCTGTTCTCCATTTCTTCCCTTTTGAAATTTAGCAAATGTTATCTAAATGGACCCATTCACAAGGTGACCCTGTGAGATGGTCTTTCGTTGCCTTTGGATTCCATGTGAATGGTGGCATTCCTCAGAACGGAGGTCATTCCTACTGCTGTGTTGCCATGATGTGCGAGCTGGTCACGCGGGTCAAGCTGGCCATCAGTTATTTAATCAAGCACTAATTTGAGTGTTGCTCGGAAATCAGTTCTCTTTCACGGAGATTAGTACGGGACCCTGTGGGCAAGCCTTAGCGAGACAGTTGAAGGCTTTATGCACAAAAACTGAGGTTTCCTCAAGAAAACGAAATTCTGCCTCAAGACTATAGTATTACCTGAGGCCTGAGTTTCCAATCTGCCTGCCTGGGCATACGATTACATCATTAACTCCTGCCTGAGTTTCCAGTCTGCCAAATTTGTTCTGTAGATTTCAGACTTACCAGCTCCCACAATTGCCAAGAGCAAATTCCGTCAAATCAGTCTCTTCCTTCAGCACTACGGCCCTAAGTCACCCTTCAGGTCTGGGATGGAACTCACTCCCATGTGATAACCACCAACCCTTTGAGATCAAATGTTCTTGGGAAGCAATCACCCAAGGACCATGTTCAGGGGGTCCAAAGAGGAAGGATGGAAACACGGGGAGGAAGTGATGTAAGTGATGTACATTGAGGGGACTGCAATGGATGAGCCGAAACACAAAATATATGGATCGTTGAAGGTAAAACTGATGATCTGCTCTATAAATCTTCAACCAACTCACAATAAAAAGTTGAAGTTTTAATCTTAGTAGACTGGTTCTGCTTTCCTCAGGTACATGCAGTATGTATAAAACCCAAACCAAAATCACTGCCGTCGAGCCAATGCTGACCCATGGTGACCCCTGTGGGTTTCCGTGACTAATTGTTGATGGGAGGAGAAAGCCCAGTCTGCCTCCCTCAGAGCTACTGGTGGTTTCGAACTGCCGACCATGCCGATCACAGCCCAACATGTAACTTAGATACCACTAGGGCTCCTGTCTTGTCTACAATTTGCTTAACCACTTACTTATTGTAGAACATTGAGCTGTGTCCCATTTGGGGCTACCACACAAAGTAGCTGGTAGGAGCAATTGCGTGCCGGTTTTTATCTGGATGTTAAGTTTGAATTTTCGGGGATAAATGCTCCAGAACGTGACTGCTGGGTTGTGTGGTATTGTTACATTTTTAAAAAGAAAATAGTGAACTATTTTCTAGAGTGGCTGAACCACTTCACATTCTTAAGTGTAACTGGTGAGTGGTTCAGTTTCTCCACATCGGGTGGAGTCCCTCTGGTTTCTGCTGTAGCTGTCCTGGTGACGTGTGCAAGAAGGCCCTGGCAGAGAAATGGTTGGGCGCTTGGCTGCCAACTCAGCTCAGCGGCGCCCAACCTGTGGGTCCCTACTCCTTGGAGTGAATGACCTTTCCACAGGGGTCGCCTGATTCACAGAATGCCAGTGATGAAGCAGCAACACAAATAATGTTTTGGTTGGGGGTCACCACATGAGGAACTGTATGAAAGGGTCGCGGCCTGAGGAAGGTGGAGACCCACTGCACTAGCTGCTCCGTGGGAAGAAAGACCAGCCATGGACACCCTCCGGCGCAGTTCCACTCTGTGCTAGAGGGTCGTCCTGAGCCACACAACACCAGTCAGTGTGCAGTGATGGCTCATTGTGGTCGTAATGGGCACTGACGTGACAGCAAAGGATGTCCGACACCTGTGCCTATGTCCCTTGGTTTGTCCTCTTCTGTGAAATGTCTCTGCAGGTCTTCCACAGTTTCTAACGAAGACTGCTTCAACTAAGACTTGGACGTGTACCGACCCTTCCTTTGACAGATGGATGGCTTGCACGTGTGCAGCACAGACTTTCACAAAGCCCAAGTTGGTCATTTCCACGCAGTCCAACCTATTTGCTTATGAACTTGTTGCTGGCGTGTCACGTCTAAGACATCTTCACCAAGTTCTGGGTCTTGGTGACTTTGTAAAAAGTTTAACATGTACAACAGCGGTCCATTTTGAGTTCGTTTTTGTATTTAGCTTAAGGTTCTGTTTTGTTTGTTTGCTTGTTGTTTGCAGTCCTCTTGGCACAGGGGTGAAGCACGTGGCTGCCTACTAAAAGTGGGTGGTTCGGACCCACCTACTCCACAGAATAAAAATGGGGCAGTCGGCTTGTGTACACATCCCAGCCTTGGAAACCCTGCCAGGTAGTTCTCTTCCCTACAGGTGTGCCAAGTTAGAACTGAACTGACGGCAATGGTGGTCATGGAGATGGATGGATGTCTAATTGAGCCAGCACCCATTGTTGAAATGGCCCTTGGCCCTTTATAAGATACCAGCGAGCCATACGCTTGTTGATATTGCTGTTGCATTCGTGCATGCAAATGACACGCAGACGTCCCTACAATATGGACAGTTTTCTGACAGTGTCACAGAGGATCTCATAAGGCCTATCAGTTTTGATGAGTTTCAGATTTCAGACAGATATTGGACTGTCCAGAGTAATCCTGCAGTCTTGCAAGATATACACCCTGAAACACAAGTCATAATGTTCAGCCAGTGAAAGAAATGCAGAAACAGAAGTGGGTACATGACCCCCGTGGCTCAATTTTCAGCTGAACAGAAGGCCCTCCTCAGAATAATCAATCACACGATATCAAACCAGCAGCATCTACCAAAGGAGCAGACTGAGAAGGCAGGAAGGACGAGGGAAGCGGGAGGGATGAAACAGGGACACAGGAGGGGAAGCGGGACAAACGATGTCACATTGTGGGCATTGCAATCAATGACCTGAAACAAAATGTGTACGAATTACGGAGTGAAAAACTGAACTGCTCTGTAGAGTGTCATGCAATTCACAGGTCTCAAAAAGTAACAAAAACCGAGTGTGTGCGTAGAAAGCTAAACTGCTAACCTTAAAATTTTAGCTTCTCCAAAGTAGGCAGCTAGCTTACAGACAAAAATTTCTGTCGCGAAGGAATTGCAGTTAGAAATTAGATTCCACTCCCTCTTAAAATGTCAGGGGAGACTTGGCATTTGGGGAGCACGCAGCTTGGATGAGGCCAGAGCAATGAGCAGTAAGTAAATGCAGACGGTCTGCTTCAGTGCTGTCTGCCTCGTGCATGCGAGTCCTGAGTCCTCTGACGTCCGAATTGGGTGAGAGAGTCAATGACGCTCTTTGGCTGTGCAGAGGTCAACTTCTAGTACAATTGTTCTCATAACACAAAAATCTTGGAAATAAATTTTGAAACGGTTGAAATAGTGACACTTATCTGTAGATTTAAACAACCCTGTCCAGGGTTATAAGCAGACAGACAGACAAACCATTGAGAGATTGACTTGAATTGAGAGGTGGAATTAACTAGGGAGTAGTATGGTATCATAATTAATGACAAATTTGATTTGGGGTTCTGGACTGCCTCTGTGATGATGTAAGATGGTACATCTTACTTCTTTACTATGTAAAGAAGACTCGGATCTCTATCAGAGGGGACAAGGTGAGATAGTTAGATTATTGTGCCAACCTGGCCGATAAACACATGTGGTGTTAATTGAAGGGTGGAGGGATAAATGGCTCGGTGAGCCTCACCTTTCTAGTTTTCAGGTATCTTGCTTTGTGATGGTCGGACCAGGGTGCAGCTGCCTTAGCCAGTTCTCTGCCTCAGCTGGCAAGGCTCACTTCCTGTGAGACATTGCTGAGAAGCCACATGGACCTACCCCGATGCAGCCCTGGGTGATGGGGCAGCCGCGTGCAGGCCATGCCAGCGCTGGGAAGCTTACACGCTCACTGATTTGGCTTTCCTCCTGCAGTCGGAGTCATTGCGTGTGTTTTGTGAGCTGGAGGAGGACTTTGTGGATTGTTGTCGGACACATGGGTTAATGTTGGACTTGTGGGCTTGGGCAGCACTGGGTTGGGGTGTTTTCTTGATGTCCACTTGCCCTCTATATAAAACTCTCTTATACATGTGAATTCCGGTGGATTTGTTTCTCTAATGTACCCAGACTGACACACAAGGGCACCTGGTGACTGCCTACCTATGCTCCACTGCACCAGAGAGCACTTAGCACTTTCATTTCTGCGTTGTTTCCGAGTTGTTTGCTTTTTTTCTTCGTGTTTCAATGAGCAAGGAGCAGAGAGAACTTTCTGAACAGTTTTAAAGATTTTCCTTTCTTGTTTTAAAAAAGAGTTTTCTTTTATGCTACAAATCTGGTGATAGCAAGCGGGGAAGTTCCAGTGATGCCACAGGTAGGGATTTAACCTGTAATTGCAGAATGAAAAGACACACAAAACCCCCACTGCGAATGAGGGGATTATATCAAGGTTAATGTCAGCGCAGGAAAGAGTAATTAGCACTTTCCGCCTTTGCTACATTATTTATCCTGGGGTACAGTTGTCAACTTGAATCGTTTCTTTGAAGTAGGCCCCATATTCCTTGGCACCATTAGGTCTGGTATCATACTGTATTTGGTTGATTTTTATCTTATCTCCTGAATTTCACAGCCTAGTATTTTTAAGAGGCTGCTCTGGCGAGGTATCGGGCTACCAGGTGGAGTCTGAACCCACCAGGTGGTCCATGGGAGAAAAAGAGGCTTTCTGCCCTGGCAAAGAGCTGCGGGCTCAGACACCCACAGGGCAGTTCCACTCTGTCCTACCGGGTTGCTATGAATTGGAATCGACTCAATGGCAGGGGCACCTACGCAGTATTAGGGCACAATCACTCAAGTCACTGACCATCCCCTCAGAATCAAATCAATGAATGCCTAATGACTAGCCGTTCTAACGATTCAATAGGATGCCATAAAAAATGGAAGTCTTTACAAAGCATGTCTTGAAATAATGTGGCCCAAATCAATGTGATTTCAGACAACGGATAAAGAATCTTTATACATAGTGGGACCTATAACAGCCAACACTTGTCAGGACTGCCTGGTTTCTCTGGATCGCTCAAGTTTCCCGCCTTGACAAAGGGCAGTCTTACCACCTTCCTATTACCCCTTCTCGTGAACATAGTGAGCTTTTCTTCTCTGGAGGATTTCGACCTTATACGGGTTCTGGCTCTTGTCAACTTTATGGTAATTGCTTTTCGTTTTACTTGAAATGCAATGGTCTTTGGAATTTCACAAATAGAAAAATTTTACCATCTCTTCCACGTTCTCGCCCCTTTTCTCATGTGAGTCATGGGGCCTTTTATGATTTTCCATTCCTGAAAGGTAATTACAAAGGGACGAAAAGGTACAGAGAACGAAAGGGAAGGGAGAAGATCAAGGTTGCTGTTTGAGGGCGTTGGTTCTGACTCAGAGTGAGAGACCAACGTGGAACCAAAGAAAACTGCCTGATCCTGAACAATAATGAAACGTCAGCTCTGAAGTCAGAAAGACCCAGAGACGCTGAAAAATTAACATGAAATAAAGTTGAGAAAATAAAATTAAAATAAAGCCCATGGTGGGTGAGGGGACAGAGAGGTAAGACACTCAGCATTTATATTGCCTGGACTATTTCTTTTTTTTTTCTTCAATCATTTTATTAGGGACTCATACAACTCTTATCACAATCCATACATATATCAATTGTGTAAAGCACATCTGTACATTCATTTCCCTCATCATTCTCAAAACATTTGCTCTCCACTTAAGCCCCTGGCATCAGGTCCTCATTTTTCCGCCTCCCTCTCTGCTCTCCCATCCCATCATGAGCCCTTGATAATTTATTATTTTGTCATATCTTGCACTGTCAGACATCTCCCTTGACTCACTTTTCTGTTGTCTGTCCCCCAGGGATGTCACTGGTAGATCCTTGTAATTGGTTCCCTCTTTCTAACCCACTCTCCCTCTACCCTCCCAGTATTGCCACTCATACCACTGGTCCTGAAGGGATTATCTGCCCTGGATTCCATGTGTTTCCAGTTCCTGTCTGTACCAGTGTATATCCTCTGGCCAGACTTGCAAGGTAGAATTTGGATTATGATAGTAGGGGGGTGGGGGGAGAGGAAGCATTTAGGAACTAGAGGAAAGTTGCATTTTTCATCCTTGCTACATCGCACCTTGACTGGCTTGTCTCTTCCCCTAAACCCCTCTGTAAGGGGATCTCCAGTGGCCTACAAATGGGCTTTGGGTCTCCACTCTGCACTCCCCCCTCATTCACTGTGTTAAGATTTTTTTGTTCTGATGATGCCTTATACCTGATCCCTTAGACACCTCGTGATCACACAAGCTGGTGTGCTTCTTCCATGTGGGCTTTGTTGCTTCTAAGCTAGATAGATGGCCGCTTGTTTACCTTCAAGCCTTTAAGACCCCAGACACTATACCTTTTGATAGCCAGGCACCATCAGCTTTCTTCACCACATTTACTTATGCACCCATTTGCCTTCAACGATCGTATCATGGAGGTGTGAACCCAATGATATGATTTTGTTGTTCTTTGATTCCTGATAACTGATCCCTTTGGCACCTCGTGATCACACAGGTTGGTGTGTTCTTCCATGTGGGCTTTGTTACTTCTGAGCTAGATGGCCGTTTATTTACCCTCAAGCTTTTAAGACCCCAGACGCTATATCTTTTGATAGCTGGGCACCGTCAGCTTTCTTCACTACATTTGCTTATTCACCCGCTTTGTCTTCAGCAGTTGTGTCAGGAAGGTGAGCATCATAGAATGCCAATTTAATAGAAGAAAGTATTCTTGCATTGAGGGAGTACTTGAGTGGAGGCCCAATGGCCCGGACTATTTCTATGAAAGGAGAACAATATTCAGTAAAGAGGAGTCTCATAAACCTAACATTACTATGTCATACTCTTACTCAGAGAAGCTTGTTTGGCTCTAGGGTAAGATGTTTGGAACTGGAGAGCAAACAAACCCGACCTATTCTCTTGACCAAGTTTAAAGTCAAGTGACAAGGACTGTAACAAAAGCCAGGCTACATTAAATAAGTTTAGAAAACTGTCAGCTTTATCTATCCGCTGGCACAGCTAAGTAAGGGAAGTTTTTTTGTTCAAGTCATCTAGAGTTCTTACAGGAAAAGCAACACAATGGGAGAATTCTAGTTACCTTTTATGTCTGCGTCACTCGATCCTTTCCGGAGACAAAGGTGCTGTTAGCAGCTAACATTACATTCTGTCAAAATTTCAAAGTGCTTTTGGTTCTTCCAAGAGGAAGGTCTTTTCCTTTGTTGCTTCTCATTCCTTAACTTATTTTCTCGGGACAACAATGTTCCTGCAAAGAAAGTAACAATATAGTAGCTGTTTTGAAGAATAATCTAGTTTCCAGTACATTATGTCACCGTCACACAACAGTTAAACTTAGGCTAATACTAATTTAAGCAGTAATCATTTCTTTCTTTATTTGGAACTACACATCCTCATGAAATCCCCATGTCCCAGCAAGTAGCTGAAAAGAATCGCAAGAGCACAGATATGTCAAGACTGCCTTTGACTGTCCTTGCGTACTTTGTTTTTGGCTCAATGGGAGCCCTGGTAATGGAGTGAATGCTTATGTGTTGGGCTGATAGCCACAAGATTGGCAGTTCAAAACACCCAGCCGCTCCATGGGAGAATAATAGGGAGGCTTTTTACTCCTGTAGAATTAGAGTCTGGAAACTCACAGGGGGCAGTTCTAGCCTGTCCTATAATGTCACTGAGTCAGTTTTGACTCAATGGCCATGAGTGAGAGTGAGTGAAAAGGACATGAGACCTAATCATGTGAAATCACCAAACTCAACTGTTTTACCTTTATTGAAATACAGTTCTAAAAGTAACCAGGTTAAACTCTGAAAAAAAAAAAGTAGGTATTTTCAAACATAGAAGGATCTGGTTAACAACTTCCCCTTCTAGCTACTGCTTACCCCCGGGCATTATGCCCACTATCCCCACCCCCCTGTCTATGTGAATGACCTTCAAGTATCAACCGGAGATTTTACAGGAATGTACAGACAGGCCTTGGGTTAGGAATGAGTCCTGGGTCTAAATCTGCCATCAAGTCAAATTTGTACGTAAACTGGAAACGTTAGGGATGGTGCGTATCTAACATCAGTCAAGTTCGCCTGAGTATATAGTATATTTTTGGTAAGCTTGGAACCCTGGTGGTGAGCAGTTACCTGCTGGGCCCAGTGCGATCTGCATGGTTGGCAGTTGGAAACCAACAGCCCTGAAAACAGTTATCATCTTGAAAACCCACAGGGGGTTGCTATGAGTCACCACTGACTGGATGGCTGGGAGTCTGGGATTTGGCTTTGTGTGTTTCCCAAACATTAAAGAAACCTATCAAGATAGACTAGAACACACTGAGCAGACTAGTAACAGCAAACCACATCCAACTTACGGCGATCAAGTCAATTCTGGCTCCTCATAACCTTCTAACAGAGGGCAGAACGGCCTCCTGTGGGTATCCCGGCCTGTGCATCTTTCAGGAAGCAGACAGGCGACGATGTCTCAGTGCAAAGTCACAGCTGTTTACTAGGACATACCGTCGTGACACAGACCTTGGACTTCTCATATGGCAGGCTTTCTAGGGGCTGGCTCCTAACTACAGGAAGGCTGTAGCTGGGGGCCATTTACGTATAGCCCAGAGCCTGGTTAGGTCCATTTTGAGGTCCCTTGCTCTGTGCTTCTCTCCTGGAATTTCTACCCTCAATATTCAGGAAGAGCTAGCAAAACTTGACTAGGGTTGTGTACTAGACAGTATTAACACCTCCACGATGAATTCCTGAGCTTGACACTGTTTCCTGGTCATGCGGGACAACGTAGCTCTTTGTAGAAAGCACACTCTTAAATATTCAGAGGTGATAGGATGTCATGTCAGCAAGTTAGTCTCAAATGACTCAAGAAGAAGAAGAAGAAGAAGCAAAGAGGAATCAGCTGCTCTATTCTTATAACTCGTTTGCCAGTTTCAAATTATTGAACCAAAAAAAATCAAACAGGTCCACAGCTGCTATTATTTCCAGAATGCTTTCTGTGGTACTCCATCAACACAAATACTGGGAGCAAAATAATTCTGTGGTGGAGTAAATTTGGAGAACGTTACCAATTTTAGCCTTTCTTGACAACTCAAAATATATATTAGCATAGAAAAGATTCGTACCAATCATATAGTAGACATGGTTTCCTTTCCCTCTGGGCTCGATCGTACACTCAGGGCTTGCTATCTGAAAGGTGCTCAAAGACAGAGAGGGAGAGAAGGCCAGCTCTCCACTCTCACACAGTGTGCTCACTTTACAGTCTAGTGGAAAGAGACAAGTAAATAAACGAATTTCAAAAGGTGGCACGTGCTCTACAAGAAATAGAACTGGGTGTTGGAAGAGCGACCAGGCAGGCACAAACACCCTCTTGGATCTTGCACCAGGGAAGGCTCTTCTCCGAGGAGTGACATTCTAGTTGAAACGCAGTGGAATAAAGCAATCAAAGGAGAAGAGTTTTCCAGAACAGGGCAGAAGCTAAGCATGAGCTTCCCGTTCTCAAGAGGAAAAAGCAGCTGGAGGCTTACTGCAGGGGAGTAAGTCACAGGAAAGGAGAGATAAGAGATACGGATTAGAACATAAGGGTATGATAAATGTTTGGGTTTTAGCTGGTGAGGATTTTTGTTTTTCATCAATCAACAAATTTTGTGAGTAAATACCATGCACAATGCCAGTGGGGCTGAGGGTGTAACAGTGAACAATGCAGCTACTGTAGTTGTGATGGACCATTGAAAGCAGAGTAACAGCATTTAAGCGCTGAAAAGGGTCATCTCAGCTATTGTCTAAGAAGGGACTGAGTGGGCGGGCAGGACGGAAGCAGAGAAACCAAGTAAGAATGCATGTGGCAGGCACCGTGGTGGGAAGCAGTGGGCAGCAAGAGATGGCCGGGTTAACTGCATTGAACCTGCCGTTTTCTCAGCACGTGGCCCTGGAACCATGTTTCACAACAGCGCCCGTGACCATTTCATGGACTCTGCACGGCCCATTACAAACACACGAGTAAGACTTTGAGAGAAGCGGGACCAGAGACGTGGCGTTCTGCAATTGCTCACGCCGGAGAAAGGAACAGCACAGCTGCTTGTAAATGCCACTCTGCTTCTAAATTTAGAAAACAAATAATAATTTATAAGAAAAAAATCTCTTGAATATCATACCACCCTGCCCAAATCTGGGAATTAGTCTGATTTAGAGCATATGTATTACTTCCTAAAGAATGCCAAACATGAGATCATAAATTGTTTAAACTAATTAATTTACAAGTTAACTAATAACTAATTCTGCAAGTGGCCTGTAGGTGTTAACTTTCTATCACTTCATGGTTTGTGTCAGACTGAACCTGTTTCAAAATGTCTATTTGAAAGTTTTTTTAATTTTTTATTTATAAAACAAAGCTTTAGTCCCTATATGTGCAAAACCACGTACGTCACGGCTGTTGCTGGTGGCTGTCTTTTGGTCTGGCTGGTGTCCCAACATGTCGCAAAAACATCAGGGAGGTGTGCCAGGTAGGGAAGGATCCTCTGAGTCTAGGGCTATAGACCACTAGTTTTGACTACTGTTATCGAATAATTTCAAATATATATGTAAAGAAGGTAGTAAAATACATGTTTGATTATAGACTATGAATTCTAAAGAATTCATAAAGAATTCTAAAAGAATTTTTGAGATGTGGCTTGAATTAGCTACAAGACATACCAGCAAACAAAATGATACGTTGTGTATATGAATATTGCTTCAGATGAGATATTAGAAAATAGTTATGAGTACTATTTGATAGGACTGATCAGTATGTGAATCTATAACAGTTGAGACATATTTCACGTGCCAAGTGGCTAGCAGGGTTATGTGAATGAGTTACAGACGCCATGGTAATGGAGAAGAGGCTTTAGTCTTAAGAATGTGGACAGGGGAACTCCCAGCATCTTCTAGATGGTGATATCAAGTGGGAGGATGTTATGTTTGTGAATATATCAAGTCAACGCCATTACAAACCCTCCTAAGTTCAGTATGCAGACATATGTGCTACTTCAGGAATGCACGCTAATAAGATAGGCAGATTGAAATTAAAAAAGGAGAAAGGAATGGAGCCTTGTGGTACTTGGTTTTTTTTTTAAGCGAAAGTACCAGTTTCGGAGTAAATAAATTAGATATTAGCTTTAGTTCCCCAACTGGCTAAGGAAATGGTGGCATTATATAAATTCTCAAAGCCCTACAATCTTAGAATTGTAGGATCTTATTTCTTTTCTATAAAATGGTAGGGAATAGTTTAAGTAAAAATATCACTTAGAGAGGAAAACAACTGTTCATTAAGAATCCTACAGCTTATTGGGGAGCTGTTTTAATCATACAGAGCTGGATTTCTCCAACGATGGCCCATAAGCCAAATCTAGCCGACCACCTGTTTATGTATGTATGGCTTGTGAGATAAAAATAGTTATACATTTAAATGGTTGGGGGGAGGGGAAGCAGAGGAAGGAGAATATTTTGTAGCATATCATAACTACATGAAATTAAAATTTTATTGCCCATAGATGAAGTTTCACGACACCACAGTTAGCTTGTGTGTTCCCCCACTGTCCCTGGCCCCTCGGTGCTACTATGGTGAGGTAAGCAATCAGGCAGGGTATGGCTCGCAAGTCCTAAAAAGCACTCTCTGGTCGCTAACAGAGAAAGGGTGCCAATCCCCAATATAGACTATGTTAGATATACTATAAAAATTTATACTCTATAATTATAGAATCTATATTTAAAACACTGGCCCAAATAATTCATTTTCACCATCACCCACTAGAACAGAGTCCATCGTGTTTCTAATGAAATATCAAGTATCGATTTTATATTTAAACTGCCCATCCCACAGCATAGAGGAAATTTTTCCTTCTGGAAAATACGAATTTCCTGATTTATGAAATGAAGGAATCATTCTAAATCATTTCCTTCTAGCTTGTTTTGAATTTAAAATGTGTACTGGCTCCTTTACATTGACATCTAGATGATAGTTCCTAAGAAACCATTGATGACCATCTCTATCAGACTGGAAAAATAGGAAGCAATGTCTAAATGTTAGGAAAAAATAATGCTTGAAGGCTCCAGAGTTTTAAAAAGATGTTAGCATTAAAACTCGCTCTAGAATGACTCAATTTTCACTTCTGGGCACGAGGTGTAGACAGGTCCAGAACAATCCTACCTCTGTAAATAACTAGAACACATTACAAAGTAGAAGAAGAGGCCATTTTCAGACACACACCGTGCAGGACTGTGGTTCCGGAAAAAGGGAAATGACTATGGTGAGCCGTGCCATCACCCAGGCTCTCTGCCAGGAGGCAACTGACCACTGGAGTGCAGGGAGGATGTACCCAAATAGAGCCTGTCGTCGCCAGGTTGTCTAGAGAAACAAATCCAGGGACTCATCTATGTAGAAGAAAGAGCTTTCTATCAAGAAGTACGTATGTATCAGGAAGGCATCCTAGTCCCAACTCAAGTCCGTAGTCCGATGTTAGTCCCGACGTCCCTCCTTCAGACTCACATAGCTGATGCCAAAAGGTGAAACGGGAAGCAGGGAGATCGCATGCCCGCAGGTGGGTGCGGAGTTGCGTGGATCTAAGGAGGGTGGAAACACGGCAGGACACCGGCAGCTGTCAGCGTCGGGGTCTGCATGGGCTGATCCCTTGAGACTGGCAGAGATGCAGCAGGCAGAGAGAGACAGTTACCAGAGTCCCTCCCTCTGATACAAAAGGCGTATGATATCAACGAGATATCAAGGAGGAGGTATCAGGCTATGACTGGTTAACAGGTTTGAATCCACCCTTAGCCAGGAACGTCTAGTTGGCATGATCCCTAACTACCAGAGCCTCACCATCCTGTTGGCTTAAACAGACAAGAGATAATAGTGTAAGGGGGACAAGTGGGAAGCATTTGTGGAACCGGGTCTCGCAGAGGAGGGAGTATACACAGAAATAGTCCCAGTGACATGCAAAGGGGCTTGCTCAGGTGTTTGGCCAGAGAAAACTCTGTGCATGGAGAATAAAATTTCTGAAGGTGAAGCAAGAACTAAGGAAAGAAAGTTATCAGGTAGTTGACAGACGTGTTTGTCAGAGCTAACCCAGGACTATTATCAACATGCTCCATATTAAAAAATGTAAATGAAAGCAGGAATGGAGAACATGTTTATAATTAAAAAATACAATATTTGAAAAAAAGGTTGTCACTGGATAAACAGTCTATACAATGCAGGGAAAAAAAATTAAAAGATTACTGAACTTGAAGAAACAGCAATAAAATATATCTAACATAAAGCTCAGAGAGGAGAAAGAAAAAAACCTAAGACTGAGATGATGCGAAAATATTGTTAAAAAAACTTACATTACATCAGAAATAGTATATTCTTCTGTAGTAGGTTACTGACAATAGACATGGTGGTGATAATGAAGCTACAGTAATCAGGATAGTAATAAAATATATAAATAAAATAGAGAATCTGGAAATAGGAACTACAAATATACGATCAGTTGGTTTTCACTACAGGAGCCTGGGTGGAGTAGCAGGTTAGAGGTCGAGCCGTAGCCAACTGCAAGGTCAGGAGTTTGAAAACCACCACCTGCTCCGTGGTTCTTGCTCTTGTCCAGATTCTCCGTCTTGCAAACGCACAGGGGGGCTCTTCGACCCGGTCCTACAGGGCTGCTATGAGTTAGAATCAACTCCGAGGGCAGCAAGGGGTATTTTCGTTCAATGTGCTATAGAGTTCAAAACGAGATGAGAGTTTAAACAAACGCCGTGAGAACAATGGATAAGCTACATGGAATGAAAGATAACTTTGACCTCTAAAGCTCCCATTTTATGAAAATAAAAATTAACTCAAAAAATGGATCGTAGCTTAAAAGTCAACTTCGGCTAATTAAGATGATGTAACTTGAAAAATAAAAAGGAGGAAAGTGTGTTTACGAGGTGAGGGCAGGCAAAGATTGTAAACTGCAAAGCAGAAAACAATGGAAAAGCAAAAAAGCTTGGTAAACTCTAACAAAACTGAAAACTTCTGTGGCTAAAAAAGACCCCATTGTGAAACTGAAATAGCAAGAAAGCACAGGAAATGATAAAAACCACAGTAAGATACTACTTCATACCCTAAATAGTCAAAGTTAGAAAGATGAACACTTCCCAGTGTCCTTGAGGACACAGTGTTGTGAGCTACATTAAATAAGAGCTGTAGGAGCCCCCAATAAAATGATTTAAAAATAATAAATAAGAAAGTAATTGTTTAGAAAATGATGATGGCAACATATGTACAAATATTCTTAATACAATTGATGTATGGATTGTTATAAGAGCTGTAAAAGCCCCCAATAAAATTAATTTTTTTTAAAGTGCCATTAGCAACATGTGATTTACATAGGAAAAAAATTTCTAAATTCAGCTCCTCATATGTATTAGTGTGGGAAACAAATTTCTCCCAAGTTGTCTCCCCCAAATATATGCCAAACTCAGCTGCTTGCGAATTACTATATACTTGGGCGTCATCAGAAGTAGGTCAGGGGTTATTCTCCCTAAGGGTTATCAGCCATCTAGAGCAAGCAGTCACCACTGTTTATCCCACAATAAGTAGGGCCCACTCCCTTCTGATAAGGATAGTAGTTGATTGTTTCCTTGTAGGAGACCCCAGAGAAGTCAAGCCCACCCAAGGGTGGCCAAGGTTAGGCCTCCATCATGAATCTAGGGTCTGCCCATCTTGTCACATGTATGCCTCTAGGTCCTCCCCTTCCTATCATGTGTGCAGCCCTAGCTCATCCCCTTCCTGTCACGCTCATGCCTATCGTGCATCCCCTTCCTATGATGTGTGTGCCAACTGTACTGCCCCTTCCTGTGCCGTTTAGTTACCTGTAATCACGGCCCCCTAAGGAGATATAACCTTGGTTAGCAATAAACGGGGTCCTCCAGGCTCCGGCAGGATCTCCAGCCGGCTGCTGGGTCTCTGCCCCATCTTGCCTCGATACATGCTGTGCGTGGACCTGGCCGGTAAGATCATGGCCATCCAGTAGGTGAGCATGCTACCATGAAATGTGTCTGACTTATTTGACTCTCTCTTCTAGCTCTCATGCTCTCTATGACTTTATTATATAATATCTTTATGTATCTTAGCTGTACAATTGCACCTATGAAATATAGAACTTGCGATTAGTTAGTTGAGGGGGGCTGGCTCTTTCCCCCACATACTAGCCTTCTACTCTCCAAAGCCCTCTGTGATTAGTGCCCTTTAACAGGTGTACAGAAATGTTTTCTATCAACAGAAAGCTCTGTAGGACAACACTGACTGTAGCGCATCTAAAATGCTCACAAAATGCTGGTGGGAAGGTAATAATGCTCACATAATGCCGATGGGAATATAAGCTTGTACTGCCATTCTAAGTAGTTTGCCATTGTCTTTCCAAGTTTAAATAAAGCTTGCCATACGACTCCGCAGCCCATTCCTAAGTATTTATCCAGCAGGGTTGGTGTCATCAGTGGCTCTGGGCAGCTGGGACTTCCAGCAAGGCCCAGAAGTAATGAGAGGCTCCTCCCCATGCTTCCATGCAGGCTGAATAAGAACTTGAACTTGTACTCGTAAGTGGGAGTAATGAGCAGCACCCTTCTCCCTAGCCAAAGGCGTGTCAAAGGAGGTATGAATACATAGAAAGTTTAAATAAAAGTCAAGAGTCTGATGAACAGAATACCACCAAATGTCCAGGTTTCCAATGAAAAACACACACCGTGCAAAGGGGGGAAAGAAAATCTCAGCTTGAAAGAGAAAAGACAATCAGTAGACACCAGCATGAAATGACACTGACCTTAGCATGATCTCACGAGGATTTTAAAACGCTTCTTTGGGTAATTACTAACACCCTTGAAACGAATACAAGGACTGGAACATCTGGGTAAAGATGTAGAAAGGCTCAGCATAAACATCCAAAAAGAGATTGAAATGGAAGCTACAGAGCTGGAAATGGCAACCATCGAAATAAAGAAGTCAGCAGATGGGCTCAACAGCAGCAGGACAGGGACAAAGAGAGGATCTGTAAGGATACAAATGACTTTTGCCAACGTCCAAGTCCGAAGGCACAGGCAACATCAGATATTTCAGGTGCTGGGAGAAAAGAACTGTCAACTCAGAGATTTACATCAAGCAAAAGCAACCATCAGAAGTAATGTACAGAATGACCAGCATAAATAAGCTTCAGAAATAAGGGCAATCACGGTTTTATATATATGTATGGATAAATATATACACCCGCGCACACACACATATAGATACTCAAGCAAAACTGCTTTGATACTGCTTTTTTTCTGATAAATACAGGCAATTATAGTTTCATTGATCTTAAATATGTAGGCTAACATATTTCTTAACGTGCTACATTTGTTACTATTTTTGATATAAATCAATTAATCTTCATCTTTCTGAAGAGGCACAAAGTGTTTTTCAAGAGAAAAATAAAGTTTTTGTTGTTGCTGTGTGCTTGTGTGTGTCCATATAGGGTGTGGAGTAACCAAGAAAACAACCCGTTCACTTGCTATAGCTGTTACCCTTAGTCTGTAATAAAACTAACTGCCAAATCCGTCAGGCTAACATTAAAAAAGAAAAAAGAAACGTACTTTAACCATTTCTCTATAGTAATGATTCATGAAAAAAATCAAAAGGCTTTATGTATTCCAACCTTGGCTTCTGATTCCCAAGATGATACCAGATGTGCACAGAGACATGTTTTAATAAGAGCAAGACAACCAAGAAGCAAACAGCTAGATCAGGGACTCTAGCCCTCGAGTCAAAATAAAACACTCACACGTCACAGGAAAAAATGCAGTCACTTTTAACACTCCAAGCCCTCAGGTAGAGAAACTAAATTAACCCCACGTGCCAAATTACAGGGGGCCAAAGGGAAGCAAAAGTAGGCTAGTCCCTGGGCGAGGACCTCATGTCTGGTTAAGGGGAGGACTGGTGAAGAGGAAGACCCAATGGGACGGACGGACGGACGCAGAGGCTGCGACAACAGGCTCAAACGCAGCGACAAGGATGAGAATGGCCCGACTGGGCCGGGAGCGCCTCCTTCTGCTGGACGCAGGGGCGCTACGGCCAGACTGGCCAGATGACGCCTGGCAACAAGACACACTCACACGGGCAAGAGGCACTGCTCATAGAACTGTTTCTATCCGGTATTTGAAGTTTCCAGGAAACAATCTCCGGAGTCATTGCAAAACAAAAAGTAAACACCAAGTACTGTGAACGGGCTTCTAATCTTTTCCTGTTAAATTATCAGAGAACGGCAGCGAAGAAGCCTTTCGCACCCACGGGCTGGGAAGGCAAGACACAAAGCTAAGAATAAAAAGCTAGCTGTACCCTGGGCGGTTCAAACACTCTATCTCTGAAGGCCGTGCGGGGTTTGGGATGGGAAGAGAGAAGGAAGGCAGAGAGGGGTGCAGACAGAACACGGGCAGTTGGGCCAGAGAATCTTTCAAGGGATTCTGAAGAAAGACAGGCTTCAAGGAGGGCAGAATGTATTTTTCTTCTCTAATTTAAGCCAAATTTTTTATGGTGCTGATTTTCAAATTTTGTTCTACCCTTCTCTTTCCATTATTATTATTATTATTATTATTATTATTATTATTATCTATCTATATCATCTGAGAGCCTCCCTTGATTTATGAATCCTATTGAACAGATGCAGTTTGTCATATAAACAAAACTGGTAAGACAAGATGTTTGAAAGTCCAGATTTGGATAATCATTGAATTTTTGTGCAAATTCATTATCCCGCCATTTAACCTGAAAGACGGGTTCCTTAAGAGAGAGCAGACACACAAAAGTCAAGAGCCATTTAAACAGGCAACGGGATGGTGGAGCCATTTTGTGTAAAAGCTTAGCTTCTCATAGTTGTTTGTTTTCTGGTTGTCCTACTGAATTAACTGTTTCATGTTCTGCTGAGCTCCTCTAGAATTTACACATGCTTTTGCTAGGAGGTAGTTTCTCCTTGAATTATACTGGGAAGAACAAAGCGATTCACATGTAGATGAGGGTTGTGCAGCATCTACGGTAACGTTCTGTGAAACAGCATGGGATGTGATTTGGACGTTGCGTGAACATAGTGTTAAAACCTCATGGGAACCTGCTTCTGGTTTTCCTCATCACCTCGGCTGTCTCGGCGGGAGCTGCTGACAGAGGCTGGGAGAACAGGAGCCAACAGCACTGGTGGTTGACGGGGTGGGGGCAGGAGAGGAAGCAAGCTGGGGAGTTAGAATGTGCCCAGCCTTGCCTGCCGTTCCACCTTCTTATGTAGAGGAACAGCCAGGCCCCTCAATCAGTGACACTCTATCACCATCCGCCCGAAGCGAAAGCCCGAGTCTGGACCTACCTGTTTGTCACCCATGATTCAGTGCAGCAAGACTATGGCCCTGGGGGTTCTTTCAAATCATTAAGTGGAAATAATGAACAAAACAAGAGGGTCCCCACCCTCCACCATTAAAGCAAAAACCAAAAAACTTTATGAGTCCATGGACACATATATACAGTTAAGACTGTTGCCCAAACCAACATCCAGCATCATTACCATTGATGAATGCAGGTACGCGCTAAGTCAGTGCGCTTCCTTTCGCTCGGAGTCATGGCTGCCCTGATGATGCAGGGCTGAAACCCAAAGGTGTGCACTAGGAATCCGCCAGCCGCTGTGCTAGAGATGCAGTATCCCTTCTGCTCTATACAGATTACAGCTTTGGGAATCCTCTGATGAAGTTCTCCTTTGTCTTATAAGGCAGCCATATGACGAGATCTACTTTCACACCTCAGATATAGTATTAAGTCTATATGTCTATGAGAAAGATGGATTGACAATGATGTTGCCCAGAAAATGAGCTCAAACATAATCATTGTGAGGCCAGGACAGGACTGGTCAATATTTTGCTCTGTTTCACGTGGGTTTGCTAAGCGGTAAACTGACTCCAGGGCACTGGAGAACGCACAGAAAAACAGTTAATATAACTATTATTAAAATGTATGCTTCAAACACTAATGTCAAAGATGAAGAAATTCAATGTTTGGGTGTTTTTTATTCCCCCCCCAATGTCTGCAGTCTGAAATTAATAAAAAAATGCAATCAAGATGCATTGAGAATTTCTGGTGATTAGAATGTACAAGTTGGGGCAACAAAAAAGATAGATTAGCAATGGAAAGACTCATTCATTGCAAATACCGTTTTTCAATGACATAAACAGTGATTATACATGTGTATGTTGCTGAATGGAATACACAGTATTCAAATCTACTACATCTGTGGGCAGAGATGATGGACAAACCCAAGATCATCAGTCTAAACAGGACCAGGGGATGGTCATAGAAAGGACCATCAAGTGCTCATATGCAAGGTCAGGTCGAAGCTGAAGAAAGGTCAAACGAGTCCACAAGAGCCAAAATACGACTTAAAAGTATATCTGAATGCAGAGACCATCTCGAGAATAGATATGATGCACTAAACAGTCATGGCCCAAGGCCAGATTAATTGTGGGGTGACGGTAAAGTCAGCAAACAGAAAGAAAGCAAAAAGTCATTAAAAAGACAGGGAAAAAACAAGAGACAAAAATGGTTGTCAGAAGAGATTCAGAAAGTTGCTCTTGAACATACAATAGATGAGTGAAAGAAATAAATGATTAAATAAGAGAGCTGAACAAAAGATTTCAGCTGGAGAAGACTAAAGTACTGACATGCAGCAAGACCTGGAGTTAGAACATCAGGAAGACATTTGGCATATGTCAAGATAAAGAAATGAGAGCAAAAAGTCAAGCTCAAGTTGAAATACCGGAGGACTCCATGGGTGAAGAATTGAATGGTGAAGGAAGCATCAAAACAGAGTGGAAGGAATATGCAGTCACTGAGTCAAAATAAACTGGCTGATGCTTAATTATGTCATGAGGTAGTATATCACCAAGAACTGATGGTAGTGAAAGAAGTCCAAGCTACATTGAAAGAATTGGTTAAAAAAAAATAACACTGCAGGAACGGATGGAACACCAACAGAAATGTTTCCAGAGATGTACGCAACTCTGGAAGTTCGCAATCATCTATGCCAGGAACTTTGGGAGACAGCTACCCAGGCAACAAACTGAAAGACATCCATACTTGTGCTCATTTCAAGGGGCGACCCAATAGAATGCAGACATGGTTGAATGATATCACTACTGTCACATGGGTTCCGAAGGGGATGTGGAACAACAGTTACCACTACTGATGTCAGATGAATCTTGAGAGAAAGCAAAAATCTGCTTCCTTGACCTTGGACCTGGCAGCCCACCTGAGTTGAAGGACTTCTAGTATAGTAACTGTTCCACCAAAGTGAGTTGAACTGAGCCCTCTGTACTGCTGTTCTCGCTGTATAAACACACACACACACACACACACACAATCTTAAGTGTCCTGGTTTTGTTTCTCTAGGGAACCCTGCCTAACACTGAATGGGAACTTTGGAACCCTTACTGTATATACCTGAGTATCAGCCAACCCAAATATCCGCCGAGGCACACAATTTTACCACAAAAAAACTGCATTAAAAATGTGCTGAAAAACTTGGCTTATACTCAAATATATATGGTAATTGTGTCCATGTGGAGCCTGTACATGGAACCAGAGGCAGGTGTTAGCACAGAACAAGGGGATGATACCACAGAGTTTAAAAAAATCAAGAAACATGTGTGTGTCATATTTATTCAATCTGTATGCTGAGCAAATAACTGGGGAAGCTAAACTAACTGAAGAAGGAGGCATAAGAGTTAGAAGAAAACTCATGTATAACCTGCCATGTGTAGCTGGCACGGCTTTGCTAGATGAAAGAGAAGAAGGCTTGAGGCGCTTGCTGATGAAGGTTAAAGACTACAGCCCCAGTTTGGATATGTTGAGGTCTAAACCTCAACATAACAAAAACTAAAGTCTTCACAATTGAACTAGTATGCAACATACATGGTAAATATTTAAGTTGTCTAAAGATCTGCCCCACCACACACACACGCACGCTCGCGCACACACAATAATCCACAATCAACGCCCATAAAAGCAGCAGTCAAGAAACCAAACCATGGATTTGATTTATCCAAAGCGTTGGCTACATCTGTGGTGAAAGCACTAAATAGCAAAGATGTCCCTGTGAGACCTGAGGTGTGCCAGCCCACGCCATGGTGTTTTCAGTGGCCTCGTATGCATGGGAAAGCTGGTCAGTGCAGAAAGAGGCCAGTGGACGCACGGATGCCTTGACGAACACCGACTATACCGCTGACCGTCCGAAGACCAGCGCAGACGTCTTGGAAGAAGGACAGTCAGCATGCTCGTTCGAAGCAAGGATGGCGACACTCTGTTACTTTTGAAATGTTAGCAGGAAGGGCTGGTCCCCCGTCACCCACGGTGAAGTAAAGGCCAGCTTGAAAGAGGAAACCCACAGTGACCTCAAACATCGCCACGACTGTGAGGGTGCTGCCAGCCGGGCAGTTTGTTGTTCTGACGTCCTCAGAATCAACGAGAGCTGGAACTGACTAGGTGGTATCTAACAACATGTCATTGTGGGCCATTCATTGGTTTCCCCGAGCCTCAGTCTAAGCATCTGCAGACTGGATAGTACCGCCAGTGTGATACAGTTTTTGTGCACCAGATGAGTGAGCGAGTTCATGTAATGGCCCTACAATAGTAGGTGACACCAGTACCAAGCTGTTACCACGTGAGCTCCCATTCCTGGTGACCCATGTCTGTCAGAGTACAGGCAGTTGATCAATATTAGTTCCCTTCTCTAAATTTTAGGAAAATGGAAAATTCTTTCTCCTCTTTGCACTCCTTCAGAAGATGTCCTTACATTGATTATATGGCGGTGCAGCCCTCCACTTCAGTGGTCAGCAGTGGCAAAACTACACCTTAACAACAAGAGGGCGTTGGCACACTGTGAAATCATGGAAGGCTTTGGAGTCCAACAGCTATGAGCTCGAAATCTAGCTTGACTGTCTAAGAAAAGGAGGTTTTGACCTTGGGCAATTTCAGGAACCTCACCAAGTTTCTCATTTTAAAATGAGAATGTTGTCTAGCTTCTGATCATTTCTTTCCTGTTCAGAGACACCGCAAATGCTTTCAAAAGGGCATGTCTTCCTCATCTTTGTCTTCCACAATAGTATGGCAAGGTTTAAAAGGACAAGAGTAGTGGCTGGAAGATGGCAGGAGAGTGACAAAAAGAGGATCAAGACTAGAATAGTGTATGGCATTAAGGAAAGAAAAGGTACCAACCCAGTTTAACTGGCTCCAATTCTGGGCATGACTTGCTTCCTTTTCCTTCCTGTTGGACACGCCTCAAAGACTCTGTTCCCTGTGGGAAGATGCAAAGTGGGGAATATCTATCAGGGAAGGGCATTTCCATCACGCTGCAGTAAGTGAGCATCCTTTACTTCTCTACAAGACAGGGTCAAACTTGTACATCTTCAGCTTCAGTGTTTTTTTTTTTAAATTAAGAAATAACTTGTAAAAGGTGGTTTTAGTTGGCTAGTACTCTAGAAAATATCATTAACTGCCCAAAGTTACCATTTTCAATAGAAATAATTTAGCTCCTTAACTCATAAGATTAATGTCCACTGTCTGCTGGGCACAGATCCTAAAGAAGAAAGAGTGCTCACAGAAACAGGCATGTGCACACCCACGTACAGTGCAGCACTGGTCACAACCTACATGCCCATCAGAAGAACCGAGTAAGAAATTCCGCTACGGGCGTGCTACGCCATGCTAGGCATTGCTAATCACTACGAATGGGTGAACCGAGAGAACATTGTTACACTCAGCGAAATGAGTCAATCACACAAGGGCAAAAATGACATGAGACCACTGTTACATTGGGGGCGGGTGGGTAATGTGATCCATCAAGATAAAGACTTTCATACCAAAAAGAACAGGCTCGAGACGGCTAAAGAGTGGAGGGGGGGCCTGGGGGACAAAGGAGAAAAAATGAAAGCAAGGGACTAGACTGCTGATAGATGTTGATTTGGGTGAAATGTCAGATAGCAGTCCATTAACCTATTCACTCAGGTTCCTCAAATACAAAATGGAAATGATACTATCAACCGCAAAAGGATTATTTTAGGATAAAGAGAGAGAACATGTGTATTTAACACAGTATCTGATAGATAGGAGGTGTTTATGAAATGATATGAAAAATATTTTTAAAACATTTCCTGTCAATCACAGCAATTGCAAGCTTTCTAGCCAAATTAAGGGGCAAACAATTTTTTACAATCTACACTATTCGAGGAGCTACTGAGGATGCCAAGAGGGTGGAGAGACACTGAAGAGTGGGTAAAGGATAAACTAGGAAGGGAAGATTATCAGTTTAGACTCGAATATAAAATTGATGGTCTGAAATGTAACCCCCTCCCCACCTAACTTACAATTTAAAAAACTGTTTCAAAAAATTAGTTTCCAAGAATGTCAGTACTTTTGTTAGGTATGATTTAATTATTTTTGGTTTGCCTGAAGTATTGTGGTTCACTCCATTAATAAAAAATATTTCTAGAGCTGGAATTCTGGAATTTGTATTGAAGGTTGATGGTACCTTGCTTGGGTAGAAAAATGGCAGTCTGATGAAAGCTGGGGCTTTCACTCCAAAAAAACTGCACATGCAAGCATATAACTTTGCACAACGTTTTAGAAAGTCATGAAATACAGTCATATTCCCAGTAGAAGTCTCAAGCCTATTAGTGAACTCCAAGTAACCATCATGCTTCAGTTTTCCAAAATTCATGAAGCTGCAGCGTTCTAAAACCCTTAGGTAATCTTACATCTTCTAATGCGAACTGCTAGCAGGAAAAAGAGGAGGAAACCGTGGTCCTCAGAGATGGAGAGAATTAAGGAAGGCCTCGCAGCTCAGGAACAGAGAAGCATTCAATCAGCACTAAGATGGCCCATCTAGAACTCGGTGTAAATTAGGGCCTGTGGGTCAGACTAGTTCTCATAATAGAACCAGAAGAGTAGGTTTTAAAACGCCGTGGTTTTTTTTTTTAAGCCATGCAAAAGATCATCTAAGGAGTTAAGAAATGGAACATTGGAGTTGCTCCGAGCTGCAAAAAACCTGATGAAGTCACTTAACCTTTTTACTCTCAGCTTCCTCAAATACATACGGAAACAATGATATCTAACTGAACAGGATTATATTAAGGATAAAGGCGATAACACATCTATTTAACATAGTACCTGATTAGATATATTTCATGAAATAATAATATGAAAATATTTCTTGTTAAAACCACAGTAATGGAATGCTTTCCAGCCAAATTAAGTAAGTGGCAAATACGTTTTTATGGAATATCTATGCTATTCAAGGAGTTACTGGGGATAAAAAAGGACAAAGCCATCTGGCTTTCAAGAGGAATTAGACAAAGGCCAACCCTTCTTGGGCCCCTCTTTTTCCCTTTCCTGTCAGGCCTGGCTTTTTGCCCACTTTATACTCTGCCCGCATACCACGTGTCCCCGCCAGGCCTGGAGGACTTTCAAATGGACACCCCCAATCCTGTCTTTGCACCTGAGCCTCAAACTCCTTTATCCAGTTGTGTACTAGATGGTTTTTCCTGAGCATACCTCAAGCAAAAACTCAACCAGCTAAAGACAGAACTGCCCATTTCCTGAAACCTGTTTCCAATTTGGCTCCCTGTCATGGTGACAGCATTAAGCTATTTAAGAGGAAAATTGGTAATAATCTCACATTTCATCACTCAACTTTCAAATCTTATTGATTTCCATTTTAAACATTTAAAAAATCTACTTCCCTCCACCCTTTATCTGTACTAATAGTATCCAAACTCAGATCCTCATTAGCTCTCAGAATCATCAAATCAATCGTCTAATTGCTCTGCCCATCTCTACTCGGCCTATTTCAAACTCATTTATCACAGTTGCCAAAATGACCCCTCTAAAAGGAACACCCGGTGGTCATATTTTAGATACATTTAGACATTCACTACCATACATCAAACCCTTCAGTAGCTACTTGTCAACCACAAGATAAAGCCCATGTTCTTCAGGACGGCCGTTCTCCTTAGCCTCCTTTCCTTTGATTCTCTGCCGTGTACTTCACCAGACCACACAGCCATACTGGACTCCCTGTGATTCATGCAGTTCTCTGTTGGAAACCCACACCCTCCCGTGTCTGGCAAACTTCTACTCGCTCTTCAAGACATGGGCCCAGAGTCAGCTACTCTTGCTTGGAAGTCTGTTCAGAGCATACTTCCCCGCTCCCTCAAGATTATTCATCATTGCAATAATTGCTTAGGAGGCAGTTCTTCTTACCGTTTTCTCTGAAACTATGACACAGCTGTAATTTACATTACTACTCTAAACTGTGAGCTCTGGTGGCACAGTAGGTTGGGTTATGTGTTGGACATTAACCCCTGGGTCAGCAGTTTGAAACCAGGAGCTGCTCTGTGGGAGAAAGAAGAGGCTATTTATTCCTTCAACGAGTGACAGTTTCAGAAACGCACTGGGGGAGTTCTAGCCTGTCCTATAGGGTCACTATGACATAATAGACTGGATAGCGGTCATGACACTATTCTTCCATTAGGGAAGTATTAAAGAGATATGTTCATTTTTCAGTTTACCTCAGGCTATATGAATATATTTATATTTGAATTAATTAGTACTTACTGAAAATGCTATATACAAACCCCCAGATTATCCTACTTCCCTACATCACGAAATAGATTACGGAGACTAGAATGAGGTAACGCAGACTCCCTATTTCAGTCAGATCAAGGGCTCATCAATCTTCCAAAGCGAATCTTTACTATTAGGGCAGGAGGTTCCTTTAAGTCATCAGGGGTATGTGAAAATATAGTAAGTTTCATGTTCAATTTGTAGTTGACTTCAAGCATTTTGTATTCTGAATGCAGTGTCATTCGAGAGTATCCATCCTAAAACAGACTGCTCAGAGCAGCAGCAGAACAGGGCTGCGATGTACTCCCAGACAGAGATTAAAGGTGAAGTTCATCCAACCCGCAATAGAATGGAGGGCGTGACGCTGCCATCCTTTAAATACATTTAATGAGATAAAATCTACTGCTTGCAGCAAAGACAGAGAACATTCACCCTAGCACCTTAGCCAGAGAACTGCAGAATCAGTCAGACGCATAAACGCAGCCTAAATAAACCAGACAGCCCAAACGGACGCCTCTCCAAATGGGGTCTGTGTCATTTTTATTTTATACTCTTAACTACATGGCGGTGGAAGGTACTAACAACCCAGGGCAGCTCTTCTTCATCAGAGAGAAAAGTGATTAGAAAACCGCAGATCTATGTGAACAGGCACCTGCATGCTTTGCAGCTTAAAAGCCATTTGCATGGGGCTGTCTGTCTTCTTGTCCTTGACTTTGTAAATGCCAATTCCCTGCTCTCAGGTTTGCAGACAGTAAAAAGTGAGGTACAGAGCTGAATGCTAATTTTCAATATAAAACTAATGGTACGTCAGAAGTGTGGGGCTCATTCTCACTCTCTCATAATACCTGTCATTTAAAAACACCCCGACTGCATAAGCCACCATTCTCAAGTGAAAGGTTAAAAAAAGCCTCTTGAGCTGCTGTGTTCAAAGAAATTGACAGATTTGAATGCACAAGCCTTAATCTTCCGTTATGAAATCTCCTCACACATACACATCGTAAAATGAATTTCTCTAAGCGGGCCCAATACTGTCGCAAGCGTGCTAAACAGAGTAGCATTAAGCAGAAAGGAAAGGACATTGGCAGCCCGCCAGTTTGATGGTGACGACCATGTCATGTGCTAGTGGGCTACAGATGATCATTCAGATGCTGTCAGTCGGCGTCACCTACATCCTTCAATGCTCCATTTCGTGAACAACCCACCGGCTTGGGGAACGTGGAATCGAGGCATATGCTGTTCTAAGATAGTCCACTGCTTCCATCTGGCAGGCGCTTACTTTTCAGAAAGAGCGAGTTATATACCTCTTACGATCATAATCTAATGTCTGCACTAGGAGGATTATTCATAAAAGTAGCAGATTACACACACACACACACACACACACACACTGATATTGCGATGAATGAATGTGCTCTCTCTGCCAGGAAAGGCAGGCTGTGGGGCTACAGTCAGACTCCCCTAGGGCTACCTGTACATGCTGGCTGCCTCGACCTAGGTCAGACTTCAGACAGACGATCAAGTGCACCTGTCCTTATCCCACATATGGCTGCTGCTGCATTAATTCACGAATGCTAGCTTCACTGTATCTCCTGAAGTCTTTCTTCACTGGACGCTGACTCCCTGGACTGCATTCTACCCCATTCCCCACTGTCGATTCTTCCTCTCAAACAGTCCTTAAAGGTACTTTCCCTAGCAAAGCCTCCGAGTTCTCCCCAAATCGTCTTCTATCACTTGAACCAGGGGCAGAGCTCACTGCTAGTGCCCACGGCCAAACCACAAACTCGAATCCAGTCCCACGTCTTCCTTCCTGGTACCTCTAAGGTATGCCTCAAACTTCTCAGTGTGATAGCTATGTTCCTTCATAACTTGGCACTAAAGCGTCTTTTCAGGTCATCTACCGACAACTGTCCTTGATCAATTCCAGCCACAGTAATCTAGTTCTCAATCTTGGAATATGTCATGCTTTTAGGCAGTTAGTTTTAATACATACAGTTCCTTCAGCAATAAATGCTCTTTCCTTCCATTCTTTGTAATTGCTGTCAAATGGCGTAGAGTCTGTTCTAACTCTCCATTTGCCCCCTACAGGTGCCAATGATATCCCACCCCTCCCTGGAAGCTTCTCTTGATAAAAAACTACTCTGTCTGAGGCCAACTTAGTCTTCTCTCTCTCACACTGCTGTTGTCGACGTTCCTTAAATTCTAAATACTAAAGGAGAAGGTGCAAGAATTGTACATTTGCACATATTGCACTAGGTGGTGAGTTATCACTATTCAATAATCTACTTTTGTGAATGCCAACTTTCCATCATAAAAATTTATTATTATTATTTTTAAATAAGAGAGAAACGGGAGACAGAGGGAACGGAGGGAGGTTATATTTTGGCTAGGAAAACCAGAGAGGCTAGTGGATTTGAACCACCTACGTCAAGGTTAATAGTCCAGTGCTCAGCCTACTGCATCGCCAACATTCTGTATTTGGCTGCAAGTGACTACCAATCTGATCTGTAAGTGACAAACCAGGCACCGATTCTTCCCACCACACGACTAGTTAAACAAGGCAGTGGAAGGAACCGGTGTGCAGGAGACAGGTCTGGTCTGTGGCTATGTTGCTTCAGAGCTCATTGTTCTAAAAGGCAGGCATTTACATTTGCAGTCAAGGCAGGGTGGAAAAAAGGACATTGTGTTCCCACTGTTAAAGCCTTAAGAGAAAAAGTGAAAGTTTATTTTCAGTGTTCCCAGTACACTTGTCCACATCGGTTGAGTCGGCTGCCCGTCTTTCCCGGCCAGGGCTCCTGGAGGACAGAAGTCATGTAGGTACTTCCGTCCCCAGAGGCACAGGCATCTCCTGGTTTTCAAGTTAGCTCTATTCCACGTTGCTCAGCGCGTGCTTTCCCAACCCAAAGAAATCGGAAGAGGATTTTTCTTTCTGGAGAGACACGACCTAGTGTTGGGTGTGCGCTCTGCGGTGCGTTGCTACCTCAGGCCCTGCGTGTGCACAGTGGCTTCTCCATGCTCCTTCCGCCAGGACTATCCCCCCACGTGACTCTTCCGCTTTACACCGTGTGCGTATCTGGTGCTATTTTATATTTGTGTGCTACTTGGTTTGATTTGGTAGGTTATGATTTTTTGATCTGGAAGCATTCCCCATATAAACTCTACTTTCACTTAGTGGGGACAACCTAGACTTTGAATATAGGAGACAGTAGAGAATTCTAAAATAATGTAATAATAGAATTTTACCCTTCTAGTTTTCGGTAGTCTTTAAAATAATACATTAAAAGAAATCTAAAATTGCCAATGCTTGCAAATATAAAGACCGAAAAGTATTAAAGTAATCTGACAGCATTATCATGAAATACGATGTGATTACTGTTCCCTGCAGAGGACTAGAGAGTATCAACAAGGAGTCCATAGACCGGAATTTTTTAAAACCATTTTATTTTAAAATCATTTTATTAGGGGATCATACAACACTTATCACAATCCATACATACATCACTTGTGTAAAGCACTTTTGTACATTCATTGCCCTCATTGTTCGCAAAACATTTTCTCTCCACTTAAGCCTCTGGCATCAGCTCAATTTTCCCCCTCCTTCCCCTCTCCCCCTTCCCTCATGAACCCTTGATAATTTATAAATTATTATTTTGTCATATGTTACACTGTCCAACATCTCCCTTGACCGACTTTTCTGTTGTCCATCTCCCAGGGAGAAGGTTATAATGTAGATCCTTATAATCGGTTCCCTCTTTCCTCCCCACCCTCCATCCACCCTCCCGGTTTTGCCACTTTCACCACTGGTCCTGAAGGGATCATCCGTCCTGTATTCCCTGTGTTTCCAGTTCCTATCTGCACCAGTGTACATCTTGTGGTCTAGCCAGATTTGTAAGGTAGAATTGGGATCAAGATGGAGGGGGGGTGGGGGGAAGGAGGTGGAAGCATTTAGGAAGTAGAGAAAAGCGGTTTCAAGGATGTTTCATTGTTGCTACACTGCACCCTGATTGACTCATCTGCTCCTGCGACCCTTCCAGGATTGTCCAGTTGTCTAGAGATGGGCTTTAGGTTTCCACTCCACGCTTCCCCTCATTCACAATGATATGATTTTTTGTTCTGATGCTGCCTGATACCTGATCCCTTCAACACCTCGTGATCACACAGGATGGTGTGCTTCTTCCATGTGGGCTTTGATGCTTCTGAGCTAGGCAGCCGCTTGTTTACCTTCAAGCCTTTAGACCCCACACACTGTATCTTTTGATAGCCAGGTACCATCAGTTTTCTTTACCACATTTGCTAATGGACCCGTTTTGTCTTCAGCAATTGTGTTGGGAAGGTGAGCATCATGGAATGCCAGTTTAATAGAACCAAGGATTCTTGCATTGAGGGAGTACTTGAGTAGAGGCCCAATGTTCATCTGCTACCATAATACTAAACCTATACATATATGCACATAGATCTATTTCCCCATCTTCATAAAAATATATTTACATATGTACATGCCTTTATTTAGATCTCTATAAATGCCTTTTGCCTCCTAGCTCTTTCCCCTATTTCCTTTTACTTTCCTCTTGTTCCACTACCATGCTCAGCCTTCATTTGTGTTTCAGTAATTCCTCTCGGTTACATTACTTTTGGTCACACCCTATCAGGCTTCTTACACCTTCCTCGCCACTGATTTGAATCACTTGTTGTTCCCTTGTCCCTGGGTTTGTTAACATCATTTCCTTCCTCCCCCACCTCCCCTCTCCCATGTCACCCCCCGGAACTGTAGGTCCCATTGTTTTCTCCTACAGAGTGCTCATCCAGCCTATTTTATTTAGACAGACCTGCAGAGATAATAACATGCACAAAAACAAGACAGAGCAAAACAAAATAACAACAACAAGCCAATGACAAAACAAAACACAACAAGAAAGAGAAGCTTGTAGTTAGTTCAAGGACTATTTGTTGGCCTTCAGGAGTGTTTCCTGGTCGAGTCCGTTGGGTGAGAAGACCAAGCCCCAAAGCATAGACTGGAATTTTTGTCCAAGCAAAACACTCACTCCTACTGAACTCTGGTCTACTTGAGAAAGAATGTTTGTTTCTTTTTCAGGGTTTTCTGATGATCAAAGGAAGTATTGACAATGTGAATGAACGCACACTGAAACGTGGAAAATATTATAAACATCCACACTGTCAGCACAATGGCTCTGCGAAGTGCTGAGAGGAAACCTGAGTGTCTTCATATAGTGTACAGAGTCTACACCATCTGGCACACAAATGACACAGATGAAAAATTAAACACAATCAATCTCTAGCTTGGATGCTGGGCAGCAGTCCACGGCGAGATGAGTCTCTGGAAGTAGCCTGGTGCTCACGTGACTAGATGAAGTAAACTACAAACATGTCCAACTCATTAACAAAAAGAGGCTTGATCAAATAAAACTGGTGTCTTTGCTGCGGTTATAGGAGACACACAACATGAAAAGAAATGGAAAAACAAAATAAATGGGCTAATACCGAGCAGTTGACATCAATTCCCAATTCATCAATTAATAATTACTGCCAATGAATGAACAGTGCAGAAGCTGGCCAAGGTCCCAAAGCACTTCGAAGTTAAATCATGTGAGAAATAAAACAGTAGAAGTACTGAATATTAATTTTTCTGCTGGCTTTAATAACCTTGACTGAGCTTATAAAAGAGTACCCCCTCAGGGTGACCTTGCGGCTCACGCCGGTGGTGGTCAGAATTATTTCTGAAAGACAATAACGTGTGCCCTATGTTCCAAGTTGTTATTAAGCTGTACATTCCCTCCAGAACAAGAGTGCTATATTAAAATGAGCGCTACTTATATACAACAGAAAACAGGAGACAGTGGTCAGCTAGAGGACACAGAACCGTTCTGCATCCATAAAATCTCTGTGGAACAATGGCACCTTCTTTTGTACTGGACTGGGAGACAGAGGCGACTTTGAAGAAGGACATGGTCTCCCTTCCGTCATGTCAGTTGAATGAGCTCTCGCTTCTCAAGCAAAGCACGACGCTGGCATTATCATTAAGGACTCATTAGTTCCCATTCTTCTACACAGAAATGAGTCTCCACATGGGTTACCATGGAATTATTGAACACTGGAAATGAACTCATCTTAATGCAGCAAGACTATCGGCTTGTACATTCCAGCCTTGAGGTACCCGCAGCATAGTCTGAAGCCCTGGGAGGAGCGGCAAACCTGGAAATGCCCAACAACGGAACAGACACTTTCTCCTGCCGTTACGCGTCTAGACACAGAGCATCTATCTGGATCAAGGAACTGAAAATATCAGACTGGTTAGCATGAATTTAGGTGTTAAAGTTATGTCCTGTGAATTTTAATTGCATAGATTGTTTGGGTTTTTTTTTCCTGGTTTGTTTTTTAACAGAGAAAGAAAAGCGAATTTTCTCCTCCTACTTAATCTGTATATATTATTGGCTAAATGTTCAGAATAAGATGTAAAGTGCCTGGAATAATTATCTGCAGACTTCTGTAAAAAGAAAAATTATAAGTGATGTTTACTATGAGGAGCTATTTTAATTGTTTAACTTTGAGGAGGAAGTGCATGAACCTAAAGATCAGTGGCTCTTTCAAACATTCCTTACTTACTCTCATTAAAACTAGAGACAAAAATAGAAGTATGGGGTGGGGGGAGAGCGAGAGCGAGAGAGCGAGAGCGAGAGAGCGAGAGAGAGAGAGAGAGCGAGAGAGAGAGAGAGAGAGCGAGAGAGAGAGAGAGAGAGAGAGAGAGAGAGAGAGAGAGAGAGAGAGAGAAGGGGAGAGAAGGAGGGTGTAGAAATAATATAAAAGTAAATGGGTCAGGAGTTGGGATGCCTTATTTCACTTGCCACAGGAGTTAGTCTTTATTATTTAAGAATACCCGAAACACTAACAAGCAAATTTATTCTGTAACTATGCGAGAAGGCCTCGTGTTCCAAGGGGAACCTGTTTCCTTTCTAAAACTGAAAATCTAAGTGTTGTGATTAGGGAAAGCTGACATAAACAGAAGGAAGTTATAAAGGCAGGCTGGGCTGGGGGAGATGCAGGGATACATGCGCACTTTGGTCTTCCTTGCTATATATAGCACAGAGAATCCCTCTGGGAATCACTCTTGGTTCTACTCAGACATCAAAGAGCAAATGTCCAACTTAGCTTAAAACAAGCAAGATTGGACGTAACCAGAAGTAATCCGTTTCTTAAAGAATGCAGACCTGAAGGACCAGGCTATGCGCCACTGGCATTCCCCATTGGGGTACCCAGTTCAATTTGGAAGCATTTCTTATGACCGGTATTGTCTAAAATTAGACCTCAGAATACACAGACTGAGAACTGCTCCCTGGAGCAGCTGATATGATGGATGTGATGGGCATCTATCTGTCATTCACACAAGAAGGAAAAAACCCTAAGTAAGTTTTACAGCAGCCATTTGAAATCAACATTTCCCTTGCTTGCAGTGGTAACAGAAGTACACCATCCCAATGCCAAGCTCACTTTAAGCTGGGGGTGGTGGTGGTGGTGGTGAGTGGCCTGTTATAAATTTCTATTACCAGTAGAGTGAAACTGTTACCAACACCTGTGCCTGCTGTTTCCCTAAAGCACTTGTCACTTCAGCTGACAGCAGCTCATCCTCCTTAGAGGAATCCAATCCGCTTTGTCAACAGTCCTGGTCAAGCGGGTACAAGGATCTCTCACAGGGGAGTCTCTCAGTGCAATAACGTGTCTCTACAACTTCAGAACATCAGGAGGGCACATGGAATCTGACAATAGCCTGGAAGCAAGAGGGAAGTTAAAGGAGCCCTGGTGGAACACTGGTTGAAGTGCTTGGTTGTCTTAAGAGACCTGGTGATCTGCTTCTACACATATGTGTTAATACAACCTAGGGAGCCCTGTGTGGGGGGCCACTTCTACTCTGGCCTGAGAGGGTGGGGATGGAAAGAAA
Source organism: Tenrec ecaudatus (assembly GCF_050624435.1). NCBI lineage: Eukaryota > Metazoa > Chordata > Mammalia > Afrosoricida > Tenrecidae > Tenrec > Tenrec ecaudatus. The sequence continues at coordinate 53,695,146 of NC_134546.1, forward strand.
CGGACTAGACGCACACAGCAACAGTAGCTTTTTAATTTCACAAGTCCCAATGATGCTGATTTTCCAACTACAAAAGTTCAGTAGCTTCTCAGGATCCATGATTTAGTAACCTTTTATACAAATATTAGCGGGTAGAATGACTATAATAAGACAGGTGTAACAAAAAGTATCCCAGGCTCTTGTTTTCCTGTGTGTGCTAAGTTTCAGGTAGTTAATATTATAAGGAAAGCAAATGGATGGAATTTGGAGGACTGGAAGAAAACGGGCTCAGGGGCACAGGCTTTTTATTCTGGGTTTTTTTTTTAGGAGCGACAGGAGTTGTCATCGGTTTGGCATGCTGGTGGGGTTTTCTTCATTCTTGTTAGATGCGCTAGTCAGTTCTGAGTCACAGAGACTCTAAGCACTGCTCCATCCTCATCTTTTCCTGTATTTGAGCTCATTGTTGCAGCCACCGCACCAATCCATCTTGTTGAGGGCCTTCCTCTTTCTGTTGATCCTCTAACAAGCATGATGTCTGTACTATTCTGGGTACTTTAGAGAAACAAATCCATAGAAACTCATGGATAAGAGAGAGTTTTATATAAAGGTTAAGGGCGCATCAAGAAAACATCCCAGCCCAGTGCTGCCCAAGCCCACAAGTCCAAGACCAATCCACAAAGTCCTCCTCCATCTCACAAAACACACGCAGGGATGTCGACTGCAGGAGGAAAGCCGAGTCAGTGAACATGTAAGCAACTCAGCGTTGGCAGGGGTCTCCACACGGCTGCTCCAGCACCCAGGGCAGAATTGGGGTAGGTCCATGTGGCTTCTACTTGGGGATGTCTTGCAGGAAGTGAGCCTTGCCAGCTGAAGCAGGGAACTGGCTAAGGCAACTGCACCCTGGTCCGACCATCACAAAGCAAGAGACCCAAGAACTAGAAAGGTGAGGCCCACAGAGCCATTTATCTCTCTGCCCTTCAATAAACCCCACATGCGTTTATCAGCCAGGTTGGTGCAATAAACTTTAACTCAATGTCCTTCTTCAGGATCTGGTTCCTTCTGTTTGCCCCAAAGTATACGTGATGGAGGTTTTCCATCTTCCTTCTAATGAGCAATTGTGGCTGTACTTCTTCTGAGACAGATGTGTTCGTTCTTCTGGTGGTCCATGGGGTAGTCGATATTCTTGGTCAACACAATTCAAAGACATTAATTCTTCTTTTTAAAAAAAAATCAGTTTATTTGGGACTTGTACAACTCTTATCATGGATCCATATATACATCCACTGCATCAAATACATTTGTTGCTATCATCATTCTCAAAACATTTTCTTTCTACTTGAGCCCTTGGCATCAGGTCCTCATTTTATCCTTTTCCTCCCTCCCTCCCTGATGAACCCTTGATAATTTATTTTTTTTTCATGTCTTACACTGGTATTAATTCTTCTGAAGTCTGCTTTATTCATCTTCTTGCTTTTGCGTGGCTAGGAGGCAATGGAAAATAGCATGGCGCACCTCAGTCCTCAAAGTAACATCTTTGCTCTTTTAATACTTAAAAAAAATCACTGCCATCGATGCTGACTCACAGGGACCCTGTAGGATAATACACAACTACCCTCCGAGTTTCTGAGACTGTCACTCTTTCTGGGAGTGCTTCTCCCGCGGAGCGCTTGGTGATAACACTTCGCCACGACGCCACCCTGGCTTCTCCTTGAACGCTTTGAGGAGGCTCTTTGTGAGAGACGTGCATCTTTACAGCATCTTGTCTGAGTTCTTGGTTGGTGCGCCCATGGCCGTCGATTGGGAATCCAAGCAAAACAAAACCCTTGGAAACAGCAACCTTTTCTGCTTTCCTTACAGTGTCGCTCACTGCTACCGTTACCAAGATTTGTGGTTTTTTATTTTGTAGGCTGAGGTATCATCCGTAGCAAAAGCTACAGTCTTTGATCTTCATCGGTCCTTATTTTCAGCAAGCAATTTTCTGTTATTTGCATATCGAGGTGGTTATGCATGCCCCGTCTTCTTCTTCAGATACTGCAGCTTACCTGATCCTTTGCTCAGCATGCATATTGAATATATATGGGAAAGGCATACACACCTGATGAACCCTTGCTGATTTAAAGCCATGCGGTCACCCTTTTATTCTGTTCGAACGACTGCCTCGTAGTCCGTGCACAGGTTCTGCATGAGCACAATGAAGTGTTCTGCAATGCCCATTCTCTGCACGGTACTCAAAATCTGTTATGATCTACGTGACTGAGTGCCTTCACAGAGTCAAAAAACAACCATCTGGGCTTTTAAAAACAGTTGCTCACTTAGTAAAAAAATATATTCAACAATTAATGGATGCTGCTCCCTGATCTCATCGACGCCTTTAATAACAATAAGAAATTATGATAGATTAATTATATCCACTAGGGTTTTACACAAAAATTCTGCTTGCCAATATCCTAATCACAAACCAAGGCAATTGGAGAATATTTTAATCACGCAATCAAGCTGGAAATCACCCGAGCTAAAAATTAAGCAGACGAGTCCTTGCTGCCTCTTCTCCTTTGGGGCACTTTAATGATAGAACTCTTAGTTTGAAGGAGACACCTCAGAGGATTTCTTCTCTGGAGAACTGCGAACTTGCCCATCCTGCTGACTGCCACACAGCATTGTCCCACGCTACTGTCTAGGATCCTGTAGGGAAGACTGCATGCCTGGAAGCAACGATCACCTTCTATAACCAAGGTATCTGTGCACCTGGATGAGCAGACTGCAGAGCCCTTTTAGACTGTACAGGCTCAGTTCTATCAACCATTTTATAATATTGGTTTGGGGTGGGAGAATCGCTTGAGTAAAATAAAAATCGGTTGCAGGGGAGGAATTCTGCTTAAGTAGACAGAATTCTCCATTTTCCTGGCAGCCATGGGGATCTAACAGTATTTTAAAAATCTATAAAGCTGGAAAGGATTTCTACTATAAAGCAAAGAAGTAAACTAGGCAATATACCATGTCAATCACTCTCTAGTTTGCCACTAGCCACTCATAACAGAGTCGATTTCATAGAGAAGTTTTCAAGAAGCAATAGAAAACTTCAAAAGTCACTTTTAAAATGTGCAGTAAGGAGTTGGAAAGAGCCCAAATTTCCATCAACAGACGAATGGATTAAAAAACTCTGGTACATACATACAGTGGAGTATTACGCATCCCTAAAAAGCAGTGACGAACCCATGAAGCACATCGCCGTGTGGGAAGAACTGGAGGAAATTATGCAAAGTGAAGTAAGCCAAGCACAAAAGGACAAGTACTACATGAGTCCACTGAGGTAAGCTAAAAAAAAAAAAATTCAAAAGGCGCAGAGGGAAGAAGATGCTGTATACATACGTCCCTGGGGTGAGGGCCAGGTAATATGGCAGGGGCCAGACTAAACTCTGGGATACATATGGGATACATGTGGTAGCCCATTAAAAGGGAGGATGGAAAAAGGTATGGGCAGCCGGGGGAACAGGGCACTAACCCACACAGGGGGAGGGTGTTGACTGTGTTTCCACAGGGAAAGAAAGAAAAGACTTCAACCCGGAGCTCCAAAAAAAGAGCTCAACACACTGACATGAAGCAGGCCTGATAGAGAGGCCTGAGGGGCCGGCCCCATTACCAACTAAGTGTAGAGCACCACCCTCCCCCAAGAAGAATTCCCTTCAGAGGACAGCACTGATGCTACAGCTCAAGAAGAGGGGAAGAGGGACTGGTGTGGTCAGAGCACACAGGAGCCAACGAGGGGGAATAGGGGGAAAAAAAGAAAAGAGTGATGCACATCCTGACTCACCAAGCCCTGAGGACAATGTTCCTGCTCAGAAAAGCAATGCACAGAGATGACCACAGGGCTGGCCCCACCATGGGACACAGCGTTCCTCATTGACCCATAGCACCATTGGGGACACTAGAGACACACCACACAGCGGGAATTGTGCCCGCCACGCGCTCACCACGCGGAAGCTAGCCCCTGGGTGCATGCAGCAGAGAAGTGGGGGGAGCAGAACAATTTAGTCCCTAGGGATAGAGGCGGTGCCAGGGAATGGCACCCCATCAGACTTGACTGGAAAGCACCTGTGAAGGAAAACAAACAGAACCTGAACTATTCATATGCTTATGTGTATGTGTATTGTTGTTGTTGTAGCTATTGTTTTAATTTCTGCTGTTGCTTCATGGTTTCAGTCTTGTGATGGTACATAGCATGTCTACCTGGAAGGGATAGGCAGATAGGCAGAATAAACAAGCTACAAGAGAGAACACGGGATGACAGTTCTGGGGGGACGTGGAGGTAGGGGAGACGGGGGAAAGGAAGAGGGTGTTAACAAGCCCAGGGACAAGGGAATAACAAGTAATCCAAAATCAGTGTCAAGGAGGGTGTGGGAGGTCTGGCAGGACTGGATCAAGGGCAACGTAACCGAGAGGAATTCCTAAAACCCAAATGAAGACAGAACATGATAGTGGGACAAGAGGATAGTACAAAGAATTAGAGGAAAGAACTAGGAGGCAAAGGGTAGTCATAGAGATATATACAGGCATATAAAGATGTAAATATATTTGTATATGACAAGAGGAAAATAGATCTATGTACATCTATTTATAGGTTGAGTATTAAGAAAACAGATGGACAGTGGGTCCGTCCACAAGTACTCCCTCAACACAAGAACACTTTGTTCTAACAATTCAGCAGTCTGAGATGCTCACCTGCCTGGCACAATCGCTGATGACAATGGATGCACAAGCAAATGTGGTGAAGAAAGCTGATGGTGCCCAGCTACCAAAAGATATCACACCCGAAGTCTTAAAAACCTGAAGATAAACAAGCAGCCATGTAGTGGAGAGAAAACAAAACCCACATGGAAGAAGCACACTGGCCTGCCCTGACTCGATCGCTGAGGATAAAGTGGGTGCATAAGCAAAAGTTGTGAAGAAAGCTGATGGTGCCCGGCTATCAAGTGATATAGCATCAGGGGTCTTAAAGGCTTCAAGACAATCAGGCGGTCATCTAGCTAAGAAACAACAAAGCCCACACGGAAGAAACACACCAGCCTACCAAACACAAACACTGAAGACAAAGCAGGTGCATAGGCAAATGTGGTGAAGAAAGCTGATGGTGCTCAGCTGTCAAAATATATAGAATCTGGGGTCCCAGAGGCTGGAAGATAAACAAGGGTCCATCTAACTGAGAAACAACAAAGCCCACATGGGAAATGCACACCAGCCTGTGAGATGACAAGGTGTCAAAAGGATCAGGCATCAAAGACCAAAAAAAGAAAAAAAAATTATAGCAATTTGAATGAGGGGGAGTGCAGAGTGGGGACCCGGGCCCATCTGGGGGAAATTGGACAACCCCTTGCAGAAGGGCTGTGGGGAGGTGACAAGCCAGTCAGGGTGCGATGTAGCAATGATGAAATATACAATTTTTCTCTAGTTCTTAAATGCTTCCTCCCCGCCCCCACTATCATGATCCCAATTCTACCTTACATATCCAGCTGGACTGGAGGATGTACACTGGCACAGATAGGAACTGGAAATACAGGGAATCCAGGACAGATGAATCCCTCAGGGTCAGTGGTGAGAGTGGCGATATCAGGAAGGTGGAGGGAGGGTGAGGGAGAAAGGGGGAACAGATGACAAGGTCTACATATAACCTTCTCAATGGGGGACGGACAGAGGAGAACTGGGTGAGGGACACTCTAGATGGTGTAAAACATAATAAAATAATATTTATAAATTATCAAGGGTTCAGGGGGAGGGGGGAAAAGGGAGGAAGGGGAAAAATGAGGAGCTGATACCAAGAGCTCAAGTAGAAAGCAGGTGTTTTGAGAACGATGATGGCAGCATATGTACAAATGTGCTGGACACAAATTATGAATGTACGGAGTATGAAAAGAGTTGTATGAGGTCCTAATAAAATGATTTTTTTAAAAGTGTAGTAATGGCTACATTTAGAAAATAGTGACAAAAAATTGATCTTTGCTAGAATTTGTGATTTCAATTCAAGATTAATGTGACACATTCCATTTATACAGCAGATCCCAAATTCTTTATGGAGGAAAGAATGAGAACCGAATATGTGTAAGTCATTTACTTCTCAATGAGAAAATTAATGCCCATTTTCCTCAATCTTTTCAGTCTTCAATATTCATCCCACAGCAAATATTTATTGGACCTATTGTGTTCTCCAGGCACTTTAATTAAATCTTAAATAATCCAAAGAACGTAGGCACTAGATTGTTTAAAAATTTAAGGATCTACTCATCACATGGTTTACAAAGAGGTAGCTCTTGTTTTTATTGTTATGCTTTAAGCTTTCAGCTTTCAAATGAGCAAAGGTCATGTAAAGCTCACATCTTAGCAGCGGTACTGTCTTCCTCTGTTAGAGGTTACTGGTATACTTCATTGTAGCTCAACTACACTAATATGGAATTTTAAAAATCACAAATCATCTGAGTTTTTTTAAGTTATTACACATGTAACTAGCAGTGGAGGAGAGAGCAGTTTATAGCAATTTTATTAAAAAGAAAAAATGGGGGGATGCCACTGTTTGAGATCAAGTCACTTTGAATAACAGGACCTCGACTCTTGTTAATACTGAGTTGGGGGGAATCCTATGACTCTATTGTTTGGTATGTTTAGGTCAATTTTCAAGATATCCAGGAGGGTCTGCCCCTTATCACATCTCATACCTAGATTGCACGGTGGGAAACAATGGACTAAGTGGTCCTTTTAAAATGATCCTTTCTGAAATACAGGAAAGAGCTAGGAGGCAAAGGGCATTTATCGAGGTCTAAATAAAGGCATGTACATATGTAAATATATTTATATATGAGGATGGGGAAATATATCTATGTGCATATATTTATAGGTTTAGTATTAAGGTAGCAGATGGACATTGGGCCTCCACTCAGAACTCCCTCAGTGCAAGAATACTTTTCTCTATTAAATTGGCATTCTATGATGCTCACATTCCCGACACAATTGCTGAAGACAGAGTGGGTGCAAATGTGGTGAAGAAAGCTAATGGTGCCTGGCTATCAAAAGATATAGCATCTGGGATCTTAAAGACTTGAAGGTAAACAAGCGACCATCTAGCTCAGAAGCAACAAAGCCCACATGGAAGAAGCAGACCAGCCTGTGTGATCACAAGTTGCTATAGGGATCAGTTACCAGGCATCAAAGAACAAAAAATCATATCATTGTGTGCTCATCTCCCTGATAGGATCACTGATAACAAATGGGTACATAAGCAAATGTGGTGAAGAAAGCTGATGGTGCCCGGCTATCAAAAGATATACCATCTGGGGTCTTAAAGGCTTGAAGGTAAACAAGAGGCCTTCAAAACAGAAGCAACAAAACCCACATGGAAGAAACACACCAGCCTGTGTGATCATGAGGTGTCAAAGGGATGAGGTATCAGGCATCAAAGAACAAAAAATCCTATCATTGTGATTGAAAGGGAGTGTGGAATGGGGAGCCAAAGCCCATCTGTAAGGCAACTGGACATCCCCTTATGGAAGGGTCCTGGGGAAGAGATGGGCCAATCAGGGTGCAGTGTAGCAAGGATGAAACACACAACTTTCCTCTAGTTCCTAAATGCTTCTTACCAACCCACTATTATGATCCCAATTCTACCTTACAAATCTGGCTAGACCAGAGGATGCACACTGGTACAAATAGCAATTGGAGACACAGAGAATCCAGGATGGATGATCCCTTCAGGACCAGTGCTGAAGAGTGGCAATACTGGGAGATTGGAGGGACAGTGGGATGGAAAGGGAGAACCCATTACATGGATCTACCTATAACCTTCTCCCTGGGGGACGGAAAACAGAAAAGTGGGTGAAGGGAGACGTCAGACAGTGTAAGATATAACAAAATAATAATTTATAAATTATCAAGGTTTCATGAGGGTGGGGAAAGCGGGGAGGGAGGGGGGAAAATGAGGAGCTGATGCCAGTGTTACGTGGAGAGCAAATGTTTTGAGAAGGATGAGGGCAAAGAATGTGCAAATGTGCTTTATACAATGGATGGATGTATGGATTGTGATAAGAGTTGTATGAGCCCCCAATAAAATGATTGGAAAAAAAATAAAACGATCCTTTCTAAAGCACAATTGAAGCTGCACAAGCCAACCACGACTGAGATGCTGAGAATCATTTAAAATTCACACTTGCTGCCATCGAGTTGATTCCAATTCAGAGTGACTCTATTGTAGGATCCTGCAGCAAGCCTGCTCTTTCTCCCTTAGAGCAACTGGCAGTTCTGAACTATCATTCTCTGCTGTTGTGAACAGTCCAACATTTAACTACCATGTCACCAGGGCTCCGAGAATCATCTGAGGTAGGAGAATGTATACTCGGACTTAGTCTATAAATTCTTTCTCCTACTGTCACTCTATTCCTTATCATGAGCTTCTCCCATCAATGTACAAAATCAAGTTCCTCCCACATGTGCAAACGCTGTCTCTCCTCCGTGATTCCCTGAGGTCAGAGGAGTCCAGTGAGGAGCCGAACCTCCATCGTCAACTGGCAGCACCAAAGGAGGACAAGGAGGTACAAAGTGGCACCATTTGCCACTCCACTTCACCTCCTTACCCTGCCTTACGCCAACTGAGCTGGGCAGAGAGCCAAACGTCCACACCTATCCTTGGCAATGAGGCAGGTCAAGGAAAAAGCTTTAACTACCAAAATTCACCCAACATAAATTTCCAAGGCTATATATAAGATTTTTATTTCCTTATAAAATCTATTTCTTCCATTCCACACCTCTCCTGAACTAGTTGATCTGTTCATCTTAGGATTTCCCTTTAATGTCCGATTTTCCTCAGGGTCTAGGGATCATTAGTCAATCACAGTTACACGAATGAATTATTCCTCCTATCTCAGCATCCTGCATTAACTTCATTAACAGCATTTTAAATCCATAGAAGAGAAAATACAGTGGTTCAGGGGTGGTGTCAGTGGCTAAGTGTTTGACTCCCAGCTGAGAGACAGACCTTTCGAAGGCACCTCAGAAGACAGCCTTGACCTTGATAATCCTAGAAAGCAGTTCGACTCTGCACACGTGGAGTCACTGGGAGTTGAAATTGAGGGCAACTAACACCATCACCACCCTCATGGAGAACAACGTAATCCTAACCCAGAGTATGGTGTTCACGTACAATTCCCTTGGTCTTTAGTCTTACCCAGAGCCAAAAAACCAAATTCACTGTCACGGAGCAGATTCCAATTCATAGTGACCCTATATGCAGTTTCCATTGCAGCAAATCTTTATGGGAGCAGCGGGCCTCAACTTTCTTCCTAAGAAGGGTTGGTGGGCTTGAACAGCCATACTTGGGGTTAGCAGCCCACTGCTTACTCAACAGCCCAACCAGGGCTTCCAGATTCAACCTACTTCCAGTTACTTAGGTCAGCATCCTATTCTCCCACATGCATCAGAATTTCATACATTTCTAATATGATGGGTTTTCAGCAATTTCTTGGGAAAATGAAATTTTCCCACAAGTTTTGGGAAGCCCCTTCACACATTATTTATTTATTTATTCCCCTCAGACATTTAGATTCTCTTGCCACATCTGCATTTCATTCTGGAATCCCCCAACATCCTCAATAATGGTGGGTTTCCCCCCCTCAAATTTTGCATATACAAAGCTCATTCTTCCTGTTGTAAACCTCTATAGGTTTTAGCAAATGATTAATGTCTCATACCCATCATTTCAATATCATATAGAAGTTTCATTATTCTATAAAACGCTCCTGTGCTTCACATATTCAATCTACTCTCTACCCACAGTCCTTGGCAACCAATAATCTTTTCATTGATGCTTGTTTTTGGGGTTTTTTTGGTCATCTCTTTTCCAGAATGTCGTGAACTGAGCTCGAGAAAGCAGCTTCTTCAGACTGCTTTCTTTCATTTCACAATAAGCATTTAAGATTTATCCAGATCTTTTCATGGCTTGATAAGTCATTTCCATTTATCACTAAATGATATTTAGCCTGATCTGCTTTTCATCTTATAGTTATATCATTCTTGCATGATCATGTTAATTCTTATGGCTTTAATTATCACCTATATGTCAACAATTCCCAAATTTATATTACTAGCTCTCATTTCTTAATTTCCATAATTACCTATGGATGTTTACCTTTAGGCAATGAAACTCAACATAGGATACCAGGTAACTCTTCCTGCTTGCTTACTTAGGGCTAACCACTGGTAATAACCTTACATAGAATATTTCATTTAGCCTTTGTAACAATCAATATTGCTAGATAGTATATTAAATTATTTCTCCTGTTCAAATTGAGAATTCCAGAGAGGTAGGAAATGTATTCTCTCTATCCTTACAGCGCCTGCTTGTAATAAATGCTTATTGAACGTACAAGCCAAAGAACTAGGTATGAACGAACCCTTTATTTCAAATATTATCCCAGGCCAGTTGTCAAAATGCAACCTGCAAAATCCTTGGGGTCCCCCAAGGCCCTTTCAAAGGCCCTAATAATACTGAGATGTTATTTGCCTTTTTGCCTACGCACACCGACATTAACACTGATGACACAGAAACAATGGTGAATAAAAATGCTGGCTCCTTAGCATGAGACAAGGAGATGGCTTCACATTGTACTAATAATTCATAGTATTTTCAAGGTAAAAAATAAGTAGTAAAAAAACAGTTTTACTTAAGGATGCCATTCATGATACTGTAAAATCCTTAATTTTATTAACTCTCAGCCTCGAGTATACACTTCTTAAATAGTCTTTCTGACAAAGTAGTATGTACACATCAAGAAGCCTCAAAGCATACCAAAATGAAATACACATCTTATGAAAAAGCAACTGTACAGCAATTTGAGTGGTGAACTAGACTAGGAGTTTTTCATGGAACGTCATTTTTACCTAAAGAAACAACTGACTGACTGTGCATACACAGACTTATACTCATGGCTAACATTTTCTCCAAAATGAGCAAAGTGAGTCTGTAACTTCAAGGAAAACAATGAATAAGGTGTTGACAATAATAAACTCAAGCTTTCAGGTGAAAACCACAATTTTTGAAAACGTGTATTCACTACTACATTTGTGACAATTTCCCAACATTTAAAAGCCTCATCTGATGATAGGGAATTAATAAATGTAATTTTAAAATGCTACTTTTTCTTTTAAACTATTGCTTGTTGAGTTTTGAAGTATTATCAAAGAAGAAAATCCAAAATTAGCTGAAAACACTAAAATAACCTTTGTGTTTTCCAACAGGTCTGTGTGAAGCTGGATTTTATTCATATATACTTCAAGTAAAACAACATGTTAGATGGCACCCCACCCAAAAAAACATATTTGATATCACAGTCAATATGAAAATCCAACTTTCTTCTATTAAGCTATATATCTAAAAGATTTTTAATAATACGAAACTGTGGTACTCTAAACTCTATTTTCTAGAACACAATTTAAATATAGATAAAATGCCTAACAGATAATAACTTGAACATATTTTTAAATAAGTATTTTTAAAATTCCCATTCTAATTTTTAGTGCAATAATTACCTATAGATATAATTCCCATAGATAAAGACCTCTTTGGCATTCTCAATAATTATCAGGAATGTTATGGAATTCTGAGGCTTTACAATTATGTACAAATCACCCACCTTACTTGAATTTGGAGTTTCTTGTCTGTAGGACGGGTATAATTTATGCACGCACTACAATGAAGGATTATAAAGATGAAATGGCAATATATAGAAAAAATGATAGAAAACACTGCCATCGAGTCAACGGGGACTCATCGCCAGCCCTACCAGGCAGGGGATTTCCGAGAGGGTAACTCTTCCGTTTGTTTTCTTTCACAAAGGAGATCTTTTATTTGTCACTATTGAAACTCTGAACTTTAAGCCATCAGCTCCTTCCACATTGGTACCTGTGTCATCTTCAGTAGTTTTTCCAGAAGGACCACCTTCCCTATGAAGCTCCTTGAGCTTTCTCATTCAAACATGGGCTACTTTGGCATGTTCACTTTTCTGACGAACACATCATGGAGGGGATAAATGATGGGCAAGCCTTTTCTCTGCCTTTCCCAGTGCTGTCCGGAATCAATGTATTGACCACTTCTTTCAAGTCATTTTTCTGCACGTCTCGGGTCAGGATTTCCATCACTTTCTTCTGGATTTGGCGGGCCTGATGTGCTGGGCTAAAGAGATCATCCGAATCTGATGGATCCATTTTTAGTAAAACCAACACACAACAGACAAGGCCGACGGCCATCGGTAGTCTTGACATCAACTTCAGCTTCCGTCATGGTCTGACATTTTTGGGCCATGGAGCACATCTTGTCCGGCCTAAGATCCACACCAGGGAGGTTGGTCAGGCCATTTTCACCCTAAGCATCCTCATTCATTAGCTTGAGTTTTCTAAATGCAACTTCATCGTGCTGCAGATCAGCAAGGCTCACCTCAAAAACTCGACCCTTAAGGTCATCCAATGCAATCTTGGCCCCTTAAGTCCTGGTGACTAGTGGTTTTAGGGTGGGGTTTTTTTTGTTTTGTATTAACAATAACTTTAAAAAATCATTTTATTAGGGGCTCATACAACTCTTATCACAATCCATACATATTTAAATTGTGTAAAGCACATTTGTTGCCCTCATCTTTCTCAAAACATTTGCTCTCCACTTAATCCCCTGGCTTCAGCTCCTCATATTTCCCTTCCCTCCCCGGTCCCTACTCCCTCATGAACCCTTGATAATTTATAAATTATTATTTTGTCATATCTTTACACTGTCCGATGTTTCCCTTTACCCACTTTTTTGTTGTCCATCCCCCAGGTAGGAGGACATATGAAGATCCCTGTAATGGGTTCCCCCTTTCCACTCCACCTTCCCTCCACCCTCCTGGTATCACCAATCTCAGCACTGTTCCTGAAGGGATCATCTGTCCTGGATTCCCTGTGTTTCCAGTTCCTATCTGTACCAGTGTAGACCTCTTGTCTAGCCAGATTTGAAAGGTAAAATTGGGAACATAATAGTGGGTGGGAAGGAAGCATTTAGGAACTAGAAGAAAGTTGTATGTTTCATCGTTGCTATAGTGCACCCTGATTGGCTCATGTCCTCACCAGGACCCTTCTGTAAGGGGATGTCCAATTGCCTACAGATAGGCTTTGGATCTCTAATCCGCACTCCCCCCTCATTCACAATATGATTTTTTGCTCTTTGATGCCTTATACCTGATCCCTTCAACACCTGGTGATCACATAGGCTGGTGTGCTTCTTCCATGTGGGCTTTGTTGCTTCTGAGCTAGATGGCCGCTTGTTTACCTTCAAGTCTTTAAGACCCTAGATGCTATATCTTTTGATAGCCGGGCTCCATCAGCTTTCTTCACCACATTTGCTTATGCACCCATTTGTCTTCAGCGATTGTGTTGGGAAGGTGAGCATCATGGATTCCCAGTTTAATATAACAACGTATTCTTGCATTGAGGGAGTACTTGAGTGGAGGCCCAATGTCCATCTGCTACCTTAACACTAAACCGATAAATATATGCACATAGATCTATTTTCTCATCCTCATATATAAATATATTTACATATGTACATGCCTTTATTTAGACCTCTATAAATGCCTTTTGCCTCCTAGCTCTTTTCTCTGTTTTCCTTTGACTTTCTTCTTGTCCCACTATCATGCTCAGCCTTCATTTGGGTTCCAATAATTCCTCTTGGTTATATTACCCTTGATCACGCCCTACCAGGCTTCCTACACCTTTCTCACCACCGATTTGAATCACTTGTTGCTACCTTGTGCCTGGGTTTGTTAACACAACTACCTTTCCCCTCACATCCCCATCTCCCATGCCCGCCCTTCCCTCGCCAGAACTGTCAGTCCTGTTTTCTCCTTCAGATTGTTCATCCAGCCTATCTTATTTAGACAGACCTGCCGAGATATTGACCAGTGTTTTCCCAGTGTTTACTATGTTGAATGTGGCTGGTGCTGTCACATCATACCAATCTTTCTTAGAAAATGGACCAATCGTTTTCTTCTTTGCTCCCTTTTTGGTCTTGGTCACCTTTTTAAGGGACTTGTTCTTGCTGACCCCCACAGTGCTGCTCAGAGAGCACCACCCAAGGCAGTCAGGTTTATGGAAGCAGAATGCCAAACATTCTCCTGGAGAGCAGTTCCGGGGTTTGAACTGCCCACGTTTCAAATGGCAGCCAAGTGCTAATCACCACACCACCGGGGCTCCAAAAGCCTATAACAAGGGGTAGGAAAGATATTTAGGGTCAGAGATTAACCCATCACAGCCTACCACCATGGAGTCAATTCTGACTCAAAACAACCTCATATGCCAGAGTTGAACTGCTCATTGGGGTTTCTGAGGCTGTAAATATATACGGAATAGACAGCAACTTTTTTTTTCTGGGAAGCAGCTGGTGCGTCTGAACCGCTGACCTTGACGTAAGCAGCCCAATGCTTACTGCACTGTGCCACCAGAGCACTTTAGATTTCCCCCACTAGCAAACGGAGAGCCGTTTAGAGCAAGGGAAGAGCTAGTTCATATAGCATTTTCTGGAAATGAATCTGACTAGCATACAGAATGGAGAGACAACGGAGCGTGGGTAGGTCGTAGGGAGAATGGCACAACAGATGTGGGTCTTGGTTAGAATTTTACAACAATCAGAGGAAACTCAGTAATAACATAATCTCAACCTTCACTTCATACATACTGCCAGCAAGATGGTGCTGTCTGTCTGCTGAGAATCAACCTGATGGCAGTGGATTGGGCTTGCGTGGGTAGATCGGCACGTGTCACCAGTCTCACTGGTTTGGTACTACTGCCATTTAACGTGTCTATTTTGTGCTCAGAAATTTTTTCAATACACTGACTTTTTAGAGAATTTTCTGGTAAGTAAAGGAGGAACGACTAGTCAGCACGAGCTTAAGGGAGTAGCAGAAGGAATCAGGAAGACCCCTTACACACTGCAACTCTAAACAGACCAGGACTGAACTATGGGCATGCGGAGGACATCTTTCATCCTTTCGCTCTTTTATATTTGCATAATTACGTGGCTCACGCTGCACATGCTCTATCTCCTGGGTAAAGCAACAGAAAGAAAACTTGAGCGTACACGCTGCATGCTTCCTTCCCTCGACCATTCAAACTGTAAGTGTATTTCTGGATGCAGAAAAAGAGCAGCTATGACCCTTTAAAATCCCAGGAAATGGCTGTGTGTTAGCATTCGGCATTTACATTTTCAACTGCTTAATCATTCCTTTTACAGACTAGCTGAAGGTTATTTTGTCTCTCTGGCATTTTCTTATGTCTCAGCCGCCTTCCTTCCTCTGTCACCCAGGGCTCACTTTCAAGGTTGAAACACATTATGGTAATCACAGCCAAGCAAAGGTATCCCAATTCCAAATTCTCTCTAAGTTCCTGCTTTTCCCATCAATTTCACTTCAGTTAAAAGGCCAGTTCAAGGAAGAATGCATGAATCGATCTGAACTTACACATTCTATTGCCGTCATTACTTCACACAAGGCTTTCGCCTACATTTGCCACATTGTACGCTATAAAGACGCCACATACTTAAGTAGCTCCGGAAACGAACTGACTCTACGGCGGTGGGCCTTTCTGAAGTACAGATGATACAAGTTTTACCGAGGGAAATTCTTTTCCATACTCCATCCTGAATATTTCCATGAACATTCCTTCAATCACTTCTCTCCACAAACCCTCCAAGAGAAACAAGTAGAAATATAAATTATGTCTATTATCAAAACAACACCAACGAGAGCTTCACACCAGAAATTATGACTGAATGCAAAGCCAAGTCTCAGGCCTGACCTGCACAGTACCTGACAATAAGCCAAGGGATTAGACACAACAGTACAAACTTGCTCCTGGCTGTTCCTGACATTTTCCCAAAGAACACAAGGTCTTTTGGGAAACATGAGTGGAATACGAGATCTATGGAGTCACAGTAGTTTATAAAGCGAGGTATAGTGTGAGCAACTGACCAGACACAAACATTTCCATGAACAAAATCCCCAAATTACAACCTTTCCCCAAGTTTTCCCTTAGGTCTTGTACTAACCAACCGTCTTTCGCCAACTTCTCTGTAAAATCCAATAAGTCTCAGGTTTAATGTTCACTACCTCTTCCGGGTTCCCATAGCATCTGAGTTCCACTCTATCGAAACACTTGGACCCGATTTATGAATTCCATCTTCGCCATCCATCCGTGTCACAAGGTCATAAGAGATGCCAATTGGATTGTTCCCATAGTTGAAGGGGGACTGGGAACCAGTCAGACTGTGAGGAATCCAGGGGAGGTTCCGGTCTTCACTGCCAGGTACACAGAGCTGGGGTCTGGTTTGTCCCCTCAGAATTTATCAGTTTGTATACTCCCAGGGGGAAGACAGGATCTTCTGTGGTTCCACCCTGCTACTCACTTAGCAAATGTTAGGAAATGGATTTGCTGCTTAACAAACATTTTGTTGCCTCGGGAATGAATACAATGTGGGAAAGGACAGGGCACAGCTTAGCCTCTCAGGTGTGTCGATGGTGATTCACAGAAGAAATATGAAAAACAATTATTTTAACGTAGCCTCTTTTGGTAACGAGCTGGAAATGACAGAAAGAGCAGAGTGTCAGGCACATGTGTGATTTAACCTCTCCTGATTCTAGGCCCTCATTCATGTCACTGGAACCCACTCTAGCTTGCAGGTTTCTTGAGGATGGCAGGTGACGTGTGGGCAGCACCGACCAGTCCCTGTCCCCTCATCAGTAAGTGATGATGAACAAAGAAAGGGCAATATTGACAACTCCTTCCTCACAATAACTGAAACAGAGACGAAACCCTTTCTTCCTTGCTTTATTTTCAACATATTTGTATTAAGTCCCTTCAGATCTCACTCCGGCTAAGAAATTTCAGTTTTGCATGCATCTCCCAAATATCAGCTTCGTTGCAAGCAAGTTCTTCTATTATGAGGAAAACCTTCCATATTTTTAACCGCAGAGAAGTATCAGTTTTGATATTTCATTGCTTCTCTGAAGTCCTACAACAGTAATAATATTTATGACACTAAGCACCAAAGTTTACGAAGCGGTAAATAGCTTTTGTGGCTGATTAAGCATCTCTGTTTCACTTCACATATTCTGGTACCATAGGCATTACCTCGAATTAAATGCGTGTTCACGTTACACATGGACCCTTTATGTTCCTGCACCTTCCACCAAATGTTAGAATGAAAAAGGAGTGTGGGGGACCCCGGTTATTGGAGGAGAGGCTTTAATATTGAAACTTCTGCTCAAAAGTTGGGTCAACAAGATGACATAATGCACAAGTTATCCTGTCTATCGAACAGAAGAACAGCAAGCACTCGTGAACTATTATCCTTTGGGAAGCTACTGATTTCATTTGAAATGTCTGCATTTCAGCAGTACAAATAAAGCCACACCTATCAGGTGAAAGAAAGAGAAGGCTTGCTTTCTAATTTGCTAAAAAATACGAGAGGAGTTATAAAGTCGTCTTTCGAATTCTCACGTTAGCACTCGATTGATAAAAGGTCAGGAAAGCCCAATGCTCGATCATTACCAAATATGAATGTCCCCTCCCTTATGGGAGTTTCACCCCAGAGCATAAGAAAGGAGAAGTTAAAGGAGAAACTTTGGAAGCCCCTGACAAATGATCCTCCGGGCTGTGCAGTTCACAGAAAGTTCAGTTGCCACCATTCGGCCTGACGGTCCTCAGACAGGCCACCGGTGGTACCAGTGGACTTCTGCAGGCAGGAGGAACAACAAACAGGGCTGCCACGAGTGACCATTTGTGACAGGACGCGAGTTTTTCAGCAAGGAAAGCCACACAGAGGAAACCTTTATATATGCTGAGAGGTCAAATGCTGGATTAATGGCATCGAGCCGTTGTTCACAGATTGAAGATGAAATAGGGATGGGCAAATGTAATGGTGGGATAAAGTGAAGAAGTGGTCAGATAAACGGCCATCTGTACACTTTCTATCGTCCAAACACTCTGAAGCCCCTCTCCCTATGGATCCCACCACCACCCATGGCAACGACAAAAGACTGGGTAAAGAAGCTGATTTGGGAGGCGATTCATACTAAATTGTATTTCATAGGCCTCCCAACTAATGTGCTCTGGTATATTTTGGATTTGCCATAACACTCTGGCAACTTGCTTTCTATACAATCACCTTTATTAATTTACAAACGGAAGGAGACACAGTGGGTGATGCAAACATTCAAAAATCAAAAGTTGATAACATCCGAGTAGGTTGAATAATGGACTCCAAGCCATGCTACATCAGGAACCAGAGCTGTCGATCCTGAAGGAAAAATCCTTAGAGACGCAAGGAGGGCGCTGGTCCCACCATGAACATGCTGAGAACGAGTTCAGTGGGTGAAAGTTCTCAGCAGGCAGGTTTCAGCTCACTGCATGGAAGACCATCGTGCACACAGGCGTTAAAAGAAAAAGCTCAGACACTACATGACACTGGACCAAAGATGACCAAGCCATTGAAAATCCTTGAGCTTATGACTTTGCAAGAAGATACCTGAACTTAGGGCCAAACCTAGATTTTTTCAGGGGCCCACAAGGCCATGACTGCAGGATTTGAGTGTGGGGATCGGGGTGCAGAGGAGAGTGCCAGCCCTGAGCCATGCCCATAAGGAGGCCGGAGAGGTAAGCACACAGGAGCTGACTGATGCGGGGCAGGACGGGCCTCGCAGTGGGTGAGTTTAGAGCTCAAACCCATTGGAAAACCACAGCAGGGGTTTTCAATAAAGTGGCACCGTGATCAGATTGGAGTTTTAAGGGATGACCAGATACAGTAAAGATGGATTTTACAAGGCAGCAGTGGAGATAGGATTTAAATAGGTTCTCAGGATAATAGCCTAGGACAAAGTGGCAGTAATGGAGATGTAAAGTACATGACTACACAAGGTGCTTCTCAGATGATAACTGCCAGAGATCTGCGCTAACACAGATTAGGGGTGTTAGACAGGGATGGGGATAGAAACAGGAAAGAATTAGAAGGCCCTGGGGGGGGGGGCGGGAAGAACTTCGGCCTTAAAGAGTGTTCTGAAAGAAATGAGAACCCAGGAAACTTTAGAAGGAAGCAGTTAAGTGTGTTCAATGTATCTGGGGTGGGGGTGAGGGGGGGTGTCTGTCTAGACCACAGCCCAGAGGTGAAGTTGGACAGTCAGGTGGGGTCAGATCCTGAAATGCTTTCAAGCAAATAAATTAAACTTGACACCAGAGGCTATGCGGAGTCAATACATACGTGTACTGCAGAAGGAAAGCCCGCTGCTAGGCAGGTGGTGTGGGGAGGGATGGGCACTGACCCTGGGGCAGTGAGACGAGGTGTGAAGTGCTGTCATGATTTCTACGAGCACTGTGCAGGAAGATCAGATCAGCGCCGAAGCAAAAGATGGAAATGAGACAGAAAGCATTGCCAAGGCAGGGAAAGCAGAGTGTGGTAATCAACAGTATTGGGAGGACTCGAATAAACCAGACCCAGCCCATAGATTGGACATGGGTGGTTGCGACCGAAAAGCAGCAGCGTTGGCTGGGAAAACGGCTGATCGTAGGACTGGGGCAGGAAGCACACAAGATAAGCCTGAAACATCTGGTAGGGCCAGAAGGTTAAGAACTTGCTTCAAAATAATGAAAACATAAAGCCTCACTGGCATGGGCTTGGCCAAGGAGCCCAGGAGGCAAGTGAGAAAGCTCCCAATGGCTGCAGCTGACACAACTTGAGCAACTCACTAGCTAAAGTCACACTGCACGGTACCCCCGGTGTCAAACAAGTACCTCCGCATCCAGACTGATGCAAGTCAGTGGTTACGTCAATCTATGAATCAACCAACAAATGCAGGAGAAGAGTCAGCTAGGGAGAAGAGTCAGCTAACTCGTGCAGAAGAATTCCAAGTGATTTATGCAAGTTCACCCTCACTAACATGAACCATTACCTCCCCACTCCCTAAGGGTGAGTGGCCCAGAGCGACTCCTTCCCAAAGAGCTGTGTGTGTGAAGGGAGTGGGGCAGGGGAAGGACCTGCATAGGGAAGAAACCTGACAAACACTAGCCTGGAAGGGAAATCGTCGCCGTGATGCTGCAGTCCCTATGTACCCTTGATAGGATAAGATGAAAATGGCAATTTACCTCCATAAGTCTTCATCCCCCAAGCTACCGTACAGCCCAGTCTAATCATGAGCAAAACATCAGGCAAGTCCCAATGGAGGAACACGCAACAACCCACCTAGTTGCTACTCCTTAAAATCCATGGGAGCTACACAGATATGCCAACTAATATAGTGTCCTGCAAGGGGAACAGAAACAGGACATTAGGACATACATAAGAATATCTAAATAGACCATGGCCTCCAATAATGTATTAATACTGGGTAATTAATTAATTATACAATGTTAATAATAGGCGAAATGGCAATGTACTATGTGGGGTTGAGGGGAACTCTGTACTATCTTTATTTCCTGGAAATCTTCAATTGCTCTTACAGTGCAAAAGTCAGAGTATTAAGACTGAGAAAACACTTCCATGGTTTTTTTTGTTTTGTTTTTTACCATTTTATTGGGGGCTTGTATAACTCTTATCACAATCCATATATACATCCAATGTGTCAAGCACATTTGTTCATTTGTTGCCATCATCATTCTCAAAACATTTGCTTTCTTTTCTACGTGAGCCCTGGGTAGCCGCTCATTTTTCCCCTTCCCTCCCTGCTGTCCCTCCCTCTTGAACCCTTGATAATTTATAAATTCTTATTATTTTGTAATGTCTTACACTGTCTGACATCTCCCTTCACCCACTTTTCTGCTGTTCGTCCCCAGGGAGGGAGTTATAGGTAGATCCTTGTGGTCAGTTCTCCCTTTCTACCCCACCTTCCCCTTCTACTGGTATCGCCACTCTCATTATTGGATCTGAGGGGCTTTTCTGTCTTGGATTCCCTGTTTCCAGCTCTGATCCTTACTAGTGTACATCCTCTGGTCTAGCCGGATTTGTAAGGTAAAACTGAGATCATGATGGGGGGTGGGGTGGGGGGGTGGAGGAAGTTTTAAAGAACTAGAGGAAAGTTGTATGTTTCATGGTTGCTTCACTGCACCCTGACTGGCTCGTCTCCTCCTCACGACCCTTCTGTAAGGGGATGTCCAGTTGCCTACAGATGGGTTTTGGATCTCCACTCCACTCCCCCTGATTCACATTGATATGATTTTTTTGTTCTTTGATGCCTGATACCTGATCCCATCAGCACCTTGTGATCACACAGGCTGGTGTGCTTTTTCCATGTAGGCTTTGTTACTAGATGTCACTAGTTTATCTTCAAACCTTTAAGACCGCAAATGCTCTATCTTTTGATAGCCGGGCACCATCAGCTTTTTTCACCACATTTGCTTATGCACCCGCTTTGTCTTCAGCAATCATGTTGGGAAAGTGAACATCATGAAATGCCAGTTTTATTTATTTATTTATTTTAGCAAAAGGGAAGAAATTTATTGGAGCCCATATGGGAAACCCTAAGGGGGGCCAGCAAACCCTACTGTGTAGGCATGCCCAGCAAAGAGTCATTCACTGTACCCCCATGTCCCAGAGGGACTCCCCTTGAGCCAAGCCCCAAAGCCCCAGGACTGGCTGGGGGTGGGGACATGAAATGCCAGTTTAATAGAACCAAGTTTTCTTGCATTGAGGGAGCACTTGAGTAGAGGCCTAATGTCCATCTGCTACCTTAATACTAAACCTATAAATATATGCACATAGATCTATTTCCCCATCCTCATATATAAATATATTTACATATGTACATGCCTGTGTTTAGACCTCTATAAATGCCCTTTTCCTCCTAGTTCTTTCCTCTATTTCCTTTTACTTTCCTCTTGTTCCACTATCATGCTCAGCCTTCATTTAGGTTTCAGTAATTCCTCTTGGCTACATTGCCCTTGATCAAGCCCTACTAGGCCTCCTACAATCTCCTGGCCATCGATTTTGGATCACTTGTTGTTCCCTTGTCCCGGGGTTTGTTAAAAGCCACTTCCTTTCCCCGTCTCCCATGTTTCACTGGAACTGTCGGTCTTGTTTCCTCCTCCAGATTGGAAAACACTTTCATAAGTTCCGTTTTCTTGTATAAGCTTGTGTATTCACACATTTAACAGGTTTGTGTTTTTTCATTTCAGCTCAATGATAAATACAATATGTTCATGATCGAAAATAATGATTTTTTAAAATGCTAGCACACACAAATTAAGATGACTGCCATGTGACACACCCTCACTCTCAGTCACCCGTGCATTTATCTAACTACTACTCTCCCACCTCCCAACCTCCATTTCCTAGTTCC